>NC_056430.1:50879651-51479651 GCF_018296145.1 Oncorhynchus tshawytscha
AACGTTCCCGTTTTAAACAAGATATTTTGTCACGAAAAGATGCTCGACTATGCATATAATTGACAGCTTTGGAAAGAAAACACTGACGTTTACAAAACTGCAAAGATATTGTCTGTGAGTGCCACAGAACTAATGCTACAGGCGAAACCAAGATGAAATTTCATACAGGAAGTGTCCCAGATTTTGAATGCGCTGTGTTCCAATGTCTCCTTATATGGCTGTGTATGGGTCACGAATGAGCTTTGACTTTGTCGTTTCCCCAAGGTGTCGACAGCATTGTGACGCATTTGTAGGCAAATCATTGGAAGATTGACCTTAAGAGACTACATCTACCAGATGGCCACTTGGTGTCCTCTGTTGCAATTATTGCGTAATCTCCAGCTGCTGGTATTTTTCGTTTGCTTCCAGGAGAAACACAGCTGCCACGAATGATTTATCATCAAATAGATATGTGAAAAACACCTTGAGGATTGATTCTAAACAACATTTGCCATGTTTCTGTCGATATTATGAGGTTAATTTGGTAAAAGTTTGGCGTTGTAATAACTGAATTTTCAGATTTTTTTCTTAGCCAAACGTGATGAACAAAACGGAGCGATTTCTCCTACACAAATAATATTTTTGGAAAAACTGAACATTTGCTATCTGAGAGTCTCCTCATTGAAAACATCCAAAGTTCTTCAAAGGTAAATGATTTTATTTGAATGCTTTTCTTGTTTTTGTGAAAATGTTGCCTGCTGAATGCTAGGCTTAATGCTATGCTAGCTATCAATACTCACACAAATGCTTGCGTAGCTATGGTTGAAAAGCATTTTTTGAAAATCTGAGATGACAGTGTTGTTAACAAAAGGCTAAGCTTGTGAGCCAATATATTTAATTCATTTCATTTGCGATTTTCATGAATAGTTAACGTTGCGTTATGGTAATGAGCTTGAGGCTATAATTACGCTCCCGGATACGGGATTGCTCGACGCTAGAGGTTAAATAAGCATGCCCCATTCAAGAAATTTAGAACCAGGAACAGATATAGCCCTTGGTTCTCCCAGGCCTGACTGCCCTTAACCAACACAAAAACATCCTATGGCGTTCTGCATTAGCATCGAACAGCCCCCGTGATATGCAGCTGTTCAGGGAAGCTAGAAACCATTATACACAGGTAGTTAGAAAAGCCAAGGCTAGCTTTTTCAAGCAGAAATTTGCTTCCTGCAACACTAACTCAAAAAAGTTCTGAGACACTGTAAAGTCCATGGAGAATAAGAACAGCTGCCCACTGCACTGAAGATAGGAAACACTGTCACCACTGATAAATCCACCATAATTGAGAATTTCAATAAGCATTTTTCTACGGCTGGCCATGCTTTCCACCTGGCTACTCCTACCCCGGTCAACAGCACTGCACCCCCCACAGCAACTCGCCCAAGCATTCCCCATTTCTCCTTCTCCCAAATCCATTCAGCTGATGTTCTGAAAGAGCTGCAAAATCTGGACCACTACAAATCAACCGGGCTAGACAATCTGGACCCTTTCTTTCTAAAATGATCTGCCGAAATTGTTGCCACCCCTATTACTAGCCTGTTCAACCTCTCTTTCGTATCATCTGAGATTCCCAAAGATTTGAAAGCAGCTGCGGTCATCCCCCTCTTCAAAGGGGGGGACACTCTCGACCCAAACTGCTACAGACCTATATCTATCCTGCATTTCTAAGGTCTTCGAAAGCAAAGTCAGCAAACAGATTACCGACCATTTCGAATCTCACCATACCTTCTCTGCTATGCAATCTGGTTTCAGAGCTGGTCATGGGTGCACCTCAGCCACGCTCAAGGTCCTAAACGATATCTTAACTGCCATCGATAAACATTACTGTGCAGCCGTATTCATTGATCTGGCCAAGGCTTTCGACACTGTCAATCACCACATCCTCATCGGCAGACTCGACAGCCTTGGTTTCTCAAATGGTTGCCTCGCCTGGTTCACCAACTACTTCTCTGATAGAGTTCAGTGTGTCAAATCAGAGGGTCTGCTGTCCGGACCTCTGGCATTCTCTATGGGGTTCAATTCTACGCAGATGACACCATTCTGTATACTTCTGGCCCTTCTTTGGACACTGTTAACAACCCTCCAGGCAAGCTTCAATGCCATACAACTTTCCTTCCGTGGCCTCCAATTGCTTTTAAATGCAAGTAAAACTAAATGCATGCTCTTCAACCGATCGCTGCCTGCACCTGCCCGCCTGTCCAACATCACTACTCTGGACGGCTCTGGCTTAGAATACTTGGACAACTACCTAGGTGTCTGGTTAGACTGTACACTCTCCTTCCAGACCCACATCAAACATCTCCAATCCAAAGTTAAATCTAGAATTGGCTTCCTATTTCGCAACAAAGCATCCTTCACTCATGCTGCCAAACATACCCTTGTAAAACTGACCATCCTACCAATCCTCGACTTTGGCGATACCATTTACAAAATAGCCTACAATACCCTACTCAACAAATTGGATGCAGCCTATCACAGTGCAATCCGTTTTGTCACCAAAGCCCCATATACTACCCACCATTGCGACCTGTACGCTCTCGTTGGCTGGCCCTCGCTTCATACTTGTCGCCAAACCCACTGGCTCCATGTCATCTACAAGACCCTGCTAGGTAAAGTCCCCACTTATCTCAGCTCGCTGGTCACCATAGCTTCTCCCACCTGTAGCACACGCTCCAGCAGGTATATCTCTCTAGTCACCCTCAATTCTTCGGCCGCCTCTCCTTCCAGTTCTCTGCTGCCAATGACTGGAACGAACTACAAAAATCTCTGAAACTGGAAACACTTCTCCCTCACTAGCTTTAAGCACCAACTGTCAGAGCAGCTCACAGATTACTGCACCTGTACATAGCCCACCTATAATTTAGCCCATAGAACTACCTCTTTCCCTACTGTTTATTTTATTTATTTATTTATTTTTGCTCCTTTGCACCCCATTATTTTTATTTCTACTTTGCACATTCTTCCACTGCAAATCTGCCATTCCAGTGTTTTACTTGCTATATTGTATTTACTTTGCCACCATGGCCTTTTTTTTTGCCTTTACCTCCCTTATCTCACCTAATTTGCTCACATCATATATAGACTTGTTTATACTGTATTATTGACTGTATGTTTGTTTTACTCCATGTGCAACTCTGTGTCGAACTGCTTTGCTTTATCTTGGCCAGGTCGCAATTGTAAATGAGAACTTGTTCTCAACTTGCCTACCTGGTTAAATAAAGGTGAAATAAAATAAATAAATACTGAGACGCTTTGTGAATACAGCCCTGAACTAGATTCCCTTGCTAACAAGATTGACTTTTTGTCAGTCTCACCGGAGAAGATGTAGTTGTAGCCGGTGCGTCCGTATAGCTCCCCCCAGCCTGCCAAAGTGGACGACCGACAAATATGCTGCAATGGAAGACAACACAGGATAAGTATTAGACACACACGTTAGCATACTCCTCGTCTCAATAGTCTATAAACGAGTCAATCAAGTCCTTCTTGTTGTTTTTGACACGTTCACTTCTTTGCTCAAAAGGCAAGAAGTATTTAACCTCTTGAGCTTATGGCTCAATACTGCCCCCGTTGGAGGAAGTGCGTGCCCATAGTAAACTGAAAATATTTTTTTCCAAAATTGCTAATATATGCATATAATAATAATTATTGAATAGAAAATTTAAACGGTTTTAGAAACTTTAGAGTTATGTCTGTATGTAAAGCAGAACTCTCAGGGCAGCCTTTCTCCCAAACTCTCTCTTGTCAAGAGAAAAGTTGGGTCAACTTTGACGTCATCGCCCCCACCCTTCCCAGGCAGCTACCGATCTGGGAACAGTATGTATTTGTTCAGCGCGATGTCTGCTTTCAATTGGCACGTTCATTGTTTGAATTTCGCGCTCCCTCATCCTTTGGCGGGTGAAAATGCCCGGTTCACTCTCACATACATGCACTCTATTGCGCGCGGCCGATTTGGGGAACGTTCTTTTCCAATAGACACCAGTTGAAGCCGGTTCGTTTGTTCGCGATGATCATTGTTTTACATGATAAAAACATCATTTTGCTCGATTCTGCACTTAGTTTGACCAGTTTAGTCGACATATAATATGTAATTTTGAAGATTTGATACGCAAGAGTGCGGGACCAGAAGGAGCAGAAGTTATTTTGGGTGCATTTCAGCTGAAGCTGTTAGCATATGCTAATACAAAGACGCACAACTTGAAACCAAACGATGTATTGGGTAAGTATGACTCCTTCTACGTCTTGATCGAAGAACATCAAAGGTAAGGGAATATTTATGTGGTTATTTTGGGTTTCTGTGGACTCCAAACGTAGAGGAGACACTGCTAATATCTGAGCGCCGACTCATAGCATAGACTAGTGAACGAATTCTGTAACGTTAAAAATAAATGTAACACAGCGGTTGTATTAAGAAGAAGTGTATCTTTGTAACTATATGTAGAACATGTATATTTAGTCATGTTTATTGCTTGTTATCTGATGTTATCTGTCGGAGCTATCATAATTTCTCCGGACATTTTGAGTAGCATTTTTGAAATGTCGTCATTGTAAACAGAGATTTATGGATATTAATGGCATATTATTGAAAAAAAAAATGTACTGTGTAACATGTAATATTACTGTCATCTGATGAAGATTTTCAAAAGGTTAGTGAATTATTTATTTTTTAATCCTACTTTTAAATTTTATATTTTCTGGGACAAAATGGCCGCCGCTTGCCTTTTGTTTCGGTGGTGGTCTAATATAAATGTGTGCTATGTTTTCGCCGTAAAACATTTTAGAAATCTGACTTGCTGGGTAGATGAACAAGGTGTTTATCTTTCATTTGAGCTATTGGACTTGTGTAGGTGTGGAGGTTAAATATTTCTAAGAATATTTTTTCGCATTTTGCGTTATGCTAATGAGCTTGAGCCGTAGTCACGATCCCGGATCCGGGATGGGTAGCATCAAGAGGTTAAAAACAATGCTCAACAGGTTTTCAAAGATTTGCAGAAAATCAAAAGGAAGAGGCCATATTTAAACGTTGTGACAGATCACAAACAGAAAAGGGAACATACAGCAGCCCAGGCTAAAACAGTTCCAAACTAGAAAGGCTAGAAAGGCAAAGCTTTCACCCCCCTCAATTACAAATGACAAAGTGGTCATAATAACCATAGTAGGCTAATAGCAAAGCAGTAACAAGCCTAGCTGTTAAAATAAGTGAAGTAAAAGACAGCATTTGAACTCAATCTAAATTACTGCCTGAAAGTATGACATTAAAAAGCTATTAACTACAAAATTACACTTCTATAAATGAAAGATCTCAGAAAGGAATGTGCCCAGCCGGCTAGCGGTGACTTGAGGGCCCTGTTCAAATGCTCTTAAAAATACATCCTTCCTCGAAGCAATCCATGATCTGACATGAAAGGATTAGGCTAGTGTTGGCAAGCATTCCACTGCATTGACTTCACTAATTATGTCTGACCAGATCAGTGATTACCCCAAGGAATGGAGGAAAGAAGGGTGCATTTGAAAAAGTATTCAAACAGGGCTGAGGTCTCCGGACCGCAAAGGGACTAACTTCCTGGTGAAATGAAGGCGAGACATAGGAAAAAAAGTACATAAAGATAAAAATAAATATATCTCAAAGTTGTACTTTGCCATTGTAGAGGATGACTGGGCAGACGAACCTCCCTCGGCAGCGGGCCATCTTACTGCGGTTCACCAGGTCCTGCAGCTTGGTGATCTGGACCGTGCTCTCAAACCTGGGGACACACCCAGCAATATATGGATAATCATAAATAGATCAGCAATACATCATCTTCGTGGCTCTATTATAACAAAGCAATATATGGATCATAATCCTCAATATAGCAATGGATACAGTCCTTAGCTGTGGTATATTGACCATATACCACAAACGCCAGGGGTGCCTTATTGTTACTATGAACTTGTTACCATCATAATTAGAAAAGTAAACAGTGCAGGAAGTGCAGGGGTGGGTGAATGGAGGAAGACGTTTCAACTCAAGATGTAGAATCTTAAGTGGCATCTTATTCCCTATTATTTCTTCACATTTTTAAAAACACAATCCACTTGCAGTGAAGCCGCTCAACTAAAAGTAACGCGTTTGCTCTAGATATTACGGTTGGGTGAAAACGTTATGGGGTGTTTTTATGAATTATTGAGTGGCTGATTTCCCTAAATTGTGAATTTGCGTAGAGGGAAACTACAGAGCAGGGCACAGACACGCATCCAGAATCATAATGCCTGAAGGGAGGGCATTCTCCCCATAAACATCGTCATCTTGCCTGACAAGCACATTTTGGAACGTCGAGACATCTTCACTGTGTGGATCTTATTAGTGTTGCGCTGCTCTGCTCATAGGTCAAAAGCACATATTCCATTTCCCAAACACGTACCAAAATAGAACATTCCCGTAATGTTTCCTGTTGATTCACACAATACATATGACCTCGGACATGAAAATGGGCATATCATTTTAAACCCCGTGTCATGAATCATGACTCGTGACGATGTGGACTGAACTATATTAAATCTGTTTAGTTTCTCTGTCCAAAAACAGCTCAGAGCCCATATTCATAAAGCATCTCAGAGTAGAAGGACTTTGCTTTTAAGATCATGAATTGATTGGGCTATATGGATAGGGGGACCTGATCCTAGGGGCTTAGATCAACACTCTTACTCAGACTCTGTGTGAATATGTACAGTGGACTATAGAAGGCACAAATAAACAACAGTGTAATTAGTTACTAAGTGTCCTTGATTAACTGTCAAATCCTTGCTTGTTTCCTCCATTGCTTTGAAAGCGCATTGGAAAAGAGGATCATGGTCCCTCCCTTGGACCACCTCCTCCAATGACCTTTGAGAGGAGTTGAGGAAACAAGTAGCAGGACATCTAGCAGGCCTAATATTTTCTGACACAAGGTCATCACCGAGGCTAAGGTAACGTAGGTAGTAGGCTAAATACCTGTCTTTATGGAGCTCGGTGCTTTCATACTCCAGGAAGACTATCTGCTGTGGGTAGTGGCCACACACCTCGCCGTTGGTGTTGTGGATGACACTGTACTTGTAGTCTCGGCCGAAGAGTTCCAAACAACGCTTCTCTATCGTCTCGACCTGTAAGGCACAAATATATCAAAGTAGTTATTGTTAGTCAAAAATTCCCCCTGGGAAAGGAAAAAAAGGATGTGCATCTTAATCATGTGGACACAAACAAGGTCAATGTATGTTTTTTGTCCCAAGTCCAACATTTTATTTCCATCCCCCATGGTTTCTGTCAAGAGTGCGGTGACAATAAGAAAATGCATACATATTGTATGCAAGTGCCATTTTTAAGATTTCCTACTGCGTGTTTGGTCATTTCAACTAATGACATATGAAATCCCACTTAGGTATATGAACCGATAAGATTACTGTTTTATCATTATCCCAGACCCATTACTTCGTTGTGTAGCCTGTGTCTGTTGTCAAAGGAGACTTTGTAAACCAACAATGTATAGGTCTAGCTTCAAATTAAAAACAATTGTTTCTCTCATGGAATGCTATCCCGGGAAACGAGCGGTGTAACATGGACACACAATGCCTTCAGAAAGTATTCACACCGTTTGATTTTTTTCCACGTGGTTATGTTACAGCCTGAATTTTAAAATGGATTTAATTGAGAGTTGTCAATGGCCTACACACAACACCGCATAATGTCAAGGTGGAATTATTGTCATTTAAAAATTAAAAATTTTTTAATTAAAAATGAAAAGATGCAATGTCTCGAGTCAATTAGTATTCAACCCCTTTGTTATCTCAAGCCTAAATAAATTCAGGAGTAAAAATGTGCTTAACAAGTCACGTCATAACTTGTATGGCCACAAGGGCTACCCCCAATTAGTGAACTGGTAGATTGTATGGTCGATAGGCTGTTTGTCGACCAAGATATTGTTTTAGTCAAGCAGAGACGCCCGTTGTATTTGCGCCATCTCATCGAACTAATCCATTGCGGAGGCAGAGACTAAGCCAATGTGGAGGCCGCGGGGATGGCACAGTCCAAGAAGGAGAGTGTGGCTAAGATGCACAATGCCAGTCTCTCTCCAGAATACACTCTCACCCCAATATGTGCACATTCATTGTTTCATAAATTAAGTGTGTGAGTTGTTTGTTAGTGTCTACTAATTTCCCATTACATATATCACCAAAATCAGAAGGGGAAAAAAGTAGACCTCCACAAGTCTGGTTCATCCATGGGAGCAATTTCCAAACGCCAGAAGGTACAACGTTCATCTGTACAAACAATAGACCACCCCATGAGACCACACAGCAGTCATACAGCTCAGGAAGGAGACGCGTTCCGTCTCCTAGAGATGAACGTACTTGGTTGAAAAGTGCAAATCAATCCCAGAACAGCAAATGACCTTGTGAAGATGCTGGAGGAAACAGGTACAGAAGTGTTTATCCACAGTAAAACGAGTTCTATATCGACATAACGTGAAAGGACGCTCAGAAAGGAAGAAGCCACCATAATTTGCAAATAAATTCATTAAAAATCCTACAATGTGATTTTCTGGAGGTCTTTTCCTTATTTTGTCTGTCATAGTTGAAGTATACCTATGATGAAAATTACAGGCCTCATCTTTTTAAGTGGGAGGACTTGCACAATTGGTGGCTGAGTAAATACTTTTTTGCCCCACTGTATCTAATAATTATATCATTTTACCTGAACACTTTCAAAATCAGATTAGGATATTGTTATGTAAAAATGGTGCCGACAGAGAGGGCTGCCGTGCTTCTAGCTCTTAGGAAACTTGGCAGCATTTAGTTTATGTATAATTTCTGGCACATTATTAGCCCAGAACATTTTTGGGGTTATTACATACAGCCTGGAAGAACTATTGGATATCAGAGCGGCGGTATCTCACCAGCACTACGACCAGGAATATGACTTCCCTGAAACAAATCCTTTGTTCACACCCCCTAAGGCAAATCCAATTATTCCAGAGGGCGACCCAAAACACCGCCGGCAGAGGAGAGGTATTCAGAGTGGTCTTATAGTCCTACTGAGGCGCGCACACCACCCACCGCTTCCGAGTATATTACTCGCTAATGTTCAGTCTATAGATAATAAAGTTGACGAGCTCAGGACGAGGGTTCCTTTCCAGAGAGAAATCGGGGATTGTAACAATCTGTTTCACGGAAACATGGCTCTCTAGGGATATACTGTCTTAGTGGGTCCAGCCAGTTGGGTTCTCAGTTCATCACGCAAATAGGAATAAATATCTCTCCGGGAAGAAGAAGGGCGGGGGTGTATGTTTCATTAGTAACGACTCATGGTGCAATTGTGATAACATACAGGAACTCAAGTCCTTTTGTTCACCCAACCGAGAATTAGAGGTCGACCGATTAAATCAGAATGGCCGATTAATTAGGGCCGATTTCAAGTTTTCATAAAAATCGGAAATTGATATTTTTGGACTCAGATTATTATTTTTTTTTTTTTTTACACCTTTATTTAACTAGGCAAGTCAGTCGTTATTTTCAATGATGGCCTAGGAACGGTGGGTTAACTGCCTTGTTCAGGGGCAGAACGACAGATTTTTACCTTGTCAGCTCAGGGATTCAATCTTGCAACCTTACGGTTAACTAGTCCAACGCTCTAACCACCTGCCTCTCACTGCACTCCACAAGGAGCCTGCCTGTTACGCGAATGCAGTAGAAGCCAAGGTAAGTTGCTAGCTAGCATTAAACTTATCTTATAAAAACAAAATCAATCATAATCACTAGTTATAACTACACATGGTTGATGATATTACTAGTTTATCTAGCGTGTCCTGCATTGCATATAATCGATGCAACGCTGGGTGATTTAACAAAAGCGCATTTGCGAAAAAAAAGCACAATCGTTGCACGACTGTACCTAACCATAAACACCAATGCCCTTCTTAAAATCATTACACAGAAGTATACATTTTTAAACCTGCATATTTAGCTAAAAGAAATCCAGGTTAGCAGGCAATATTAACCAGGTGAAATTGTGTCACTTCTCTTGCGTTCATTGCACGCAGAGATAGGGTATATGCAACAGTTTGGGCAGCCTGGCTCATTGCGAACTAATTTGCCAGAATCTTACGGAATTATGACATAACATTGAAGGTTGTACAATGTAACAAGAATATTTAGACTTAGGGATGCCACCCATTAGATAAAATACCGAACAGTTCCGTATTTCACTGAAATAAATGTTGTTTTCGAAATGATATGGTCGAATCCGGAAACTATTAATGACCAAAGGCTCGTATGTGTGTGTTATGTCATAATTAAGTCTATGATTTGATAGAGCAGTCTGAGCGATGGTAGGCAGCAGCATGCTCGTAAGCATTCATTCAAACAGCACTTTCGTGCGTTTTGCCCTCAGCTCTTCGCAGGCACAGCTGTTTATGACTTCAAGCCTATCAGCCTAATGGCTGGTGTAACCGATATGAAATGGCTAGCTAGTTAGCGGGGTACGTGCTAATAGCGTTTCAAAAATCACTTGCTCTGAGACTTGGAGTAGTTGTTCCCCTTGCTCTGCAATGGCCGCGGCTTTTGTGGAGCGATGGGTAACGCTGCTTCGAGTGTGGCTGTTGTCGATGTGTTCCTGGTTCGAGCCCAGGTAGGGGCGAGGAGGGATGGAAGCTATACGCTTCCACTGGCAATACTAAAGTGCATACATGGCACATATTGCACTTTTACTTCTCCAACACTTTGTTTTTGCATTATTTAAACCAAACATGTTTCATTATTTATTTGAAGCTAAATTTATTTTTATTGATGTATTATATTAAGTTAAAATAAGTGTTCATTCAGTATTGTTGTAATTGTCATTATTACAAATAAATAAATAAAATAATAAAAAATAAATAAAAAAATTAAAAAAATAAATTAAAAAAAAAAAAAAAAAAAAAAAAAATCGGCCAATTAACCGGTATCGGCTTTTTTTGGTTCTCCAATAATCTGTATCGGCGTTGAAAGATCATAAAATCGGTCAACCTCTACCTAGAACACTTCACAATCAAATACACACTGCCCCTATCCCATTTGGACAAGAGGAATACCTATGTAAGAATGCTGTTCATTGACTATAGCTCAGCATTCAACACCATAGTACCCTCCAAGCTCATCATTCACCTGGGTCTGAACCCCGCCCTGTGCAACTGGGTCCTGGACTTCCTGACGGGCCGCCCCCAGGTGGTGAAATTAGAAAACAATCACTCCACTGATCCTCAACTCCGGAGCCCCACAAGGGTGCGTGCTCAGCCAACTCCTGTACTCCCTGTTCACCAAGACTGCGTGGCCAAGCACGCCTCCAACCTAATCAAGTTTACAGACGACAACAGTAGTAGGCTTGATAACCAACAATGACGAGGCAGCCTACAGGGAGGTGGTGAGGGCTCAGAGTGTGGTGCCAGGAAATAACCTCTCACTCAACAAACCAAAAAAAGATGTTTGTGGACTTCAGGAAACAGAGGGAGCAGCTCCCTATCCACAGACGGGACCGCAGTTGAGAAGGTCGAAAGCTTCAAGTTCCTCGGTGTACACATTACTGACAAACTGAAATAGTCCACCCACACAGACAGCGTGGTGAAGGGGAAACAGCATCTCTTCAACCTCAAGAGGCTGAATAAATTTGGCTTGGCACCTAAAACCCTCAGTTTTACAGATGCACAATTGGGAGCATTGTTAGGCTGTATCACAGCCTGCTATGGAAAATGCACCGCCCACAACCGCAGGGCTCTCCAGAGGGTAGTGCAGTCTGCCCAACACATCACCGGGGACAAACTACCTGCCCTCCAGGACACCAACAGCACCCAATGTCACAGGAAGGCCAAAAAGATCATCAAGGACAACAACCACCCGAGCCACAGCCGTTGCACCCCACTATCATCCGTACAGGTGCACCAAAGCTGGGACCGAGAGACTGAAAAAGCTTAATCTCAGGGCCATCAGACTGTTAAAATAGCCAACACTAGCACATTAGAGGCTGCTGCCTAAATACATAGACTTTGAAATCACAGGCCACTTTAATAATGTTTACATATTTTGCATTAATCATCTCGTATGTATACACTGTATTCTATTCTACTGTATCTTAGTCTATGCCGCTCTGACATTGCTCGTCCATAAATGTATATATTCTTAATTCCATTCCTTTACTAAGACGTGTGTATATGATGTCAAATATTACTTGTTAGATATTATTGCCGTGTCGGAGCTAGAAACACAAGCATTTTGCTACACCAGCAATATCATCTGCTAAACACTTGTATGTGACCAATAAAATGTAATGCCAAGAACTAGATAGTGTATTTTTACCTGGAATTTATCCTTAATGTAAAGATATGGGTGGGGCTTAAGAGGGTGTGAACAAGCTCTCCATTAGGTGAACCAAAACATTCAAGAGACAATCTCAAAAGTGGGGATACAAGTTAATCAACTGTCAAAGGAAAATAACTTTTCCCATTGTTCCTCAACTTTTTTAATTTCACCTTTATTTAACCAGATATGCCAGTTGAGAACAAGTTCTCATTTACAACTGCGACCTGGCCAAGATAAAGCAAAGCAGTGCCACAAAAACAACAGAGTAACAAACAAACGCACAGTCAACAACAATCAAAAATCTATGTACAGTGTGTGCAAATGTAGAAGAGTAGGGAGGTAAGGCAATAGAGGTGGAATAATTACAACTGCGTTTACTAGCATTTAAACGCAGTTGGAGGCCACGGAAGGAGTGTATGGTGTCAAAGCTCGTTGAGGTTTGTTAGCACAGTGTCCAAAGAAAGGCCAGATGTATACAGAATGGTGTTGTCTGCGTAGAGGTGGATCAGACAATGACCAGCAGCAAGAGCGACATCATTGATATACAGTTGAAGTAGGAAGTTTACATACACCTTAGCCAAATACATTTAAACTCAGCTTTTCACAATTCCTGACATTTAATCCTAGCACAAATTCCCTGTCTTAGGTCAGTTAGGCTCACCACTTTATTTTATGAATCTGAAAAGTCAGAATAATAGTAGAGAATGATTTATTGCAGCTTTTATTTCCTTCATTATATTCCCAGTGGGTCAGAAGTTACCATAGACCCAATTATTATTTGGTAGCATTACCTTTAAATTGTTTAACCTGGGTTAAACGTGTCGGGTAGCCTTCCACAAGCTTCCCACAATAAGTTGGGTGAATTTTGGCCCATTCCTCCTGACAGAGCTGGTGTAGCTGTGTCAGGTTTGTAGGCCTCCTTGCTCGCACACACTTTTTCAGTTCTGCCCACAAATTGTGTATGGGATTGAGGTCAGGGCTTTGTGATGGCCACTCCAATACCTTGACGGTTGTCCTTAAGCCATTTTACCACAACTTTGGAAGTATGCTTGGGGTCATTGTCAATTTGGAAGACCCCATTTCAACCAAGCTTTAACTTCCTGACTGAGGTCTTGAGATGTTGCTTTAATAAAGCCACATAATATTCCTTCCTCATGATGCCATCTATTTTGTGAAGTGCACAGTCCCTGCTGCAGCAAATCTCCCCCACAACATGATGCTGCCACCCCTGTGCTTCACGGTTGGGATGGTGTTCTTCGGCTTGCAAGCCTCCCCCTATTTCCTCCAAACATAACGATGGTCATTATGGCCAACCGTTCTATTTTTGTTTCATCAGATCAGAGGACATTTCTCCCAAAACTACCATCTTGGTCCCAATGTGCAGTTGCAAACCATAGTCTGGCTTTTTTTAATGGGGGTTTTGCAGCAGTGGCTTCTTCCTTGCTGAGCGGCCTTTCAGGTTATGTCGATAGAACTCGTTTTACTGTGGATATAGACACTTTTGTACCTGCTTCCTCCAGCATCTTTACAAGGTCCTTCGCTGTTGTTCTGGGATTGATTTGCACTTTTTGCACCCAAGCACGTTCATCTCTAGGAGACAGAACGTGTCTCATTCCTAAGCTGTGTGACGGCTGCATGGTCCCATGGTGTTTATACTTGCGTACTGTTAGTACAGATGAACGTGGTACCGTCAGGTGTGATGATGTCAATTAGCCTATCGGAAGCTTCTAAAGCCATGACAATTTTCAGGAATTTTTTCAAGCTGTTTAAAGGCACAGTCCACTCAGTGTATGTAAACTTCTGACTTCACTTCACTGGAATTGTGATTGTGCGTTATAAGTGAAATAATCTGTCTAAACAATTGTCAGAAAAATTACTTGTGTCTTGCAAAGTAGATGTCCTAACCGACTTGCCAAAACTAGTTTGTTAACAAGAAATTTGTGGAGTGGTTGAAAAACTAGTTTTAATGACTCCAACCTAAGTGTATGTAAACTTCCGACTTCAACTGTATACAGAGAAAAGAGTTGGCCCAAGAATTGAACCCTGTGGCACACCCATAGAGACTGCCAGAGATCCGGACAACAGGCCCTCCGATTTGACACACTGAACTCTATCTGAAAAGTAATCGGTGAACCAGGCGAGGCAGTCATTTGAGAAGCCAAGGCTATGGAGTCTGCCGATAAGAATGCTGTGATTGACAGAGTCGAAAGCCTTGGCTAGGTCAATGAAGACGGCTGCACAGTACTGTCCTTTATTGATGGTGGTTATGATATCGTTTAGGACCTTGAGCGTGGCTGAGGTGCACCCATGACCAGCTCAGAAACCAGATTGCATAGTGAAGAAGGTGGGATTCGAAGGGGTCGGTGATCTGT
Organism: Oncorhynchus tshawytscha; assembly: GCF_018296145.1. Taxonomy (NCBI): domain Eukaryota; kingdom Metazoa; phylum Chordata; class Actinopteri; order Salmoniformes; family Salmonidae; genus Oncorhynchus; species Oncorhynchus tshawytscha. The sequence goes on from NC_056430.1 coordinate 50,894,399, forward strand.
TTGTTAACTTATCTTTCAAAGATTTTAGAAAGGCAGGGCAGGATGGATATAGGTCGATAACAGTTTGGGTCTAGAGTGTCAGCCCCTTTGAAAAGGACGATGACCACGACAGCTATCCAATCTGTGGGGATCTCAGACGATACGAAAGAGAGGTTGAACAGGCAAGTAATAAGGGTTGCAACAATTATGGCAGATAATTTTAGAAAGAGAGGGTCCAGATTGTCAGGCCCAGTTGATTTGTAGGGGTCCAGATTTTGCAGCTCTTTCAGAACATCAGCTGAAGTTTAGTCTACCTTGATCCAACGTTAAAAAAAATATTTTAAAAACACCATTTCATAAGCCTGAATCAAGGCGGTGGGTCACAAATTTGCCCATTTGGGGCTCTGAGTGTATTTCTGATTGGCTTGACGGACCACCACTGATGAGCTGTGGAGTTTCTCAAAGTAATGTTTTCTTCACCTCAAACAGCAAGCAAAGTCTGGTTTTACATCCATTGATAATGAAAATAGTTCCTCAGTGCATTTGAAATGTATTTTTCAGCTCTCTCACTTTCGATAACCGCTCAGCGTGAAAGGGAAAAATGTCATGCTATGATCCATTAGAAACGTCATAAAAATATGCCTACCTCATTACTTCTTATGCTTTACATAAAAAGCCTACAGCTGTGTCTGTCCAGAGCTCACTGGCATGGGAAATGAGGACCCAGAATATTTTATACAATGTTGCAAGTATCCTAGTATGCACTTTCGGTCAGACAAATTGTTGATCTAATGTTTCAATTTCATTGCAGACAGGCCATGCGTAGCCAATGTGATAGGATGTGAACTTTTATCAGGGTATTCTCTAACTGCAGGCTGCAATGTTTTTATTTGCAGGCTTTATATGCTATTTTTACATAGTCAGCAATGGCAATAGAAGTTACAAATCTAAAAAGTATCATTTTCATTTAGAAAATTCATTAACTACATGACAATCATATTAAGATACGAAGACATTATTATAAATTAAATGAAACCGTTCCTATTTCATCAAACAGTGCACTTCAAGCATCAGACAAGCTCAATGCATAGATATGGAAAAATGCACATTTAAAATTTCAACCAATCGATTGGTCGAAAGAACAGACAACTTTCAGTCAACCAATTTGTTTTTGGTCGGGGACAGCACTAATGGAATCACTGTGTGCACTGTTTGATGGGGAGTTTAACATGATTTTTGAAGGACTACCTCATCTCTGTACCCCACACATACAATTATATGTAAGGTCCCGCAGTCAAGCAGTGAATTTCAAACACGGGTTCAACCACAAAGACCAGGGTGGTTTTCCAATGCCTTGCAAAGAAGGGCACCTATTACTAGATGGGTCAAATGTTTTTGAAAAGCAGACAGTGAATATCCCTTTGAGCATGGTGAAGTTATTATTAATTCCACTTTGTATGGTGTATCAATTCAGTCACTACGCAGATAAAGGCGTCCTTCCTAACTCAATTGATGGAGAGGAAGGAAACCGCTCTGGAATTTCACCATGAGGCCAATGATGACTAAAAAAAAACTTTAAAAAAAGAGTTTAATGGCTGTGATGGGAGAAAACTGAAGACGGATCAACACTGTAGTTACACCACAATACTAACCTAATTGACTGAGTGAAAAGGCTGAACAGAATAAAAAAATATTGCAAAACATGGATCCTGTTTGCAACAAGGCACTAAAGTAATACTGTAAGAAATGTGGCAAAGCAATTTCACTATCCTGAATACAAAATGTTGTGTTGAATTGGATTTGCCTCAAACGTATTACTGATTATCACTCCATATTTTCAAGCATAGTGGTGGCTGCATCATGTTATGGGTATGCTTGAAAATCAGTACGAACTGGGGAGGTTTTTTTAGAATAAGAAAAGAAAAAGGAATGGAGCTAAGCACAAGAAAAATGCTATAGGAAAACCTGGTTCTGTCTGCTTTCTACCGGGACACTGGGAATTTAGCTTCCAGGAGGACAATTACCTAAAACACATAGCCAAATATACATGGGACTTGCTTACCAAAAAGACAGGGAATACTTCTGAGTGGCCGAGCTACAGTTTTGACTTAAATCTGCCTGAAAATCGATGGCAAGACTTGAAAATGATGTCCTAATAATGCTCAACAACCAATTTGACAGAGCTGGAAGAATTTTGGGTAAATGTTGCACAATCCAGGTGTGGAAAGGCCTTAGAGACTTACTCAGAAAGACTCACTGCTGCCAAAGCTGATTCGAACATGTATTGACTCAGGGATAGGGTGGTATATGTAAATTAGATATTTCTGTATTTAATTTTAATACATTTGTAAAGATTTCTAAAAACATGTTTCCACCTTGTCATTATGGGATATCGTGTGTAGATGGGTGAGAAAAAAATATTTAAATCAATTGTGAATTAAGGCTGTAACACAAAATATGGAGTAAGTCAAGGGGTATGAATACTTTAAGGCACTGCATGGCTGTGTGGGTACACGGACCCTAACCCTATCAATGTGTGCATCAATTTAATATTTTGTATTGTTAAAATTATTTCACGCAGAAATTAAATATGTTAATTTAGACCGAGAGTCAGGGATCTTAACAAAAAAAAAACACTACAGAAGACGCCTTCGTCGAGTGACTTGTGTAATGCAATATGAACGTTAATGTAGACCATCTCTGGGAAAATACATAGCTAAAGCTGGGCTATTATATGACATGCAGAAATTATGATAATACAAAAATATGCATGTTGAGGACCGCTAACTTACCCGTCGGGAGACTTCTTTCGCTCTGTACTGTGTCTTCGAAAACAAATCTATCAAATCCGCTATTTCCTCGCTCTTTCTGCCGGATAACGTTTGTCCGGAGGCCGTTAGGCTCTCAGACACAGACGGGGATGCAGCCATCATTGTTCCGCGACCCACCGTGGGCTCTATCCGAACTCGTCCGCCCTCAAACACCGCAGCACATTGGGAACGGGAAGAGCCACCAGGCCATCCCTTCCCAGCCAGTTTATTTCTGACTGCCCGCTTGAAGGGGCCGGAGCCGGGTATTTTTCCTGAATGCAGGGCACCGCCGGGTTGGAACCCTCTACAAACAAGGGCGTCTAACTAAATCTTCCAGGAAAAACTGTCCAGGCAAGAAGGCTGTAGGTAACGTGGCTAACTTAGCCGGAGGTGGATGATTTTTGGTTGACTAACGTTAGCTAACTTTATCTAGTTAACTTAGCTCATTTTAGAACGTATCCACGCTCCAAGTTAAAACCACCACATTACCAAAAGTTAGCCTTTAAAATTGAATGCTGACGATCACCCAGCTGACTTGTTTGTAGTCCTTGCCCTCATCACGCGTATGTTTGGTGTTGACAGAGTAATACTAACGTTACGAGCTTCAATCATGTAGTCCGGGGGCCTGACTCAGGAAATCTCAAGGACTCCTGGCCTAGTCACGCGTTTCCTCAATGTCACGTCTTAATTTCCGCAAGGCAAAGATAACAGAAAAATATGAACGTTTCCAAAACGATTAATTCCGTAGCTGCAGGGATTCAAATGCGTATATGTTGTTCTCGATCAAAATCACACGAATGTTGAAATGAACTGTCTCAAGGAACAAGTGGTAAACAGGAAATTGAAACCAGCACGTGACCACCATCGCCCCCTAACAATGACGTAAGGCACTCAATTCTTAAACGCTCATTAATTAACAGCCAATTGTCAATTAAAGTGGGACTTTCTTACATAAACCACAGATTTGCAATAAAGTGTGATATTTTAAGTTCATTAAGTCAGGATTCCTATTTGACTCAGCCACGTCTCCGTTTTAGGGGGTAATCAGCATTAATATTGCAGATAGATTGTTGCTTCGATCAACGTAATTGTCTGCATCATTTCCAATCCCCCATATATTTTGGGGGGTAAATATATCTTTCTAAAAACAAACATGTACACATACCCATATACATATATGCATAAACATTCATACATATACACATATATATACTTACATACACATACATATATGCATACACATTTTTTTTTTAAATATACCTTTATTATTCCCTGCAAACCCTACCATCCCTCGCCCAATTGGAGTAAACTAAACAATATCACTTATGCTTCTACATTCAAATTATACATACTATACACATTTTACAGACACAATCTATTTTACAATAGTTATATTTTGTTTGGTTTTAGTCCACCTTCCTCTATTGTTGATGTCCATCCAGTTTGATTTCTATTTTTAACTGTGCTTAACTGAACCTATATACATTTTACAGACCCAGTATGTTTTACATTGGTTATCTTGTTGTTATTAGTCTCACCCTTCAGCTCCATTCAACCCCTTCCCATCTGTCTCTTAACACCATCCATTTTGGATTTCTATTTGCCATACATTTTTCAACTGTGCTGTGATGCTTCACAAAATATTGAACATTTCTATTCTCATTGCTTCTACAGATTGTAAATTAAAGATACACATTTTTGCTAAAATAATTATTATACTATTGATCGATTGACTATAACTTTTCAAATCACCCAGCATTGCTATCTGCAGCATTAGTTCTAGGTAAATGTTGCAATTCTTCAGCCATTCCTGGACCTGTGACCAAAAATGAGCTACATATGGACAGTACCAAAATAAATGATCTAATGACTCCGCCTCCTTGCAGCAAAATCTGCAGAGCTGAGAAGATTGTATCTTCCATATATATATATATAACATTCTATTGGTTGCAAGAATTTTGTATAATAATTTAAATTGAAAAATGTGAAGTTTTGAATCCAGTGTCGTTTTGCGTGTCAATTCATAAACCATATGCCATGGAATCGGTACATTGAAAATCTCTTCCCAACTATTTAGCAATTTATATGGCACAGCTGTCATTTATTTGGTCCTTAAATTAAACTGGTATATATTTTTATTTATCACAATTTTCTTTAACCATTTTTGGTCTTTAATGCAGGGCCGACAGACAAGTTCCTTACTATTTCCTCCTTCCACTTCCACTTACTTTCACCAACTTTCTATGGCTTGTTTAAAAAGTAATGACATTTTGGAGATTATTTATTTTTCAAATAACCGAAAGTGAGCAGCTGTAATCTGAATAAAGGGGAAAAAGGCCATTCTTGAGACATTCTTACTAATTTACTAGAAAACCATTTAAAAATTACACTACCGTTCAAAAGTTTGGGGTCACCTGGACATTTCCTACTTTAAATTATTATTTTTTTTTACCCCTTTTTGTCCCCAATTTCATGTTATCCAATTGTTTTAGTAGCTACTATCTTGTCTCATCGCTACAACTCCCGTACGGGCTCGGGAGAGACAAAGGTTGAAAGTCATGCGTCCTCCGATACACAACCCAACCAAGCCGCACTGCTTCTTAACACAGCACCATCCAACCCGGAAGCCAGCCACACCAATGTGTCAGAGGAAACACTGTGCACCTGGCAACCTTGGTTAGCACGCACTGCGCCGGGCCCGCCACAGGAGTCGCTGGTGCACGATGAGACAAGGATTTCCCTACCGACCAAACCCTCCCTAACCCAGACGACGCTAGGCCAATTGTGCGTCGCCCCACGGACCTCCCGGATGCGGCCGGTTACGACAGAGCCTGGGCGCGAACCCAGAGTCTCTGGTGGCACAGCTGGCGCTGCAGTACAGCGCCCTTAGCCACTGCGCCACCTGGGAGGCCCGGTGGCCATTTCCTACTTTTTGAAAAGAAAAACACGTTTTTTTGTCCATTAAAATAACATCAAATTGATCAGCGATACAGTGTCGACATTGTTAATGTTGTAAATGACTATTGTCGCTGGAAACGGCAGATTTTTAATGGAATATCTACATAGACGTTCAGAGGCCCATTATCAGCATCCATCACTCCTGTCTTCCAATTTTAAAATGATAATTGATCATTAGAAAACCATTATGCAATTATGTTAGCACAGCTGAAAACTGTTGTTCTGATTAAAGAAGCAATAAAACTGACATTCTTTAGACTAGTTGAGTATCTGGAGCATCAGCATTTGTGGGTTCGATTACAGGCTCAAAATGGCCAGAAACAAAGAACTTTCTTCTGAAACTCGTCAGTCTACTTTTGTTCTGAGAAATGAAGGCTATTCCATGTGAGAAATTTCCAAGAAACTGACAATCTCGTACAAGGCTGTGTACTACTCCCTTCACAGAACAGCGCAAACTAACCAGAAAAGAAAGAGCAGTGGGAGGCCCTGGTACACAACTGAGCAAGAGGACAAGTATATTAGAGTGTCTAGTATGAGAATCAGACGCCTCTCAAGTCCTCAACTGGCAGCTTCATTAAATTGTACCCGCAAAACACCAGTCTCAACGTCAACAGTGAAGAAGCGACTTCAGGATGCTGGCCTTCTAGGCAGAGTTGCAAAGAAAAAGCTATTTCTCTGACTGGCCAATAAAAAGAAAAGATTAAGATAGGCAAAGAACACAGACATTGGACGGAGGAACTCTGCCCAGAAGGCCAGCATCCCAGAGTCGCCTCTTCACTGTTGACGTTGAGACTGGTGTTTTGCGAACTGAAAATAGTTGTGCAGCGACCTGACAAAGCTTGAGAGGATCTGCAGAAAAGAATGGGAGAAACTCCCCAAAACTGGTGTGCCAAGCTTGTAGCGTCATACCCAAGAAGACTCAAGGCTGTAATCTCTGCCAACGGTGCTTCAACAAAGTATGGAGTGAAAGGTCTGAATACTTACGTAAATGTGATACTTCTGTTTTTTATTTTTAATAAATCAGCAAATATTCTAAAAAACAGTTTTTGCTTTGTCATTATGGGGTATGGTGTGTAGATGAGGATTTTTTTTAAATCCATTTTAGAATAAGGCTGTAATGTAACAAAATGTGGGAAAAGGGAAGGAGTCTGAATACTTTCAGAATGCACTGTATACATAGAAATATCAATAGAAAACAGGTCAAATGAAACAAAGTGCAGCTAGTTTGCAGTCTTACCAGCTTCAATTTGAAGTGGCTGTTAGCTGTGTGGTTGGCGAGCTCCTCTGAACAACAGTGTCCTGACAAGAGAGCACATTTTCTATGCCAAGTGAAATCACACATCATTAGCTCATTGTTATGGATGTCTCCAAATAAATGTCACTAGAAAACAGTTTAAACAAATGCAAATGCAGCTACTTTGTTATTCTGGCTGCACTGTTTGAAGTGACTAAGTTAGCCGTAGTTGGCTAGCTAGCAAGCAAGGGATAAGAACGTTATAAACCAGTATGACAATAGAACATTTAGAACGAACGACTGGGTCATGTCCATGGATATAGAGCAAAAAGAATTAACGACTGGGTCACATCTATGGCAACTGAACCGAAAGAAGGAACGACCAACCGGATTGGCTAGGCAACCCTAGATTTGTGTTGGGAGAATATCTTGTGGAAGGATGAAAAAGTATGAATAAATGAATAAAAATAACCTTATTAATGAAAATATGTAAATCCTTATTTGAATATGTTGGTAACCTGTTGTATAAAAGTTATAATGCCCTTGAAGTTGGTGTTTGGAGGGCATATTGGCACGTGAAACCTGTGAAACATAGTGTAGATGTCTAAGCATGGTTCAAGTTTGGTCCGGTCCGAACCAAATCTAAACCAATCATACACATACAGTAACAGTTAAAAGTTTGGACACACCTAATCATGCAAGGGTTTTTCTTTATTTTTACTATTTTCTACATTGTAGAATAATACTGAAGACATCAAAGCTATGAAATAACACATATGGAATCATGTAGTAACCAAAAAAGGTTTAAACAAATCAAAATATATTTTATATTTTTCAAAGTAGCCACCCTTTGCCTTGATCACAGCTTTGCACACTCTTGGCATTCTCTTAACCAGCTTCACCTGGAATGCTTTTCCAACAGTCTTGAATGAGTTCCCACATATGCTGAGCACTTGTTGGCTGCTTTTCCTTCAGTCTGCAGTCCAACCCATCTCAAACCATCTCAATTGGGTTGAGGTCGGGTGAATGTGGAGGCCAGGTCATCTGATGCAGCACTCCATCACTCTCCTTCTTGGTCAAATAACCCTTACACACCCTGGAGGTGTGTTGGGTCATTGTCCTGTTGAAAAACAAATGATAGCCCCACTAAGCGCAACCAGATGGGATGGCATTTCGCTGAAGAATGCTGCGGTAGCCATACTGGTTAAGTGTGCCTAGACTTCCAAATAAATCACTAACAGTGTCCCCAGCAAAGCACCCCCACACTATCACACCTCCTCCTCCATGCTTCACTGTGGGATCCACACATGCAGAGATCATCCGTTCACCTATTCTGCGTCTCACAAAGACACAGCGGTTAGAACCAAAAATCTATCATTTGGATTTATCAGACCAAAGGACAGATTTCCACCGGTCTAATGTCCATTGCTCGTGTTTCTTGGCCCAATCAAGTCTCTTCTTCTTATTGGTGTCCTTTAATAGTGGTTTCTTTGCTGCAATTTGACCAAGAAGGCCTTATTCATGCAGTCTCCTCTGAACAGTTGATGTTGAGATGTGTCTGTTACTTGAACTCTGTGAAAAACATATTTGGGTTGCAATTTCTGAGCCTGGAAACTAATGAACTTATCCTCTGCAACAAAGGTAACTCTGGGTCTTCCTTTCCTGTGGTGGTCTTCATGTGAGCCAGTTTCATCATAGCGCTTGATGGTTTTTGCGACTGCACTTGAAGAAACTTTCAAAGTTCTTGACATTTTCCGATTGACTGACCTTCATGTCTTAAAGTAATGATGGTCTGTCATTTTTCTTTGCTTATCTGAGCTGTTCTTGGTCCTTTACCAAATAGGTCAATCTTCTGTATACCACCCCTACCTTGTCACAACACATCTGACCGGACCAAATCTGAACCAATTATAGAAGTCTATGTTTGGGCCGCACCAAAACAAATGATACAGGAAAGATGTCCGGTCAGGACCGGAAAACGACTTTGAATAGGCGTCGTGTCGGTCCGTGCTTACTGGGGTATAAATTGCTTTCCTTATTGCGAAGGCAAACAGAAAGCCAAATATGGTGTGGTGTGAATGAAGGTGCATTGCATATGTTTACTGAAAGAAATATACAGTTGAAGTTGGAAGTTTACATACACCTTAGCTAAATACAATTAAACTCAATTAAACTGTTTATCACAATTCCTGACACTTAATCCTAATAAAAATTCCCTGTTTTAGGTCAGTTAGAATCACCACTTTATTCTAAGAATGTGAAATGACAGAATAATAGTAGAGAATTATTTATTTCAGTTTTTATTTCTTTCATCACATTCCCAGTGGGTCAGAAGTTTACATACACTCAATTAGTATTTGGTAGTGAAATAATCTGTCTAAACAATTGTTGGGATTATTACTTGTGTCATGCACAAAGTAGATGTCCTAACTGACTTGCCAAAACTGTAATTTGTTAACAAGAGATATGTGGAGTGGTTGAAAAACTCGTTTTAATTACTTTTAATGACAACCTAAGTGTATGTAAACTTCTAACTTCAACTGTATGTTTCAGAGGTGAATGAATGAAAAATCGCTCTATAGTTTATAGCCAAACCGTTAAACAACACAATATCGACCATTCGTGCGTTTCTGAAATATTCTATTCACCCATTGGCAGATTCTGTACTTCCATTAATTTTTTTGACTGGTTCCGGGGGACTTTCAGACAAGTCTTATGAGACCTGTGGGTGTCCTAAAGCAAAACATATATGTGTCTGTGAGAGTTCCATCTTTCCATAGAGGGGTAGTTTGTAGGCCAAACCGTTTGGATTCCACAGACAATTTCGTGGGAAGACCGATTTTTGAGATGTCTCATGGTCTGACAAATACCTCTCTGTGTTAAGTGTGTGTAGCGGAGGCGAAGTCAGGTGCAGGAGAGCAGAGTGTAGCAAACAGGCGCACTTTAATTCCGTTCCAAATTGACAGCACAATAAATACATACAGGTGCCAAAACCACGGAAACAACAAAAGTAATGCGCCTGACAAACCACATAACAATAAACAGTTACACACAAAGACATGATGGGAAACAGAGGGCTAAATACATGTAGGTTGATTAGGGAAGGAAAACCAGGTGTATATGGGACAAGACAAAACAAATGGACATATGAAAAATGGAGAGGCGATGGCTAGAAAGCCGGTGACGTCGATCGCCGAACGCCGCCCGAACAAGGAGAGGAGCCGACTTTGGCGGATGTCGTGACACTCTGGCTCTGTCACCTTTCACCGCAGATGAGGAAGTGTTACACAGGGGGATGTTTATTTTCATTTTTATACTAATTAGATTAGATTGCCCATTTTAAGCCATTCAATGGTTCTTTGCACTTCAGAAAAGTTTTTTTCCTCTTTTTAGTGATAATTAAGATGTAAGGCGGCTCATTAAGATACGATGAGTGAGAGTGCCATTCCAGTTTATGGAATCTGTTGTGTTATACCATTACTTTTTAAATATGACGATGACCAGCAGGGGCGCAACTTTGGTTTTAGAACCTGGCTGTGGGTCTGGGGTTTTTCCCTTATAATTTTGGGGGGCATCTAAAGCTCATTTCCTTCATTTCTACACAATATAATATGACCCTTTTGATGAGCAAGAAAGTTATAGACACAAATATCATACCCGCCCAAAAAATGATTGTGATGTTGAGAGGTTAGCATGTCTTGGGGGTATGATATTTGTGCATCTATCTTTCTTACTCATCATCATTCACACTTCATTCAGGATTATCCATAATCATTGTAGCATCCAAATCAATGTAGAAGTGTTTAGAAACATATTCTATTCTTATTTACAATAAGGACTCTGAAATTACACAATACATTATTTACCATTCATTTCTATTGAGCAAATAATTTTCTGAAACACAACCAAAACAAACAGAAAACGTATCCAACAAATTTGTAGATTCACAAGCTTGATGTAGTCATTGCGTGCTATGAGTATCGGACTAAATACTTAACTTTTTACTACTTTAATACACATACAAGGGAATTTGTCCTAATACTTTTGCTCCCCTAAAATGGGGGTCTATGTACAAAAGTGCTGTAATTTCTAAACAGTTCACCCGATATGGAGGAAAATTCCCTCAAATTAAAGCTGACAGTCTGCACTTTAACTTCACAGTCATTGTTTGATTTCAAACTTTTGGAGTATAGAGCCAAAAGAAGAAAAAATGATTCACTGTCCCAATATTTACAGAGGATTCATATCATAGGCCTAATAGTACTGTAGAGCTCTTTTTACTTGCAGCACTCCAACCCAACACACCCCACTCAGCTTTAGAATCTTAGTAAAACATTTGTTATTGGTTGCGAGTCTGTTAGGCCAAGACCAGAATGACAACCAACTCTATGGCAGAACCTAGGTCCAGGACTGAGCAGCCCAGCAGCTAGGGATTGCCTAAATAGGTATCTCCCCTGACATGGACATGTTTTCAATACAGACTCCTTATGTCATACAGTATTCCATATAAGGCATCCAGACCTTATGGAAGTTGTACAGTATACCCTTAATCTTGTAATAAATTAAATCTAGTGATACATAACTTGACATTTCTGCCATCCATTGTGACGTTGTGGGAGGATAACCAACCTTCCGATTAATGGCAATGCTAAGTTACACAGTTTCTTCTGATAAGAGTCTTCAGTATCAACATTTCCAAGCAAACAAAAACAAGGAGAAGGGTGAATCTGTAAACATGCTGAGATAAAAGAACATACTCTTTGCCAGAATTGGCCAGCCTTCACAAGAGCATAACATATGCAAATAGATCCCCTTTTTGTGTTTTACACCTCCAGCAGTGGAATAACATTTCTGAAAGCATTATATTCATGTTCACTGGCATATAGTACGTTCTATGGATGGTCTTAAACTGCAGTAATTTATGTCTGTGATTATATGAACATGACTCGGCATTCAAGCATATCTGTATCCATTCATCATCATCAATGGTGTCTCCCAGGTCTTTCTCACATTTTTGTTTTACATATTTTGTGTCATGGGAAAGACCTTTATCAACCCTCAGTTTGGAAATCAACTTTAGAGGTTTGTCAGTGTTTGCTGCACAGAGAGAATAAAGTGTTGCGTCTGCAAATTCACGTGCGCCGTCACAGATTGGTCTTCCCTAGTTGCCTGACCCTGGCCTGGAGAAAAAGATGAAGCATGACGAAGAATTACCTTGGTGTACATTAGTACATTATATTATCCAAGAATAGAATCAATGGTTCAATAATTGAAACAAGCATTATTCCCAGATCCCAGACTGTAGCCTACCCATCAACTCAATATTGGAACTTTGCATCATTTCACTGGTTGTTATAATATATTGCAAAATTCACCTGAGCTCTGTAGACTGGTCTTCCCTGGCTGTCATCTGCTGGGACAACTGTCCCCATCTGATCCTGCTAAGGCATGATGAGCATAGTGTTGTGGACTGACTGCACCATGACAGTGAAGCCTGTAGAGCTGTTTATAACATGTCCGTGTGAAAAGTAGGGAATTAGCTTGGGAAACTGAAGATCAACAACATTACATTGCTGTACTGACTAACAAAAACTCACATTGTGCTGTCAAAAAAGTCTATCGGTCTTCAATCGTTTGGCCGTTGGTTTCATTGTTTTATTCGGGTCTAGTATGATTGAGGCAAAATGAATAGCTAAAGATTAGAAGCAAGTTAATTTACTTCTGTTGAAATGGGACAAAACAAAGGCTTCAAAACATTTCCATACACACAACAGCTGTTAGATACTGCTACCTGACAGATAGCTAGAGGCTAGAGCTGAACTGGCTGTGGTAGCTACTAGCTAGCTAGTTCATTCACTTCAGACAGAACTTCAGTCGAGAGGTGATTAAACATGTAATGCATTATCTAATGTTACATGTCAGTCATGTCATTTTGTGAAAATGGCTCCGGAGGAGATGGCTGCCGTTTTACGGTCTCCTAACCAATTGTGCTATTATGTGGGGTTTTTTGCGATATTTGTAAATTATTTTGTACATAATGTTTCTGCAACTGTATCTTACGGAAGAAAAGAGCTTCTGGATATCAGGACAGCGATCACTCACCTCGGATTAGACAAAGATTTCTTCAACAACAACAACAACAAGCAGGACTCAAACGATATTCTCCAAACACCCCACAGGGCAGACGTCCCAATTATTCGCAAAAGGAAGCGACGCAGAGGACAAAGAGCCGGATGCCTCGTCCGGACCCGCAGAAGGCAACTAGGAAAGCAGCAGTTACATTGGACAATAAACTAGTATAAATATCCTACCAATGTCAAAAACTGTAATATCCTATGCTTCAAATCTCTGAATGACAATGGATATTCAGCTGGCGGGAGACACGCTGACGAGGGGAGGTCTGTGCATATTTGTGAATAACAGCTGGTGCACAAAATCCAGAGCTCGCATGAAGTAGAAAAAAACTGCTAGATTCACAGCTGTTTATATACCACACAGACAGAGCTGGCACTAAGACCGCACTCAGTAAGCTGTATAAGCTCTAGTGGCCCTTTAATGCAGCTTAAATCAGTTCTCCATTTGTTAAATGTGCAACCAGAGGGGGAAAAAATCTAGATCACCTGACTCACAACTATCCTCCTGATTCCTGCTTACAAGCAGGAATATTAAAAAATGGTCTATAAAAAAATGGTCAGATGAAGCAGATGCTAAACTACAGGACTGCTTTGCTATCACAGACTGGAACATGTTCCGGGATTCTTCCGATAACATTGAGGAATACACCACATAAGTCACTGGCTTTATCAATAAGTACATTGAGGACATCGTCCCCACAGTGACTGTACGTACATACCCCAACCAGAAGCCATGGATTACAGGCAACATTCGCACTGAGCTAAAGGGTAGAGCTGCCGCTTTCAAGGTGCAGGACTCTAACCCAGAAGCTTACAAGAAATCCTGCTATGCCCTGCTACGAACCATCAAACAGGCAAAGCATCAATACAGGTCTAAGATTGAATCATACTGCACTGGCTCCGACACTCGTCGGATGTGGCAGGGCTTGCAAACAATTACAGACTACAAAGGGAAGCACAGCCGCGAGCTGCCCAGTGACACGAGCCTACCAGCTAAATCACTTTTATGCTCGCGTCGAGGCAAGCATCACTGAGGCATTCATGAGAGCATCAGCTGTTCCGGACAACTGTTTAATCACGCTCTCCGTAGCCGACGTGATTAAGACCTTGAAAACAGGTCAACATACACAAGGCTGCGGGGCCAGACGGATTACCAGGACGTGTGCTCCGGGCATGTGCTGACCAACTGGCAGGTGTCTTCACTGACATTTTCAACATGATTGAGTCTGTAATACCAACATGCTTCAAGCAGACCACCATAGTCCCTGCGCCTAAGAACACAAAGGCAACCTGCCTAAATGACTACAGACCGGTAGCACTCACATCCGTAGCCATGAAGTGCTTTGAAAGGCTGGTAATGGCTCACATCAACACCATTATCCCAGAAACCCTAGACCCACTCCAATTTGCATACCGCCCAAACAGATCCACAGATGATGCCATCTCTATTGCACTCCACACTGCCCTTTCCCACCTGGACAAAAGGAACACCTATGTGAGAATACTGTTCATTGACTACAGCTCAGCGTTCAACACCATAGTACCCTCAAAGCTCATCACCAAGCTAAGGATCCTGGGACTAAACACCTCCCTCTGCAACTGGATCCTGGACTTCCTGACAGGCCGCCCCCAGGTGGTGAGGGTAGGTAGCAACACATCTGCCACGCAGATCCTCAACACTGAAGCTCCCCAGGGGTGCGTGCTCAGTCCCCTCCTGTACTCCCTGTTCACCCACGACTGCATGACCAGGTACGACTCCAACACCATCATTAATTTTGCTGACGACACAACAGTGGTAGGCCTGATCACCGACAACGACAAGACAGCCTATAGGGAGGAGGTCAGAGACCTGGCCGGGTGGTGCCAGAATAACATCCTATCCCTCAAAGTAACCAAGACTAAGGAGATGATTGTGGACTACAGGAAAAGGAACACCGAGCACGTCCCCATTCTCATCGACAGGGCTGTAGTGGAGCAGGTTGAGAGCTTCAAATTCCTTGGTGTCCACATCAACAACAAACTAGATTGGTCCAAACACACCAAGACAGCCTATTCCCCCTCAGGAAACTAAAAAGATTTGGCATGGGTCCTGAGATCCTCAAAAGGTTCTACAGCTGCAACATCGAGAGCATCCTGACCGGTTGCATCACTGCCTGGTACGGAAATTGCTCGGCCTCCGACCGCAAGGCACTTCAGAGGGTAGTGCGTACGGCCCAGTACATCACTGGGGCAAAGCTGCCTGCCATCCAGAACCTCTACACCAGGCAGTGTCAGAGGAAGGCCCTAAAAATTGTCAAAGACCCCAGCCACCCCAGTCATAGACTGTTCTCTCTACTACCGCATGGCAAGCAGTACCGGAGTGCCAAGTCTAGGACAAAAAGTCTTCCCAACAGTTTTTACCCCCAAGCCATAAGACTCCTAAACAGGTAACCAAATGGTTACCCAGACTATTTGCATTGTGTGCCCCTTTTACGCTGCTGCTACTCTCTGTTATCTTATATGCATAGTCACTTTAACTATAAATTCATGTACATACTACCTAAATTGGCACGACCAACCAGTGCTCCCGCACATTGGCTAACCCGGGCTTTCTGCATTGTGTCCCACCACCCGCCAACCCCTCTTTTTACACTTCTGCTACTCTCTGTTCATCATATATGCATAGTCACTTTAACAATACCTACAATAAGCCTGACTAATAGGTGTCTGTATATAGCCTTGCTACTCTTTTTTCAAATGTATTTTTACTGTTGTTTTATTTCTTTATTTTTTCTTCGCACCATTGGTTAGAGCCTGTAAGTAAGCATTTCACTGTAAGGTCTACACCTTTTGTATTCGGCACACGTGACAAATAAACTTTGATTAGATTTGATTTGAGTTACACTACTACCTCAGATCTTAAATACATTTTTTTCTGTCAAGTCAAACAGTAGGTACCTTGCCAGCTACATCAGTCAAATAAATAGTAGCCAGTTTCTGCTCTGCTTGCTTTTACAACTTGGAGAAAAACCACACACTCTGTGATGTCTGCGGGGGTCCTAAATCCAACCTGCTTAAAACCACCAAACAGCCTACCTGACTGCTGTGAGGCGTGCACATGGTCCTACAGCACACCTTTGCCGCTTTTTGTATCAAAGTGCAATGAGAACTGGGGGGGACAAAAATGCAATTTGAGAATATCGGGGGTTTATGTCCCCCCGTCCACAGTGAAAGTTGCGCCCCTGATGGCCAGTGACGGTGTCTTGTATGCATAGCTACAAGAAGATGCTTTGAATAAGAGGTGCTGACACAGGCATTTGCAGGCTAACAATAAAATACATTTCCTAATGTGATGAGTAGCCTAAGCATAGGACAAGATTGGGCAATGGTAGTCACTGCAGTCTTTGTTAATTTAACTCATGACTGTTTGCAAAACAAATAGACCGATGTGAATAAAGCGCACATTGCTTTCTACTGGATAACTACAACGTGTGTTTATGTGAGAAAGAGAAAAAAAGAGGGGTGCCCATTAAAACAGCACAAATGGACAGCTTTGCGATCCATTTTGGAGAAAAGTGCTCAACCCAATCCAGCACCGGCAGGTGGAAAGCGTCACTCGCTGGGCAGCACCCAACACTGTACTGCTTGCTGGACTGGTGGGCTAGTACGCCTATGTGTTTGACATGGGCAGGAGCAGGCCTCCGACCCCGAAGGCGAGAGAATGCCCTGTTCCTTACTTGATATGGTTCCCATTTCTTTTTCGACAAATTTAGATTGGTAAACTAATAGAAAATATACATGGAAGACTATTGCGGGCTGCGCTCCAGATCACTTGATATCCAACACAAGGGGGAGAGAGGAGAAGCGGGAGAGAGAAAGGGGAGATGGAAAGAAAGGGAGAGAGACCGAACTCAACTCAAACTAAACTGTCTAACATTCAGCAGAGCGTGTCCAACTCCAACCCCCCCACAATTGAACATATAAGAGCATATCATGAGTGCACCGCTTACAAAACAGATCTGAGAGCTCGTCGTGCAGAATGGGGCCCATATATAAATATCCCATTATCATTTATATCAATAATGAAGCTGAAAAAGAGTTTAATTGTTTTTTATTGCAACACAAACTCTTACACCTCTTCTGCAATTGTACTATTTCACCACCAGGGTGAATGGTGAAAATAGCCCACAGTAGGGGTGCACCCCTACTTCCTGTGGCTATGATTGTGTGGCATTGTGTCAACTGAGAACCAGGGGTGGGGGAAATGCTGCCTTCGCAAGAAGCCTCCAAGATTTACCATGATAACTACATGAATTCGTGGGCCATTGGGGTTCTGTGGGCTATTTTCACCATATGTTTGGCCATTGTTAACGTGGTGGTGTTCATTCAGCCCTACTAAATTGGGGACAGTGTGAACACCCATCACGCCGGCTACTTCGGATTTTTCACTACTGCGTGGGCACTGGGAACTCCAACCGGGAGCTGACCTGCCATCCCTTCGAGCGCATTTAAAGCTGTCACCTTCTTTGTGTTGCTGTCCATGGTGCTGAGCTAGGGATGTATCGCCTGCTTCATTCTCTTCTTCTTCTGCAACACTGCCACTGTATACAAGACCTTCGCTTGGATGCAGCTGCTATGTGGTAAAATATTGGCGTTTGGGTAGCAACCGCCACGGATGGGGAAATTAATGCGTTCTGCTGCATCTCCAGCACCCCTACTTCCTGCGGCTATGCTTGTATGGCATTGGGTTAGTTGAGAACTGTTGTCTAAATCAGTGGTTCTCAATTCTCTCCTTACGAACCCCAAGCCATTCCAGGGCAAGCACACCTGATTAAACTCCTCAATTAACACAATTTATGGAATTTTAATAATATAATATGACTGACCAGGAAAAATAACCCTGTATGGTTCTTCAAAAGGTTATTTGTAGAACTTTTGAGATTAAGAAATGTTCTTAATAGAGCCATTCTCAATAAAGGTTATATAAATAACCATTAAAAATGGTTCCTTATAGCACCATAAGGGTTCTTTATAGAACCTACAAAAAAGGATTCTTTACTGAACAAAAATATAAACGCAACAAGCAACAATTTCAACAATTTTACTGAGTTTCAGTTAATATAAGGAAATCAGTCAATTGAAATAAATAAATTAGGCCCTAATCTATGGATTTCACCCACTGGAGAGTCAGGCCCAGCCAATCAGAATACGTTTTTCCCCACAAAAGGGCTTTATTACTGACAGAAACACTCCTCTGTTTCATCAGCTGTTCAGGTGGCCGGTCTCAGACAATCCTGCAGGTGAAGAAACCGGATGTGGAGGTCCTGGGCTGGCGTGGTTTTGAGGTCAGTTGGACGTACTGCCAAATTCTCTAAAACGACGTTGGATGTGGCTTATGTTAGGTAAATTAACATTCAATTCTCTGGCAACAGCTCTGGTAGTCATGCCTGCAATCAGCATGCCAATTGTATGCTCCCTCAAAACTACACATTTTAGAGTGGCCTTTTATTGTCCCCAGGACAAGGTGCATTTGTGTAATGATCAAGCTGTTTAATCAGCTTCTTGATATGCCACACATGTCAGGTGGATGGAATATCTTGGCAAAGGAGAAATGCTCACTAACATGGATGTAAACACATTTGTGCACACACTTTGAGAGAAATAATATTTTTGTGCATATGGAACATTTCTGGGATCTTTTATTTCAGCTCATGACACATGGGTCCAACACCTTACATGTTGCGTTCATATTTTTGTTCAGTATATATAGCACCAAAAGGGATCCACTATGGTTAAAAGCATTATAAACCTTATTTGGCACTATATGTAACCATTTGTTTTTAGTGTGCAGGATGCAATGTGGTTAGAAAATTAACCAACTTGACGTTGCCTTTAAATCATTGCCATGTTTAAACACCTTTTAATTATTTTGTCAATGGATAAGTAGCCCAGCAGGTTTTGCTTAGCCCTGTAAGTCCCCGTAGCATAGCCTATACATCCATGCACCATTTTACAATTGTTTTCTCTGTAGGCTATACATCAACTTGTGTTTGGTTGGGATTTGAGAATTACCAGTGAGGTATGGGCACTGGAGGCGTTCACATTTCTGCAATATTCAAACGTGTGCGCGCCATCATCTACAACCCTCAACATCCCCCGGTGAGCGTGATCGCGCGGAGGAGAGAGGCGGAGGAGAGAGCGAGAAGGAAAACCAGGAGATAGTATTAAAACCCACGACCATGGGGTCTTGTATGTACAGTGGTAACACGACTAAAGCCCATCTTTTCTCGTCTTCATTCTTCAAAGGACAAGTATCGGTCTCTTTTTCCGGCTGTATGTAACAACATGACAGGCGTTTGTAACGAATGCTCCCGTTTTCCTCACATCTCAATTCGTTCGCGGAAGATTCATCAGTGGGGCTCGGCAGCGCTGCTTGTCTCTCATTTGAACCGTTCGGTCTAATGGGAGTCGTATAGCTTCATTATTAACACTCTGACGGTGGCGGTGAATGGCAAATAATGCGTCTAATCCAGTTTTTCCAAGACCATTGTTTTGTGCAATGTGAGCTTGATCGACTCTGCTGTGTCGTTACGTGTTGAGAGGAGGGAGGATCTTCCCCATCATTGTTGAATCACGCTTTGGGCTTAACGCTTCGGTCTTCCGTCATTTGGAAACCATTTGGATGTGATACTAAATAAAGCCAGAAACCTGGACCTGGACCTGGGGAGACAGTGGGCCTGGGGAGACAGTGCAGACCTTTGTGTAATTTGTATACAAATATTTTTATCTCCATATTTTAGAGACCCCGGAGTGTGCATATCAAAAGCGTAGCTGAGGGACCATTGAAGAAGAAAGGGGGGAGACGAGGAGATTACGAGGTAACGCCAGGGGTGGGGAAAATGCTGCCTTCGCAAGAAGCCTCCAAGATTTACCATGACAACTACATGCGGAATTCGAGGGCCATTGGGGTTCTGTGGGCTATTTTCACCATATGTTTGGCCATTATTAACGTGGTGGTGTTCATTCAGCCCTACTGGATTGGGGACAGCGTGAACACCCCACACGCCGGCTACTTCGGCTTGTTCCACTACTGCGTGGGCACTGGGAACTCCAACCGGGAGCTCACCTGCCAAGGAACCTTCGCCGAATTCAGCAGCATCCCTTCGAGCGCATTTAAAGCGGCAACCTTCTTCGTGTTGCTGTCCATGGTGCTGATCTTGGGATGCATCGCCTGCTTCATCCTCTTCTTCTTCTGCAACACCGCCACTGTCTACAAGACCTGCGCTTGGATGCAGCTGCTATGTGGTAAGACATTGGCGTTTGGGTAGCAACTACCACGGATGGGGCAAATCATGTATTCTGCTCACAAACATTGAGGGGTCCATTACTTTCCTCGCTGTTCAACAACACCTGGGTGTGCTGTTGTAGCCTACTGTGTGTGTGTGTGTGTGTGTGTGTGTGTGTGTGTGTGTGTGTGTGTGTGTGTGTGTGTGTGTGTGTGTGTGTGTGTGTGTGTGTGTGTGTGTGTGTGTGTGTGTGTGTGTGTGTGTGTGTGTGGTCTTGTATTACTGGGTACCGGAAATCCCCAAAAGTCCCCACAAGGATAGTAAAACAAGGAAAATTCTCTCTCATGGGGACATTTCCCGAAATCCCTACGAGGACAAAGGCTATTTTAAGATTAGGGGTTAGGGTTACAATTAGAGTTAGGATTACAATTATGGTTAGACATTGTGGTTGGGGGTTAGGATTAGGGTAAGGGATAAGGTTAGGGTTAGGGGAAATAGGATTTTCAATGGAAAGTAAAACATATGGCTTGTGGGCTGTGTGTGTGAGAGAGAGAGCGAGAGAGAGAGCGCGAGAGAGAGAGCGAGAGAGAGATCGAGATAGAGAGCGAGAGAGTGAGAAACAGAGAAGAGGAAACCCCTTGACGATCAAACCCCTTGCCGATTCAAGTTTTAATCTTGATCACTGTGGCCACGTGACATCGGGGATGAAACAAATTGTTATAGTGTAATTATATGAAATTATGCCCATTAACTTCCTTGGAAGTATTGCAACAGCGATCACGTGTTCTATGTATGTGACCAAGTGCCCATATAGCCATAGCCTACACAATGCCTGATTTTAATATGTTAATATTTTTCACAAAGTCTTGGTCAAGTTAATTTAGTTCTCATCATTGGGAACGCACAGCTGAATTCCTGTCGTGGTTTCAAACTGGATTTCTGCGTAATTACATGCGTATAACATGGTAATGGCACTGGTGTATATAGCTCTGTCACGACCATGAATCAGACAATTGAATATGATATAATATGATTCGCTTTTTTGACTAGTTTTGAATGGAACCCAGTGAAGGACGTGTAAAACAAAATGGTGATTTGTCTGGATGGTGAGTATTCGCTTTGATATTTCTTGGCGTAATTGCGCACGCATGCACGTGCACACACACACACTTCACAGCATTGGCAAAATGGGGGGATTCGGGAAACCTCAATCTGCTGTTGCACTATTGTTCTGCTTCAAAGTTATAGTATTGGAGAAGGCATGGCATGCACAGGAGAGGGAGGAATATGGTGGACTCAGTACCCCTTCAAATCAAATTTGTCCTAATTTTCTGCTCTGCCAAGTCACTGTCTAGAGAGGGAGGGAAGTAGGGAAATGGAAAGGGAACAAGAGAGAGAGAGAGAGAGAGAGAGACAGAGAGGGGGCAGGGGGCAGGGGGAGATGGCATAGGTAGTAGTTCACTGCTGGATGACACTGGGATAGGATATACTGGAACCAAGGCCTTGTTCAAAGGTAGTGCACTATAAAGGGAATAGGATTCCATTTGCGATGCTACATATCAATTTAATGGTAAGTTGTGGAGTTCCATCAGCACCTTTGTCACCAGGAATGCAACAGTAGGCAACAGACTCATTTGAATGCACTCCAGCTTTACTGATAGCAGGATGTTTTCATTCAGTGTAATGTAGAATTCTAGAAAAGCAAAGGTATACAGTGCCTTCGGAAAGTATTCAGACCCCTTGACTTTTTCCACATATTGTTACGTCACAGCCTTATTTTAAAAGATTAAGATTAAGATTAAATGTTAAAAAATGTATCAGCAATCTACACACAATACCCCATAATGACAAAGCGAATGTTTGCTAATTTATTAAAAATAAAAAACAGAAATACCTTACTTGTATAAGTATTCAGACCCTTTGCTATGAGTCTCGAAATTGAGCTAAGGTGCTTCCTGTTTCCATTAATCATCCTTGAGATGTTTCTACAATATGATTGGAGTCCACCTGTGGTAAATTTAATAGATTGGACATGATTTGGAAAGGCACACACGTCTAAATAAGGTCCACAGTTGACAGTGCATGTCAGAGTAAAGGGTCTGAATACTTATGTTAATGTGATATATATATATTTATATATATATATAAATTAGCAAACATTTCCAAAAATCTGTTTTCCCTTTATCATTATGGGGTACTGTGTGTAGATTGATGAGGGGGGAAAAAAACGTTTGAATCAATTTTAGAAAAAGGCTGTAACGTAACAAAATGTGGAAAAAGTCAAGGGGTCTGAATGCTTTCCGAAGGCACTGTACATGTAGTTCCGTTTCTCATGCAGTGTGCTTACATTTTCATCCTCCAGCTTCAGTTTCCCCCTTTCTGCCATAAAGGTTATGTTTGACATGACATAACATGGAATTGGTTTTTAGGGGCTCCTACAGTATAACCATTTCACACGATCGTGCCGAACCAAGCCAAACTGTGTTGGATATTTACTTTTCACCTTTTCCGCACGATTCCAGCTACTATGGTGGGCCAGCTCAGTACAGTTTGGTTTGGCTATACTCGGTTCGGCTGTAGTATGAAAAGCTCTCTACAAGCCGCAAATGTAGAGCGTCTTATTTTCCTCTTCCCCCCTTCCCTCTCTCTTACTCTGTCGCCCCTCCCTCCTCTTCCTTCTTCTCTCTGGTCCAGGGATGGGAAACTGTCCCCCTTTGTATACCTGCGGATCGACCCCCCCACACGCACATTTTGTTACTTTACAGCTTTATTCAAAAATGTATTCTATTATTTCTTCCCTCAACAATCTACACACAATACAACACAATGACAAAGCAAAAACAGGTTTTTAGACATTTTTGCCAATTTATAAAAACAATTTTTAAATACCTAAGTGTGGCAGTCACTCAATTAGCCCATGTCAGCAATTTTCTGTTGTTGTTGATTTTTTAGTGGCCAACTGTCTAAACTTGTATTAATCATGATTTAATTACCGACTGGGGGGCCCCCAATATCATATTTAAAACTGCCCCAATTTCTCTCTGCCCCATAGAAAAATGAGTAGAATTGCATTAAATTAGTTAGAAAATTGTAAAGTCCTCTCCCCACCCCATGGTAAAATGTGTAGAATTGCATTAAATTAGTTAGAAAATGGTAAAATCCTCTCTCCACCCCATGGTAAAATGTGTAGAATTGCATTAAATTAGTTAGAAAATTGTAAAGCCCTCTCTCCACCCCATGGTAAAATGTGTAGAATTGCATTAAATTCGTTAGAAAAATGTAAAGTCCTCTCTCCATCCCATGGTAAAATGTGTAGAATTGCATTAAATTAGTTAGAAAAGTGTAAAGTCCTCTCTCCACCCCATGGTAAAATGTGTAGAATTGCATTAAATTAGTTAGAAAAGTGTAAAGTCCTCTCTCCACCCCATGGTAAAATGTGTAGAATTGCATTAAATTAGTTAGAAAAGTGTAAAGTCCTCTCTCCACCCCATGGTAAAATGTGTAGAATTGCATTAAATTAGTTAGAAAAGTGTAAAGTCCCCTCTCCACCCCATGGTAAAATGTGTAGAATTGCAGCAAACCAGCTTTGACATTATTCTTTTTTTAAATGGCCATTGGCAAAAATGTGTTATCAGGTGTCAATATGGTGGTCGCTAAAATGTTTTGCTCACAATGGGGGAGGGGGTTGGGAGGCAACAACATTTATTTTAAGGCCCCATAAAAGGCTAGGGCTGGCTCTGACTGCATGTGTGGGTATGGATGTGTGTACGCAGACCCGCGAGCCACTAATGGGCCCTCATGATGAGTTTCCAATTTTTGTGGCCCCCACCCCCATTAAAGTTGTCCATCGTTTGTCCTTCCCATGATCCAACGTGTGTATGATCAGGTAGGCAGACGGCATGAAACTGTGGCTGTTCTCGCTGTACATTCGTTTTGCACCTTCTGTCTCTTTCGCATGGAACTAGCTCAGAGGACTGTTGTCGTCTCGTTAGATCTCGGCTTTTAACACTTGCGCTTTTCTTTTTTCTTTTTAAATCAACATATATATATATATATTGTAGTGGACTACTTTGGCAGCTGCTCAAAACTGAAGGAAAAAAAACACGTAATCAGAGCTGCTCTTGCAGGAGTACTGATTCTATGTATTAGCCTTCCTCATCCTCTACTGACTACATGCCTTCTATACCCAAAGTGTAGCTGTCTTCAATCATGAGAGCAAGTACGTTTCGAGCACGTAGCAATGAGTGAAATCCTCCAATAGCCTTCTGTAAGAGAATGGAGGGGAGACTACAAGAAGGCATGCTGACTGGTGCAGGCCTAGATGACATTGCTTAAAAAGTAGAACGGTTATTGGCAACATTCTTTTAAAATGTAGCAGGCTACTACAGTGTATTTCTGCGAATGCCTTTTTTTAACACTAGTACAAGCTCAGCAGTAACTCAGTTATCTCTAAAAGATGGGCCGCATAGGTGATTTGCTGAGTTCAATGAGATATTGACTGTCGGCTCGAAAGGTGCTAACGAGTGTGCAGACGGGCAGCATTTCTCCCAGTGACAGTTTTCCTCCAGTATTTATGGACTGAGAAGTTAAAGGCCCAGTGCAGTCAAACTCCTGTGTTTTGTATCATATTGTACGACAGCTGTAAAATTGTGATTAAAAAATAAAAATCTATGTTATTTCCTGATAGTTGCTGGTTGAAAATACAATCTACACAGGACCTACTCATCAGCAGGTTTGTCTGGGCGGGACATTCAGATTTCCAGGGTGACATCACCATGTGGTAAATCGGTTAATATGATATTGGGTATAAAAACGGCTGCATTGGGACTTTGGACTTTTGATGATATCATTGGGTAGAACTTTTAAACTTTATATTCTTTCTACAAAACATAGAAATGTGCCATTTTCACATTTGTAAACACTGGAGATAATGAAAATGAGGTTGAAACGTGTGGAATTGCTCTTTTAAAGGCACTATTTTACAAACATCATTTACAATGTTGTAATCTTAAGAGACACTCATCGCCATACCATGTCAAGAAATGGGCCATATCCAGGTATTTACAGCAGCTTTACGTAATGACATCACTGTGAGACCCCCTGTAAATGTTAGGTTGGATAATATGGTCCTATCTTATTAGACACATACGAGAGTCACGATTTCGTGTTGTCACCTTCAGCGGTGGCATTGTAGCTGTTTTGCTTCTGTCTGTGTGCGTGGGAGAGAATGTAGTTCCATCATCGACTGAGAGCTCACAATAACCATTCAGGGACAGAGCGATAAATAGGCCTAGAGGACGAGGAACACGAGGTATGAGGTAATTCATGAAATCATCCACACTCACCTGGTCCCTTCACACACACTCTCTCTCTCTCTCTCTCTCTCTCCAATTGCTGATATAAACCATCATTGGCGTCGGCTAATGGGGATCCTAATAAATTAAATTAGAAACATTTAAAAATCATCAAAGTTATATTGGAAACAAAAGCCTGTGGTTTTTGCGGTCTGACACTGGGATTGATTATAAAATTGCGATAAAGCACTGCACCAAAGCTAACAATTTGGTTCACAGATGTTAAGTCAGATTGAAATGTTCATTTACATTTCAACGTACAAGGGGTCCAGGAGTTCCTTCATTGTTTACCGTTTACCGCCTCTTATCTTTCCATCCCTGCACCTTTTACTCTCTCTCTCACTCGTTCCATCTTTGTGCTTCTTTCTCTCTCCCTCCCTTTCATCTCTCGATCAACAACCTCATGAAAATGGCTGTTTTATGGGGAGTATGTTGTGCTAAATGAGCCAACCAAAGAAAGACCAAATTAATGAACGAACTAACAAATGACAGAGAAAGATGCGGAAGGATAACAGGAGATTAGAAGGACAGAATCAAGAACAAAAGAAGGGAGAGGGGAAAGTAAAAGAGGGAAAGAAACTAGGCAAAAATGTGAGTATGTTGTGGCTCTGTGTGGGTGCCAGTGGGGACCCTGTTAATGCAGATTTAAGCTCCAATCAGAGGGGGTGCCTGCCCAGGGTTTCACATCGTGGCAGCCCACTCTCTCTCCCATAATCCTCTCCTTTCCCCCAGACGTTAAGCCTCCGCCAATTACTGTACACAACCCACGAAACCCCATTATCGATGGCAGATCACCGCTGCACGGCACACACACACACACACGCATACACACTTCCCAGAGTAGAGGAGAGGAGAGAGGGAAGAGAGGTGAAATAGAGAAGGAGAGAGGAGAAGGAAGCAGAGAGGGAAGGGTAGTACAAGTTAAATTCATTGGCAGGTGCTTTTTGTGTGTAATCAATATGTACAGTATTTCTGTCTCATTAATAAGAGATAGGTGAGGGGTTGCTGTGAATGTGTGTGCATGTGTGTTTCTTGAGGGGGTTCAATAGGTTTGTTGATTTTTTTCCATCAGAATGGAGCCTCAGAAGCCCCCTGTAAAATGTGTGTGCAAGAGAGAATAGAAAAGAATGCTTTTTGATGTTTATGTTTGAGAGAGAGTGTGTGTGTGTGTGTGTGTGTGTGTGTGTGTGTGTGTGTGTGTGTGTGTGTGTGTGTGTGTGTGTGTGTGTGTAAGAGAGGGAGCAGCCTAATAGGATTGGATATGGGCCTAATGCGCTCAGGCCGGGTGGAGATGATAGTTTAATCAGCTCTGTGGTACAGCTCTGAGTTGGGGCCTCCCCTCTTCACTAGGATCTGCGGTGGAGCTCCGCTGTGTGCCAGGCTGCAGGCTGGCAGGCCAGACGCTTGCCCAGTCAGAGACAGGAGAGGGACAGCTGCTCCACACCGGAGCCCAGGACCAGGCCAGCACCTAAACTCCTCTCGTAAGGAGAGAGGGAAGGAGGGAAAGAGAGAGATGGAAGGATGGAAAGAGAGGAAAGGAGGGAAAGATAGCAAAGTGACCCATTTTCAAGAAGGAAAGTGTATGTCGCACGTGAGGGGTTGCTGTCTCTTCACAGGAGAGGCATTTGACTGTCTTTTTTTCCCTCCATCAAAATGCGGAAAAATACAGGAACCTTCTCGCTAGCTACAGTATGATTGGCTGAGATAATAGATGGGCTGGACATGCCGGGAGATGAGTTAGGATTGGTCTTCCATGTAGCATGCATCTGTCTATAACATGAGCTGCTCAGTATGTGTTGATACTCCTTTCTATTGTGGCTTTTTTTTTTAAAGATATGGCTAATGCTATATCTTTAAAAAAAAGCCACAATAGAAAGGAGTATCAACACATAGAACTACAAAAGTTTAGGTACTTTTCTCAAAAACATTGAAGCCCTGAATTTAGCAGGCGCTATTGACAGATCAGTTGGAAAAAAGTTATGATGGGCTACTTTCTACACATGCCACGATCAGTGTGAACCGGAGAGACTTGACACAACGCTGGCCTAACAAGATGTAGCTACAAATAAAACAGAGTTAAATTGTTTGTTCCAGTCTGCCGTGAAGCGTTCATCCATGTGTAAGAGTCTAGCTACTATTTTCAGATATTATAATTTTTAATTTTGTCAGAACGTCGTTTTCATTTGCAAGTTAAAGCGTACTGTTAGGTAGCTAGCGAACGTTAGCTTGCTTGGCTCGCTAGCTAATGTTACGTGTATGATCTGTGTAGTAATATTATTCAAATCAGAAATCCATTTCCATTGCTAGTTATAGCCTGTTAGCTAGCTAGTGAACATTAAACCTAGTTGGTTAGCTTTAGCTAACTGCAGATTCATACTACATCTATGACAATCAGTTTGTGTTGGTAGTCGTATGAGTTGGGAATATGCCGGTTCATTGTTTAGCTAGCTAAATAGCTCACAAAATGGCTACATGAACTATCTGAGTTGACCCTTGGATTTTATTCTTATCTCTATGCACACTCACACGGCCCTACACACTACGCACGCTAATGTCTAAACAAAAGACTCCACTTCGCCAAATGATTACATGACCAATCAAGTTAGCCAGGTGTGTCTGGGGGTGATGAAGGGCCATCTATTGTATGGCCGTGTTCACGCCCTTGGCAGAAGTCATCGAGGTTAGATGGGAATTACCTTCCCCATGTGGCTGCCACAGTCAAGCACAACCTACCCCTGTTTCCTGACATCGTCGAAGCATTGACAGCAACCTGGTCCAACCCGCATTCAGCTAAACTGATGCTGCATGGCTGTGCCCCGTACATGGATCTGTGGGGGATGGAGGGGGCAGGGCTGGTGCACATGCCTCCGGTGGATAGAAAGCTAGCTAGCTACCTAGCCCTGTTGGCTAACAAGGGCATGGCTAATGCGAATCCTACGCTCCCTAACAAGCACTGTCGCTTTTCGGCTGCTCAGCTGGATAAGGTGTATCATGCAGAGGGGGTGGCTGCCCAATCTCTCTCGTCAGTCACTATGCTGGAGGGGCACACACAGGCACGGCTTTGGCTGCAGGAAAGCTCCGCGCAGAGCTCCTGGATGAGATCCTTGTTTACAGCCAACTTCATTCTGCGCATGTCCCGGTACACCATTCTGGCTGGCGCTTTCGCAGGGGCCGGAAAGGGACAGGCAGATGTACCTCGAAGAGCCGATTTCTCCCACAGGGTTGTTTGGTTCAACTCTGGAGGCAATGCAGGCCCGGTTCGAGGCCAAAAAGAAGCACATTAGTCGCATATTTTTGCCAGGGTGCCACATTGGCAGGATTCAATCACTGAGAGAGCCGCCACCTTACAGCGTTAACCGCAAATTAAAATGGCATACCTCAATTAAGTAGTTTTGTCTGCTAATGTAATATTTGTAATAAAAATGCACTCCAAATACAGCACATAAAACAAATAGCCAGGTATATACACCCCTATATAAGAGCAAATCTGCTTAATAGCCTACTTAATAGCTTAAAACGCTGTTTTGCATACTCCTGCTATTTTCATCTTGCCTTGGCTCTTTCTGTAATTCCAACCCAATTTTTGGGCTACCCAAAAGGAAAGGCCAATGTTACAGAGGCAAGACTAAGGCGAAGGGAGAACAAGCCACCTCTTCCATCCATTCTACTGGCCAATATACAGTCACTTGATAATATGATGGACCGCCGATCGCGGATTTGCTACCAACGGGATTCTCGAAACTGCCATATTCTCTGCTTTTCTGAAACATGGTTCGTGGACAAGATATCCCCCATGGCTATCCGACTCGATGGATTCTCCATTCACCATGCTGACAGGACAGTGGAGTCAGGGAAACTGACTCCCGATGTGCAGACTCGAGTGCGGTGGAAGTGTCGACCCATTGTTCACCCGTCTTGGAATACCTGATGGTCAAATTCCAACCTTTTTACCTCCCAAGGGAGTTTTCAGCCAAGCAGGAACACTTACATCCAGAGGCTGCTTTTCTGGTTGCCAGCGATTTTAATTCCACGTCATTGAGACACGTGATGCCCAACTTCCATCAACAAGTCTCCCTCGCCACTAGGGATGATAAAGGCCTAGACCACAGGTATTCTACCCACAAGCAAGCATACAAGGCCCTCCCTCTTCCGCCATTTGGCAAATCAGATAATGACTCCGTACTCCTGCTTTCTGGTTACAAGCAGAAGCTCAAACAGGAATAAACCATGACTCACTCCATTGAGAAATGGTCTGCAGAATCAGAGATTATGCTACAGGACTGCTTTGCTAGCACTAATTGGAATATGTTTTGGGACTTCGCCGATAACATCGACGAGCTAACCACCTCCTTCACTGGCTTCATTAGGAAATGCATCGGCAACCTTGTCCCCACTGTCACGGTTCGCTGCTTCCCCAATCAAAAGCCCTGGATCAACGCTGATTTTGGCATTAAACTAAAGGATAGGGCTAACTCACACAGAGCTATCACAGGCAACCATGAGGCTACAGCGGAGGACAGGAACAAGTACAAGAAGTCCCGCTATGACCTCTGCAGAGTCATCAAATGAGCAAAAATACAATATAGGATTATGGTGGAATCATATTACACAGGCTCTATTTTCCGAATATAACAGGTGTAGACCTTACTGTGAAATATTTACTTACAAGCCCTTAACCAACAATGCAGTTTTAAGAAAAATACGAGTTAAGAAAATATTTACTCAATAAACTAAAGTTTAAAAAAGTTACACAATAAAATAACAATAACGAGGCTATATATACAGGGGTACTGAGGTAATTAAGGTAATATGTACATATGGGTAGGGGTAAAGTGACTATGCATAGATAATAAACAGCAAGCAGATAATAAACAGCAAGCAGCAGGAGCGTAAAAAAAGGGGGGGGGTCAATGCAAATAGTCTGGGTAGCCATTTGATTAGCTGTTAAGCAGTCTTATGGCTTGGGGGTAGAAGCTGTTAAGGACCCTTTTGGACCTAGACTTGGCTGTCCGGTACCACTTGCCGTGCGGTAGCAGAGAGAACAATCTTTGACTTGGGTGGCTGAAGTCTTTGGCCATTTCTAAGGCCTTCCTCTGATACCGCCTGGTATAGAGCTCCTGGATGGCAGGAAGCTTGGCCCCAGTGATGTTCTGGCCCCTACGCACTACCCTCTGTAGCGTCTTGCGGTGCCGAGCAGTTGCCGAGCAGTTGCCATTCTAGGCGGTGATGCAACCAGTCAGGATGCTCTCGATGGTGCTGCTGTATAACTTTTTAAGGATCTGAGGACCCACGCCAAATCTTTTCAGTCTCCTGAGGGGGAATAGGCATTGCCGTGCCCTCTTCACAACTGTCTTGGTGTGTTAGGTTTGTTGGTGATGTGGACAATTGACTGGCTGCATGTCACGTCCTGACCTTAGTTCCTTTTTTATGTCTCTATTTTGGTTTGGTCAGGGTGTGAGTTGGGGTGGGCATTCTATGTTTTGTTCTGTGTGTTGTATTTCTATGTGTTTGTCCTGGTATGGTTCCCAATCAGAGGCAGCTGTTAATCGTTGTCTCTGATTGAGAACCATACTTAGGTAGCCTGTTCCCACCTGTGTTTGTGGGTAGTTGTTTTCTGTTTTTTCACCTAACAGGACTGTTTCATGTCGTTCACAATCTTTTTGTTTTTTTTGTAATTCAGTGGTCAGTTTATTTAATTAAAATTTACTATGAACACTTACCACGCTGCATGTTGGTCCGATGATTCCTATTCCTCATCATCAGACGAAGAGGAGAGCCGTTACACTGCGTCACTGCTTGGTATGGCAATAGCACCGCCCTCGATCGCATGGCGCTACAGAGAGACAGTCCAGTATGTCACTGGGGCCGAGCTCCCTATCATCCAAGACCTCTATCAGGCACTGTGAAAGCAAGGCCCTGAAAATCGTTAAAGACTCCAACCACCCAAGCCATAGATGGTTCTCTCTGCTTCCGCATGGCAAGCTGTGCCCATGCATCAAGTCTGACACCAACAGGCTCCTGAACAGCTTCTATCCCCATGCCATAAGACTGCTAAATAGCTCACAAAACGGCTACATGGACTGAGTTGACCCTTGGATTTTATTCTTATCTCTATGCACACTCACACAGCCCTACACACTACACACGCTAATACTCCAACACGCATACAAACACTCACTCCATAATTTCCTCACACACACACACATAATATGCACATACATTTACCCTGACTCTGCACACACACTCACATGCAATCGTCATATACGCTGCTGCTACTCTGTTTATCATATATCCTGATGCCTAGTCAGGGACCGTGTTCCAGAAGCGGAGAAAAACCTGTTCTCGACTCAGCTTTCAGGGTGTCATTTGCCTGCAGTTCAACAACTTCACATTCCACTGCAGCATGGTCAGGGGAGAGGCCTGTGATGACTGGGGTAAGAGAAGACCCCCCCCCCAGCTACCCCAACACAACTATATATTGTAGTTGAAATGTTGCAAATGTTCTGGGTCATCTGTGGGGACTGCTCTGAGTTTTGTGAAGTGCACAGACTGTCTGTCAGGTATGAACAGCGTGGTGATTTTGTTTTGAAATGCTGTGACAACATGCAGCATGTCACTTGCAGGGATTCAATTGGAGAGGAAAAAGTCCCTCTGGGAACACACCAATGAAAATCCTGTATTCCATTCCATTCAATTCTAAAACATACAGTTTTTAATAATTTCACTCTCCGCCCAATTCCAACCCTGATTACCTGGGTTGTTTCATTTCCCTTGGAGCTGGAGATTCAGTGTATTCAGATGGCAGGTGATGGCAGTCAGCGTGGCTAGGATTCTCCAAGTGGCAATGATTTAGTGCTCTTGAAACAATAAAGTTGACCACTTATACAACGAGCTGCATCACATTCTTGCTCGTCACGAAAAACATTCTACTGACAACACTTCCCCTGTGAGGCCCGACGACACAACACACACTCCTAAACACACGGAGGTTGTCTCCATCTCTCTTTCTCTCCTCCCTTCATCCATGAATTAGAGAGAGAGAGAGAGAAACAGAAACCTCTGGGCCTGCGGGGAACTGTGGTTATTTGTGTCTAATTAGCCTACATTTGGAGAATACCAATCTTTTGAGATCTTTCTCTTTCTTTCTCTCCTCTCTCGCCATTGTTATTTTGCTTTTGGCCACACACTTCTAAGCAGGACTTGGCCTACTTAGCATTGATTTGTTGCTGTTAAAGTGGACTGTGTTCAGCTCCAGGAGACAACAGAGTAATAGTTAAAGATAAAGCCCAATAATGAGGGGGACAGGTCTGGTTTTGTACAATAGCTCTTGTTTTGTACAACATGCAGGAATGAAGTTCCCATTGCTGTCCCATTGAATTGCAAATGCATGTGACACATAATGGTCATTATGGTGATTATGTGTGCATTGTGTCCAAAGAAAGCTTGATTAACTGAGTGTACTTCTCCATCCATCCATGTACAATATAAATAAATACAAATGGGTGGCCCACAGGCACTATTGGGAATCATTAATAAGCCTATCTAACTATACCTTTCCCGTTCCACAATCATTTTCGGGCTTTTGACAGTGGGGGTAACTCGAGGGGCAAATGTGAACTTAAAAGGCCACCTTAAGGGTAAATCTCCATTGACCTCAATTAATGGATCATTTAAGCAAAAACATTTCCAGTTACTGCCACGCCCTGACCTTAGAGAGCCTTTTTATTTCTCTAGTTGGTTAGGTCAGGGTGTGATTTGGGTGGGCATTCTAGTTTGTCTGTTTCTTTGTTGGCCTGGTATGGTTCCCAATCAGAGGCAGGCTGTCTATAGTTGTCTCTGATTGGGAATCATACTTAGGCAGCCTTTTTCTCACCTGTGTTTGTGGCTAATTATTTATTTTCTGTGAGTGTTTGTGTGCGCCACGGTTGCGTCACGTTCGTATTCTGTTTACCTTTTTTTTGTGAAGGTTTCACTTCTATTAAAGATGTGGAATTACATGCACGCTGCGCCTTGGCTCATCTATGACAGGGAGTTTGAAGACAGTGAACGTAGGAAGCCCTCTTTTTCTAATTGTAAGCTGTGTTTAGGTTTGTGAGTTTGTCAGGACTAATTTCAGACCTACTAGTATTTAGATAAACCATAGTACCAAAAGTCCTGACTCAATAACTGACTGAGAAATTCAGAATTTTAAAAATGCTCCCCCAGGGCGCTTGCCGTTTCATCGTCTCGTCATCATTTCCAAGATGCATTTGAAATTGAGGCAATGTTGTTTTGATTATGGTTAAATGCAGTGTCTAAATTATAACATTGTGACATATTGGCCCCTGTACATTTAAAAAATATATATTTAACCAACCGTATTGGAATGACACCCTAGGTGAACATGTATATATGTTTTTAATGTCACATACACCGGATAGGTGCTGTCATGGATTTTAGAGAAACCTTTCGGTTATTGGCCCAGAGCTCTAATTGCTAGGCTACCTGCCACACTAACAGTGGAGGACATTAACTGATTCCATGGTGTGTGCGTTCACACCGAGCGAGAAGTGATCTCAGCGCCTCGCTCCGTCTTGCAGTAAATCATCACAACCGCCTATGGATTTTTTTTATTTATTACATTCCACTCTTTAGGAAGCAGGAGATTGCGTCCCTCTCCTAAAGGAAGGGCTGGGGGACGTGTCCTATCAGAGACAATTGAGTGGCCATCCAGTGACAAATTGTCAAAGTCCCTGCTTGTTGTCAAAGCCTCGAGGTAGGGAGAATGGATGGAGGACCTTGGGTGCTGAAGACCCAATGCTTACTAGCTAACAGTCTCTGGTATATTGCTGTCTATGATGTAGATTATGTTGTAGATACTGTACTGTAAAGTGTGTTGTCGTTTTAAAATGTAAGCCCAGTTTAAATAAAGTTGGATTGTATTCGAGTTCAGTTGGTGATATACACTTTATCCCTAGTGGCAGAAGAGGCATGGACATGTAGGAACACATAATGAGGATCATACCATGCCATAAAAAGAATGGTACAGATACACTGGATGTTATGAGCAGTTGTACAATACCAATTATGTAATTACTTGTTAGGGGTTCTGGCAGTGAAGCTGCAATTAAATATTATTTCGCAATATCTCAATGCCCAAATTGGTTAAAAAAATGACTCTTTGGCACTAGATTTTTTTTTAAAGTTGCTACACCAGAAACGGCCCATAGGTGGCGCTGTAATAAATATTCGAAGTCTAAGGCTCAGCCCTGTCACCCCGTTTGACGTACAACCACAAAACGTTGTATGTAAGTGCTTCTCAACATAAGGAACCTATTTGCCTCACGGACCAATGACTTCTGCCATTGGATTTTCAACGATATTGGATTTTTTTTCAAATCAAATCTTCCAATATCTCCTTGAGAACGTGGCACATTTGTAAATAGCTAAACCCTAATAACTCCACTTCGCTCGATCAACTTGAAGCTTGGACAATAAGTGTCTTGAATTGTTACATGTATGAGGGAAGATACAGTGGGGAGAACAAGTATTTGATACATTGCCGATTTTGAAGGTTTTCCTACTTACAAAGCATGTAGAGGTCTGTCATTTTTATCATAGGTACACTTCAACTGTGAGAGACGGAATCTAAAACAAAAATCCAGAAAATCGCATTGCATTTTATTACATGACATAAGTATTTGATACATCAGAAAAGCAGAACTTTAATATTTGGTACAGAAACCTTTGTTTGCAGTTACAGAGATCATACTGTTCTTGACCAGGTTTGCACACACTGCAGCGGGAATTTTGGCCCACTCCTCCATAGACCTTCTCCAGATCCTTCAGGTTTCGGGGCTGTTGCTGGGCAATATGGACTTTCAGCTCCCTCCAAAGATTTTCTATTGGGTTCAGGTCTGGAGACTGGCTAGGCCACTCCAGGACCTTGAGATGCTTCTTACGGAGCCACTCCTTAGTTTCCCTGGCTGTGTGTTTCGGGTTGTTGTCATGCTGGAAGACCCTACTAGCTAACAGTCGTCTTGTCCCCTTTGCAGAAAAGCATCAAAGAATGATGTTTCCACCTCCATGCTTCACGGTTGTGATGGTGTTCTAGGGGTTGTACTCATCCTTCTTCCTCCAAACACGGCGAGTGGAGTTTAGACCAAAAAGCTCTATTTTTGTCTCATCAGACCACATGACCTTGTCCCATTCCTCCTCTGGATCATCCAGATGGTCATTGGAAAACTTCAGACAGGCCTGGACATGCGCTGGCTTGAGCAGGGGGACCTTGCGTGCGCTGCAGAATTTTAATCCATGACGGCGTAGTGTGTTACTAATGGTTTTCTTTGAGACTGTGGTCCCATCTCTCTTCAGGTCATTGACCAGGTCCTGCAGTGTAGTTCTGGGCTGATCCCTCACCTTCCTCATGATCATTGATGCCCCATGAGGTGAGATCTTGCATGGAGCCCCAGATTGAGGGTGATTGAACGTCATTTTGAACTTCTCCCATTTTCTAATAATAGTGCCAACAGTTGTTGCCTTCTCACCAAGCTGCTTGCCTATTGTCCTGTAGCCCATCCCAGCCTTGTGCAGGTCTACAATTTTATCCCTGATGTCCTTACACAGCTCTCTGGTTTTGACCATTGTGGAGAGGTTGGAGTCTGTTTGATTGAGTGTGTGGACAGGTGTCTTTTATACAAGTAACGAGTTCAAACGGGTGCAGTTAATACAGGTAATGAGTGGAGAACAGGAGGCCTTCTTAAAGAAAAACTAACAGGTCTGTGAGAGCCGGAATTCTTACTGGTTGGTAGGTGATCAAATACTTATGTCATGCAATAAAATACAAATGAATTACTTAAAAATCATACAATGTGATTTTCTGGATTTTTGTTTTAGATTCCGTCTCTCACAGTTGAAGTGTACCTATGATAAAACTTACAGACCTCTACATGCTTTGTAAGTAGGAAACACTGCTGATTTTGCAGGTTATGAAATACTTGTTCTCCCCACTGTATATAATGCTTCCATGTAACTGTCTCTTTCAGCCTGCACATAAGACAACACCCCATTTCATTGCTGCTTGTGGGTACATAGTCATTTGTTACCCAAATGACTTAGAAATCATTGTAAGCACTGTTCAACGGAAATCACCACATTCCCTATCATCTGTAGTTCATTCAGAAACTGGGCAATGTTGCCCAATGTTTTACCGTAGTAATTGTTGATTTACGTCAATAGATCTATACCAGGGGGAAAAGGTGGTTTCTTTAAGACAAAGACGGGTTTGGTCAATATCATTCCCTGTTCCGTTAAAATAGATTACTACCGTCCCTACAGTCTAGATATCAATCGTCTAATCTTAATCCCATCAATAGACTTCTTCCATTGAAACATTTTACACACCTTTAATCCCAATCTGGAGTCACATCTCCCAGAACAGGAGGCATATGACTGGAGACTGGAGGGGAGGAGCGATATCGTGTGTCTGGTCTGTTCATTTTCACCGCAGTCTTAACCAGACTTTGGTGGACTCATTGCCGAATAAAGAGTTGCGTAACGAAAGCTTATAAACAATTTTAATGGTTTATATTTGGCCCCTCGCTACTCGTGATCCAAAACAATAAACAAACGCCACTTCATGCTTGAATTCTCACCCCTGTGAAAAATAATGAGCGAGAATAATCCCATAAGATACTCTATATGTATGTGGAACAAAGTGAAACATAGTGAAAGGTGTGTGTCCGCACGTATGTGTGTGTGTGTGAAGACGCATATTGTTTGAAGCTTCATATGCTTTGATGAATGGAGGCAGTTACATTGTGCAGAATTGAGATGCATTGTATTTGTTGACGGCATGAAAGAGGACATGTTACGGTAGCACATTGTTTGTCCATGGTTCATAAGTGTGCCCTTTAACTCTACTCTGAAAGAATAACTGGCTGCTCTAAATATTGTCCTGTCAACAGTAGGGTATTTGTTAGATACTGCCAATCAAAGCCGTATCTCCAACACACAGCAGGAGTGAGAATGGCACAGTGGCTGTTTGTACTGTGTGTTTGCTGTGTTTTGGCTTCTAGTACTGTGTGTGTGTGTGGTATAGTCTTTGGGCCTTTTTCCATTCAAATGACTCATCATCTGAAATCAACTGATCAACCATTTAGGGTAATGTCTGTGTGTGTGTGTATTCGGGGGCGGGGGGGTTGTGTGTGCGTGTATATATCGCTATCTCTTCCTCCCACTTCTCCCTTGCTACTTTCCTCTGTCTGGCTCTGCTGTCTTTCTCCTTCCTCCCCCTCTCTTTCTCCCACCCGGTGGCCCATTCCCTCTATCCCACGCTGCACAGTGCCTGAGCTGAGAGGCGAGTCGTGGTAGAGTTGCTCCTCCCTTCTCCGGGGCCTAGCCGGTTGCCATGGTTTCCTGACCTTCCTGTTACCGCGGCGCTACCGACTCGAGACAACTTCTTATTTGCCACTCTGTTTATGTCTCTGTCCTTCCTCCTCATCACTTATTCCTTCTCTCTCCCTCCCTCTCTGTCTCACTGTCCCTCCTTCTCTTTCTCTCTCTCCCTTCCCTCACTCTCTTTTCCTCCCTCATCCCTTCTGTCTCCTAATTCCCTCTCTCCCTCTCATACATTGAGAGAGACCTAGTATAGTACGGTGTGTGACAGCAAAAAGATTGTGAATTGCATATAATGTTTGAGGATCTAGGAGGATGTGCACTAGTATTAAATTGTGTGTGTGTGTAAATAGCATACGTTGTAAGAGCCCTGTTCTTGGATAATTGGTTGCATCTACCAATCTTGTGTCCCTGTTGCACTAATTTAAAAAACGTACATACATGCACACTTGCATACACACAATTTCATGCACGCATAAACAAATACACACACACACACACACACACACACACACACGTCTATAGCATCTGGTTCACTGCTGGATGGCTCTCTCCATATCTGTTCCATCTGGTCAACTGTGGTCCATATGTTAAACTAAAGAGCAGATTACATCCCCCTCGAAAATAAAGCTCTTTGATTCGCCACTTTCAGCTTTTGATCCATGTGCTATGAAAAGGAATGGACAATGATGCTGATAGGAAATATAAGGCTAATTCAAAAGAGCTGGGATTGGAACTAAGAAGTCGAATGAATGGTGCCATTATTGAATTCATTCGCATTCATTCAATCAAATGGTACCTAACATCAAATTAGTAAAAGGTTTATATTGAGGAGGGAAGTACAGGTAACTGCCTAAATAAAGGAATGGGGTGTTGGGCCAGAACAGCTTCAATGTACTTTGGCATAGATTCTACAAGTGTTTGAGATCAATTGACACCCTTCACCATGGCACTTTGAGATTTATTTTAAACTGCAAATCCCTTACGCACCACTGCACTTTGTATACCAGGGTTGGCTGGCCTTCTCTAGTCACTCGTAGGCTCATGCACTGGTATACTTTTATTTATAAAGCCATTATGAGGTTTACTACCTTTTTTTTATTTGGGTATTTTTATTGTTCAGAAATGTGGTGGGTACTCTCTTCATTCGCTGGACTTTATCCTGCTAACTGTTCCAAATGTCCGAACTGAATTTGGTAAAAGGGCTTTTATGTACTCTGCGCCATCGTCTTGGAACGCCTTACAAAATACTTTTAAACTGGAAGAACTTGTCCCGATTGTTATTTTTAAATCGCTGATGAATGATCTTGTGACTGATTCCCTGACCTGTCGATGTTGTTAATTTGCTGTTTTTGATTTTGTTATACTCTTGTGAATTCTATGGATTTTACTAGATTACTTGTAGTTTTTCATGTTTGTCTGTACATTTTGTAATGACCCGGTGCTGCCTATCTTGGCCAGGACGCTCTTGAAAAAGAGATTTTAAATCTCAATGAGCCCTTCCTGGTTAAATAAAAAATATGTAAAAACAAGTGTCTGGAACTACATTGGAGGGATGCGATACCATTCTTCCAGGAGAAATTCTGTGTTTAATTGATGGTGGTGGAAAACACTGTCTCAGGTGCCGCTCCAGAATCTCCCATAAGTATTAAATTGGGTTGAGATCCGGGGACTGAGACGGCCATGGCATATGGTTTACATATTTTTCATGCTCATCAAACCATTCAGTGACCACTCATGCCCTGTGGATGGGGGCATTGTCATCCTATGGGGGCATAGCCATAGTAGCCAAAGTAATAGCAAAAATAATGGCCTGGCCAGCATTTTTATACGTGACCCGAAGCATGATGGGATGTTAATTACTTAATTAACCTGTGTGGAAGCACCTGCTTTCAATATACTTTTGTATTCCTCATTTACTCAAGAGTTTCCATTATTTTGGCAGTTGGTGCTTGCAGCACTAGGCTGGTGAGTTCACTTCCCACGGGGGACCAGTATGAATGCACTGTAAATGTAAATCTAACACAAGCAGCGGCCTCCTGAGAGGTGCAGTGGTCTAAGGCACTGCATCGCAGTGCTAGAGGCGTCACTAGAGACCCGGGTTCGATCAAGGCTGTGTCGTAGCCAGCCGCAACCGGGAGACCCATGGGGCGGCTCACAATTGGCCCAGCGTCGACCGGATTAGGGGAGGGTTTGGCCAGCCTGGAAGTCCTTGTCTCATCACACTCTAGCGACTCCTGTGGCGGGCCGAGTGCATGCACGCTAACTTCGGTTGCCAGTTGTACGGTGTTCCCTCCGACACATTGGTGCGGCTGGCTTC
Source organism: Oncorhynchus tshawytscha (assembly GCF_018296145.1). Lineage (NCBI taxonomy): Eukaryota > Metazoa > Chordata > Actinopteri > Salmoniformes > Salmonidae > Oncorhynchus > Oncorhynchus tshawytscha. The sequence goes on from NC_056430.1 coordinate 50,934,828, forward strand.
CGGGTTAAGCAAGCATTGTGGCTTGGCAGGGCCATGTTTCGGAGGACGCATGGCTCTTCACCTTCGTCTCTCCAGAATCCGTACAGAAGTTGCAGCGATGGGACAAGACTGTAACTAGAAAAGTTTGGTCATACGCACATCCTTAAAAACATAGGTGCTGTGCTATTAAAAAATAATAGTATAGAACAAGAAGGCCCGCACACTGTTAAAGCTCCCAGTTAACCACTTTATTTACAATATTTTGATCTGAAACGGATCTTCGTCAGGTGGAGACTGACTACCAATTGGATATCACGAAAAAGGGGGTAAATATATACAGGACCAGACAAAAGTTTGGACACCTACTCATTGAAGGGTTTTTATTTATTTTTACTATTTTCTATATTGTAGTATAAAAGTGAAGACATCAAAACTATGAAATAACACATGTAATAACCAAAAAAGTGTTAAACAAATCCAAATAGATTTTAGATTCTTCAAAGTAGCCAACCTTTGCATTGAAGACAGCTTTGCACACTCTTGGCATTCTCTCAAAGGCTTCATGAGGAATGTTTTTCCAACAGTCTTGAAGGACTCCCCACATTTGCTGAGCACTTGTTGGCTGCTTTTCCTTCACTCTGCAGTCCAACTCATCCCAAACCATCTCAATTGGGTTGAGGCCAGGTCATCTGATGCAGCACTCCATCACTCTCCTTCTTGGTCAAATGATAGTCCCACTATGTGCAAACCAGGAGGGAAGGCGTATCGCTGCAGAATGCTGTGGTAGACATGCTGGTTAAGTGTGCCTTGAATTCTAAATGAATCACTGACAGTGTCATCAGCAAAGCACCCCCACACCATCACACCTCCTCCTCCATGCTTCATGGTGGGAACCACACATGCAGAGATCATCCGTTCACCTACTCTGCGTCTCACAAAGATGTGGCGGTTGGAACCAAACATCTCAAATATTTCCACCAGTCTAATGTCTATTGCTCATGTTTCTTAGCCCAAGCAAGTTTCTTCATCTTATTGGTGTCCTTTTAGTAGTAGTTTCTTTGCAGAAATTTGGCCATGATGGCCTGATTCACGCAGTCTCCTTTGAACAGTTGATGTTGAGATGTCTGTTACTTAAACTCTGTGAAGCATTTATTTGGGCTGCAGACTGAGGTGCATTTAACTCTAATGAACTTATCCTCTGCAGCAGAGGTAACTTTGGGTGTTCCATTCCTGTGGCGATCCTCATTAGAGCCAGTTTCATCATGGCGGGTGATGGATTTTGCAACTGCACTTGAAGAAACTTTCAGAGTTCCTGACATTTTCAGAATTGACTGACCTTCATGTCTTAAAGTAATAATGAACTGTCATTTCTCTTTGCTTATTTGAGCTGTTCTTGCCATAATATGGACTTAGCCCTATTTGGTAAAAGACCATCTTTTCTATACCACCCCTACCTTGTCACAACACAACCGATTGGCTCAAACAAATTAAGAAGGAAAGAAATTCCACAAATGAACTTTTAACAAGGCACACCGGTTAATTGAAATGCATTCCAGGTGACTACCTCATGAAGCTGGTTGAGAGAATGCCAAGAGTGTGCAAAGCTGTCATCAAGGCACAGGGTGGCTACTTTAAAGAATCTTAAAATATATTTTTATTTTTTGAACACTTTTTTTTGGTTACTACACGATTACATATGTGTTATTTCATAGTTTTGATGTCTTCACTATTATTCTACCATGTAGAAAATAAACATAGGAATGAGTAGGCGTGTCCAAACTTTTGACTGGTACTGTATATAAATAAAATGTATAAATCTAACACAAGCAGATGAAGAATTTATTGTTCTTATTAGACGGGCAGCACTACACAGGATGTTTTTTCTGGTAAAGGTTTGGGTATAGTAGTTGTGTAGTTGTCATATGTATGTTTACAGTATGTGTATGTTTACAGTAGATGTATGTTTGTGTGCCATTAATGCATTCATGTATGTACATGTTCATGAGCTTGTGAATGTGTGTATGTGCTGTCTGGCATTAGCCTTGGATTAAGATTCATCGATTTAGTCATTTGTTCCTCCCCCTCACGCCCCCTCTTCCCAGCTGGGCCAAACAAAATATAATGAACACCTCTGGAACGCCAAGGCCTCGAGGGCATCTGGGAAATGTAGTTATTTTCATAGAGCGAGGGGGAAAAATCTCTCAGCTGACTGGCCATATATACTGTACAAATCACACTAGGCTGCATGGCAGATATATTGTAAATCCCTGTCAGAATACCCCATTTATATTCATACTAGCACTTTTCAAACAAGCTATTTCCAATGTTGAGGGACCGGCTTGATGCTTTACCGAAGCACCCAAAGCATGTTGTTCGGATGCACTATTCTCATTTCCTTTGCTCTGTTTATTAGAATGTATCTCATACACTCCAAAGTGACTGTGAATGGGCTTAACACTAACGGTCAGAGTTAATTGAATCGAGTGGGTTTTGTTCATCCAGTTGTTGTCTTGCAACGTTAGAGTAGAGCGAGTCAATTGGATTTCCATTCAGAGGACCGCAATTGGGGGACGTTAATAACTGACGGGCAATTCGTCATGCTGTTTGTTTTGTCGTCAAGCCTCTGAACAGCCTGTGTGTTTGTTTTTCACTCCACAGGATATGTCTGACGCAATAACAACATATCTCACTGTTTAGTATTTGTCTCCAAATCAAATCAATGCCTAGTAAAGCTTTTTTCATTCAAAAAAATTCAAGCTGCTCAAAAGCCCCGAAGCTAGAAATAGTACAGAAAGATTAGAGTTGATTTTTTCACACAGAGAGTGTGATAATAGTAACTGTATTTAAGGTACAGTTCTAAGTTGGAGGTCACTATAGAGTAGCTAGCTATCTCCAATCCCCTCGGTGAAGGTATAACCTTTATGTACATCCACAGTGCACTTCCCTTGAGTTTAACCCCTACAATGGCAGCAGTGTGTGTGTGTGTGTGCCTGTGTGTGTGTGTGTGTGTGCCTGTGTGTGTGTGAGAGAAAGACAGAGAGATGGGAAGAAAATGACTTAAAAGTGCTGTGTCTCAAAATGGGATCAGCTCTGCACTCGTTTCCAACCCGAGGCCAAACGCACGCATGCACGTGTGCACACACACATACACATATATATATATATAAAATGAGCTCCAAAAGTATTGGGACAGTGGCCCATTTTATGTTGTTGTTTTGGCTCTGTACTCCAGAACTTCAGATCTGAAATGATACAATTATGAGGTTAAAGTGCATACTGTCATTTTTTTTCATCCATGTGGGGTGAACCGTTTAGAAATTACAGCAGTTTTTGTACATGGTCGCCCCATTTTAGGGGACCAAAAGTATTTGGATAAATTCACTTATGTTTATCAAAGTAGTCAAAAGTTTAGTATTTGGTCCCATATTCCTAGCACGCAAGGATTACGTCAAGCTTGTGACTCTACAAACTTGTTGGATGAATTTGCTGTTTGTTTTGGTTGTGTTTTAGGTTATAATTGTGCCCAATATAAATTAATGGTAAATAATGTGTTGTGTCATTTTTGGAGTCCCTTTTATTGTAAATAAGAATAGAATATGTTTCTAAACACTTTTACATTTAATGTCGATGATACCATTATTACGGATAATCCTGAATGAATCGTGAATAATGATGAGTGAGAAAGTTACAGATGCACAAATATCATATCCCCAATACATGCTAACCTCTCAACATTACAATAACAGGGGAGGTTAAGCATTTTGGGGGGGTATGATGTTTGTAACTTTCTCACGTGTCATTCTTCAGGATTATCTGTAATCACCGTAGCATCCACATTAATGTGGATCACTGTCCCAATACTTGTGGAGCTCTGTAATGGCTGTATTGGGTGGAAGAAGGAGAGGACCAAAGCGCAGCGTGGTTAGTGTTCATCTTTTTTTTTTAAACCACTGAACACTTCAAAAATACAAAACGACAAAGTGACAACCGAAACAGTTCTATCTGGTGCAGACACACAAAGACTGAAAATAACCACCCACAAAACACAAAGGAAAACCGGCTACCTAAATATGGTTCTCAATCAGGGACAACAATAGACAGCTGCCTCTGATTGAGAACCATATCAGGCCAAACACAGAAATAGAAAAACTAACAGACTGCCCACCCCAACTCACACCCTGACCATACTAAATAAAGACAAAACAAAGGAATAAAGGTCAGAACGCGACACGCTCACTGTAAATACATACACTCAAGTTCAGAGAGCATGTGCTTACATTTATTGAAGCCTCTTCCACCATCCCTGACACCGATTTAAATAATTGGCCATTAATTATTAAATCTAAATCTTGTTAAACTGTGTCAGCCAGCCACAAGCAGAGAACAACCAATTAGAATCCAGAAACACTTCCTGGACCAATTGACAAGGAATAGAGGTCATGGCTAGAAAGGGCTCCAGCTTTGGTCAAATTAACATCAAAAGTGTAAATGTTTTGCATTTTAGCTAACCCTAACCCTTTTCCTAACCTTAGCCTAATTCTCCTAACCTATTGTGTTAATTATCCTTACCTGCTGCGTACATTCTCCTAACCTGCTACGAAACGTCAAATCTGACATTAATTTGACAAAAACTGGATCCCTTCTAACCATGACCAGGAATAGATTAACAGAAATTGAGAAGAATGTGAGTACATTAATCAGACATCAATGTCAGTGCGAAAAGAATTCACAGCACAGATCAATCAAGTTAGAATTTGGGTCTAAATTAATTGTCTAAAGTCCAGAGTCACAAGTCCAGGGCCCGGATTCATAAAGCCGATCCAGGAACACTTTTTCCTCTTAGATCATACTGAATAAGTTGGACGGTAGGGACCTAATCCTAGATCAGCACTCCTACCCTGAGATGCTTTATTAGTGTGGGCTGAGAGTTCCATTATGCAAAGAGTTCTCCTTCCTTTAACGTTGAATCAGAGTGGGGGGGTTAATCAGGAGGAACGGCCCAATAAAATAACCCGGCTTGGTCACATCTGGCCTGTAGGCCACACAGGGATTGCTCAGGCCCATAGAGAGAACTCCCAAGCTGCCTGCTTCACACACACACACGTGCACATGTTTAGCATGCAGGGCAAGGAGATTGACGCATTGTTTAGCTAATAAAACGTACAGTGTATTCGCAATGTATTCAGACCCCTTCCCTTTTCCCACATTTTGTTTACGTTACAGCCTTATTCTGAAATTGATTACATTTTCTTTTTTTTGTCATCAATCTACACACAATACCCCATAATGACAAAGCGAAAACAGATTTGACATTTTTGCACATTTATAAAAAATAAACAGAAATACCTTATTTACATAAGTATTCAGACCATTTTCTATGAGACTCTAAATTGAGCTCAGATGCATCCTGTTTCCATTGATCATCCTTGATGTTTCTACAACTTCAATGGAGTCCACCTGTGGTAAATTAAATTGATTGGACATGATTTGAAAAGGCACAAACCTGTCTATATAAGGTTTTTGCTCTGTCCGTGCATGTCAGAGATAAAACCAAGACATGAGGTCGAAGGAATTGTCCGTAGAGCTCCGAGACAGGGTTGTGTCGAGGCACAGATCTGGGGAAGGGTACCGAAACAACATTTCTGCGGCATTGAAGGTCTTCAAGAACAGAGTGGCCTCCATCATTCTTAAATGGAAGATGTTTGGAACCACCAAGACTCTTCCGGAGCTGGCCGCACGGCCAAACTGAGCGATCGGGGGAGAATGGCCTTGGTCAGGGATGTGACCAAGAACCAGATGGTTACTCTGACAGAGCTCCAGAGTTCCTCTGTGGAGATGGGAGTACCGTCCAGAAGGACAACCATATCTGTAGCCCTCCACCAATCAGGCCTTTATGGTAGAGTGGCCAGACGGAAGGCACATGACAGTGCGCTTAGAGTTTGCCAAAAGATCCTAAAGGACTCTCAGACCATGAGAAACAAGATTCTCTGGTCTGATGAAAAAAAGATGTGACACTTGACATTCAGGCCAAAGAGTTCAATCTGGAAGAAACCTGGCACCATCTCTACAGTGAAGCATGGTGGTGGCAGCATCATGCTGTGGGGATGTTTTTCATAGGCAGGGACAGGGGAGAATAGTCAGGATCGAGGGAAAGATGAATGGAGCAAAGTACAGAGAGATCCTTAATGAAAACCTGCTCTAGAGCGCTCAGGTTCCCCTTCCAACAAGACTGACCCTTAGCACACATCCAAGACAATGCAGGAGGAGGACATGTCTCAATGTCCTTGAGTGCCCTAGACAGAGCCTGGACCCGATCGAACATCTCTGGAGAAACCTGAAAATAGCTGTGCAGCAATGCTCACCATCAAACCGACAGAGCTTGAGAGGATCTGCAGAGAAGAATGGGAGAAACTCCCCAAATACAGGTGTGCCAAGCTTGTAGCGTCATACCCAAGAACACGCCAAGGTTGCTTCAACAAGGTACTGAGTAAAGGGTCTGAATACTTATGTAAATGTGATATTTATGGTTTTTATTTTTAATACATTTGCAAAAATGTCTATACCTGTTTCTGCTTAGTCATTATGGGCTATTGTGTGTAGATTGGTGTGGGAAAAAACTATTTTATACATTTTAGAATAAGGCTGTAACGTAACAGGGTCAAAATACTTTCCGAATGCACTGTTTTCACAGTACCAGTCAAAAGTTTGGACACACCTACTCATTCCAGTGTTTTTCTTCAATGTTATTATTTTCTACTTTGTAGAGTAATAGTGAAGGGGTGGCAGGGTAGCCTTGTGGTTAGAGCGTTGGACTAGTAACTGAAAGGTTGCAAGTTCAAACCCCCGAGCTGACAAGGTACACATCTGTCGTTCTGCCTCTGAACAGGCAGTTAACCCACTGTTCCTAGGCTTACATTGAAAATAAGAATTTGTTCTTAACTGACTTGCCTAGTTGAATAAAGGTAAAACATTTTTTTTAAACATCAAAACTATGAAATAACACATATGGAATCATATATTTGAGATTCTTCAAAGTAGCCACCCTTTGCCTTGATGACAGCTTTGCGCAATCTTGGCATTCTCTCAACCAGCTTCATGAGGTAATCACCTGGAAAGCATTTCAATTAACAGGTGTGCTTTGTTAAAAGTGAATTTGTGGAATTCCAATCCTTCTTAATGCGTTAGAGCCAATCAGTTGTGTTGTGACAAGGTAGGGGTGGTATACAGAAGATAGCACTATTTGGTAAAATACCAAGTCCATATTATGGCAAGAACAGCTCAAATAAGTAAAGAGAAATTACCATCCATCATTACCTTAAGACATGAAGGTCAGTCAATCCAGAAAATTTCAAGAACTTTGAACATTTCTTCAAGTGCAGTCGCAAAAACCATCAAGCGCTATGATGAAACTGGCTCTTATGAGGTTGGCCACAGGAAAGGAAGATCCAAAGTTACCTCTGCTGCAGAGGATAATTTCAGGTTGCAGCCCAAATAAATGCTTCACAGAGTTCAAGTAACAGACACATCTCAACATCAACTATTCAGAGGAGACTGCATAAATCAGGCCTTCATGGTTGAATTTCTGCTAAGAAACCACTACTAAAGGACACCAAAAATAAGAAGAGACTTGCTTGGGCCAAGAAACATGAGCAATGGACATTAGACTGGTGGAAATGTATCCTTTGGTCTGAAGCGTTCAAATTTGAGATTTTTGGTTCCAACCTCCATTCAGAGTAGGTGAATGGATGATCTATGCATGTGTGTTTCCCACCGCGAAGCATGGAGGAGGAGGTGTGACGGTGTTGGGGTGATTTGCTGGTGACACTGTCAGTGATTTATTTAGAATTCAATGCACACGTAACCAGCATGACTACCAGAACATTCTGCAGAGATACGGCATCCCATCTGGTTCGTGCTTAGTGGGACAATCATTTGTTTTTCAACAGGACAATGACCCAACACACCTCCAGCCTGTGTAAGGGTTATTTGACCAAGAAGGAGAGTGATGGAGTGCTGCATCAGATGACCTGTCCTCCGCAGTCACCGGACCTCAACCCATTTGAGATGGTTTGGGGTGAGTAGGACTGCAGAGTGAAGGAAAAGCAGCCAACAAGTGCTCAGCATACGTGTGAACTCCTTCAAGACTGTTGGAAAAGCATTCCAGGTGAAGCTGGTTGAGAGAATGCCAAGTGTGTGCAAAGCTGTCATCAAGGCAAAGGGTGGCTATTTGAAGAATCTAAAATGTTAAATATATTTTGATTTGTTGAACACTTTTTTGGTTACTACATGATTCCATGTGTTATTTTCACTGATCTATTCACTATTGTTCTACAATGTGGAAAATAGTCAAAATAAGGAGAACCTTGAATGAGTAGGTGTGTCCAAATGTTTGACTGGTACTGTGTATATATATGTGTGTATATGTGTGTGTGTGTGTGTATGTATATATATATATATATATATATATATATATATATATATAGAGAGAGAGAGAGAGAGAGAGAGAGAGAGAGAGAGAGAGAGAGCATACTGGTATGTATAGTACATACAGAATATGTTGTCGTTACTGTATAATATGTACACATTTTTCTTCATGGTCGTTGTTGGCAACGTTCAGTTCTGTGTCATCTAATGAAGTAATAGAAGGTTAATAGTGCTTTTAGACGCTCGTCTAAAAGGTTATCCCTGAATCAATTATTAGTCTACAGTACACTGAAATACCCTTTTATTTGTGCTCGCCAAAGTGGAATACATTGTGGTTAGTGCAGCGAGAGAGAAAGAATGAGGTAGAAAGAGAGTGAGGGAGAGAGAGAAAGTGCCACCCCAGGGCATGATGGGTAGTGCGTGAGGATCCAACCCGCTGTAGCTGTGCACTATGGCAACACTACATGGTACCCCGACAATGTTTTTAATTTGAGTGCAGTCATTAAAATTGTAATAAGACCAATCTACACACAATACCCCATAATGACAAAGCAAAAACAGCTTTTTAGAAATTTTAACGTGAAACCATATTTTCACATGTATTACATTTAGAGTTCACATATGTTAACATCACCTTTGTACATGTGATGAGCCTCACATGTGAATTGCAGTTTCATGTGAAATTTGCGGTTTTCAGTCCTTATTTGCTACATAATGTTTTGGACTTATAAATTAATTATATGAACCCAATGATTCTTGAAGAATTTAATGTATAAATGAGCTTAGTTCAACTGTCGTACCCCATCAGAATCCCAAATATACTGAACAACAATTTAAACGCAACATGTAAAGTGTTGATCCCCATATTTCATGAGCTGACATAAAATACATTATGTATATAAAAATATGTGGACACCCCTTCAAATTAGTGGATTCGGCTATTACATTTTCTACTGAAGAGCTCAGTGACTAGGAAAAGTTGAGGACCAACAACGGCTCAGCCGTGAAGTAGTAGGCCACACTGTAGTAGTGCTGAAGTTTGTAGTGTGCAAAAAATCGTCTGTCCTCTGTTGCAACTCTCACTACCGTGTTCCAAATTGCCTCTGGAAGCAACGTCAGCACAGTAACTGATCGTGGGGAGATTCATGAAATGGCTTTCCATGGCTTAGCAGCCGCACACAAGCCTAAGATCACCATGCACAATGCCAAGCGTGGGCTGGAGTGGTGTAAAGCTCACCGCCATTGGACTCTGGAGCAGTGGAAATGCATTCTCTGTAGTAATGAATCCCGCTTCACCATCTGGCAGTCCAACAGACGAATCTGGGTTTTGCGGATGCCGGTAGAACACTACCTGCCCCAATGCATAGTGCCAACTGCAAAATTTGGTGGCGGAGGAATAATGGTCTGGGGCTGTTTTTCATGGTTCGGGTTAGGCCCCTTAGTTCCAGTGAAGGGAAATCTTAACACTACAGCATACAATGACATTTCTAGACAATTCTGTGCTTCCAACTTTGTGGCAACAGTTTGGGGAAGGCCCTTTCCTCACTAATGCTCTTGTGGCTGAATGGAAGCAAGTCCCCACAGCAATGTTCCAAACTCTAGTGGGAAGCCTTCCCCGAAGAGTGGAGGCCGTTACAGCAGCAAACGGGGACCAACTCCATATTGATGCCATTGATTTTGGATTGAGATGTTCGACGAGCAGGTGTCCACATACTTTTGGTCATGTAGTGTACTCCTGAAATTCTCTATACACACAAAAAGCTTATTTCTCTCAAATTCTGTGCACAAATCTGTTTTCATCCCTGTTTGTGAGCATTTCTCCTTTTCCAAGATATTCCATCCACCTGACAGGTATGGTATATCAAGAAGTTTATTAAACAGCATGATCATTACACAGGTGCACCTTGTGTTGGGGACAATAAAAGTCCACTCTAAAATAGTTTTGTCACACAACACATTACCACAGATGTTTCAAGTTTAGAAGGAGCGTACAATTGGCATGCAGACTGCAGGAATGTCTACCAGAGCTGTTGCCAGATAATTGAATATTAATTTATTTAATATAAGCCGCCTCCAACATCATTTTAGAGAATTGGCAGTACCGCAGACCACGTGCAACCATGCCACCCCAGGACCTCCACATCCGGCTTCTTCACCTGTGGGATCATCTGAGACCAGCCACTCGGAAAGCTGATTAAACTGTGGGTTTGCACAATTGAAGAATTTCTCCGGTAAGCTCAGTTGCGTGCATCCTGTCCTCACTAGGGTCTTGACCTGACTGCAGTTTGGCGTCGTAACTGACTAAAATGGGCAAATGCTCACCTTCGATGGAGAAGTGTGTTCTTCACAGATTAATCCCAGTTTCAACTGTACCGGGCAGATGGCAGACAGCGTGTATGGCGTTGTGTGGGGGCGAGTGGTTTGCTGATGTCAACGTTGTGAACAGTGCCCCATAGTGGCGGTGAGGTTTTGTTATGGGCAGGCATAAGCTACAGATAATGAACACAATTTCATTTTATCGATGGCAATTTGAATGCACAGAAATACTGTGATGAGATCCTGAGGCCCATTGTCGTACCATTCATCCGCAGCCATCTCCTCATGTTTAAGCATGATAATGCACAGCCCCATGTTACAAGGATCTGTACACAATTCCTGGAAGCTGAAAATGTCCAAGTTCTTCCATGGCCTGCATACTCACCAGACATGTCACCCGTTGAACATGTTTGGGATGCTCTGGACCGACATATACAACAGCGTGTTCCAGTTCCCGCCAATATCCAGCAACTTCGCAAAGCAATTGAAGAGGTGTGGAACAACATTCCGCAGCCCTAATCAACAGCTTGATCAACTCTATGCAAAAGAGATGTCGCACTGCATGAGGCAAATGGTGGTCACACCAGACACTGACTGGTTTTCTGATCCATGCCCCTACCTTTTTTATTTATTTATTTAACTAGGCAAGTCAGTTAAGAACAATTTCTTATTTACAATGACATCCTACCAAAAGGCAAAAGGCCTCCTGTGGGGATGGGGGCCTGGAATAAAAAATAAATACAATATAAATATAGGACAAAACACGCATCACAACAAGAGAGACAACACAACACCACTTAAAGAGAGACCTAAAGACAACAATATAGCAAGGCAGCAACACATGACAACACAGCATGGTAGCATCACAACATAACATAACAACAACATTGTAGCAACATAATGGTAGCAACACAAAACATGGTATAAACATTATTGGGCACAGACCACAGCACAAAGGGCAAGAAGGTAGAGTCAATAATACATCACACAAAGCAGCCACAACTGTCAGTTTAAGGTATCTGTGACCAACAGATGCATATCTGTATTCCCAGTCATGAGAAATCCATAGATTAGGGCCTAATTTATTTCATTTGACTGATTTCCTTATACAGTTGAAGTCAGAAGTTTACATGCACTTAGGTTGGAGTCATTAAAACTAATTTTTCAACCACTCCACAAATTTCTTATTAACAAACTAGAATTTTGGCAAGTCGGTTAGAACATCTACTTTGTGCAAGACACAAGTAATTTTTCCAACAATTGTTGACAGGCAGATTATTTCACTTATCCTGTATCACAATTCCAGTGGGTTAGAAGTTTACATACACTAAGTTGACTGTGCCTTTAAACAGCTTGGAAAATTCCCGAAAATGATGTCATGGCTTTAGAAGCTTCTGATAGGCCAATTGACAGAATTTGAGTCAATTGGAGATGTACCTGTGGCTGTATTTCAAAGTCAGTGCCTCTTTGCTTGACATCATGGGAAAATCAAATGAAAACAGCCAAGACCTCAGAAAACAATTGTAGACCTCCACAAGTCTGGTTCATCCTTGGGAGCTATTTCCAAATGCCTGAAGGTACCACGTTAATCTGTACAAACAGTAGTACGCAAAGTATAAACACCATGGGACCACACAGCCGTCATATCGCTCAGGAAGGAGACGCGTTCTGTCTCTTAGAGATGAACGTACTTTGGTGTGAAAAGTGCAAATCAATCCCAGAACAGCAAATGACCTTGTGAAGATGCTGGAGGAAGCAGGTACAAAACTATCAATATCCACAGTAAAACGAGTCCTATATCGACAAAGCTTGAAAGGCCGCTCAGCAAGGAGGAAGCCACTACTCCAAAACTGCACATGGGGACAAAGATCAAACGTTTTGGAGAAATGTCCTCTGGCCTGATGAAACAAAAATAGAACGGTTGGCCATAATGACCATCATTATGTTTGGAGGAAAAAGGGAGGGGCTTGCAAGCCGAAGAATACCATCCCAACCGTGAAGCACGGGGGTGGCAGCATCATGTTGTGGGGATGCTTTGCTGCAGGATGGACTGGTGCACTTCACAAAATAGATGTATTGAAGCAACATCTCAAGACATCAGTCAGGAAGTTAAAGCTTGGTCGCAAATGGGTCTTCCAAATGGACAATGACCCCAAGCATACTTCCAAAGTTGTGGCAAAATGGCTTAAGGACAACAAAGTCAAGGTATTGGAGTGGCCATCACAAAGCCCTTACCTCAATCCTATAGAAAATTTGTGGGCAGAACTGAAAAAAGTGTGTGCTTGCAAGGAGGCCTACAAACCTGACTCAGTTACTCCAGCTCGGCCAAAATTCACCCAACTTATTGAAGGGAGGCTTGTGGTAGGATACCTGAAACGTTTGACCCAAGTTAAACAATTTAAAGGCCATGCTACTAAATACTAATTGAGCGTATGTAAACTTCTGACCCACTGGGAATGTGATGAAAGAAATTAAAGCTGAAATAAATGAAATCACATAAAATCAAATTTATGTATATAGCCCTTCGTACATCAGCTGATATCTCAAAGTGCTGTACAGAAACCCAGCCTAAAACCCCAAATAGCAAGCAATGCAGGTGTAGAAGCACGGTGGCTAGGAAAAACTCCCTAGAAAGGCCAAAACCTAGGAAGAAACCTAGAGAGGAACCAGGCAATGTGGGGTGGCCAGTCCTCTTCTGGCCGTGCCGGGTGGAGATTATAACAGAACATGGCCAAGATGTTCAAATGTTCATAAATGTCCAGCATGGTCAAATAATAATAATCACAGGCAGAACAGTTGAAACTGGAGCAGCAGCACAGCCAGGTGGACTGAGGGCAGCAAGGAGTCATCATGTCAGGTAGTCCTGAGGCATGGTCCTAGGGCTCAGGTCCTCAAAGAGAATTAGAGAGGGCATACTTAAATTCACACAGGACACCGGATAGGACAGGAGAAGTACTCCAGATATAACAAACTGACCCTAGCCCCCCGACACAAACTACTGCAGCATAAATACTGGAGGCTGAGACAGGATGGGTCAGGAGACACTGTGGCCCCATCCGATGACACCCCCGGACAGGGCCAAACAGGAAGGAAATCATTCTCTCTACTATTATTCTGACATTTCACATTCTTAAAATAAAGTGGTGTTCCTAACTGATCTAAGACAGGGAATTTTTACTCTGATTAAGTGTCGGGAATTGTGAAAAACAGAGTTTAATTGTATTTGGCTAAGGTGTATGTAAACTTCTGACTTCAACTGTATGTAATCTTTGGTATTGTTGCATGTTGCGTTTATATTTTGCTCAGTGTTTAAGTTTGTTTTACTTCAATGTTTTTAAACAAAGTAAATGTAAACAATCAATTTATAGCCTTAACATGGTTAAAACTATCATTTTGATTTAATGGATTTTCAGTCCTTGCATCCAAAGCATAATCTATGGATTTGAGAGTGGTTGCATTTCTCCAACCCCATCCATCAGCCTTTTACTGAAACTGTGGGGAGGCACTTTGTTAATGTTTCAATTAAGGATTGTCGATTAACACCTTTAATAGAGTCCATAGTGGTGTTATATTTTGCAATCCTGTAGTGAGCGAGTACTTTTGTGCCATCAAGCAAAACTTCTGAATTCGAGAACAAAATTCTTAGTATTGCCAACAAAAATAATTATATTTAAAGCAAAACGTAACCCTAAAAGCATTGATAGCAAAACACATGAAAAACAGGTGAATTAACTTGTTCACTCACATGTGTCCGAAAACCACAGTATTTCTTTTTCTTCACTCGTGAATTATTAATGCGTTTATTTGTAAGTGCACGTGGCGTGTGTGCGTGTCTACAAGAGGGCAGCGGTGGATGAGGGACTGTGCTCCCTGTTATGTGATGGATGAACCGTTGTAAGTCCTGCTCCAGAAAAAGAGGACATATGCCTATAAGACACAGTGTTATGAATTAATTACCATGGAGGTACACTACATGGCCCAAAGTATGTGGACACCTGCTCATCGAATATCTCATTCCAAAATCATCGGCATCAATATGGAGTTGGTCCCCCCCTTTGCTGCTATAACGGCCTCCACTCTTCTGGGAAGGCTTTCCACTAGATGTTGGAACATTGTGCATGGACTTGCTTCCATTCTGCCACAAGAGCATTAGTGAGGTCAGGCACTGATATTGGGCGATGAGGCCTGGCTCACAGTCGGCGTTCCAATTCATCCCAAAAGGTGTTCAATGGGATTGAGGTCAGGGCTCTGTGCAGGCCAGTCAAGTTCTTCCACACCGATCTCGACAAACCATTTCTGTATGGACATCACTTTCTGCACGGGGGCATTGTCATGCTAAAACATAAAAGGGCCTTCCCCAAACTGTTGCCACAAAGTTGAATGCACAAATCGTCCAGAATGTCATTGTATGCTGTAGCGTTAAGATTTCCCTTCACTGGAACTAAGGGTCCTAGCCCAAACCATTATTCCTCCTCCACCAAACTTTACATTTGTTACTATGCATTGGGGCAGGTAGTGTTCTCCTGGCATCCACCAAACCCAGATTAGTCTGTCGAACTGCCATATAGTGAAGCGTGATTCATCACTCCAGAGAACGTGTTTCCACTGCTCCAGAGTCCAATGGCGGTGAGCTTTACACCACTCCAGCAGACGCTTGGCCTAGCAGTTGGAAACCCATTTTATGAAGCTACTGAAACAGTGCTTCCAGAGGCAGATTGGAACTTGGTAGTGAGTGTTGTTATTGGCGACAGACGATTATTACGTCCTATGCACTTCAGCGGTCCCGTTCTGTGAGCTTGTCTTGCCTACCACTTCGCAGCTGAGCCGTTGTTGCTCCTGTATGTGGTGTGAAATGTCTAACTAGTTAGCGGGGTGTGCGCTAATAGCGCTTCAATCGGCGATGTCACTCGCTCTGAGCCGTGGCTTTTGTGGAGCGATAGGTAACGATGCTTCAAGCGTGTCTGTTGTTGATGTGTGCAGAGGGTCCCTGGTTCGAGCCCAGGTAGGGGCGAGGAGAGGGATGGAAGCAAAACTGTTACACTCCTAGACAGTTCCACTTCATAATAACAGCACTTACAGTTCACCGGGGCAGCTCTAGCAAGGCAGAAATTTGACAAACTGACTTGTTGGAAAGGTGGCATCCTATGACTGCCCCATTGAAATCACAGAGCTCTTCAGTATGGGCCATTCTACTGCCAATGTTTGTCTATGGCTGCGTGTTCAATTTTATACACCTGTCAGCAACGGATGTGGCTGAAATAGCTGAATGCACCAGTTTGAAGGGGAGTCCACATACTTTTGGCCATGTAGTGTATGTACTGTACATATAGGCAGGGGTAAAGTGACTTGGGCAACCGGATAGATAAGACAGTAGCAGCAGCGTATGTTGTGTGTCAATCAATCAAATGTATTCATAAAGCCCTTTTTACATCAGCAGATGTCACAAAGTGCTATACAGAAACCTAGCCTAAAACCCCTAACAGCATGTAGTGTATACGAGGTTAGAGGGAGGGGGAGAATAGTATTGATAAATATGAATCATTATCATGTTCTTATTTATGTCAGACTCCCTAAATCTCATTCCCTCTTATTTTTCTCACAAATTTTCCCTCTCTTTTCAGTTATTTGACACATTGTCTTTCTCCTTTTGGACTGTCTTCATCCTTTCCTTCCATTTCTTCATCCTCCCTCTCTCTCTCTCCTACTCCTTTTGAGGCTTTATTTCACTCTGGCATTCTCCCTCTATCCCTCCCTTCCTCATGATCAATAATTCATAAAGCGCTCTGCCCCCTCTTCTCCTCGGCTGTGTGTGTGTTTGTGACAGTGGTGGATCAAAGCATCTTCTACCTTCACAGCGTAGATCGGCACTCATTGGTCTTTGCCGCTGACAGGAAACAACCTGTCTCCCCTGCTCCTCTTTAAAAAAGTAGATAGAAACGAAGTGATCCGTTTACTTTCCTTTTCCTCCTGTTGTATACTGCAGATGAACGACACTACTGTCTGGAGACACTTGTTTTTTTTATATATTGGTTCTGAAGCTGATAAACACATTATCTTTATCTGTAAGTAAAAGCCATAGTTTAGGCCTGTTCCTAGTGCAATCGAGATACATAGTGCAGAGAGAATATTATATTTTATTTGACCTTTTTTCAGTAATGTAACACACTGTAATGTAACACAATACATCAGATTGTATGTTATATGGCGGCGTACGATATTACGCAACTTCTGTCTTCGCTTGTATCATTGCAAGTAATATGTACAGTGTTAGTCAGAGTTCGCTTGTTGCAAGCTACATTGGAAGAAGACACTGATACAGTACGAATGATGCCTTCAAACAAACAGTGCAAGTGCAGCAGTGTATCTCTGCTTCAAGTTGATCCCTTTGGCCGCAGGAATCCATATATGAATTGACCCTGCCTTGAGCGGAGTACGCTAGAACTTAGTGGCAGTGTGGTCTTTCAACCTCATTTATAGATGACTGTGTGGTGTGGTAGTCGACAGACGCTCGCACCTCCATAGCCTTGGGGTCTTTTCACTGGGCTCAGTTGCAGTGCAGGGTCAGTGTTCTCCACTGACCCTTTGCTGAAGATGAATACGATTGTCAGCACAATAACGCTCTGTTCCTCTTTCTGCTATCTTTATTAGTATTTTCTCTCTCCCTACTTCTCTCGCTCCCCATCTCCCTCTTTCTTTGGCTCAGCCTTGGTCGAGTGCAAGAGCAAGACAGAGAGGGATGCTTGCGAAGCAGTTCCAATGGCAATGAGGGTTGACTTACGATGCAGTGTGAAATTGAGCAATTATATACTTTTTTCTCTCCATGTCTCCTTCTTTTGTTCCCTTTCCTTACTCCAAAAACCTGTTTTCCTTGCCTAAATCACACCTATCCTACCTATAGTACCCCTACCAACACAGCACCATTCCCATTTGTTCACCCCCCCCAATCTAATCTACATCTTCAGCCCTACCCCATGACACTTCCCATACAACCCCACCCCAAATGGTACACTTCCTACTAACTATCTCCTTAACCCTCTCCCCTGAAACTATACACTTCATCCTGTCTCAAGCGAGTACGCTAAACCATACAGTGGAAGTGTGGTCTTTCAACCTGATTATAGATGACTCTGTTGTGTGGTAGTCTACACGCACCTCTTATAGCTAGGCCTCACCTCTCTCCCCCCCTTGCTCTCTCTCCCATAGCCGTGTGTTTGATCCTGGGCTGTATGATCTTTCCGGATGGCTGGGACTCGGAAGTGGTGCGCGACATGTGTGGCGAGGAGACAGGGAAGTACACGCTGGGGAACTGCTCGGTGCGCTGGGCCTACATGCTGGCTATCGTTGGCATCATGGACGCGCTCATCCTCTCCTTCCTGGCCTTCGTGCTGGGCAACCGGCAGAACGACTTCCAGCTGGAGGAGCAGCTTAAAGCAGAACAAAAAGGTGAGATGCTAATGACGCTAGGCTGACTGCTAGGCTAATGCTAATCTTTGTTTTATTATGCGCCAAAAGTTTTTTCCCCCACATCTTACCAGCAGTACTGTAAAATAAAGCATTGCCCATTTACCAGATGGGCTAGGTTATTGAGACACCAGTGGCTAATGCTAATTGTTGTCATATCAGGCAATACACTGGGTTTACAAAATGCTATGAAGCTATGTTTTAAAGTGATTCAATTTCAAAACCAGCCCTGTCCTTTTGTATTATTTTAGTGAGTATCAAGTTTCAATGTAGTGGTTTTGAGTTTGAAATTCGGCACTAACAAGTCTCCACGTAGCTAGCTCAACGCACAACTAGCTACACTATATATACAAAAGCATCTGGACACCCCTTCAAATGAATGGATTTGGCTATTTCAGCCACACCCGTTGCTGACAGGTGTATAAAATCGAGCACACAGCCATGCGATCTCCATAGACAAACATTGGCAGTAGAATGGCCGTACAACACTCACTACCAAGTTCTCAACTCCCTCTGGAAGCAACGTCAGAACTGTTTGTCTTGAGCTTCATGAAATGGGTTTCCATGGTCGAGCAGTTGCACACAAGCCTAAAATGAACATGCACAATGCCAGGTGTCAGCTGGAGTTGGACTCTGGAGCAGTGGAAAAGCGCTCTCTGGTGTGATGATTCACATTTCACCATCTGGCAGTCCGAAAGACAAATTTGGGTTTGTCGAATGCAAGGAGAACGCTTCCTGCCCAAATTCACATTTTGGTATGAGATTGTTTGTCGAGCAGGTATCCACATACTTTTGGTCATGTAATGTAGCTATAGCTATTTACAAATGAAAACCGTTAGCCAATGCAACACCGCCAGGGTTGGGGAGTAACAGGTTACATGTAATGAATTACAAAAAACGAACTTTAATCCTTTACATTAGCAGCTAAAATATTGTAATCAGATTACAGGTACTTTTGAAAAACTATATTAGGATTACTTTTCAATTCCGAAAGGATGTTTGCGAGAAAAATATTTGACACTTCTCTGTTTTCTCAATAGCATTCAAATCAGCTTTGAAAAAAGGCGCAAGTTTAAGTTTGTTCCACCTGAGTGAGTCTGACCACAAATCAGAGACTATTATGACGCACCAAATGTGTTTTATGGATCGCGGGAAAAGAGCAGGAACAGGCTTTTGTAGGCTACAGTCAAAGCTGTGTCTTACAATGCTGTGGTGTAGTCTACGTGCGATACTGATATCACTTATTATTGATATATACAGTGCATTGATGTGAATCACACTGCTGCTCTCTCATTTAGCTATTTGCGCCGTATGGATTGCGATTGTTGTGGATGGCTGTACCAAAATCTAAATGTGTATTTGAACCCAAGAAGTCGAAGCTGCCTATCAACCATTGTTTTTGCAACCAGTGGACAGCCGGTGAAAAATGCGCTCTTGCAACAGCTGCATAGTGCGGATCCCAGCCGATGGAATAAAAGTGGGGCTTTTTATTGTTCAATCTAATTCATTATGATATAACATTATATCCAGTGGCAAGAAAGTGTGAACCATTTGGAAATACCTGGATTTCTGCATAAATTGAATCTGATCTTCATCAAGGTCACAACAATAGACAAACAGTCTGCTTAAACCAATAACACACAAACAATATGTTTTCATGTCTTTATTGAACACACCATGTAAACATTCACAGTGCAGGGTGGAGAAAGTATGTGAACCCTTGGATTTAATAACTTTAATAACCCTCTGGCTGCAATAACCTCAACCAAACGTTTTCTGTAGTTGCTGATCAGACCTGCACAACCTCAGGAGGAATTTTGGACCATTCCTCTTTACAAAACTGTTTCAGTTCAGCAATATTCTTGGGATGTCTGGTGTGAACTGCTCTCTTGAGATCATGCCACAGCATATCAATTGGGTTGAGGTCAGGACTCTGACTGGGCCACTCCAGAAGGTGTATTTTCTTCTGTTGAAGCCATTATATTGTTGATTTACTTCTGTGTTTCGGGTTGTTGTCCTGTTGCGTCACCTAACTTCATAGCCTAACATTCTCCTGCAAAATGTCTTGATAAACTTGGGAATTCATTTATCTGTCAGATGGCAAGCTGTCCAGGCCCTAAGGCAGCAAAGCAGTCCCAAACCATGATGCTCCCTCCACCATACTTTACAGTTGGGATGAGGTTTTGATGTTGGTATGCTGTGCCTTTTTTTTCCCTCCACACATTGTGTTGTGTGTTCCTTCCAAACAACTCAACTGTAGTTTTATCCGTCCACAGAATATTTTGCCTGGCTATTTTGCCTGGGACATGCAGGTGACCTTTTGCAAACTTCAGACATGCAGCAATGTTTTCTTTGGACAGCAGTGGCTTCTTCCGTGGTGTCCTCCCATGAACACCATTCTTGTTTAGGGTTTTACGTATCGTAGTCTCGTCAACAGAGATGTTAGCATGTTCCAGAGATTTCTGTAAGTCTTTAGTTGACACTAGGATTCTTCTTAACCTCATTGAGCATTCTTGCGCTGTGCTCTTGCAGTCATCTTTGCAGGACGGCCACTCCTATGGAGAGTAGCAACAGTGCTAAACTTTCTCCATTTATAGACAATTTGTCTTACCTTGGACTGATGAACATCAAGGCTTTTAGAGGTACTTTTGTAGCCCTTTCCAGCTTTATACAAGTCAACAATTCTTAATCTTATTTGTCTTCTGAGATATCTTTTGTTCGAGGCATGGTTCACATCAGGCAAACTCAAATTCTGTGAGTTTTTTTTATAGGGCAAGGCAGCTCTAACCAACATCTCCAATCTCGTCTCATTGATTGGACTCCAGGTTAGCTGACTCCTGAGTCCAATTAGCTTTTGGAAAGGTCATTAGCCTAGGGGTTCACATACTTTTTCCAACCTACACTGTGAATGTTTAAATTATGTATTCAATATAGACAAGAAAAATTCAATAATGTGTGTTATTAGTTTAAGCACTGTTTGTTTATTGTTGTGACTTAGATGATCAGATCAAATTTGATGACCAATTTATGCAGAAATCCAGGTAATTCCAAAGGGTTCACACTTTTTCTTGCCACAGTGTATATCCATTGATTCTTGAAGAATTTAACTTACAAATGCCTCATGAGCTTAGTTCGCCTGTCACACCACATGAGAGCCCAAAATATAAGCTTGTTTTTTCTCCAATGTTTGTAAACAAACACTGTATAGCCTCATTACATGGTTAAAACAATCATTTTGATGATATGGATGGTCAGTCCTTGCATCCATAGCTCTGTCTATTAATCCGAGAGTTCTTACATTTCTCCAGGCCCACCCCTCAACTGTGGATTCACCCTTTAAACAGCCGCATATAATCAAGATATCAAAGTGTCACCAACATAAAAGGTCAACAATAGGCCTATAGCAAATGCTGCCTATGACATTCATTTTTCACATGTAAATAGCACTTTCCAGTAGTGCTCAAAGCATGCCATTCCATGAGCTCCGCATTTATTTTTCAACTTGAATCAATGAGTCCAATCAGTCCTCCATGACAACAAAATCATAAACAACAGAGTAGGTCTGGTTAATAAGTCCTTCATTATTGGGTCATGATCAGGTAAAACAATTAGGCTAATATATACTTCCATATAGTCCTATTCTTAAAGATCAAGGGATAATAAATTAATTGGAATGACTGAACATCTGATAGACTTTGGTATTTAATGTAAAGATAACTGAGTCATATTAAGTTATGATTAACCCTGGGGCGTATATTAACCCTGGGGCGGCAGGGTAGCCTAGTGGTTAGAGCGTTGGACTAGTAACCGGAAGGTTGCAAGTTCAAATCCCCGAGCTGACAGGCAGTTAAGCAGTTAAACAGGCAGTTAAGCCGCTGTTCCTAGGCCGTCATTGAAAATAAGAATTTGTTCTTAACTAACTTGCCTAGTTAAATAAAGGTTAAATTATATGTAGTAGAAAGTGATAGGTTAGAAGAAGCTTACATAACCAACACAAAGTAAAATTTTACATCCATTTATGGCCAGCTATGTAAACTCTTAACATTGATTTATCCTGCAATAGATGTTGTTCAATTGGTAACAAACATTTTTGTAAATTTTTTGCCTATAAAGGGGAAAGTAATCTAATGTAATCAGATTATATTATTGAGTTTGGGTAATCCAAAAGTTATGTTACTGATGACATTTTTGGACAGGTAACTAGTAACAGATTACATTTAGAAAGTAACCTACTTGAACACCGCAGGGGGAACTCTACACCATACTTAACCAGGTCAGGATGTGTTTTTCTTGTACTTTGCACAATCAGGGCTGGTTCCCCTGCTTGTTTGACTTGAAAATGGTGATGGGGATTTAAGCTTCAGGGGACACATGTTCATAAATATTTGATCTTGCATTTCAGTCGTGTGCATTACATCATCCAGGTTTTCAATCATCTACCCACTGTTCCCTTTATAACATTTCAGTGTATGAAATATTTCTATGTGTGCTGTCTAAGGGTTGCATAACGAGACAACGCTGCGCTATCTAGATTCGGTGCGTCTGTATATTTGTACGATTTACCATAAATATAGTTAGCGTCGTGATGAGGGGTGTTGCAGCATGATCAGAGCCAGGAAAAGACGGAGAGCGCGTTGAGCTTCTTTTAAAAAAATGTTTTTTTTACCCCCCCCCAATTCCTTCATAGCCCTCTGATTCTATTGAGGAAGTTTCCATGGTTACGTGTCAGATTCAAGCAAGATAAGGCTGAGGTTGCTCTCTCTCCCCAGCGACCCGGCACTGCAGCTGTGCCTGCTTTCCCTCCTTCCTCTCCCTCTCTCACATACATTTTCTAATATTCCTCCAATCATTCCTCCTCAATTCTCCCCCTATCGATTGTCTTCCCCCCCCTCTCACTCCACCATCCCTCATCTGGATGTTCATTTTGTTTCATCAGGTTTAAGGGGGTAAATGAGGTCGGAGGGGGTGGGGGGCCAGACGGGGGATGGAGGGTTGGGTGGGCTCTGGGATAGCACTAGATTAGATTCTGGGGTGTGTGTGTGTGGAGGGGGATGTTAAAGTATCTGTAGTTGCCTGAGGATCGGTGTTGCATCAACAACAACAACCTGGTGGCACTGTGCCAGAACTCCTCTGGCGTTATTTGTTTTTGCCTTAATCCACTCTGCTGTTTCCCCCATCTGTATTTATTTATTCTTCATCAGATATAATAACTTCAGTCACAGTGTCATGGTTCGTTTCATTGAGATAAGACTGCTTCTCTGTCATAAAAAATATCCCGCCCTGAATGCAATTATAACAACAATTCATACATGAAATATAAACCTAAATCAGATTTGTTTTAGGCCACTTTTTTTGTTTGAATAAGATACGATGGAGCATTGAAGGGCAGATGTGGGCATGTTTGTGTGTTGGGAGCCGTGCTCGTGTCTGATGGATTCCGAGGGATAATTTCCAACCACATTTTTCAGAGGGTCTCCCTCCCCTGCTTCCCACTCCAGACCTCCCACTGGTTCTCACCGCAGGAGGCCAGAATTTGGATAGAATTCCGACGGAGCTGCAAATCTTATTTGAGCCAGCCAAGAGGAATAGTCTTATTCAACAACCCTTGGGGATAAACAGCTGGTTTAACCTGTTATAGGAGGAAAATACACTATACTTAATACATTTATATCATGGGATTTTTTTTCAACCTTCGATATTATCACATTGAACTAGTCTCTATTTGACACTGGGCGCGTGCAATAGTAGAACTGTATAAAGACAACAGTGATGTTGTGCCTGTAGCCTACATAAAATTAAGATGTGAGTTAGTAAATGACTACATACAGACTACCAAACATGTATTAGCTCTGTATAATATTAAACATAAATGTTAATAAATGCAATGCAGGGGTGGACTATGATTATTATTATTATCCCATAATTGAAAATATTTATTTAATGTACATTGTGTTTTTAATTTCAGGTAAATAATTTAATATATAATCCAGGGATGGGCAACTGGCTGCTGGTCCCCTTTTTTTGGCCAGAAGATCAATTTCGAAAGACAAAAAAATATATACTCAGTTTATTAGGTACACCCATCTAGTACAGGTTCGGGCACCCCCTTGCCTCCAGAACAGCCTGAATTATTTGGGGAACGTATTCTACAAGTCGGAAACATTCTATAGGTATGTTGGTTCATGCTGACATGATGGCATCATGCAGTTGCTGCAGAGTGGACGGTGGTACACCACCGCCACCAGGCAGGATGGGTCCAAATCCTGACTCAGCATGACGCAACAGGAACCGGGATTCGTCGGACCAGGCAATGTTTTTCCACTCCTCAATTGTCCAGTGTTGGTGACTGTGTGCCCTCTGGAGCTGATTCTTCTTATTTTTAGCTGATAGGGGCTGCAATAGCCCATCTGTGACAAGGATTGACTGGTTGTGCGTTCCGTGATGTCGTTCTGTACACCACTGTTGTACTGCGTCATTATTTGTCTGTTTGTGGCCCACCTTTTAGTTTACACGATAATTGCCATTCTCCTTCGACCTCTCTCATAAACGAGCTGTTTTCGCCCACAGGGCTGCTGTTGACTGACGTTTTTTTTGTTTGTCGCACAATTCTCGGTAAACCATAGAAACTGCCTGCGTGAAAAGCCCACGAGGGCAGATGCTTCTGAGATACTGACTCCAGCGTGCCTGGCACTGAAGATCATAACACGCTCAAAGTCGTTTAGGTCACTCGCTTTGCCCAGTCTAATGTTGATTCGGACAGTAACTGAATGCCTCAATGCCCATCTGCCGCCTTTATATTGCAAGTTACGGCCACTTGACTCACTGTCTGTAGGAGCAATCCATTTTCATGAACAGGGTGGTGTACCTAATAAACTGTAACTGAGTGCCTTAACAAAGTATTCATACTCCTTGACTTACAGTGCCTTTTAGAAAGTATTCACACCCCTTGACTTTTTCCACATTTTGTTGTTAGTCTGCATTTAAAATCAAGTAGTTTTTTTTGTCACTGGCCTACACACAATACCCCATGTTAAAGTGGAATTACGTTTTTTAAATATTTTTACAAATTAATAAAAAATGAAACCCTAAAATGTCTTGAGTCAACTAAATAAGTTCAGTAGTAAAAGTTTGGAAGTCTGGGGGGCAGGAAGGGTAAAGGGGGAGCAGTTTCCTTTCTAGTGGTGGTTATTCATCAGCCTGATGGTCTGGGGGTAGAAACTGTTAGCTAGTCTGACAGTTTTTGCCATGAAGCTCCGAAACTGCCTGCGCATGAGTGGAAACGGGGAGAACAAGCCATGGCTTGGGTGGCTGAGGTCCTTGATGATCTTCTTGGCCTTCCTGCGACACCCGGTGTTGTAGGTGTTCTGAAAGGCAGGCAGTGTGCACCCAATAGTATGTTTGCCTGAGCATACCACCCTCTGTAGATCCTTGCGGTCAGTGGCGGCGGAGTTGCCATACCAGGCTGTGATTTAGCCCGACAGTATGCTCTCGATGGTGTTCCTGTAGAACACTGTGAGGACCCTCGGAGACAGGACACATTTCTTTAGCGTTCTTCTTCACCACGGTGTCCGTGTAGTTTGACCATTTCCGAGGAACTTTTTTACTGTCTTTTTTACTGTCTCCCCATTGATGATGGGGGCATGCCAAGCATGGTTTCTCCTGAAGTCCACAATCGGCTCCATTGTTTTGCTGACGTTGAGGGAGAGGTTGTTTACCTGGCATCACGCCGTCAGAGTGCTTACCTCCTCTCTGTAGGCCGTCTCATTGTTATTGGTAATCAGGCCTACTACTGTCGTGTCTTCAGCGAACTTGATGATGGAGTTGGAACTGTGCGAGGCCATGCAGTCATGGGCATACAGGAAGAACAGGAGTGGACTGAGGACACACCCTTTTGGGGCGCCCATGTTGAGGACAAAGGAGGTTGCTGGCACCTTAATTGGAGAGAATGGGCTCGTGGTTATGACTGGAATCAGTGGAATGGTATGAAAAACACATGGTTTCCAGGTGTTTGATGCCATTCTATTAGCTCCTTTATGGCCATTATTATGAGAAGTTCTCCCCTCCACTGGTTGTGGATCAGTGTGGAGGAGGTACTGTTGGCTACCTTCACCACATGTGGATGGCCCGTCAGGAAGTCCAGGATCCAATTGCATAGGGAGGAGTTCAGTCCTAGGCCCGGGAACTTTGTGGTGAGCTTAGTGGGCAATATGTTATTGAAGGCCATGCTGTAGTCAATGAACGGAATCCTCACATATGCATTCCTTTTGTCCAGGTGGGTGAGGGCAGTGTGCAGTGTGATTGCTTCGTCCGTGGATCTGTCAGGTGGAAGTGATGAGATATGCCTGGTTTTCTCCAGACATAGCGCTTTGCATTCAGGCCAAAGAGTTACATTTTGTCTCCTTCAGACCACAAAATCTTTTGCCTTATGATCTCAGTCTATCAAGTGCCTTTTTGCAAACTTCAGGTGTGCTGTCATGTGCCTTTTTCTTAGGAGTGGCTTCCGTCTGGCCATTCTCCCATAAAACCCAGATTGGTGAAGTGCTGTAGAGACTGCTGTCCTTCTGGCAGGTTCTCCCATCTCAGCCAAGGAACTCTGTAGGTCCTTCTTGCCCCGTTGCTCCGTTTGGCCAGATGGCCGGCTCTATGCAGAGTTTGGGTAGTTCCATAGTTTTTTTGCTTGATTTTGTACACCTGTCAGTGTTTGGCTGAAATGGCCGAATGCACTCATTTTAAGTGATGTCCACATACTTTTTCAGCCACAACCGTTGCTGACAGATGTATAAAATTGAGCACACAGCCATACAATCTCCATAGACAAACATTGGCAGTAGAATGGCTTTACTGAAGAGCCCAGTGACTTTCAACGTGGCACTGTCATAGGATGCCACCTTTCCAACAAGTCAGTTTGTCAAATTCCTGCCTTGCTAGAGCTACCCCGATCAACTGTAAGTGCTGTTGTGAAGTGGAAACGTCTAGGAGGAACAACGGTTCAGCCACGAAGTGGTAGGCCGCACAAGCTCACAGAACGGGACCAGTGAGTGCCGAAGCGTGTAGCAGCATGATTCTGCCACCACCATGCTTCTCCGTAAGGATGGTGCCAGGTTTCTTCCAGACATGACAATTGGTATTCAACCCAAAGAGTTCAATTTTGGTTTCGTCAGACCAGAGAATCTTGTCTTTAAGTGCCTTTTGGCAAACTCCAAGCGGGCTGTCATGTGCCTTTTACTGAGAGGCTTCTGTCTGGCCACTCTACCATAAAGGCCTGATTGGTGGAGAGCTGCAGAGATGGTTGTCCTTCTGGAAGGTTCTCCCATCCCCACAGATGAACTCTAGAGCGCTGTCAGAGGGACCATCAGGTTCTTGGTCACCTCCCAGATCAAGGCCCTTTTCTCCCGATCGCTCAGTTTGGCCGGACTTGGTGGTTCCAAACTTCTATTTAAGAATGATGGAAGCCACTGTGTTTTTGGGGACCTTCTCCAGTTCTGTGCCTCAACACAATCCTGTCTCGGAGCTCTACAGACAATTCCTTCAACCTCATGGCTTGGTTTTTGCTCTGACATGCACTGTCAACTGTGGGACCTTATATAGGCAGGTGCCTTTCCAAATGTCCAATCAGTTGAATTTACCACAGGTGGACTCCAAATAAGTTGCAGAAACATCTCAAGGATGATCAATGGAAACCAGGATGTATCAGCTCAATTTCGAGTCTCATAGCAAATGGTCTGAATACTAATGTAAAAAAGGTATTTCTACAAACATGTTTTTGCTTTGTCATTATGGGGTATTGTGTGTAGATTGTAGAGGATTCTTGTTTTTTAATCCATTTTAGAATAAGGCTGTAATGTAATTATAAATTGATTGGATATTTTCCAAAGGCACTGTACATGTGCAGTCAAAACCATTTCACCCTGTTCACATCAGTCCTACTAAAGGAGGTTGACTTAAAACAATTCTCCTTCTGTCTTCACAGATTTTGCAGTGTCCAGGGTAAGTTCAATTGTTATTATGGCTTTTTTGTGTGCCTTGTTGTGTGTTGTGGTTGTAAGGTATCTGTGTTGTGTGCTTGTGCACCGGCGTGTGTGTGATGTGTACTAGTGAGGAGCAGGTTGACTCATAACCCACAGTTCTCTGGGTTATATCTGCGGGAAGGCCAGGTTTAGGGTCATATTGTGTGGGTGGCGGGCGGGTGGGTTTGATAAACAGAAAATGTGTAAAAAAAAATGCATGCATTTATATCATAAGGCTACATTAAGGTTTTTCTTTCATTATTGTTGGCTAACTAGCATTAGTGCGGAAAACTAATAGACCGACGAGAATAGACTGACGAGTTTCAGAAGAAAGTTATTTGTTTCTGGCAATTTTCGAGCCTGTAATCGAACCAACAAATGCTGATACTCCAGATACTCAACTAGTCTACAGGAGACCAGTTGTATTGCTTCTTTAATCAGAACAAAAGTTTTCAGCTGTGCTTACATAATTGGAAAAGGGTTTTCTAATGATCAGTTAGCCTTTTATGATCAACTTGGATTTGCTAACACAACGTGCCATTGGAACACAGGAGTGATGGTTGCTGATAATGGGCCTCTCTACGCCTATTTTAGATATTACATTAAAAAAACTGCCATTTCCAGCTACAATAGTCATTCACAACATTAACAATGTCTACACTGTATTTCTGATCAATTTGATGTTATTTTAATGGACAAAAAAATTGCTTTTCTTTCAAAAACAAGGACATTTCTAAGTGACCCCAAACTTTTGAACGGTAGTGTAGATACCGTTCTCTTAATCAGCATCATAAAATCCAATAGAATTTAAACCACAATATATGCATCCAAGCCGAACTGAAATCTTATCAGAAACATGTTAGGTTGTTTCCAGCGCATTTCATTTCCCTAGAACCGGTCAAACTGATGTCATTTGAATATTTTGCACTTTTATCTTTTTTTCTCCCCGGCCCAAAACGTCTTTGCTTGGTGAAAGACGCAGAGATCACAGAACTTTACTTACGTCAACTAGATTAAAATATTCAGTCAGATTTATGACATTTTCTGGTGAGGGTTTATAGTCTTCTAGGGCAACATACAGTTGCAGTTGGAAGTTTACATACACTTAGGTTGGAGTCATTAAAACTTGTTTTTCAACCACTCCACACATTTCTTGTTAACAAACTATAGTTTTGGCAAGTCGGTTAGAACATCTACTTTGTGAATGACACAAGTAATTTTTCCAACAATTGTTTACAGGCAGATTATTTCACTTAAAATTCACTGTATCACAATTCCAGTGGGTCAGAAGTTTACATACACTAAGTTGACTGTGCCTTTAAACAGCTTGGAAAGTTCCCGAAAATTATGTCATGGCTTTAGAAGCTTCTGATAGGCTAATGGACATAATTTGAGTCAATTGGAGGTGTACCTATGGATGGATTTCTATGCCACCTTCAAACTCGGTGCCTCTTTGCTTGACATTATAGGAAAATCAAAAGAAATCAGCCAAGACCTCAGAAAAAAAATTGTAGACCTCCCACAAGTCTTGTTCATCCTTGGGAGCAATTTCCAAACACCTGAAGGTACCACATTAATCTGTACAAACAATAGTATGCAAGTATAAACACCATGGGACCACGCAGCCATCAGGAAGAGATTAATGTACTTTGGTGTGAAAAGTGCAAATCAATCCCAGAACAACTGCAAAGGACCTTGTGAAGATGCTGGAGGAAACAGGTACAAAAGTATCTATATCCACAGTAAAACAAGTCCTATATCGACATAACCTGAAAGGCCGCTCAGCAAGGAAGAAGCCACTGCTCCAAAACCGCCATAAAAAAGCCAGACTAAGGTTTGCAACTGCACATGGGGACAAAGATCGTACTTTTTGAGGAATGTCCTCTGGTCTGATGAAACAAAAATAGAACTGTTTGGCCATAATGACCATCTTTATGTTTGGAGGAAAAAGGAGGAGGCTTGCAAGCCGAAGAATACCATCCCAACCGTGAAGCACGGGGGTGGCAGCATCATGTTGTGGGGGTGCCTTCCTGCAGGGTGGACTGGTGCACTTCACAAAATAGATGTGTTGAAGCAACATCTCAAGACATCAGTCAGGAAGTTAAAGCTTGGTCGCAAATGGGTCTTCCAATGGACAATGACCCTAAGCATACTTCCTTAGTTGTGGCAAAATGGCTTAAGGACAACAAAGTCAAGGTATTGGAGTGGCCATCACAAAGCCCTTACCTCAATCCTATAGAAAATATGTGAAAAAAATGAAAAAAGCATGTGCGAGCAAGGAGGCCTACAAACCTGACTCCGTTACACCAGCTCTGTCATGGGGAAATGGGCCAAGATTCAGCCAATTTATTGTGGGAAGCTTGTGGAAGGCTACTCGAAACGTTTGACCTAAGTTAAACAATTTAAAGGCAATGCTACCAAATACTAATTGAGTATGTAAACTTCTGACCCACTGGGAATGTGATTAAATAAATAAATAAGCTGTAATAAATCATTCTCTCTGCTGTTATTCTGTCATTTGACATGCTTAAAATAAGGTGGTGAGCCAAACTGACCTAAGACAGGGAATTTTTTACTAGGATTAAGTGTCAGGAATTGTGAAAAACTTAATTTAAATGTATTTGGCTAAGGTGTATGTAAACTTCTGACTTCAACTGTATAATGTCAGAAGAGAAGCTGCATGTATCTAGTTATAGACAAGTTGACCTGAAAATAGCTGACCAAAGTGTTGGAAATTCTAAGCAGAAACATATCTAAATCAGGCAACAACAAAAAATCCTGCACCCCCTGTCAAAAAATTGTTCTGCCGTCTGACTGTATCCTACAGCGCATTGTCTCAGATTTCCCTTCGCATATAAAGTGATTGCGGATGGGTTATTAGCAATTGCAGGTGGGTGCAAGTGAACAAAAAGCTGATCCGCGCACCACTAGTTTGTTCCAGTGGGAGGAGCTATAGGAGGACTCGTAATGAATGGAAGGGAGTCAAACGTGGTTTCCATAGGCTTGATGTGTATGATATCGTTCCATTCCAGCCATTACAATGTTTCTCCCATCAGCCTCTGGTGTTTACAGTGACCTCTGCTGTCCAGGTGGGTTTGCGAGTTGAGTTGAACCACCCCCCCCCTGCTTCAGCCTGGGTGTTTGTGTTACTGCCTCTGCTAACGCAACCTGGTATTATGTCGGTTGTCTTACCCCTCAGCATTCCACTCGTTCCTGTGAGATGGTCACATGCGCATGCCTCGCTAAGTGATATTCCACAGTGATTTCAAGCCTCTCTCATCCCCGCTGGAGGGGACAGGGTAGTGGAGAGAGGGGGGAGAGGTTAGTGGAAACAAAGGTGGTAGCATGTTGTATTAGAATATCCTGGGGCAGAATGCACTCCCACAGGAGCGAGGCATACCGCGAGTGGAGAGGAGCCGTCAAGTCGAGTAACTCATATCACTGAGCCTCTGTCTGCAGGAGAAGCTACAGGACCTGGGGCTAGTGTGTAGCCACTCTGATTCAGATCTGGGAAGAAAAAGAGAAAGAGGGGGAGAGAAAGGGAGCAGAGGAAAATGCTAGCCTAATTACGAGTGGAGCGGTCTTTAAAAAAAAAAAAAAAAAACATTTTTTTTTTCTCACAAACACAAATATGATGTGAGCTGTGAGCACCAGCACTGTGGCCCATGAAAAATGAATTGTTAAAAGTACTAGTAGTGACGCTTAAGGGGAGAAACATGTCCACCTCTTTCTATTCCACAGAAAATAAGCCGGCGCAATAACTTTTAATGTGCTGGGGGGAAAAAATTCTGCTTATGTCTTAAATGTCTCGCAATGAAAAGGAATCGTACCTCGAATATGTGAATATTTAATGTCAGGGGTATTTTAAGAACCGTTTTCAGCATTTTTAGTGACTGTTCACTTGTTCTGGAAAAAGGCTCATTCTTGGTTAAGGAGGAGGGAAGGAGAGATAATAACCTCAAAGTAGAGACGTCTATTAGAGGAGTGCAGAAATGAACTCCTTGTCCACAGTAGATTGAGTGTCTACCTTGAAAACGCTGATTTATAGCTTCAATCAATAGAAATGGTCCAAATTGAACCCTGAGGCCTTTTTATTTGCACATAGGAGACAACTGTGCTCGTCAGGTGGCGAAAGTAATGAGAGTCAGCATACAATATGGATCGAGCCGGAGGGCTGGTATTTAATATACAGTAGTAAGCTGATGACACTGCTCTACAAAGACACTCCGGAGGTCATTTTTAATGCAATATCCAGAATTTTGGTCACTAGTACGGTATCCATATTAAGAAGTCATCAGTTTTGTCTGAGAACTGATGACTTCCCAATATGGATGCCGGACTGCACACCTATAGGTTAATTTTCACTCTGGCTGCAGTAAAAAAAATCGAAATGATCATTTCGAGTCTACAGAGGTAGGCTAGGTTTTCCCAATGAATCATCCAATAAAATCTAAATAAGGTCAATTAGGCACTGGTTGGCTATGTTTCTGTGTTTTTTTTATTAGATTCTGAACCTCTTTGCTATAATAATTTCCAAAAAATATGTACATTTTCTTTGTTTATTTAGTGCTATAAATGCTAGTGATGTGACATAAGTAATTGGGTGTGGTAGACAATAGCAGTACCTATTGTTGTCATGATGATGCACAGGGATAACGCTACGTTCCTCCCCTCTAGCATCTCCACCTTGGCTCCACCCTCAGGATGGACGGAGTAAGACCAAT
Organism: Oncorhynchus tshawytscha; assembly: GCF_018296145.1. NCBI lineage: Eukaryota > Metazoa > Chordata > Actinopteri > Salmoniformes > Salmonidae > Oncorhynchus > Oncorhynchus tshawytscha. The sequence continues at coordinate 50,967,739 of NC_056430.1, forward strand.
CAGCTTCTCCCACTCAATCACGGGGGAATATGACCTTGTCAATCAACCAATGTGCATGTGACTTACCCTAGCATTCACATGGAACCTGTTTGTAGCTGTTTTGGATGTCTTGATGTGACTGCTTCCGTTTGTAATAAGTAGTACTGGTGATTTGTGCACTCCTTCCCTCAAACTCTCCTCATATTTCCCGTGCGTGATGCTCCCATATTAAAGGCATCAATTAGCTTGTCAAAAATAAGTCAGCAAAATAGACATCTAGATATCACTATGTTCATATTCTCTTCTTGATAGAGACAGGTGATGCCATTTTTTTCATGACCACATCAGACATCTTGACATTGTTCTCTAGATATTTTCTCTAACCTGCTACAGACAAGTTGATACTTTTCTCAGTGAATCAGCATTTTTGATCATACAATAATTCATCAATATAGTTTTTCATAGAGCACAGGTCAGACACCAACTCAAAACAAAATGGCCGACATGTCCCAAACTATTGTAATTAATGAGCTCACAAAGCCTGTCTTTGGAAGGCACTTAGAGATTGCCCCATAAATTGGGGGGGAAGAACTCATGCTCCGGGCAAGCAGACCAACCTATGTGTAGAGAGGAGGGCAGCTGGAGTTGGGGGTGAGGTGTAATGTAGTGTTCCAGGTGGAGCCTTAGCACTCCCTGGTATGTTTCCAAAGTGGGGGAGGAATGCGATGACTTAATTCAGTCTGCGCCGAGGCCATCCTGGCCCCCAACCAAATGTGACACCTGCTTGGGTGGCGGAGGTAGAGCGGGGCTCTTAAACAGATTAATAACACTGTAATCCCTTTTCTACTCCATCCACCTATTCATCCACAGCCCCCGCCCCTGATTGATTCATTTTTGGCGTAATCTGATTTTCATTAAATTGGCTTGCGTGGAGGATGAGTCATCCTGGCAAAGTGCAACAGCTATTATTATCCTCGCCAGGCACGCTGAGTCGCAAACAGGAAGTTAATGTAGTCTCAGGTCCAAGCGGACTAATGATGTGGGGATAGAGCAGGATGTGACACGCTATGTGGTTTGACTCGTTACTTTGAAAGTCCTCGTTAGGCAACGTAGCCGTTTTGTACGGAACGTTAATGGCCATTGTGCTTGAAAACGTCAGCTGGATTTCTGTGTATTTTGCAAAGCGTCAAGGACAAAACAAGTCAAGCACATGCACATTGTCTTTATGCAAACACTATTTTTAAAACCAGGCGAAAAGACAATAATAACATGTAAACAAGGAGAGCAGATGTACATTCTGAGGCACATCCAAGTTTTGTTATGTGCTGTAGCGCAGTTACTGTGGTTATCACTGTCGCAACGCTGAGTCCCATTCAATATATATATCAAACATAATGAAAAGTTATATACAAGATGGTCCCATACAAAAACATAATGAAATGTTGTTTTTATGGATTTGGTCTGAAATGTCAGAGAGAATGTCATCTGTGACCTTTAAACACTACTGCATTTGTATGCTTTTTTGTTTCTTTCATATTCCACACCTCGGTTACTGACAGTGACTCATGTTTCATGCCCCTTGTGTTGCTCCTTTCTCATCCACAATGACATACCATATCCGTTGGATAAAATGAAAATAATTTCACAGGATTATACAAAATTATGATAATAGCCACTAGAGGAATCAAGTAATTTGTTTTCTGTTAAAGCAAGAATCCGCTACTCGTGGCCACCCCCCTGCTTTGGTTGTGTGCTCGGTTATTAGTGATACTGTCCGCCCCAGCACCTTTTGTTATTGCTTGTTTCAGCATGGCGCTGGGATGGACAGTAATACTAATAACTGAGCACACAACACAAGCAGGGGGGTGGCCGGTGGGGCAGCAGTGGGTAGTGAATTCCTGACTCAAGAATAAAATCGGGCATGAATGATCCTGAACCCATTGTGTGAACCTTTGTGTCACTCCCCTTATTCCAGACCAGATCCGTCCATGCTACTTCCTTGTTCTTCTCCCATTGTCTCTTGCCCCCATGTGTTGCCTTACCTTTTTATCTTTTCTTTTTTTTTTCACAGATTGAAATCCGGGAGACCAAGGATCCACGATACGGAGTCCAACGGTTCCACTGAGCACCCCCCAACAGTTTCAGACCCTCCTCTTCATCTCCTCTGCTCATTCGCCCCCAAAGACCATAGCTCTTCAGGTCTAACAACTGATCTCAGAGTGGAGCTGTCTGTAAAATTGAACTGAAATGGAAGATATTCAAAAAGAGAAACAATTTGAAGAGAAATTACAAAAAGGAATATGATCAGCTTTATAAAACTCTGGGGGAAAAAAAATTGATATAGTGTATTAATTAATTCTCACATAATATTACCATAACAAAGGTAATGAAGTTAATGATGATGCTTGCAGCAGGCATATTCTATGAAAATCTACATTTTTATTCAGAATGGAAAATTAGTCATTTCCAGCTTTAAAAATAACCATTTAAGAAGTGCATTTATACAAGTGGGTGCTACTTCTGAGATATCTAATAAAAGAAGACAAAAAAAGGAAGAAAAAAACACAAACAAGAATTTTGTACAGCGACAGTAATTTTGAAGACCATCTTTTTTTCTGACAGATTTTCAACTTCCCCCTTTTTGTACATGAGCTCTGGTCCCAGGAAATACAAAAGAAAAAGACGTGTAAATAAGGTGTTTCTATGGAAACAGGGTAGAAATAGCATTTATTACCCCATAATTATCATCCCTTGAAACCCTTCGGAATAGCAACCCCTTTCTGATCATCGTCTTGGAAAAGGAAGTGTGGATTATCTGCACCATTTCTTCTCTTCTCCCCGTGTAATTTGATCTACCAACATCCTTGAACCAGAAAAGCCAACAGGAGCAACGACAGTGGTAATGGACCGAATTAATTGACAGGCATTGTAAAGAAAAGACCTCACTGCTGTCAACTCTTTCAATCTACAGAATTTCAGTCACAGTCCTGCATCTAAACTCACACTCTTAGAAAAAAAGGGTTCTGATAGAACCAAAAAGGGTTCTATCACTTGTTTCAAATATGGAACCCTTTTATAGGGTTCTTTGATCAGAACTCCAAGGGTTCTTCTTCACTGAAACAAAATTGGTTCCATATAGAACCCTGTATGGTGCCATTTATGAATTATGGTTAATGCTAATAAATTGTCATATTTTTAGCTAACAATATAATTGAATAAACAATAAATAATGGAGAAAAGAATACCAGCATAGTTTTGAGATTTTACTGTCATTATATACAAACATAGTTTGGAAATATGCACTGGTGGCCAAGGAGGCATCTGTTTGTTTGACTGATGGGCCACGTCAATATTGGTACCAACTCTAGCTGACTTCTGTATGGAACAGTACAGTAAGGGTTGTTTTCTAGGCTGGTTCCTGAAAATAAGAAAAAAAAGGACCAAAAACCTGAGTTAATCTTCAGAAATAAGCATGAGTTGATCTGCCAAAATGAAGACAAAATTGTAGAAGAACAACGTACATAGAGTTGTCAGCAGCAGCCGAAAGAGATCCTCTGATAATTGGGTTACTGCCAGACTGAGTAAAACAGATAGTGTGTTAAAAGTCATGTAATGATTAACTAGGCTATTGAATCACCAAGACTTATAAATAATGAGGAATAATTTAGATGCATACCTCCTCTGTCAGCCCACTGCCCATCACTTGCATTCTTTAGAGGTCAGCAACAGTCTTCTAATGGCTTCATGAAACAGTCCCCTCATCTGACTACAGTGAAATACTGAAATAAAAGTAACAATTATCTAATAGCCAATGTCAGGCTGGGTCTATAGCTCTATTTGGCATATTCAATAATAAAAAGTAATGGTTTTTTTGTAAGAGTTACTAATAACTGAGCTAATAACTGAGCTAACTAGCTTGTAAAGTGTCTAATTAAACTAGGCTAATTTCTTGTCTAGCTAGCTAGATAACAAATGGTGCTCAAATTCTAATACAACTTTATCTAGCATAGCTAGTTTATCATATGACTGGTGTCATATTTGAATGAAATAATAAAGTTTACTTATCTTAATAAATGGAAAAATAACATGCTTATTGGTAGGCTATTTGCAAGTTTAACCACAGTCCTGCTGGAATGGCAGTTGGTTTTTGAATCAGAATGGCAGTTAAAATTTGAATAGACCATAAGGTTGTACATAGGACCCCTTTTTTTAATCTAAGAGTGTATGTTTTGATTAAAACACATGATTTATTCTTGCTTTTAGCTAGCATTTAGTTTGCAACAGATTTGTATGAACCTTGCTGTTTGCCACTCCGACCTCGGCAACAATGTTATAAAACGCGAATTCGATCTCCCACCTGCCATAGTGTTTAAAAATGTCAGACGTCAGCTAGCCATTTTTCTGACCAGCCGATGGATCTCCCCTAAAATGTGTTGGTGTTAAGTCCTTGGTCTTTTATATTCCTGAATTATCATTCATATCTTCGATTGGGAAAATGGTGAACTTCACAGTCCCAAACCAAAGAATGAGGAAAACCCTAGTGAAAGTTAAACAAGGTTAAGACATGTCTAGCAGTGGTTGCATAACATTAGCTGAACATTTGTTGCTGTATGAAAGAAAAATGAGTCTCGCAACCTAATGGTACAAGCAAAATAGCCTCTGTTTTTCATACGGTCATCTTAATATCATTGTGAAAGCAGGCCAGAGTACCATAAAACTTAAATGAAACCGTCTCAAATAGCCGCCTGTCCCTTTTAATAACTGTGCAGAGGCACACATTTCAGCAAATAAACGCCTGTTTCAAATATACCCTGGGTCTAAATCAATTTTTTACAATGTTACCATGAATTACTATGAATTGTTAACAAGGCTTAATGTTTGATCTATTACATTAAATAATTCTGTAATGACTCTCAAAAAGGATGGCAATCAGTTGTTACCGACAGTAAGAGAAACTGCAAGCCTTTGGCTGCTAATAGCTGAGAACTGCTAGCTAACTGGCAAACAAAAGACCCCTAGAAATCAGCCAATCGCTATCTAGTTGCGAAAGTAAGAACTGCCGAAAATGCACACAGTCATTGTGAAGAATAATTATTCAGTCAAGGAATTGAAAAATAATCATTGTTCATGATTTAGATTTTTTTTAACATTAAATGCTGTAACAGCAGAGAATAAAACAATTAATACAAGTCCAATGACGGTAGTGGCTACCCATTACTGTGTATCACTTATGAACCATAATTTATTCACATTACTTTAATAAAACATTTCAGTTGCTGTGTATATTAGTTGTTTTAGGCCTATTTGACGACTTTATTTAATTCAAAGTCATCTCATCTCTATAGAGCTGCTGCCTATGCTCTCTGACAAAATCACTATTTTGGTAGTTTCTTCCTCTCGATAACACCACACAGACCAGATAAGTAGGCATACAATGGATTATGGTAATTGTAGTTCATTACCACGTTTTCTGCACTGTTGAATATTGGCCTGTTGGAAACTACATCTCCCTACTATACCACGCAGTTTGTGCTTGATCTGATTTATCTCTAGCGACTAAATAGAATTCTAATCATTGAACCGATGTCGGTCATTTAGATTTTGGTTAATCTTTCAACACTGTATGTTAGACCCTGACACCTTAGATGCCCAGAGATTTTCTCCTACACTTTTCACAGATCTTCTTACTGTAAGGCTTAGCTGCAGGTCAAATTACATACAGAGAATTGTAGGTCGTCCCTGCCCTCGAATCTTAATTCTGCACCAACATCGCACACTGTGGTTGATTTGATTCCATATCTAACCAATGTGAGCTCACCATTTTTGGATCACAGATCCCATTTTTGGATCTCAGATGAAATAAATACAGGACATCCCAGGGTTGTTCTCCAACGGTGAGTAGACGAAGTGTCCCGACGTGTTTTGGGTCAATAGAACTGGTGTCATCTTGAGGTCAGTGAGGTTGACCTCTTGTGCTGCAACACCATCGTAATGTCTTGCCTGGCTAGACTAATGGGATGTTGGATGTGGAGCAAAGGTTATCAAAGCGGTCTCTTTAGGTGGTGGACAGACTCCTCTGTGGTGCTTTTCCAACCCAGCAATGTCCCTATACCTTAAATCCCCCATACTTGAACTTTGAACCTCCAATATAGATTAGGAAATAGAAGTGCGCCTCTTTTGAGATGTAGCAAATAACAAAGGAGAATGAGCTTACGAAGAACAACAAAGGGAGAGGAGGAGGAACCCAGCAAAATGGCGGCAAAGCCTGACAATCAAACACAGTCGACGTCCTACTGTAGACATCAAGCAGAGACAGGTACTCTTTCTTTGCCCCTCTCCTCTCCTTAACCCAACACCCCTTCCTCTGGCTCCCGTGGATCAGCCGTTCTAAAATGAGGACTTAAATGCAAAAATATGTTTCCTTGGTAGTATTTGAATGAATATCATCAGTGGGTTTTTTCCTCCCGGGCCATTGCCAGACCGATCGTTTCCATTTAGCAGGACTCTTTTGAAGGAAAGTGTGTCGTCCTCAGGCCTTTTATCCACCTGAGGGACATGGAGACTAAATACTGGTGTAACAACTGACCACAGAGGGATATGAATGGGGATATGAAAAGATAGAACACAAATATATATAATTTGGTGTGCTTAGTATCACTTTCCTTTCACTTGTTTTCTAAATCTCTGTTCTCTTTTCTGGTTATGTTTATAAAGACAATATGACGGGGGGAGGGGGGTACCTCATGGTTGAATACTTGGACCCTTACAAATATTTGGAGAGTTTTATATTTTGCAGAGCGTCCAGTGTTTTGTACCCTCAATAGGCTGTTTTGTTTTGAACAGTGCCATGTGGCTCGTCTTTCATTAGGAGCTTCACTGGGCTAGTCTCTTGTAAACCACTCTTGCACCCCATTGGCCTGACAGCAGCAATGACAACATCCTGATGGTTTCCTCAGGACAGAGCTTCCAAAGGGTCACTTTAGTCCATATATTGCACTACTTCTGTCACCCTATTCCCTATGTAGTCCACTACTTTTAAACAGAATCCCTTATTTTGACTAGGACTCTGGTCAAAATGAGTAGAGTACATAGGGAATAGGGTAACTAAAGTAGTGCAATACAGTATATAGGGAATAGGATGGCATTTCAGACGCACCCTTTGTATAGCCTTTTCAAAGCAGATTTCTACTCTCATCCCAGCCTCAAATTAAATGTGTATGTAACAGAGGAACTTCTGTCTTCTCCATCTTGCATACAGCCAAGTATATTGAAATTTATTGGGATGGTTCTAATGGGAGACTATTTCCTTTTTGTATTATCCCTCTTGTTTTACTGTGACTTACATCAAATATCTCTGAACCTCTTTATTATGAATCTTTAAAAACATTTTTTTTTAACAAATCTCTTGGCTACAATGAAACCTGTCAGCAAATTGCCATATCAATTCTTTAACTTGATTATATGATATCTGGTATGATAACTGACACAAACATGTACAGTGCATTTGGAAAGTATTCAGACCCCTTCACTTTCTCCACATTTTGTTACGTTACAGCCTTATTCTAAAATGGATTTTAAAAAAAATACAAATCCTCATCAAATCGACACACAATAACCCATAATGACAAAGCGAAAACAGGTTTTTCAAAAAGTTTGCAAATTTATATTTAAAAAACAAACAAACTGATACCTTATTTACATAAGTATTCAGACCCTTTGCTATGAGGCTTGAAATTGAGCTCAGATGCATCCTGTTTCCATTGATCATCCTTGAGATTATTCTACAACTTGATTGAAGTCCATCTGTGGTAAATTCAACTGATTGGACATGATTTGGAAAAGCATACACCTGTCTATATAAGGTCCCACAGTTGACAGTGCATGTCAGAGCATAAACCAAGTCACGGGGTCGAAGGAATTGTCCGTAGAGCTCCGAGATAGGATTGTGTTGAGGCACAGATCTGGGGAAGAGTACCAAAATGTTTTTCTGCATCATTGAAGGTCCCCAAAAACAGAGTGGCCTCCCATCATTCTTAAATAGAAGAAGTTTGGAACCACCAAGACTCTTCCTAGAGCTGGCTGCCTGGCCAAACTAAGCAATCGGGGGAGAAGGGCCTTGGTCAGGGAGGTGACCAAGAACCCGATGTTCAATGAAACAGCTCCAGAATTCCTCTGTGGAGATGGTTGTCCTTCTGGAAAGTTCTCCCATCTCTGCAGCACTCCACCAATCAGGCCTTTATGGTAGAGTGGCCAGACAGAAGCTACTCCTCAGTAAAAGGCACATGACAGCTCGCATGGAGTTTGCCAAAAGGCACCTAAAGACTCCCAGACCATGAGAAACAAGATTGAACTCTGGCCTGAATGCCAAGTGTCACATCTGGAGGAAACATGGCACCATCCTTACGGGTGAAGCATGTTGGTGGCAGCAGCATGCTGTGGGGATGCTGTTCAGCGGCAGGGACTGGGAGACTAGTCAGGGTGAGGGAAAGATGAAAGGAGCAAAGTATAGAGAGCTCCTTGATGAAAACCTGGACCTCAGACTGGGGTGACGTTTCACCTTCGAACAGGACAACAACCCTAAGCATACAGCAAAGACAATGCAGGAGAGGCTTCGGGACAAGTCTCCTTGAGTGGCCCAGCCAGAGCCCGGACTTGAATCCGATCTAACATCTCTGGAGAGACCTGATAATAGCTGTGTAGCGACACTCCCCATGGAGTGTCAGACATGGCTTGAAAGACATGGCTTGAAAGGATTTGAAGAGAAGAATGGGAGAAACTCCCCAAAGACAGGTGTGCCAAGCTTGCAGCGTCATACCGAAGAAGGCTCGAGGCTGTAATCGCTGCCAAAGGTGCTTCAAAAATGTACTGGGTAAAGTGTCTGAATACTTATGTAAATGTGGTATTTCCATTTTGTATTTGTAAAAAATTGGCTAACTTTTCTAAAAACCTGTTTTTGCTTTGTGTGTGTGTGTGCAGAAAGATGAGAGGGGGAAAAAATATTTAATTAATTTTAGAATAAGGCTGTAACATAACAAATTGTGGAAAAAGTCAAGGGGTCTGAATACTTCTAAAGGCACTGTATGTTAGTTATATGATCTGTTATTTGATTCAGACTTTGATATATTCTACTGAAATGTGCCAAAAATTACATTTAAATTCTATAAATGGTCTTAGTGTCTAGCATCCCTACAGATGAGTCTTATGTCAAACCACACTCCCTGAGATGAGTTTGTGAATTCAATATACAAGATATGCTGTACCAATTATCAGGTTTCCATCCAACCTTTTCAGGTGAGTAAAGTACATGTCCAATAAAACATTTCATTTACAGGCCTGATGGAAACAGAACATTTTTCAGTCAACTTTCCAAATGTTGACAAAACAAAATACGCTAGACATCTTTTTGTGTAGGTCAAATTCATTATGCGAGAAATGGCGGTGGAAGCGCCATTATGCGCAACTATTGATATCATAACCATTGTATCGAAGTAAAGTCACACAATGATATGTTGTGTGGTCCTCCCACTACAATTTGGGAAAGCATGCAGTTTATTAGGGTACAGATTAAATAAGTTATGAGTTTCACAGGGTGGCGAAAGTGCACGGTGATGAGCTTGATGCTCCTTTCCAATAAATATTGAGGATCTTATTTTGGTGAAATGATGATCGATAGTTGGCTGCGATTTGACAAATAAAAATAATTGAATCGTTTGGGTTTGAAATACAAGACTGCTACAACCTAATTGGCTGAACGCGGAGCGCAACATCAGGAAGTAGCATTCCTAGGTATTAACGACTCTAGCATGGTGGAGGAAAATTGTTTCATAAAGAAAGTATTCATATTTTCCCCGCCTTCTCGCCATTAAATTAAGTTGAAGCCTTTGTAGCCTGAATGCTTTATGGTCGGAACCGGTCGCAGGGGGACGTGAGTGTATTACCGGCTGTGCACATCAAGCCAAACGATAGTGGAGATCCATAAGGACCACTAGTGGCTGCCAAGGGTAGGTAGTCACATGCACTGTCACTTTTACTTAAGAATCTGTTTTTCTTTTTGTTCTTTCTCTGATCAAAATGTGCCAAAACAAAACTGAAATTGTGGAATACTTTGTATGTGCATTACCTGTTGAATGCTTTTCCTTTAAATATTTTTTGGTTGCTTTGCTATAATCGTAATGTTATTTTCTATCGTAATGAGATGAAGTGATGTCTCTTGATGTTATGAAAATGGAATGTTTATGCAAGATTGTGCAGCAGGAGAGTCCACCGTGACAGATATTGTCACACACCACTTTAACATTGTTAGTGTTGTTGTTTTAAAGAAAAAAATGAAATAAATCAATTGAATATCATGCTTTACATTATTTAATATTAGGGTTGAGACACTGAAACTATCTGGAAAAACTAATAATGCATTCAGCCAAAGCAAACTACAACACCATCTAGTAGCATTTAAATAATGATGAATCCGACAGCTACTGTAACTTCATTTGTATTTATTCCTGAGGGCCTCTGCTATGACATTTTCAAGTACTTTGAGATTTGTTTGGGATACCTACTATAGTTGTTACTGCCAGACCCTGACGCACATGGTTTTGACTTAGTTTTCAAGCTAAAATGATGTTACTGTATTTATTTGGGGAAGAATCTATGAATAATCTATGAAGACAAGCTGGCTCAGCCTGGCTGACAACTCTACTACACCGTCCTAAACGGCCTTTCCGCGTAGTCAACCTGGAACAACATTTATATCCTATGAATTATTCACCACTTACAACATTTACCACTGCTTAAAACGGTCGGATGTCTCTCTCCATCTCTCCACTACACCATGTGTGGTAAATGAAGTGTGTTACTCTGTACAATGCACACCTACAGTTAAGACATCCGATGGTTGGTTAACCACATCAACGCTATCCATTCTTACTATAGTCTATTTTTAAAGTTTTTTAAAATAATTTAAATGAGAAGTGTAGGCCAATTATTAATAATTTAATGGATTCATATAGAGAGGAATGAGATGGGGAGACAGATTTGGAAAGTCACAGGGTGGGTTGCCCCATAGGGTAATGTTTAGTCTAGAGTCCGCACTACCACCGGACCAACTCTGGCACCACCTAAGTAAATATAGTCTAATCAATTATTTCTAGCCAAACCGATGACCTAACCCGGCCTTCACATCTCCTTCCACAATCTTTTACAGGGGTCATTGGTACTGGAAGGTGGGTAGGGGGGTGGGGGGCAGAGTGGGTGATGGAAGGACTGTGCTGGGCGCCTCTGATTTCATCCTCTGATCTCATCTGTTTGAGAAGCGGCAGGGTGTGACAGAGTACTACATGACCAAGCTTCCTCCCCAGGGCTGCGCTATGTACACTTGGGGGATCATAGACATGACCCTTTCCAATATGTTAACCCTTGTTGTGGGGAAATAATACCCCAGAGGTTTGGCTATGGCAATGGTTTTCAAACTTTTTCTGCGGGGACTTCCCACCACAATTTCTGGGGACCCCATTTTTTCCCCAATAATTTCTCGTGACCGCACCACAAATATAATGACACAACCTTAAAAAACAGTAGATTTCGATTTTTACATTCACAAATAACCTTACATTCATTGTATTTTCATTTTCTCAAGAGCTGCTGAAATAAATAAATAAATTCTCCACTCCTGTTCCAGAGACAAAAATGTTAAAAATTGAATAATTTTACTGCAAGTGGGAGAACTTGCACAATTGGTGGCTGACTAATTACTTTTTTTTTTAGAATTCAAGGAACACTTAACCAGCATGGCTACCACAGCAATCTGCAGTGATACGCCATCCCATCTGGTTTGCACTTAGTGGGACTATCATTTGTTTTTCAACAGGACAATGATGATTACTTTAATTTGGTTTCTGGTGTCCTTTGACAGCTCTTTGGTCTTGGCCATAGTGGAGTTTGGAGTGTGACTGTTTGAGGTTGTGGACAGGTGTCTTTTATACAAGTTCAAACAGGTGCCATTAATACAGGTAACAAGTGGAGGACAGAGGAGCCTCTTAAAGAAGAAGTTACAGGTCTGAGAGCCAGAAATCTTGCTTGTTTGTAGGTGACCGAATACTTATTTTCCACCATAATTTGCAAATAAATTCATTAAAAATCCTACAATGTGATTTTCTGGATTTTCTTTCTCAGTCATAGTTGAAGTGTACCTATGATGAAAATTACAGGCCTCTCTCATCTTTGTAAGTGGGAGAACTTGCACAATTGGTGGCTGACAATACTTTTTTGCCCCACTGTAACACGAGTGCTGAAACAGGCAACTACACATAGACAATAACCCACAAAACCAACATGGAAAATTGCAACCTAAATAGGATCCCCAATCAGAGACAACGATAAACAGCTGTCTCTGATTGGGAACCAATACAGGCCACCATAGACCTACATTTACCTAGACATACCAAAACCCCATAGAATATACAAAAAACCCTAGACAGGACAAAAACACACATACCACCCTCGCCACACCCTGATCTAACCAAAATAATAAAGAAAACAAAGATAACTAAGGTCAGGGCATGACAGTGAAACAATTAAAAATCTCCACCTGCTGGAGGGAGAATGATTTTCCGGCTAGTTGGGCCGCTCTCTTCCTCTCTGGTTATAACAGGGGTTGGAGCAAAAACCTCCAAGAGGGTAGCTCTCCAGGAACAGGGTTGGAGAGCCACGTTCTAGTGGTTGAAGTATTATATAGCAAGTAGGCCTAAGTATTTTGTGCAAATGGGGATATGATGACATGCTTAGTCATAAAAACAGTAACAAGATGCAGCCACTTGCCATTAGTGGGAAAAACAAAAATAGAGTGTGTTTTATTTTTGGAATCTAAAATAATTAGACATAGTAATCTATTTTCTATTTATTTTATTTTCATAACCATTGCAGAATAAATTATTTACTTTTCTCGCCTTGATGGGTTCATATTACTTAATTAAGTAGCCATAGGCCTAAACTAAATTACCATGCACATCTCTCATGTAATATGTAAATAGATATGAAGGCCTAAATAGATCGGCTTTTTCAAGTTTTGCTGTTTGTGATAGGCAGCGCGGTGTCTAGCCAACATACACATTTAACATGACAGAGGTGAACATCAAGACAGTTGATATTTTACATTGAAGTATGTATGTAGCCTACTGTGATTTAAATTTGTTTTGAGGGCTAGACAATTTTTCTGAATTTGCGGGCTATATTTAGGTTGAGGAAAAGTTGATGCAAAACATTGTTGAATTCAAACGTTCTGCTGACAGGTCCAAAACAATTTGCCATTGTTTTATTTTTCAGAAACTGTCACAGTCCTTTGCCAAATAAAGCATATATTACTCCAACACAGTAAATTGACTGGTAGCTTCATATAAATGTAGTCTATTTGATAGTATGGGTAGGCTATAGTATTGCTCTGCGATATGAGCATGACATCATAGGCCTAAACCTATTTAATCTCAGAGCCTAGACCAAGGCAGGAGGACATAATCTACTGATTAACAAAATATTGGCACAGAAGTTTGGGCTCCTACCACATGAGGTTGGTGGCACCTTAATTGGGAAGGACGGGCTTGTGGTAATGGCTGGAGCGGAATCAGAGGAATGGTTTCTACCATTCCATTTGCTCCGTTCCAGGCATTACTATGAGCCGTCCTCCCCTCAGCAGCCTCCACTGGCCCCTACTTTTAAATTGTTTCCAATATATACAGTGCATTCGGAAAGTATTCAGACCCCTTGAACTGTAACGTTACAGCCTTATTCTAAAATTGATCAAATATTTTTTTCCTTATCAATCTACGCACAATACCCCATCATGATAAAGTGAAAAGAGGTTTGTAAATGTATTAAAAATAAAAACTTAAATGCCTTATTTAAATAAGCATTCAGACATTTTGCTATGAGACTTGACATTTCTATAAGTCCATAAAAATGATGCTGATTCATGATTTTGACTGGCTGAGAAATGCTGCCTGCCTCATCCCAACTCCCAACTCCCGACCCCTACATGGTCATTACTATGGGACAGCTGGAGATCGAATTTCAATATGTTGCAAATGTCAGAGAAACAAGTTGTATACAAATCTCTGCTATTGAAAACCAAATAATTGCTAGATAAAATGAAATGGGAGATAATGTCTACATGCTTTTTACAGTGGAGATCAAGTTTATAAATTGATGAGACAGTGGATTGCGCAGTGAGATGGAACAGAGTAAATAGGAATTTCAACGTCATAGCATTATCCAGTGGTAACTTGTGGAAGAGACAACAGCTGCGCTTTTAACCAATCAACATCCAGGATTAGACCCACCTATTGTATATTTATGTATAACAAAAAATCGATGATGAAGTTGGCTCTTTTATAATGGGGGTGAATGGGAAAGAATGTTTGTTTTCCACAATTTGCGGGCGTGGTCGATAATAATTCCTTATTATTACGTGAATATCAATGACCCATGTTAAGTTTGAAAGAATCACTGCAAAATATCCCAACATTCTGCCCACACCACTACAGAAATGCAATCAAATATGCCATTGCTCTACATTTTACAGACTGCAGTGGCCTAATTCTATTAGTGCCAAATTATTCAGCAAATAAAGGGCGATTGTCACCATAAAAGGTGAATGGATTTTTAATCGTTTTATGACAGGTCTGATTTAAATGGGTAACATGCACATGTATGGCTTGCGCCAAGTTTATAAATATATTTATGTGCAGTCTTTTCAGGAATTGCACATGCAGATACAGTATTTAGTGTGAAATTGCAACAGTTCTAAATGAGGCTGCATGTGCCATTTTTGAAAAGAATATCTAGATAAAAAAATATTGAGATTTATAAACTCAGCGCATGCCATACATAGGCCTACGCATGTTTCCCATTATAATTCAGACCTGTTGTAAAACGGTGCGGGTGTGAATGAGCATTAAAACTCCATTCACCTTTAATGGTGACAATCGCCCTTTATTTGCTGAATAATTTGGCACTATTGGAATTAGGCCACTGCAGTTTGAGCTTTTATGGTGACAATAACACCCTTATTGTCACGCCCCGGCCTTAGTTATCTTTGTTTTCTTTATTATTTTGGTTAGGCCAGGGTGTGACATGGGTGATTTATGTGTTTTGTCTTGTCTATGGGGTTTTGTAGATTTATGGGGTTGTGTTCTTTTAGGTGTCTAGGTAAGTCTATGGTTGCCTGGATTGGTTCTCAATCAGAGGCAGGTGTTTATCGTTGTCTCTGATTGGGAGCCATATTTAGGCAGCCATATTCTTTGGGTATTTTGTTGGTGATTGTTTCCTGTGTCAGTGCCACACGGGACTGTTTTGGGTTTTCACGGCCCTTGTTTTGTAGTTGTGTTCATGTTTGAGTTTTCCTATTAAAACCATGGACACTTACCACGCTGCGCTTTGGTCCTCTCCTTCCCAGGAAGAAAGCTGTGACAGAATCACCCACCCCTACAGGACCAAGCAGCGTGGTTACAGGCATCGGCAGGAGGAGCAGCGATGTCAGGACTATTGGACTTGGGAGGAAATACTGTATTGAGATGGACCCTGGACGCAGCCGGGGGAATATCGCCGCCCCAAGGCAGAGCTGGAGGCAGCCAAAGCGGAGAGGCGGCGGTTTGAAGAGGCAGCACGGAAGCAGGGCTGGAAGCCCGAGTGTCAGCCCCAAAAATTTCTTGGGGGGGGCACACAGGAAGTATGGTGAAGCCAGGTAGGAGACCTGCGCCAACTTCCTGTGCTTACCGGAGAGCGAGAGAGACCGGGCAGGCACCGTGTTATGCTGTGGAGCGCACGGTGTCCCCAGTGCGGGTGCATAGCCCGGTGCGGTACATACCAGCTCCTCGCATCGGCCGGGCTAGAGTGGGCATCGGGCTAGAGTGGGCATCGTGCCAGGTGCCATGAAGCCGGCTTTACGCATCTGGTCTCCAGTGCATCTCCTTGGGCCGGCGTACATTGCACCAGCCTTACGCATGGTGTCCCCGGTTCGCCTGCACAGCCCAGTGCGGGCTATTCCACCTCGCCGCACTGGCAGGGCGACTGGGAGCATTCAACTAGGTAAAGTTGGGCAGGCTCTGTGCTCAAGAGCTCCAGTTCGCCTGCACGGTCCGGTCTATCCAGTGCCACCTACATGCACCAGCCCTCCGGTGGCAGCCCCCCGCACCAGGCTTCCTGTGCGTGTCCAGAGCCCAGTACTCCCTGTTCCTCCTCCCCGCCCTCATGGAGTCTGTTTCTGACCATTTGAGTAGACACATGCACATTTGTGGCCTGCTGGAGGTCATTTTGTAGGGCTCTGGCAGTGCTCCTCCTGCTCCTCCTTGCACAAAGGCGGAGTTAGCGGTCCTGCTGCTGGGTTGTTGCCCTCCTACGGCCTCCTCCACGTCTCCTGATGTACTGGCCTGTCTCCTGGTAGCGCCTCCATGCTCTGGGCACTACGCTGACAGACACAGCAAACCTTCTTGCCACAGCTCGCATTAATGTGCCATCCTGGATGAGCTGCACTACCTGAGCCACTTGTGTGGGTTGTAGACTCCGTCTCATGCTACCACTAGAGTGAAAGCACCGCCAGCATTCAAAGGTGACCAAAACATCAGCCAGGAAGCATAGGAACTGAGAAGTGGTCTGTGGTCGCCACCTGCAGAACCACTCCTTTATTGGGGGTGTCTTGCTAATTGCCTATAATTTCCACCTGTTGTCTATTCCATTTGCACAACAGCATGTGACATTTATTGTCAATCAGTGTTGCTTCCTAAGTTGACAGTTTGATTTCACAGAAGTGTGATTGAGTTGGAGTTACATTGTGTTGTTTAAGTGTTCCCTTTATTTTTTTGAGCAGTGAGCAGTGTATATATATATATATATATATATATATATATATATATATATATATATATATATATATATTAATACAAGAATCAATGTTTTTCTGTTTTGTATCTCTAATACATGCAATGGGATAGCGATCACTGATGTCATTAGAAAAAACACCACTCAATAAGTACTTATGGGGGGCTTTTGTCAAAATTTGTTCAATCAGGGAGGAGTTTGTTGGGTTTCTTACATTAATCCATGTAGGTTTGGATATTAGTTGAGTCAGGTTAAAGTCGATACAAATATTTTATTCAAATGATCTGAGGCCCGGGATAAACTAATCCAGGTTAAAATCTCCCCAAAGAAATATAAATGCAACATGCAACAATTTCAAAGATCAAGCTGTTGCTTGTGGCCTGTGGAATGTTGTCCCCACTCCTCTTCAATGGCTGTGTGAAACTGCTGAAACACTCTGTTGTACACGTCGATCAAAAATGATCCCAAACATGCTCAACGGGTGACATGTCTGGTGAAGGCCATGGAAGAAGGCGATAGAAGAACTGGGATATTTTCCGCTTCCAGAAATTGTGTACAGATCCTTGCGACATGGGGCCATGCATTATCATGCTGAAACAGGAGGTGATGGCGGCGGATGAATGGGCCTCAGGATCTCGTCACGGTATCTCTGTGCATTGAAATTGTCATCAATAAAATGCAATTGTGTTCATTGTCCGTAGCTTATGCCCCCCCCCGCACCATTGGGGCACTCTGTTCACAATGTTGACATCAGAAAACTGCCATATTTTCTAAAATATATATATGTTGTTTTTTGTGCGTATGGAAAGTTTCTGGGATCTTTTATTTCAGCTCATGAAACATGGAACCAACACTTTACATGTTGCGTTTATATTTTTGTTCAGTATAATTCAGATTACGGAAAAGTTTTAAATACAGAAATAGTACCAACACCCTATTCCAGTGCAGCAGGGCGGCAGTAAATCTCAGCTACAAACATATGCATGTTTTGGCATAAGGCCACATCTATAACCAAACACTCAAACCTTTTGGGGATAGTGACACTTAGACAAAATGATGCCACGAGAGTCAATTTCACATATATAGCCACCCCTCCCCCTTTTTTCAGTCTATCACACCTGAAGATGTTGTAATCAGCTATTTCAATGTCTTTATCCATGATCAAACCATTGAGCCAGGTCTATGTGAGAACCAGAACATCCAGACAGAACGTCCTCGTTGTTCGCCGAGAGAACTCTTGCCTCTCTCCTATTTGGATGCAAGCCATTCCTCTTGTGAAACTGGGGCCTCTTCCAGAAGTTCTCAAAATTGTCAATGAACTCCGAATCTATCGAGGAACAGTAGGATTTTAAGCCAGTAGTGTAGACAGAGGAGACGGTTAACTACTTTATTATCATTATTTGTATTAACAATGGACACCACAGTAAACTATCAATTTAAATGATCTCCACACTACTGTTTATTCTATGACAGAAGCTTGAAATGCAGAAATGACAAACAGTTAAATATCACATTACAAAGCTATGGCTAGAAAGAGGAATGAAGAGAGAGATGGAGAGAGAGATGGAAAAAGAGGGAAAAAGAGAGAGGACAGAAAGTGAATGCAAATCTTGGCAAATGGGAAAAGAGAAGTGAAGAGCAAGAGTCAGCTGGAATTGAGAGAGAGAAAAAAAAACAGAGAAGGAGACCCAGATGGTCAGTCTGGAGCTTGACTGCAGCAGGCCGTCTCCTGTCTGCTCCCTGCGGGCTGGCCAATGGGACGGCAGGATGGAGGGGGCCCGGGCCTGGACAGTGCCAACGCTGTCGGGCAGTGCCAACATGCTTTGAGAGGGGCCAACCAGGGGCCAAGCTGTCACAGAGGAGCCCTGTGGAGGGTACCGGCAGGGCCGCTTTCACTTTGATCACCGGGAACCGACAGATGATGGCACTGCCAGCGCCAGCGGACTGACGCCAAGGTGTCCTTCTACACCCTAAGAGTATCTATTATATTGACAAGATAGTCGAGTGACCGCTCTAACAATGGTAATACATGTCCTCAAAGATGGAAGCACTGTATTGTCTTTAATGGAAGGAAGGCGGGAGTAGGCAAGATCAGGTGGGACCATTCTAGCCAATGAATGGGCAGATACCCGTGTTTTTTAAGTTGCCAAAATGCCACGTACGTCCACTTATATCAGCACATTCGTAACAACCTAAGCAATATGAAACTTCTATTCGATTAAATAAGCCTCACGTAGCAAATTAGCAATTCAATTTTTTGTTGACAAAATTTGACATTCTCTCATTGACCAACAAACAAAAATTCCTCACTTCGTGGTCTTATCTTTGGGCAGAGTAAACCCTCTCACGTCGCCTGTTCCTCTCTGACTACACCCTTTCGAATGCCTCCTCGCTTTCTCCCTTTCTTGAGAGGTTCACTGATGTGTTGGCAATAAGATAGGTGAAGTTGCACAGCCACACTAATGGATTGCGTCAAAAGTCGATAAATAATTCAAACCTGCATATGGTGTAAACATGTCATTGTCTTTGACTGCACCAGCTGTCATCTACAGAATCGAAACAAGTGTGGTACGACTCGGATCGTGAGCGAGTCTGGACCCTCACTCTCAGTGTCGATCAATCGGGTCTGACCAGTTGCACATGTGTGGTCCTATCGACCGCTCTCCTTTCTGCCCGTAGACATGAAAGGAAAAAAGGAATGACCAGTTGTTTATAGCACGCCTTGTTTAAATAATTCAGTCTGGTCAAAGAAAAGGATGTTGTCAGCCCCTGGCTACAAATCACTTCTAAATCATCATCACCCATCCAGTCTTTATGAGTCACCAGGAGTATTACACACAACGAACTAGGCAGTGGGTGCCACACCTTGAAGGGCTGAGCTGAGGCCTGAGCTCATCGACTGGAGAGAGAACAGTCGAGTCAGGGAGTGGACCACAGTTTGTGTATGTGTGGCCTGTCACTGTGTGTGTGTCAGGAAGTGGACCACAGTGTGTATGTGTGTGTGGCCTGCGAGAGTGTGGCCTGTGTGTGTTCACGCAGCTAGCGAAAATAATCACATGGAGTGTGGTCATCATCGTGTGAGCAGAGATTAGCTCTTTGGCCATGTGGGTTTCTCATCTGTGGATGAGCTCGGTCGGGAGCGGAGGGGATGGGAATGAGAACAGGATGTGCTAGGCAGGGTTTTGGTGGGATGGGTATCTGTCAAAGGATGTCTGAGTGTTTAGGCTTCACCATCGGAGTGGCAGCTTTGAAAATAAAGCAACCATGTCACGTCACTTTGTAGACAGAGCCAGCAGCAGGGCCTGGCCTGGCTTCTGTATGTGAGGCTTTGGCAGGAAAGGTGGAAAACGTTACCCCTTACCTACAACGAGCACACTCACCTGCACACACGCAAGACGAAACCACACACGCACAAGATGTCACTGCTGATTGAAAAAACAAAATGATGCTTTTTTTCTTCTTCATCTCCTTCATTCATGGGGGAGGGGGGAGTAGCCAGGTAGCCTAGCGGTTAAGAGCGTTTGGCCAGTAACCAAAAGGTTGCTGGTTTGAATCCCCCCACCAAAATTGGTTAATGTGCCCTTGAGCAAAGCACTTAACCCTAATTGCTCCTGAAAAATCGCTCTGGATAAGAGCATCTGCTAAATGACTAAAATGTAGGTCATGTTGTCGCCGTGCCCATTCTTGTTTAAGTCAAACATCAGACGTGTTTATTGTCCGTCTTAAAGAACAAGTTGTGCTGACAGGACTCAATATAACACCACACTCTATCTAAAGCACTGGGTGGTGACCAGGGCCCGTAGCCACAAAGTCTATCAGAGTAGGAGTGCTGATCTAGGATCGCTTTAGCCTTTTAGATGGTAATTAATATATTGACAGGTGGGGACCTGATCCTATATCCGCACTCCTGCTCTGAGACGCTTTGTGGATACGGGCCCCGATTCCAGGGGACATGTAACACATAAGCATTAACCACGTAACACACAAGAAAGAACAGCACATGTACAAACACGAGCCATCCTGAGATTCAAGCAGTGCGAGAGTATATTTTCTCTGCGAAGCTCCTAAAGAGTTTGCCCAATACATCTTATAGGAAATAATCTTCAATATATACCTTCGCCTAATGTACATAGAGCTCCATAGAAGTTACATAGATGTTTCCCTAGGTACAGATCTAGGATCAGCTTGCTTTTCCAAAATCCTAACCTTAACCATTAATGGGGAAATGCTAAATTGACCCAAGAACAGCATCCAGGGGCAACATAGATGTCCAGGATCAGGACCAGTATGCATCTACTTACAGCTACTTACAACTAGCTGGATCTCTTTTTGGAGACTGGTTGGATGACGCGCCAAGATAAAATTAGACCGTGGTTTTCATCAGCTGGTATAATTAACCAGTTATGTAATGGCTCTGCTGCCACAGTGATGGCCTGGCGGGGGTTCTCCTCATTAAAAACAGACACATCTAACATCATCATCACCGATGCACATACAGTGAGCTCCAAATGTATTGGGATAATGACAAGTTTGTTGTTGCTTTGGCTCTTTACTGCAGCACTTTAGATTTGAAATGATATAATGACTATGACCCCTCAAAGGATTAGTACAAATTCAAGTAGAATTGGTACAAATTCAAGCGGTCAAATGTTTTTGGTCCCACATGATTACATCAAGTGTGTGACTCCACAAATGTATTGGATGCATTTGCTATTTGTTTTGGTTGTGATTCAGCCACAGGAGGTTGGTGGCACCTTAATTAATGAGGACGGGCTTGTGGTAATGGCTGGGGCCGAATTACTGGAATGGTATCAAATACATCAAACATATGGTTTCCATGTGTTGTGTCATTTCCATTCGCTCTGTTCCAGACATTACTATGAGCCATCGTCCCCTCAGCAGACTCCACTGGTTTCAGATTATTTTGTGCCCAATAGAAATGAATGGAACAGCTAGCTGTTCACCCCGCTGCCATCCAGAAGGCGAGGTCAGTACAGGTGCATCAAAGTACAGGTGCATCAAAGCTGGGACCGAGAGACTGAAAAACAGCTTCTATCTCAAGGCCATCAGACTGTTAAACAGCCACCACTAACATTGAGTGGCTACTGCCAACACACTGTCAATGACACTGACTCTACTCCAGCCACTTTAATCATGGGAATTGATGATAAATATATCACTAGCCACTTTAAACAATGCTACTTAATATAATGTTACTTACCCTACATTGTTCATCTCATATGCATACGTTGATACTGTACTCTATATCATCGACTGCATCCTTATGTAATACATGTATCACTAGCCACTTTAACTATGCCACTTGGTTTACATACTTATCTCATATGTATATACTGTACTCGATATCATCTACTGTATCTTGCCTATGCTGCTCTGTACCATCACTCATTCATATATCCTTATGTACATATTCTTTATCCCCTTACACTGTGTATGACAGTAGTTTTTTTTGGAATTGTTAGTTAGATTACTTGCTCGTTATTACTGCATTGTCGGAACTAGAAGCACAAGCATTTCGCTACACTCGCATTAACATCTGCTAACCATGTGTATGTGACAAATAAAATTTGATTTGATTTGATTTGATTTGGTAAATCATGTATTGTATCATTCATTATTTACCATTACGTTCTACTGGGCACAAAATAATCTGAAAAACAACCAAAAACAAACAGCAAATGCATCCAACAAATTTTTAGAGGCACAAGTTTGATGTAGCCATTGTGTGCTATGAATATGGGACCAAATACTTAACTTTTTACTACTTTAATACACGTCGGGCATCCTTCTGAGAATCCGGAGGCGAGCGTGTAAACTCCCACTCCCTTCCATTCTTCTGGCTAACGTGCAATCACTGGAAAATAAAATTGATGACCTATGATTAAGATTATCCTACCAACGGGACATTAAAAACTGTAACATCTTATGTTTCACCGAGACATAGCTGAACGAAGATACGGACAATTTAGAGCTAGCGTGATTTTCCATGCACTGGCAGAACAGAGACGCTACCTCTGATAAGACGAGGGGTGGGGGTGTGTCTTTTTGTCAATAACAGCTGGTGCGCGATGTGTAATATTAAAGAAGTCTGGAGGTATTGCTCGCCTGAGGTAGAGTACCTTCTGATAAGCTGTAGACCACACTATCTAGCAAGATAATTCTCATTTGTATTATTCGTAGCCGTCTATTTACCACCACAAAACGAAGCTGGCACTAAAACCGCTCTCAACCAACTCTATGAGGCCATAAGCAAAGAAAAAAATGCTCACCCAGAAGCGGCGCTCCTAGTGACAGGAGACTTTAATGCAGGCAAACTTAAATAAGTTTTACCACATTTTTACGTGCAACCATGGGAATGGGGGAGAAATCCTAGACCACCTTTACTCCACACACAGAGATGCATAAAAAGCTCTCCCCAGCCCCCCATTTGGCAAATCTGACCATAATTCTATCCTCCCGATTCTTACTTACAAGCCAAAAAGCAGGAAGTACCAGTGACTCACTCAATACGGAGGTGGTCAGATGACGCGGATGCTACACTACAGGACTGTTTTGCTAGCACAGACTGGATTATGTCCCGGGATTCATCCAATGGCATTGAGGAGTACACCACCTCAGTCATCGGCTTCGCCAATAAGTGCATCGATGACGTCGTCCCCACAGTGACAGTATGTACATATCCCAACCAGAAGCCATGGATTACAGGCAACACCTGCATCGAGCTAAAGGCTAGAGCTGCTGCTTTCAAGGAGCAGGAGACAAATCCGGACACTTATAAGAAATCCTGCTATGCCCTCAGACGAACCATCAAACAAGCAAAGCATCAATACAGGATTAAGATTGAACCCTACGACACCGGCTCTGACACTCGTTGGATGTGGCAGGGCTTGAAAACTATTACGGACTACAAAGGGAAACCCAGACGCGAGCTGCTCAGTGACGCAAGCCTACCAGACAAGCTAAATGCCTTTTTTGCGAGGCAAGCAACACTGAAGCATGCACAGGAGCACCAGCTGATCTGGATGACTGTGTGATAACGCTCTCGGTAGCCGATGTGAACAAAACCTTTAAACAGGTCAACATTCACAAAACCGCTGGGCCAGACGGATTATCAGGACGTGTACTCAAAGCATGCGCGGACCAACTATCAAGTGTCTTCACTGATATGTTCAACCTCTCCCTGACTGAGTCTGTAATACCTACATGTTTCAAGCAGGCCACCATAGTCCCTGTGCCCAAGGAAGCGAAGGTAACCTGCCTAAATGATTACCGCCCCATGGCACTCACATCAGTAGCCATGAAGTGCTTTGAAAGGCTGGTCATGGCTCACATCAACAGCATCCTCCCGGACACCCTAGACCCACTCCAATTCGCATACCGCCCCAATAGAACCACAGATGACGCAGTCTCAATCGAACTCCACACTACCATTTCTCACCTGGACAAAAGGAACACCTATGTGAGAATGCTGTTCATTGGCTACAGCTCAGCGTTCAACACCATAGTGCCCACGAAGCTCATCACTAAGTTAAGGACTCTGGGACTAAACACCTCCCTCTGCAACTGGATCCTGGACTTCCTGACGGGCCGCTCCCCGTTGATAAGAGTAGGCAACAACACATCTGCCACACTGATCCTTAACACTGGGGCCCCTCAGGGGTGTGTACTTAGTCCCCTCCTGTATTCCCTGTTCACCCATGACTGCGTGGCCAAACATGACTCCAACACAATCATTACGTTTGCTGAAGACACAACAGTGGTAGGCCTGATCACCGACAACGATGAGACGGCCTATAGGGAGGAGGTCAGAGAACTGGCAGTGTGGTGCCAGGACAACAACCTCTCCCTCAATGTGAGCAAGACAAAGGAGCTGATCGTGGACTACAGGAAATGGCGGTCCGAACAGTCCCCCATTAACACCAACGGGGCTGTAGAGGAGCGGGTTGAGAGTTTAATGTTCCTCGGTGTCCACATCGCCAACGAACTATCATGGTCAAAACAAACCAAGACAGTTGTGAAGAGGGCACGACAAAACCTTTTCCCCCTCAGGAGATTTGAAAGATTTGGCATGGGTCCCCAGATCCTCAAAAGGTTCTACAGCTGCACCATCGAGAGCATCCTGACCGGTTGCATCACCGCCTGGTATGGCAACTGCTCGGCATCTGACCGTAAGGCGCTACAGAGGATAGTGCGAACGACCCAGTACATGACGGGGGCCAAGCTTCCTGCCATCCAGGACCTATATAATAGGCGGTATCAGAGGAAAGCCCATAAAATTGTCAGAGACTCCAGTCACTCAAGTTATAGACTGTTTTCTCTGCTACTGCACAGCAAGCGGTACCGGAGTGCCAAGTCTAGGACCAAAAGGCTCCTCAACAGCTTCTACCCCCAAGCCATAAGATTGCTGAACAATTCATAAAATCACCACCGGACAATTTTCATTGACCACCCCCTCTTCCCTTTTGTACACTGCTGCTCTGTTTGTTTGTTACCTATGCATAGTCACTTCGCCCTAACCTACATGTACAGATTACCTCAACTAGCCTGTCATTTCTAAATGGTTCACCTGATATGGATGAAAATACCCTCAAATTACAGCTGAAAGTCTGCATTTGAACCTTATAGTCATCATTTGATATGAAATCCAAAGTGCTGGAGTACAGGGCCAAAACAACAAGAAATGTGTCACTGTCCCAATACTTTTGGAGCTCACTGTATATACAGTGCCTTCGGAAAGTATTCAGACCCCTTGACTTTTTCCACATTTTGTTACATTACAGCTTTATTCTAAAATGGATAAATAAATTTTAAAAAAGCTCAGCAATCTACACACAATTCCCCATAATGACAAGTGAAAACAGGTTTAGACATTTTTGCAAATGTATTAAAAATAAAAAACAGAAATACCTTTTTTACGCAAGTATTCAGACGCTTTGCTATAAGAGTCGAAATTGAGCTCAGGTGCATCCTGTTTCCATTGATCATCCTTGAGATGTTTCTACAACTTGGAGTCCACCTATGGTAAATTCAATTGATTGGACATGATTTGGAAAGGTACACACAGTTGACAGGGCATATCAGACCAAAAACCAAGCCAGGAGGTCGAAGGAATGGTCCGTAGAGCTTCGAGACAGGATAGTCCCGAAGTGGCTTTGGGACAAGTCTCTGAATGTCCTTGAGTGTTCCAGCCAGAGCCCGGACTTGAACCCAATCGAACATCTCTGGAGGGACCTGATAATAGCTGTGCAGCAACGCTCCCCATCCAACCTGACAGAACCTGAGAGGATCTGAAGAGAGGAATGGGAGAAACTTCCCAAATACAGGTGTGCCAAGCTTGTAGCATCCTACCCAAGAAGACTCGAGGCTGTAATCGCTGCCAAAGATGCTTCAACAAAGTACTGAGTAAAGGGTCT
Organism: Oncorhynchus tshawytscha; assembly: GCF_018296145.1. Taxonomy (NCBI): domain Eukaryota; kingdom Metazoa; phylum Chordata; class Actinopteri; order Salmoniformes; family Salmonidae; genus Oncorhynchus; species Oncorhynchus tshawytscha. The sequence goes on from NC_056430.1 coordinate 50,994,015, forward strand.
GAATACTTATGTAAATTTGATATTTCAGTTTTTTTTAATACATTTGCTAAGATTTTTTAAACCCTGTTATTGCATTGTCATTACGGGGTATTGTGTGTAGATTGATGAGGAAAATAAACAATTTAATCAATTTTAGAATAAGGCTGTAACATAGCAAAATGCGGAAAAATGTCAAGGGGTCTGAATACTCTCCTGGCTTGGATCATTTTCAAAAACCCTGAGGTTGGGCAAAAAAGGTGAGTTTGCTGCTAATTACTTGGTTGGGATGTTGGGTGGTAGATGAGAATTAACTCTACTTAATGTGGCCAAAAAACAGGTCAGGAGCCACTCACGGCCCAGACTTGAATGTAGGGATTGAAAAGGGGCTTGTGTCATGGTAACTGGGTTAGATCACGGAGGGCTGTCATGTTCCGGTTAGGTCTGTTAGCTCTCCAGTTTCCTCTCTGAGTGATTGTTATTCCGAATGCAACAGTGACGACAGATAGACCTACACGACAGCCTGTTCCCACGTAAGACTCCAGGTGTGGTTGACTGATGTGCGTGTGTGTTTTTGTGAAAAAGCCACCCAGCGTGCTACAGTGCTAGACACGGCACCGACACCCACAGGAAAACGCCAGGCCGGGACATTCCGAAACGAAGCGGTCCACATTCCACACCTAGCGTTACAATTCCGGAAGCTGCGCTTTGCTCATATAAACCCAATGAGTCAGAAGAAATATCAAAATATTTAGTGGAACTTTTCCCTTTGCCCAGACGGACCAAACCCCAGTCGACCCAGAGCGTTCCAGAACGGAGATGCGCCGGCCAGACAACGAGGGGCGGGGGTGCACTCTGGCACAGACAGGAGTGCAATAGAATAAGAGAGGGAGGAACGAAAATAACATTTTAAAAAATTGGAAAGAAACAAGCACAGAAATGTATGTTTAGTCCTAGGCGTCTCCCACTAGCTCTCTCTCTCTGCTGTGTGGTACCTTGGCCGGCAGAGCAGGTGTTGGGCAGGGAGGGTATAAAGGCCATCTGGAGCGCAGAGCAGTGAGAATTAAGACTTCCACACTCTGACAGGGCTCAGACGAACCATCTGGTCCACTCCTTGCTTAAAGAACCTGTTCCCAGCTTCATCACACACCGGCCTCCGGCACTTGCGCTCTCTCACATGAAAACATAGGCTACCACTTCACTCAGTCACTTTGATCTGCATTTGCTGTCGGGAGGTTAGTGGAGTGTGAAGACCTGCTTCTTCCTGGTAGATTTCCCAGTTCATTTTTCCTGTTACTTCTTGGAGCGGAGTCAGGCTGCCATGGCGTGGATGAGACGTGCGTTTGGACCTGGGATGTCAGTCTGTCTCTGGGCTTTGTGTCTGTCCCTTAGTCTCATCTGGACTTGTCAGGTGACCCAGGCAGCCATCTACAGACACGCAGGTACAGTACAACCTTGATTATATACACTCTTGGAAAAAAGGTGTAATGAAGGGATCTGTTTTTTGGTTCCAGGTAGAAACATTTTACCCAACGAACAACCCTTTTGTAAAAAAAAAGAAAGTTATATCTGGAACCAAAACAAGGGTTCTCCATCAAGGGCAGCTGAAGAACCAGCTCTGGTCCTAAGTAGTGCGCCAGAGTAGGCTAACATGTTTCTGGTAACTTGTCGTTTCTCTTTTGGTGCACAGGCTATTTCGTTTGACCTTTCTGTAAAAAAAAGAGAAGTAAAACCTGTGGAATATATTTTGGCTTTGGTCAAATAAACATTTTGCACACATTTCTTCCTTCAATTGAATAGTGACTTGACAAAACAAAGCAAAACTCCCCTTAACAAATCAGCGTAGATAAAGACACATTGTGTACCATCAATTCAAATAAAATCACATCTGTGATAATACATTTTCACATGCATTGCATGAATCCATTTCTCAATTTGGGTCATCACTTATTTGGAATGGAACGCTTTACTGTTCAGCAGTTTAAGTGTAACATTTCCATCTACTGGCCAACTGAAATAATGCTGGCAGCGCAGGGTGCAGCAGGGCAGGTCTACTTATTCCGGGTCAGATTGGTATCAGGCAGTAATCTCTGGAGTTTATTTGTAAATCCTTGCAATTGTGCATGCCATAGCCAGATAGATTGACAGTGCATTCTAACAACCGGTACGTTTTTATCAATGTCAATTGAGCTCTGTATTCTGACTGCAGGTCCGTGTATTCACAAGGAGGTTCAGTTTCAGCCTGGACAGACCTTCTACAGGGGCTGTGACAAGTGTTACTGCCATGAAAATGGCTACTTTTGCCTCTCGTGAGTAAACAAACCAAATTAATAGCCAAATTAAAAAGAGACCTTAATGTTGAGTACTGGTATGCAACAGTGAGATATAGAAAAATCTGCCAAAGCCAAACAGGAATTCTGTTTGCCAATATCACAAAGTGCCTGGTTTCTGTTCGTATCCCCAGACCGATGAAACCTACCACATGGCCCAACAAGTGCCAGCGGGTTTCGACAGAGTGTGGCTACCGCATCGTTTATAAGGAGTTGCCGGAGGTGGAGTGTCGTGCCTACAGCTGGATCCGGTGAAGGAAGACACTCCGATGCCCCCAACAGTCAAAATACAAGACGGCAAGACTCTGGCAGTGGACCCTTTAATGAAGCGGTTACGCGGCAGAGAACATACCCCACTCAACCTTCAATTTGGGAATTGGTTCTCTCAAAAGGAGGAACCAATTCCCAAATTGAACAACCCAACTCCCATCCTGGGATCCAGTGTGTGCACAATATTGACTGTAAAAACATTTAACTGGACCAAAGGAGCTCCTCAGTTGGCATGGGATACTAATAAGGTGTTGTCAAACAAGTACTGCAAAAGTAGCAACCAACTCCAGTGTACAGTTTCCCATCGTCCCAATATGCTTGTTCAGATTCCTGCCAGTCGCCTTACTGTAATGACCACTGGTACATGGGACCAACTGAGTTGATTGGTGGACTGCGTTGCCCTTCTAAGAGGACAGACCATGTATCACCTCGCGACAGGTACGCAAGACAAATGGCGTTGCATTATACATGTCAACGCTATTACACTCCGCTGCCCAAGTGTGGGCGCCCATACCCCAACCAGACACCCGTCATTACCACGCAGTGTTACAAAAAGGTCTATAGTCATTTCCCCATTTTATAATTTCCCTCTCTGTTCTTTCATAGGAGTTCAATCTTCTATATGACATTGACTAAGTGGCGCTTTCGAACCCTGATTAGGTTTTCAATGTGAAAGGCAGCGAGAGCGCCATCAGTCAACTTCACAAACGTATGCTGGGTTTACACTTCACTAGGCGTACTCCAGAGGCTTCGCGACTTCACACGATACTGAGATTGCGGTGCATGTCTGAATTTGCAACTTTACGCAAGCCTCAGTGATGTATTGCTAAGCACCCTAGCATCACTTAGTTTGTTAAGCTAAGGAGATGCATGCCAATATTTCACTGTTGACTTCATTGTATGTATATAATTTCTTTCTAATAAAAAAATGGCAGTTTAACATACTGTGTGGACATTTTTTCATCTCCTTTTCCCTCACAGATTTGGGGGGTATACACAACATATCATAGATGGGATGGAAGGTAGCCTAGCGGTTAAGAGCGTTGGCCCAGTAAACAGAAAGGTCGCTGGGTCGATTCCCTGAGCAGACTAGGTCAAAAAATAAAATAGACGTGCCCTTGAGCAAGGCACTTAATCCTAATTGCTCCAGATAAGTGTCTGCTAAATTATTAAAATGTAAATTTAGGATTGTCCTTGCATGAAATATCAAAAATGGCCCATTTCAAAATACTAAATGTACTTAATTATATCTTTTGGATGGGGAGTCCAAACAGTTACCACTATGTTCAGTTTAAAAATAAAAACAAAGTTAAACCTCCCCAGAAAAAGAAATGCACTGTCCGGTTTTGTTGTGTAGAAACAGATTTTCTGGACAGACTGTCATCCCAATCTGTCCATCTGTAAGATCCAGAAAAGAAATATCATGCTGCAAATTTAGTGTACTATATTTGTCTTTGTACAGTTTAACACATTTTATACAAGTACACATGATCTTACATTCTCATTTGTTTCATTTTAGGGTTTTGTCTTTCTTCACTCAAGGTGCTGGTAATATTGTGTCACATATTTCTCTGAAGTCTTCGGTCAAACATTCATGTAACAAGTGAGTACCCTTTGTCTATGGATGAGGCAATAAGAAAGGTCAAGTGTCCGGTCAAGCTGACAAGTCCCTCTGTCCAAAACCTTCCCTTAAAGCCCCAGTGTGGTTCCTGGCTCCCCAAAGACATTTACTCCCAACCAAACTAGAACGTCCAAGCGAGTTCCATTAAAAAGTCCATCTTCCTGCGGTCTCTAAAAAGTCCATCTTCCTGCGGTCTCGTCTGTCACGAGGAGACTACATCTCCCAGTGTGCATCAGCAATGTCATTTAACATGGATTAAAAGTCCCACTGCAGTGATCATGGCACATGACTTGTTAACGCCACAGTGTGATTTTCATCTTTTTGTTTTGTATTCAGTTGGTGAAGACACTACTAAAATGGAGGTACAGCATTCTGTGGGAAGGGAAACGTCTTGAAGCAGCACTCATGTAAAAATAAGAAAACAAATAAAGGAGAACACAGCAGCTTTTTCTTTCTTTTTTTTTATACCATTCAAACAAATCCCGCCATAGATTATCCTCTTATTTTCTTAGGTGGCATACGGAATGCAAGGATTGGTCAGAGGGAGAGAAAAAAAAATATATTCTCAATACATTTTTCATAAAAAGAATCCGACAGGATTCAAGAGACAACAAACCCAACAACGGAGTAAAGAAAAAAAAATTAAATGAAGTAATCTGCTTCTTCTCGCTCCAGCAGAATAAAAGTTAACGATTACTAAGATGCATTTCTGGCAAAAGTCTTGATTCCAAATAACAAATGAGCTGAATCAACTGGTTGAGTGTGGAACATAACTGGATTTGAATGTAAATAACTTAAAAAGACGAAAACAACTGCAGCACCATGAATTACAAGATCTGTATGACTCAAGTATAATATAGCAAATCTACTGTGAAGTAGTAATACATCAAATCAAAACAGTCACGTGGGAAACAAAATAAAAATAAAAAAAAAGAGCAGAAAAATCATTGAACAGTAAAATACAGATCAAGAGTTTTCAGAAATTGGAGACAAAAAACTGGAAATCATAAGGAATGATTTTTAGGCAGCTCTTATTTGCCACCTTCTGCATCTTTATAATGGATGATACACACATACACTTTTGCAAGTATCGTTTCCCCTTTCCAAACGAAACACATACTGCAGGACTGACCCGGCTTCTAGCCAAATCCAAAAAGTAACCTTGACAAAGTCTCTGCTGAGTTACACCTGCCATCTCAGCATTAACAAATCCGGAACCAAAACAATAGGTACGCTTCTTTAAAAACAAAAACCAAGAAAACACTTTGTACAGATAGTCGTGGTTGAGTTTCACCATCTACTTAGCCAGTTTTACACAGTCTGTTCATGTCAGGGCAATTTCAAATTACACTTTTTTGTTGAACATGTCTTTTTTTCTCTTTTCATTTGATTCTTTGATGTTGAAGTTCCTCAATTAGCCATGTTTAGAATGCAGTAATTTAGTTTCAGATAAAACAAAAAGACAGAAAATAAGGAGAAATCCATACAAGAAGCCAAGTCCTTACTCCTCTTAGGTCTGTATATAACCCCTCCCCCCAAGCCTAGTTTCTCCACAGGGTTTAAGATAGGAGGTACACAATTTCACACACACACACGCTCAAGCAAACAAACACACACACACACAACATCCTAAAAGCTTCCTGACTGTGTCCTTACTCCTGACCCCTGTATGGGTGGGTGCTGGAACTGACTGAGGGGTGTCCCGCGCTGTGGGTAGTGTTGGCCGGTGGAGGCCGCCAGGAGCCTGGAGCCGGTCTGCAGCACTGTCTGCCCGGGGCTGCCTGGTTTCAGGCTCCGGGACGCCTGCTGCTGGCTCAGTCTGGAGGCGTGGTGGGACGCCGGGTTCCCCACAGCACCGGCGCCCAAGTCTGTTTTAGGGTTGCCGTGAGCCCTGGAGCCAGGGGTGGGAGACCCTGACAACCCACTGTTCAAGAGGCTGGCTTTTAGGTGGCTCCCGCCACTGTACAAGTGGGACCCGTCCATACTGCTGCTGCCGCTCGGCTGGTGCAGGTTGCCTCCTGGCGGTCTGGAGGCCCCACACAGCGCAGAGTCTGCAGTGGAGGTGGTTTGGTTGGGGAAGGAGGACAGGGAGTTGAGGGGCTGTTGTTGATGCTGCTGCGAGGGGTCTTGAGACAGGGCGGAGAGGGAGGACAGGCGAGAGTAGAAGCCCTGGCCTGAGAGAGGGGGAGCCGAGGGACTGTAGGAACCACGGAATGGAGAGGACACGCTCTGCTGAAGGAAGGCTGGACTGTCCACTGTCTGCTGGTGGCCCTCCGATAAGGGGGGCTGCACCTTAGAACGAGAAAACGCACAAAATACTTCCTGACACCCTAGTACAAAACCAGGCGAAACAAAACACTCAACTCTCGCAAATGACAAGGGACACCATACCTGGTGTGTGTAGACAGACGGGCTGTATCTCTGTGGGCTTTTCATGGGAGAGGCCAGGGGTACCGTCTGGATCTCATACCGGTCTGCATCTGGGATAAACAGAACACAAGCTGAACAGATGGTACATGCGTGCGGATTCCCTGAAACCTCGGAATCTGAAATGAATTTGGCAAATGTTGTTCCAGACTAGGCTAGATACTGTAGCTCCATTTCAGACAAAAACTTTAGACGAGAAAACCCAAGACAAACCAGCCTAAACACACCACTATATTTCAGACTAGAGGTCTATGTTCAAGTCTCGTCTAAAATCGGGACAGGAGGACGTCTGGCCTGAATTTCCTATTACATTCATGTGAAAACTAGAAAAACCTGGTAGTGAAAACGAGCGCCGTACCAGGGTCCTTGTCTGTAGCCGAGCAGTCCGTTCTCTTCAGCACACGGTCCATCTTGAGGGAGCCCCTCAGTACCCGCTCTAAGACACCCTGGCCCTCTCTCAGCCGCTCAACTGTCGTGGGCACCATCCTGGATCGAAGCAAAACACCAACACCGTCATGTACAGTATGTTCAGTCACACACACAATGGGCTTATATAGGACCCTATAAAATCTGTACAATAGTTTTTTGTTGCCGAATCAGTTTTAGTTTTCCCCCCAAACTCAGTTTTGTTTTTCATCGATATTGTCAGGTTTTGCTCTAAGTCACATTTTTTTTTTAAATAGAAAAACAAAACAAATTGGATGTTCCAAGTCCACGACAATGCTTAAACCACACCAGGAGACCATTTTTGAGGTCTGGGAAACATCTAAAGAATTTTTTATTTTTGAGTGCAGTTACCCTTGAAGTCAACTGCACACCAACAAGACAAGTGAATGCTAAGTGACAGGGGACAAAGTGCTGTGAGAGGATGTGGTGCCGGTGTCTAGTCTTACCAGTGGCTGGTGCCTTCCTGAGCCCTGGACTGTTGCTGTGTTGGTGGTCCAGGGGCGACGGTGTGGTGGTTATCTGGGGGGCTCACCTCCTCTATCTGGGGGATGGAGGAGTGGGTGGGGGAGGAGAAGGAGCTGTGGGGGGAAGCTGGGGGCTGCAGGTGGAAGGAACGGAGGCCTCTGGGAGACTTGGCGCTGGCACAGATGGAGCTGGGGCGGGTGTCCAGGGAACTACCCCCGGGCTCTGGGTCCCTGCTGCTCCCCTGCTTTCTCTTACGGTACTCCAGCAGAGACACCTGAGTCGTCAAGGGAAAAGAACCATCCCTAGTCAGTCATATGTACAGCCTTAGTCCCATGACACACACACTACCACTGGTTGCATTGCGACACCAGTGATTACTCACCAGTACATTATGGTCAGGACGTCATGCATCAACTCAACTGTTAGACGACTTACCTTGAATGCACGTTCGCTTACACGTTATCAACGGACTGACCAAACATCCAAAATGTTACCAAACCCTGAATGGAAGAGCAACCACAGGTCACCGATCTACTACTTCTACCATCCTGGGAGTTCTATGGTGGGTCAACATCCTCAGTTGCTGTGGTTATCTGACATGGATACAGAGGTGCAAAAATACAATACCTTGGCTGACAATTGGAATGAGTCGACTTTGACAATAACAGACAAACAACGAAGCAATCCAGGGTAGCTTTATCACGCTCTCCCTAGTGTCGGGACAAAACCCTGCTGAATGGCAAAGAAAATGGCTTTTTGTACCAGAGTATTGATACTGGCATCAATGTTATTACCAGAATCAGGAAGCTATCATATTCTAAAATGAGTTTTGTCACACACCACCATTATGTTTTGACTTATGAAGCCTTTGTTCTTTGTGGATAGTTAGTAACGGGCCAACATTGAAACATCAGCACAGGCAACTTATCATTATCAAATGAAACATCACAACACAAAGCAACCACTGGGAGGTAAGAAACAAAACAGAAAGGGGGGCGACAAAAACAGAACGACAGGGCACTCGCGTATGGTACATACACCCACACTCAAGAGACAAATGAGAGAGAGAGAGCAGCTCGGTAGAAGGTCGTCATGAAACAGGCAGGAGACTCAAGGAGGGAACGGGGGGGGATGAGAGATGAAGGCTGCCTGAATGGACAGTCCGATATCAGGGCTACCAGGAGGCCCCACCTAGACCCTTAGAGCTGCAGTTAGAGGCTTAGGACTTGAAGAATCTCCACACAGTAGGGTCTTCGGACCCGAGGACTACTATACTTGTTAGGGCCTTTTGATTCTGCTTGGGCCCCAAACCCAGCTTCTCGGGCTCCAAAGACTACATTTATGGACCTTCTGATTGTCCTTGGGCCCTTAGGGGTGCCTCTTGAAGGGGTGCTAGTATGGTTCTTGGATGGGCATTGGCCATACTGCTGGTATGGATCGAGGCTGGTGAAAGGGGATGCGGGCACAGAACTATGGATGAGATGGACCATAGACGAATGGCCAGTGAAGCCGACGCCCACAGGGCCTGGCTCAACCTCGGCAGCCTGAGGACGACACCATGAAGCATCGGGCTCGTAGCACGGTGCTCCGAGACGACGGGGTGACCATGTTTCTGACACAGAGATGTTTTGATATAATAGGTCATGTAGGTTTTTTTTTTGGAAAAGGGGAGTTTGGGGTGGGGCTGTGTATGCGGATGCCAAACAATATTTACATGCACACTTCTAAATGGTATGGAAATATTCACCATATTGTGTACTGTCTTGTATTCACGTCTTACTGCTATAGCCTGGTAACCTGGCTGTCCTGTCAGCAGACTAACGGTTTGCAGGTTGGCCCTCTGCCTTGGTAGAAACAGTGGAAGAAAGACTTGGCAAAGGTTTCAGGAGGAGCATAGGGGGGGGGGGTGGGAGGGTGAGGAGAGGGTCGACAGAACACAAAACCTGTTGGGCTAGCTGCAGTAGGAAAGACAGAATACACATAGAGAGAGAGAAAATGTGTAAATCATTCTAGAAGTACGGCATCGTTTGTTTCTAAAGACATGTATGACAATTGTTACCCCACGTCTATTTTGATTAAATTATCATCGACGTGGAATCACTGAGCCCACTTGATCTATTTGACACAAAGTGAATGGAAAACACAAAGCAAGGAAATACTACAATGACCAAGTAGTCATTCAGTTTCCACATACTCTACCACACTCAATATGACTCTTTCTCCTCAAATTTGGACATTATACCAATAAGCATGTAGGCACTTCTTCCATACTACCACTTCAGACATGATCTACCTAGCATACCGCCATTTGAGAGTTTCATTTAAAACACAAATATCTTTGTTAAATAGTACAATTTCTTTGGGGAGAAAAAAAAACAAAAGCAGGAAAACGTTGAGAGAGTTGGACTTGCCTTCTTTTTCTGCGGTGGGTTACTGGTGTGGTGGGGAGGGGTGCCGCTGTCTGGGTAGCCCCCACCATAGTGCTGCTCGCCGTAGGGCGACAGAGAGCCAGGCCCTGCCTCGGCCAGAGGCCCTTGGCCACTCACGGTGCTGTAGAAGGACTCGGCCGGGGAGAAGCTGCCCTCCGATTGGCTGAGGCGCCTGTCGGTGGTGACGGGGTTGCCCAGGTTGGCGTTGAGCGGGGAGCAGGTATAGATGAGGTTGAACTCAGTCCTGAAGCTCTGCTCTCTGGCCTGCTGGGCCGACTCGGACAAGGTGCTTGGCGCCAGGGGAGTGAGGAGTCCGCCTCCGCCCAAAATGGAGGCCAGCGGCCCCTGCGTGTCAGGGGGAGGAGGCCCCGTTGCCAAGAGGAGAGAGAAGTCGTCTGACATGGCGGGCACAGGGCCATCGAGGCCCGAGGACAGGTTGGGGAACTGCAGGGCGCAGCGCGGGGCGTCAACGTCCGTTTGCAGACACGGCTACAGGTGGAGGAGGAAGAAGAGGGAAACAGGGTTACGAAACCTGTGACAAAGGAAGGAAAAAAACACCTGCCCTCATCTGTCCTGTGTTCCCTAACGCATCTAGCCCCGTCTCCAGTGCTCTCACAGTTACTCTGGGTCTGTGGGGTGAATGCCTACCTCTGGAGAGATAGACTCTGGCCTGTGCACAGGAGAAGCCTCTGGAGATGATATGTTCTGGATGGGTAGAAGAGACATGAAATACCATTAGAAACAGATCAATAGCACAGTGAAAACAACCATGTCTATGCACTGTAGTGTTGTACGCAGAAATGTCATATGTTCTGGTACCCCACTGACGCTCAGTATGTCCTGTGTATTTCTGTATGTGTTTATCCGCATCCTTCCAAAGTACCTCAAACTGCAGTGGCGTGTTGCAGCGGCTGGTTGGCAGCGAGGGCAGTGGCGAGTAGGCAGCCATGCCGTTGGACAGCCGGCGCTCCTCGTCGCCGTAGCAACCCAGCAGCGCGGCGTAGGATGCGGGGCTAGGCAGGGGTTGGTCCGACGGCAGCGGGGGAGTGATGGGCGACAGGGGCCGCAGCAGCAGACCGTGTTCTTCTGAGCCGGGCAGAGGCGGCGCTGCCTCCACCTCCGGGCCATATATGGACCGCCGCTTCTTGGGGGGTGCCGCCAGTTCTTTATTTTATTGGAAAGCAAAGCAATAGTGTCAGATGATCTGCTGTGACAGGTGTCAGCGCACACCGATGAAAAGGATCTTCGTTTGGGGTTAGGTTCACTTAAAATGATGTACATGGTTGACGAATTAGGATAAAGTAAGAAAAACAATACCAGACTAATAATAGCTAACGCTAAATACTGACACGTCTGAGGAAGTGTGCTCGTCAACAGCAAGACTGCTATACCTGACCCGGGTTCCAAAAACGATTTCAACTATTAGGAACCTTTCAAACGCTGCAGCTGTGCTTGGCTGACCTCTTGCAATGGAACAAAAAAGAAAAAGTCCCAAAAGTGCAAACATCGTCCACCTTGAAAGTGCTCAAAGTATTTGAAAGACTTGGAATAGTATAAACCAGGTCTGTATTAAACTCAGCAAAAAAAGAAACATATGTTCATACAAATATTTACACAAGATTCAACAACTGAGACATAAACCGAACAAGTTCCACAGACATGTGACTAACAGAAACTGAATAATGTGTCCCTGAACAAAGGGGGGGGGTCAAAAGTAACCGTCAGTATCTGGTGTGGTGAGATGTTACCCCACTCTTCCACCAAGGCACCTGCAAGTTCCCAGACATTTCTGGGGGGAACGATCCTTGCCCTCACCCTCCGATCCAACAGGTCCCAGACTTGCTCAATGGGATTGAGATCCGGGCTCTTCGCTGGCCATGGCAGAACACTGACATTCCTGTCTTGCAGGTGGGATTGTCATGCTGGAGGGTCATGTCAGGATGAGCCTGCAGGAAGGGTACCACATGAGGGAGGAGGATGTCTTCCCTGTAATACACAGCGTTATGATTGCCTGCAATGACAACAAGCTCAGTCCGATGATGCTGTGACACACCGTCCCAGAACATGGACCCTCCAAATCGATCTCGCTCCAGAGTACAGGCCTCAGTGTAACGCTCATTCCTTCGACGATAAACAAAACCACGACTCGTCAGTGAAGAGCACTTTTTGCCAGTCTTGTCTGGTCCAGCGACGGTGGGTTTGTGCCCATAGGCAACATTGTTGCCGGTGATGTCTGGTGAGGATCTGCATTACAACAGGCCTACAAGCCCTCAGTCCAGCCTCTCTCAGCCTGTTGCGGACAGTCTGAGCAATGATGGAGGGATTGTGCATTCCTGGTCTAAGTTGTTGTTGCCATCCTGTACCTGTCCCGCAGGTGTGATGTTCGGATGTACCGATCCTGTGCAGGTATTGTTACATGTGGTCTGCCACTGCGAGGACGATCAGCTGTCCATCCGGTCTCCATGTAGCCCTGTCTTAGGCATCTCTCAGTACAGACATTGCGATGTATTTCCCTGGCCACATCTGCAGTCCTCATGCCTCCTTGCAGCATGCCTAAGGCACGTTCACGCAGATGAGCAGAGAACTTGGGCATCTTTCTTCTGGTGTTCTTCAGAGTCCGTAGAAAGGCCTCTTTAGTGTCCTAAGTTCATAACTGTGACCTTAATTGCCTACCGTCTGTAAGCTGTTAGTGTTGTTAGTGTCTTAACGACCGTTCCACAGGTGCATGTTCATTAACTGTTCATGGTTCATTGAACAATCATGAGAAACCGTGTTTAAAGATTTGAAGTTATTTGGATTTTTACGAATTATCTTTGAAAGACAGGGTCCTGAAAAAGGGACGTTACTTTTTTTGCTGAGTTTAGATTACAAATGCTACTAGACTTGTTAGAAGACAGTGAACAGACAAAAAAAAAAGTTTGTAGATACCGGCTTTGAAAGGGTTGGGGGTGGAGCTGCTGCTGTTACTTTGGTGGGAAGAGGTGGACTCAGTGCCGTCCTCCAGGCCCCCCGAGCAGAGCCCGCTCTCATCCTGGGCTTGTTGGATCCATCTCTGCACATAGGGGAGATACAAACAGGCATCAGACAAAATACCGGAACACTGAATATCCTTCAAACATATGAAGGGTAGTGGACAAGTGCACACTTGGGATGCATCCACTTCTAACAGCCCTGTCCTTCCCAAGCACCCACTACACATCACATTTTCCATGTACCCCTATTCCCCATTGACCCAAACAACTTCCACAACTCCCTCCACCGTTACCTTCTTGAAGGAGCCGTAGGTGGCGTCCACACTGACGGGCCGGCGCCGGCGCTCAGGGTTGAAAGGCGAGCCGAAGCGCACGTAGTGTTTGGGCGCCGTGCAGATGAGCGGCGAGGCCGCAAGGCCCGGCAGCATGTTGAGCGTAGTCGCCAGCACCGTGGGGTCGGTGGTGATACGCAGTTGCCGCTCCACCGTGGGTGCCTCCTGCAGGACTACCTTGTCCAGCACTTTGTCGTTCAGCCACTCAGTCACCAGATACTGGGGGAGGGGGGAGATCATTATTTGCAAACAAATTCTGGAAGACTCGTTACCGCCAAATTCTAAAAGGGACTTTTCAGCGAGAAATTTGGGAATTATTTTTAACAAATTGTGGAAAAGACTGACAAATTCTACATTTGTGTATATTGGACTATAAATGTAGTAATACAAGAACTCTAAAGAGTTGTCCTGGTTCATTAAATGTTTAAGAAATAATAACGATTAAATACAAAATGGTGGTTGGAAGTCAGCCCCATCCCTCTCACCTTCTTAGTCTTAGGCAGGTTGCGAAGGTTGCCTTTGTTCAGAGCACTCAGGCCTTCTCCGTCAAGGAGTTGCCCAGCTCCCAATGCTCCGTCTCCCAGCCTCAGCTCTGTCCCGGGTCCCCCCAGGGGACCCTCCTGCCCCTCAGCCACCACAGCCTGCTCCAGGGCTGCCTGCTGCAGGGCCAGGGCCTGCCGCTGGCGGCGGGCTCGCTGCGACGAACTGGAGCGGTAGCGCGAGATGCGGCTCTTAGGCCGTGGCTTGGAGGAGCGGGCCGGGGGAGGCTTGGGGGGCACCGCAAGAGGGGCCAGGAGGGGAGCAGTACACACCAGGGCCTTGTCTGCGTCGGCTGCTAAGGAAGGTTCCTGGAGAGAGAGATTCTGTTGGGGGGGGGGATCAATATTGAAATTGGAGAATTGGTCACAAAGTTCAAAAAGAGAATGTGGCGGTACGAGGGATGAAAGTCTGACTCACGGTGACGTAGGTGGCACGGCGCGTGCTTATCCCCACCCCTGCTTGGTGGGCCGCGGCGTTAACCCCCGTGGGGTTCCCTCCGCTCCCCTCTACAGACTCCAGGCCCTCCTGTTTAAACTCATCTATGCCCCCTGTGCTGGGCGTCCTCTTCTACAGAGACAGAGAGATTGGGTTACGAACTGCAGACTTACACTATGATTTGATAGTGACAGTGGGTTGGTTGGTGCGACAGGAATTATGTCAGGGCGGAGATGTGGCACATACCGGTCTACTAGAGATGAGGACTCCGTTCTCGTCCAGCTCTTCCTCCTCTCCTTCCTCCAGCTTCACCCCATCTAGGAGTGCCTCCTGTAACACATATGGCGCATACATTTTCATTACACAGTGCACACACACCCCCGTGTGTCTCTGTAGGAAAGCACCACAACCCACCCCCATCCAACCCATCTACAACCCATCTCTATATGTACACACACACACACACACATCTTTGCACCAAGACAAACACACACCTCTGTGTCACTGTTGCCCAGGCTGACGTTGCCCTGCAGCGTCTCCCGGACCTCACCACTCTCCTCAGGCGGCTGGTTACTGTCATCTGACATCCCGAAAGGTCCCTTGCCGCCACCTGGCCCCTCCATCTCTCTCCGCTGGGCCTTCCGCCGCCGCGTCTCGGCCCCCGTGGGTGCCGGGAGTTGAGAGGGCGGGGGCAGCGACCCCGCGGCTTGGCAGAGCAGGGTTTCGCGTGGGCTCAGGTTGTGCTTCAGCACGGGGCAGTTCTGCTGGTTGCCCTTGTAGCAGGCGCAGTCCACCTTGTAATTACTGCAATAACGATAACAATAAAATGATTTATTTGGTGTGCTTTTTTAAAAGCAAGATGAACACTTTAGGGTCGAGAGAGAAGAGCGAAAGCGTACTTTGTGCTGATATAAAAAGTCTTTACAGATATACTTGATTGATTGAAAACTGACCAGCTATTGAACTCGTAGTCAAAGCTGATGGTGACCTCGGCGTCCTTGAGGATTTGCGTGACGGCGTAGATACAGAGGTGGATCATGCCATCAGCGATCATATGCCGAACCTGGAGGGGACAGAAGACATTATGTATTAGCTTGGCTAGGACTGCATCCATTTCCCCCCCCTAGAACAGGGGTCTCCAACATGTCACAAGCTACTCATTTTTTTCTAGCTTTCAAATAGGCACATTCTTCTCTTCTCCCCTGTAACTCTTCCCCAGGTCCTTCCTGTACAAGAGAAAGCAGTGCATTGTTTTTTAGAAACACACCTGGTAAAATAATGGTTAATAAAAAACTAAGGGGGGCACTTTCAAATCTGTGATTTATTATAAAATTGTTTTACTCACTTGTATTTTTCCTGGCTTTAGATTTTAGTATTTCACTCTCAAAATTACAATTGTTCATAGAGAAACAACAACATTTGGATGTTCTGAGTCAATGGTTAAATCATATCAGAAGACAATTTTTTTGTTTAGGTCTGGAAGAAAACTACCAAATTGATTAAGTGTAATTCCCCTTTAATTGCACATCTAGCGAGTGAGGAAAGTGCCGTTTAATGTGCTGGTTCTGTACTGCTGCTGCTCATTTCAAGGCAAAGTTCGCAAATAACAATAGATACTCATGATATACTTCTGCCAGGTAAGCCCACAATGCAGTTAACACTTCATTGAGGAGGTTTTGTGGAAAGCACCACAGACAAACAGGGGCAACTTTTCTGGATATTAATTGGCAGATATTGTTTTAGGTTTGGCTTTTTAAGCCAACGGGTGGCTAACCAGGGGTGGGATAATGTCAGTGTTGCATTGAATAGATAGTAGCTGGGAGCTTGCGGTGTCTGTAACTTGTGAGATTGGTTTATGAAAGTCTGCGATGGAACACATGGAAAATTGCATTTAGGCCTACTTTCAGAATGGTTTGATCGACCTGTTGGAGACTCCTGCTCCAGAACGGTGCGTCTCAATAGGCTTAAATGGCCTCCTTTCCCCATCTTTTCCTTCATCTATGCTGATGTAAGAGCCCAGGAAAGGTGAGAGCTAAATTCACCTGGTCTGACATTTCAAATGAGTGAAGTGAACTAAGGAGAGGAGATGAGGGAGTAAGTGTAAACTACTGAGATGCACCCAATGCCTTTCTTGAAGAAAAAAAAAACCCCAAACAAGATGGCTGACCTCTGCGCTGGGTGTACAGGACCTCCGGATGAAGCGTGCGTCATTCCCAAATGTCCGCGCGTCCACGCACATCTCTACGTCGTTGAACTTGGAGTAGAACAGCACGAAAGGGTAGGGCCTAAAAGAAGTCAAAATCATGTCAACATGTGTATTTTTTCATAATAATACATCCTCAATTTCCTTCATAAAAACCATGCAATGGTGCAGCATATGAATATTCCACCTAAAAAAAGTCAGATTTGACATCTTGCCAAAAAAACAAACAGATGTCACATTTTTATTGGGCCTGCTTGAAAAAGCATGGATGTTTGGGGAACGTTTAGGGAATTCTGCAACCATATGGAGAAGTGTAATGAAGGAATGCATACTTTTTGAAGAAGTGTCCATTGACCTCAAACTGCTGTTTGAGCATGACCTTGCCCCGGTACTCGATGATCAGGGTGTCTGGCTCTAGATCCCTTGACGCCCGCAGGATCTTCCGGTGCTTCTGCACACGTGTCACCCGCCCCAGTTGTAACTGCATCTGAGAGCCAAGCACCGTGTTGTTGCACGCCAGCTCCGTTCGGTTAATTGTGTCCATGGCATTGGCCGAGGCGTTGACCTGGGCCGGTGAGGTCGTCGTCGCTGCCGTTGTATCGCCCACTACCACGCCCTCGGCAGCAACAGTAACGGTGGCGGCGCGGTGCAGCTGGAGCAGTGTCTGGACGTCAGCACTGTACTGGTTGGCCGTGGCCTCCTCGTACTGGTCCGTCCATTGGCGGATGCGGCTCTCCCAGCCCTCCGCTGTGGTCTCGTCCACTGCGCTGGCCTCCGTAGTGGAGTTCTGGGGGAGGGGAGGAGAACGGTTTTACTTCAGAGCCGTGTAGTGTTGAAAATACATGTACTTTTATTTTATTCACCTCCATTCTAAGACCTTTCATAAATGACCATGTCAGGTCTACAACACGCGTTTCTTCCCCTTAGATGAACGGGTTATCATGGGTGGGTGGTGCACTGTGCTCTATATCAACTTAACATATGATAATAAAATGGGAGTATTTGTGATATGGTCAAAGGAACACGTCACTCAATGGAACCCTGATGCTAACAAAGTGGCACTGATTTCTTCATCCCATTAGCTACTGCTGTGAAGTTTATTTATACATTGATATACAGTACCAGTCAAAGGTTTGGAAACACCTACTCATACAAGGGTTTCTTTTTGCATTTTCTACATTGTTGAATAATAGTGAAGACATCAAAACTATGAAATAACACATATGGAATATGCAGTAACCAAAACAAGTGTTAAACAAATAAAAATATATTTGAGATTCTTCAAAGTAGCCACCCTTGGCATTGATGACAGCTTTGTACTCTTGGCATTCTCTCAACCAGCATCATGAGGTAGTCACCTGGAATGAATTAACAGGTGCGACTTGTTAAGTTCATTTGTGGAATTTCATTCCTTCTTAATGCATTTGAGCCAATCAATTGTGTTGTGACAAGGTAGGGGTGGTATACAGAAGATGCCCCATTTGGCAAAAGTCTATATTATGGCAGGAAGAGCTCAAATAAGCAAAGAAAAACGACAGTCCATCATTACTTTAAGATAAAAGTCAGTCAATACGGAAAATTTGAATGACTTCTAAAGTTCCTTCAAGTGCATTCGCAAAAACCATCAAGCACGATGAAACTAGCTCTCATGAGGACCACCACAGGAAAGTAAGACAGAGTTACCTCTGTTGCAGAGGATACGTTCATTAGAGTTACCAACCTCAGAAATTGCAGCCCAAATAAATGCTTCAGTTCAAGTAACAGACATCTCAACATCAACTGTTCAGATGAGACTGCGTGAATCAGGCCTTCATGGTCAAATTGCTGCAAAGAAACCATTAGTAAAGGACACCAATAAGAAGAGACTTGCTTGGGTCAAGAAACATGAGCAATGGACATTAGACCGGGGGAAATCTGTCCCTTGGTCTGATTAGACCAAAATTTAGATTTTTGGCTTCCACAATCGCCCGACCTCAACCAAATTGAGATGGTTTGAGATGAGTTGGACCGCAGATTGAAGGAAAAGCAGCCAGCAAGTGGTCAGCATGTGGGAACTCCTTCAAGACTGATGGAAAAGCATTCCAGGTGAAGCTGGTTGAGAGAATGCCAAGTGTGCAAAGCTGTCAAGGCAAAGGGGGGCTACTTCAAAGAATATCAAATATATTTTGATTTGTTCAACACTGTTTTGCTTACTACAAGATTCCATATGTTATTTCATAGTTTTGATGTTGTCACTATTGTTCTACAATGTGTGTGTGTGTGTGTGGGGGGGGGTGATTAATGAGTAGGTGTGTTAAAACTTTTGACAGGTACTGTATACAAGTGAACTTCACAGCAGTAGCTAATGGGATGAAGAAACCATCAATGCCACGGTTAGCATCATGGTTCCATTAAGTGACCTCTGACTGGTACTGTATAACTAAAAAGATCCTCGGAAGGAATTCATCTTACCTTCATCCTCATGGACTTTCTAGAACCCTCTCTGAAGGCCTGTAAAGACAGACACTCATTTACACAACGTTTCAGAGTCTACTCACAGCGTTTAGACAACATTCAGAGGGTCTCCTACTCACTACGTTTAGGCAAATTTCAGAGAGTCTACTTGTGTTAACACGTTTCAGAGATACACGAAATAATGTAGCAAAAATAACTTTATGCTACTAGAAAAAGACTGCAACTTCTCTCTTGGCCTCTAGAGGTATAATTGGCATATTCAGCCTTAAGAGCAAGTTAAAACAAGTAACTTTACCATCTTGGTCCTCTTCCTAGCTGTGGGTTTTGCATTTGCTCCCTCAGCCCCTTTTCACACTTTGCATGTGTGGCATTTGGCACACTTGGCCATTTTCCCCATACTATTGTGGTCTTTAGCAAGGATACTCTTGCCGTCGCTACCGCCTGCATTTAGCCCAAATGGTGGCTGGCACCTTCTGCTAGCACTTCATTTGGCACTCTTGCCTGGCATGTCTCGCATTTCACACACACTTAGGACTCTTTGCTAACTGTGCTCTTTTGAGGACTGTGCTCTTGCTCCCAAGTTCCTACCTTTATTTTCTTGCCCTTGGGCACTCCGCGGGCCTTCTCCGTGCTCTTCTTCCTCTTCTTGGACTTGTTCCGCTTAACGCGGTTGACTGTGAGCGTGATGCTGGTGGGCGTGTGCTGCGTTGCTGTGTAGGACACCGTGGCGGGCGACACTTCCTCGTCACCACTCTCCGTGGCGCTGCTATCGCCCACTAGAAGCGCAAGAGAGACTTGAGCATTCACAGGTACTTGGCAAAGTTAGTTTCCACCTGGGCATGCCAACAGTAAAGACTTAAGGTTGGTTTCCCGGACTAAAATGCTATTTAAATAGAGATTCTGCATTGAACTTTTTAGACCAGGCCTAAGGCTGCTTTCACACCAAATTGGTTTGGAAAGTTTTTTTCCGAACTCTGGCGCATTTTCTCCCTTAGGTTAGTTCGTTTGGACCGGTGTGAACACTATCCGCACTAGGGAGCGCAGTAAACACGCCGTGGTTCGCTCAAAAAGGGTGATCTCGGTACAATTCCGTTTGTACTGTGGCGTGGTTCGCTGCAGTCCCGGACCAAACACAGTAAAAGAACCAGAGGTTCATTCAGTATTATTGGTTGTTTGACTGCAATCATTTGATCAAATGCACGCAGTACCTTAACATACGGTGAGTAATAGCACATTTATGAGCGCATCCCATGCAGATTAATGGAGAAGGGGGCTACACTGTAGGCTACTGAGCCGGTAGTGAAATTCTACACACCCATTGCAGTCTTCACATTTTGTGGCCTTAATACAACATCTAAAAAGGGATTACATCATATTTTCAAGTAATGAGGTGGCAGCATCATGTTATGCTTGTCATTGGCAGGGACTGGGGAGTCTTTTGATCCTGACAAAGGAGAAAAGCTCACATAAAAAGTTAAAGGAAAACCTGCCTCAGTCTTCTGATAAAACTTCATCCAGGGTTAGGTTATCAGCAAGAAATGTAGAATTTTATGCCAAAGACACACCAGAATGGCTCTCCAAGAGGTCTTGCGTGTTCATGAATGGTCTAGCCTCTGTCCGGACTTAAATTTGCTTGGCAATCAGAGTCGAGGTTTAAATATTGCTGCCCAACAATGATTCCCAACCAAATTTACTGAGCATGAGACATTTGGACCAAAACGATGGACATATGTTGCCCTAAGAGTCATGCAGAGTTGGTAGAATACTATTCAAAATGATTAACGCTGTAAACTCTGCCAAAGGTGCTTCCAAGAAGTATTAACTCTGGGGTGTGAAGACATACGCAAACCAAACTTTCACTTTGAATATGTGGAGTAAGTCGTTCAGATCTGAAGGAACAAAGTCCAATGCAATCCATTTTTACATTTAATTTTCAGGCAGCAAAATGTGAAGACTGTGCAAGGGGTGTGTCGACTTTCACTAGGCACTGTAGTATACTCTTCTCCTCCAGCGGCCATTGTAACAGTTGGTGGATATTGCGCGGTTTCCTCACGCATTTTGTTGGATGACCAAAGCAAAAGTAATAAACTCAGCAAAAAAATAAAAAGCGTCCTCTCACTGTCAACTGCGTTTATTTTCAGCAAACTTAACATGTGTAAATATTTGTATGAATATAATATTAAACAGACAAACTGAACAAGTTCCACAGACATGTGACTAACCGAAATGGAATAATGTGTCCCTGAACAAAGGGCGAGGGGCAAAATCAAAAGTAACAGTCAGCCACCAGCTGCATTAAGTACTGCAGTGCATCTCCTCCTCATGGACTGCACCAGATTTGCCAGTTCTTGCCGTGAGATGTTATCCCACTCAGCCCTAGCCCTCATGCTCCTATCCAACAGGTCCCAGACTTGCTAAATGGGATTGAGATCTGGGCTCTTCGCTGGCCATAGCAGAACACTGACATTCCTGTCTTGCAGGAAATCACGCACAGAACGAGCAGTATGGCTGGTGGCATTGCCATGCTGGAGGGTCATGTCAGGATGAGCCTGCAAGGAAGGGTACCACATGAGGGAGGAGGATGTCTTCCCTGTAACGCACAGCGTTGAGACTGCCTGCAATGACAACAAGCTCAGTCCGATGATGCTGTGACACACCGCCCCAGACCATGACGGACCCTCCACCTCCAAATCGATCCCGCTCCAGAGTACAGGCCTCAGTGTAACGCTCATTCCTTCGACGATAAACACGAATCCAACCATCACCCCTGCTGAGAAAAAAAACAACTCGTCAGTGAAGAGTACTTTTTGCCAGTCCTGTCTGGTCCAGCGACGGTGGGTTTGTGCCCATAGGCGACATTGTTGCCGGTGATGTCTGGTGAGGATCTGCATTACAACAGGCTTACAAGCCCTCAGTCTAGCCTCTCTCAGACTATTGCGGACAGTCTGAGCACTGATAGAGGGATTGTGCGTTCCTGGTGTAAGTTGTTGTTGCCATCCTGTACGTGTCCCACAGGTGTGATGTTCGGATGTGCCGATCCTGTGTAGGTGTCGTTTCACGTGGTCTGCCACTGAGGACGATCAGCTGTCCGTCCTGTCTCCCTGTAGCGCAGTCTTAGGCGTCTCACAGTACGGACATTGCAATTTATTGCCCTGGCCACATCTGCAGTCCTCATGCCTCCTTGCAGCATGCCTAAAGCATGTTCACGCAGATGAGCAGGGACCCTGGGCATCTTTCTTCTGCTGTTCTTCAGAGTCTTTAGAAAGGCCTCCTTAGTGTCCTAAGTTTACATAACTGTGACCTGAATTGCCTACCGTCTGTAAGCTGTTAGTGTCCTAACAACCGTTCCACAGGTGCATGTTCATTAATTGTTCATGGTTCATTGAACAAGCATGGGAAACAGTGTTTAAACCCTATACAATGAAGAGCTGTGAAGTTATTTGGATTTTTACAAATTATCTTTGAAAGACAGGGTCCTGAAAAACGTGCATTTTTTTTGCTGAGTTTATGAAGTTTGAGACACAGAAGTTATGCTTCTTGATAATCATTGATGGATTTAACATGACCATTTTCTCCAATTAACGAATGACTCGTATGAACACATGGTTGTTTAACATTTGGCAATGTGAAACCAACCTGACCAAACGCAAAAAATACAACGTAACAGGTAAAAATCAAAGTCGGATTCGAACTATAGCTACGAACAATGTGTGAAAAGCCCTAAACTTAATCCGTGTCCAGGAAAACTGGCCCATGGAGTTTACATGGTTTAGTTGAGGCCAAGTGGCACCATGTATATACGTAACGCCCGTGCCCCAATGTGGTGGCTGTATGCGTTTTCCATACGTTTTCAATACGCACATTGAGACGCATGTTATGTAGTCTTTCACCATACCTGATACATTTTCTTGTTTCCGGCGTTGGCCGTCCAGTCCTTTCCTCCTGTCTAGCCCCCTGAAATCACAGAAATAAGAACATCACAATTAGGAAATTGCAGATCTTATAGGCCTTTAGCAAGGTGAGAGATAGATAGATCTCAATATATGACTTATACCATGTCTGTATTCATCTAAGCCAAATAGAAGTGGTGACCCACCATTAACGTAGATGGTGGGTCACACACAGTTGAAGTCAAAAGTTTACATACACTTCGGTTGGAGTCATTAAAACTCATTTTTCAACCACTCCACACATTTCTTGTTAACAAACTATATTTTTGGAAAGACGGTTAGGACATCTACTTTGTGCATGACACAAGTAATTTTTCCAACAATTGTTTAGACCAATTATTTCACCATATCACAATTCCAGTGGGTCAGAAGTTTACATACACTAAGTTGACAGCCTTTAAACAGTTTGGAAAATTCCAGAAGAGATGTCATGACTTTAGAAGCTTCTGATAGGCTAATTGACATCATTTGAGTCAATTGGAGGTGTACCTGTGGATGTATTTCAAGGCATACCTTCAAACTCAGTGCCTCTTTGCTTGACATCACAGGAAAATTAAAACAAAATCATCCAAGACCTCAGAAAAACAATTGTAGACCTCCACAAGTCTGATTCATCCTTGGGAGCAATTTCCAAACACCTGAAGGTACCACGTTCATCTGTACAAACAATAGTACGCAGGTATGAACACCATGGGGCCACGCAGCCGTCATACCGCTCAGGAAGGAGACGCGTTCTGTCTCCTAGAGATGAACATACTTTGGTGCAAAAAGTGTAAATCAATCCAAGAACAGCAGCAAAGGACCTTGTGAAGATGCTGGAGGAAACGGGTACAAAAGTATCTATATCCACAGTAAAATGAGTCCTATATCGACATAATCTGAAAGGCCGCTCAGCTAGGAAGAAACCACTGCTCCAAAACCGCCATAAAAAAATCCAGACTACTGCAACTGCACATGAGGACAAAGATCATACTTTTTGGAAAAATGTCCTCTGGTCTGATGAAACAAAAATAGAACTGTTTGGCCATAATGACCATCGTTAGGTTTCGATGGAAAAGGGGAGGCTTGGCAAGCCGAAGAACACCACCCCAACCGTGAAGCACAGGATCATGTTCTGGGGGTGCTTTGCTGCACGAGGGACTGGTGCACTTCACAAAATAGATGGCATCATTGAAGCAACATCTCAAGACATCAGTCAGGAAGTTAAAGATTGGCCGCAAACGGGTCTTCCAAATGGAATGACCTCAATCCTATAGAAAATTAGTGGGCAGAACTGAAAAAGCGTGTGCGAGCAAGGAGGCCTACAAACCTGACTCAGTTACATCAGCTCTGTAAGGAGGAATGGGCAAAAATTCACCCAACTTATTGTGGGAAGCTTGTGGAAGGATATCCGAAACATTTGACCCAAGTTAAACAATTTAAAGGCAATGCTACCAAATACTAATTGAGTGTATGTAAACTTCTTACCCACTGGGAATGTGATGAAAGCTGAAATAAATCACTCTACTATTATGCAGACATTTCACATTCTTAAAATAACGTGGTGGTCCTAACTGACCTAAGACAGGAAATGTTTACTAGGATTAAATGTTAGGAATTATGAAAAACAAAGTTCAAATGTATTTGGCTAGGTGTATGTAAACTTACGACTTCAACTGTACACACAACATTCCACAGAGTGAGAAAAGGTTCTGAATACAGGGTACAAAATGGCTGCCGCCGGCTCTCACCTGCAGCTCTCGCACTTTATGAGGAAGCCATCCGGAGTCAGGCTGCAGTGGCACCAGCTGGCCACGGCCCCTTCTTCCTCCGACGAGCTGTCGCTGTCTGCAGAGTTCTCCTCCTGGCGGCCGTTGTCATGGTAGCGGGAGGTAGGGCCGCGTACCACGCCGTTGAGCTCCATGCGGGGGATGATGGTGTGGGAGAGCGGGGAGGCGGGTGGGGTGGGGGGAGGGGGCGCGCCATAGTTGTGATCCTGACAACACACAACGGAAGACTGTTGCATCTTCAAACAATGGGTGTTCAGGTACAAACAAACAAAAAAAGAAGGGGAAACGGAAAATGGAAGACGAATGAAAATGAGGGCAAACAAAAATGGTACGTGACAATACAGCATGTTAGCTAAAAACGCACGAGGGCGCTGCGAACGTGTTAATCAGCATTATCGATTCATAGCATTGAAGCCTTGCGCATACTTTATTTTGCTACGTTTTGATACTTAGCATGTCGTGCGGGACTCTCCTTCCTCTCGGATGTAAGACTACGCTTGCAACTGTACTGGGCTTACGCGCTCTTAGGCCGACACATTCATTTAGCATACTGACGAAAAGTCCATAAGGGACATCTTACAAAAAGATACTTGATCGGAATGTTGAGATCGTCAGATATGAGAGAGGCCTATAAAATTGCACCCCTGCCCAGTCATGTGAAATCCATAGATTGGGGCCTAATGACTTTTTCAATTGACTGATTTCCTTATATGACCTGTAATTCAATCAAATTGATTCGTTGAAATAGTTGCATGTTGCGTTTATATTTTTGTTCAGTGTAAATAGCCAAGAAACACAAAGGACAGTTTCACATCCGTACACTTTCATTGGCCTATAAAATTGGCCACATTGTGACAAAGGAAGAAAAGAGCTGTGTACTCACAGTATATGGTAGTCCCCGATACCCATGACTCTGTGCACTCACACAGCTGTGGTTGGGGTAGTTTTTCTCATTCACGGCAGGGCTTGCTTCCACTGACTCAGGGCTGAGAGAGGGAGAGAGAATGAAAGCGTAAGCAGTAGAAACATGGACAGTAAAAGAGTAATGGTACAGACACAAGGAGAAATCTGACTGCTGATAGGTACTTAGCACAGTTGGAGGCTGTTCCTCCTCTTGCAAGAACAAAGATGAACTAAATGCTTGACCAATAAATAATTTAATTCACTCTCCATTATCCCATACTGCCAGTTACAGTTCGCTTGCAAGCGTCGCCATTTAGCACAACACAGCTAGCTACTCCATCGACACGACAGACAGGCAAGCTGCTTCATTCAAAAAAACAAATCCATTGTGATTTAATTATAATGTTGCTAACTACACCAGTTATCTATACTGAAGGCAAATATAAAACACAACATGTAGGCATTTCATGAGCTGAAATAAAAAGATCACAGAAATGTTCCAAATGCACAAAAAGAGTATTTCTCTCAAATGTTGTCAACAAATGTGTGCTCATCCCTGTTACTGAGTATTTCTCCTTTGCCAAGATAATCCATCCACCTGACAGATGTGGCATATCATGCTGATTAAACAGCATGATCATTACACAGGTGCACTGCGTGCTGGGGACAATAAGGCCACACTAAAATGTACAGTTTTGTCACACAAAACAAGGCCACAGTTTCAAGTTGAGGGAACGTGCAATTGGCATGCTGATTGCAGGAATGTCCACCAGAGCTGTTGCCAGAGAATTGAATGTTAATTTCTCTACCATAACCCACCTCCAACATCGTTTTAGAGAATTTGGCAGTAGGTCCAACTGGCCTCACAACCACAGACCATGTGCAACCCCACCAGTCCAAGACCTCCACATCTGGCTTCTTTACCTGCGGGATCATCTGAGAACAGCCACCCAGAGAGCTGATGAAACTGAGGAGTATTTCTACCTGTAATAAAGCCCTTTTGTGGGGGGAAACTCATTCCTGATTGTCTGGGCCTGGCTCCCCCGTGGGTGGGCCTTTGCCCTCCCAGGTCCACCAATGGCTGCACCCCTGCCCAGTCATGTGAAATCCATAGATTGGGGCCTAATGACTTTTTCAATTGACTGATTTCCTTATATGACCTGTAATTCAATCAAATTGATTCGTTGAAATAGTTGCATGTTGCGTTTATATTTTTGTTCAGTGTAAATAGCCAAGAAACACAAAGGACAGTTTCACGTCCGTACACTTTCATTTCAAGTAAATAAGTAACAAAGCAGCTTGCTAGTTAGCTTACATTAGCTCCAGCATGCACAAGCCAAACAAGCTACTGCCACCTTGTCGCCTGGAGTATTTAAATGAAGCAAATCGGAGGCAAAACTGTTCTGTGTGAACAACAAAAAGGTAACTGCCGACACTCTGGGCAGAGGTGCTAAGCACCTACCGGCAGTCAGATTTCTCAGTGTGTCTGACCCTTAAAAGAGTATAAAACAAAAGTTGGAGAAATGTAGGAGTCAAAGATAAAACAAGATCCAGATATGGGGAAAAAGTTAGGAGATATAGAATGAAATATGGTATCTAGAAAGAGTAAACAAAACTACAGAGAAAGCCATTTTTCAACTACTAAGCAGCTAAGCTTGGTCATATTCATAACGCAACAGAAAAAAAATGAAAGACAACCTAAACTTGCCAATAAGACATGCCCGTTGTAACTTATCGTCACAAAACGTTTTGGTATAGTTTGTCTTGATGAATACTACCATGTTGGGGTGGGGGTCCTGCATTAACCTGCTTTACTTGTAAACAACTCTAAGGTGATATCTCCTGAACCTGTTCTGTACACTAGATGGTGCCACAGCCCAAAACATCCTCAACAGCTAAGGGAAGTCTGGGTGAACGATGACAATTCAGGAAATGGAATGTCAGCGGCCATGATGCGTGTTATGCAACTCCCCCGTTGCCCTTTAGCAGAGGTCTTGGAGGGAGGGGAGAAGAGAACCTTGTCTTTTTACCCAACAACTAACAGCCCTGGTACACGTAGCCCTGTCGAACAATATCAAATGTCAAAAGGCTACATGTCAAAACAAGAAAATACTACATCCCGGCTGGTGATTTTTCTAAATGTCGCCCATGTCTGCTTTTCTGTTTCTCATTGTTTTCATGCGAGGTGAAATCCCCCACCCTGCATGCCTTCCCCGAGTCAGGTTGGGTTTCTTAGAAGGGAGATGTATGGGGGAGGGGGAAGAGCCTGATCCAGCTACATTCCATAGAAGCTCAGTCATCTGGCTCACCTACAGGGTAGTAGGAGCACTGGGTTCAGGTTGTTTTCCCTGTGCAGTCTAGAGCCATTTCCTCATACAGCACTCAGCAGAACAGCTGGCTCTTGTTCCAATACTTGTCTGATTTAACCTCAGTCACCCTAAAGCCCTCTTGGGGGGCGGGTCATCACTGATCAGTTACAGGCTCCGTTCCAAATGGCACGCTATTCTCCATACATTTTTAGCAAAAGTAGTTCAGTATGTATGGAATAGTGTGTCATTTGGGGCGCCGACACTATGTGATGGGGTGGTTGAATGCAATGCCTGACAGGGGAAGGAGGGTTCAGATCCTAATGGTCCCTCACGCTGCCTTCTGCCCCATAGATAGAAAGTAGGGATGTAGGGATGCACGATATATCGGTATCAGATGATATTAGCTGAAAATGTCAACATAGGGGTCGGCCCGATGTCTAGTTTAACGCCGATGTCAAAGCTGGCGTGCATAACGTAGGTACAAGACGTAATGACTCCACGTCAACAAAATAAATGCACAGTAATAGTGTCACTGCTATTGGCTTCACAACATACTATGGAACGCCTTTGGGTCTTTGCGTGTCAAAAAAGACAAGTCAGATAACACTGTCAATAACACAGATTATAGAATGTTGTGTGTTCTGAATTTGCATGTGCAAGTCAAAACGCCACCACTCCTATCAGTAGCACTTGTCAAAGCTGTACAAAAAAAGTCTGCAAACAAGCAGACACCGGCCACGAACGACGCATTTACAATACCACGTTGGCAATGAAGCATCATTTGTTTCACCACAACTTCTGGGGTTGCTAGCTTTAGCTTGGTACCTAGCTAGCACCAATACAACCAGCCCGAAAACAATGACTGGTAGAAACTGCAGTTATTTTCATTATTCTTTGCAATGATTTAGGAATCCTTGTGAGTAAGTATTACGTAGGTGACCACTTGTTGTTCGCCTATTGAAATTGAACTTCAAATAAATAGCTAGCCAGCTACTTAACCGTGTTGCTCAAAGCTAACGTTATAAGCAGCCAGCTAGCTTCATCTGGCTAGTGAGGCTCGACCGGACTGGATTATGTGTTGTGAAGCTAGCCACAATAAGGATTAGGCACAATAGTGGAATTTGCGGTTTGCCTTCAAAATAAAAATACCTATTTTAAAGTGATGCAGAAGGTTACAATTGGTGGAATCATGCCATATTTATACTAGATAATGTTAAGGTTGGAATGTGAAGCAATGAAATGGGGTCAGTCTACTCGGTGACACCCACAGAACACAACTGTTAAGAGTTTACGCAAATATTAGTGTTGTAGCTCTTATCACGGGACTCACCTCCCCAGTCAGCCCATTGTGTGTAATGACATTCATATTGCACTGTACAGCCAGCCGTACCTAAAGATTGGGGATCAATGAATTGGGTTATCAGTCTACTCAATACCCAAGGATTTTTCCCAACATCCTCCTCAGAACGACTCAAACATCCATGCAGTATTGTTTTTCCTCTGGAATAGTGTTCAATACACAGGTTGATAATAAATGTGGCTCAGTTCAGTTGTTTCAGAGTCCAGCAATAAGAGCTACAACGCTACTGTTTTCTGGGTGTCACTGAGTAGACTGATACCCCATGTCATTGATCCACAATCCATAGATAAGGCTGTACAGTGAAATAAGTATGCCCTAAACGCAATTCTAAAGTATAATACATCCAGTGTGATTTTAGATTTGTCAAATTAACAAATTGCCCAACCTCATTTAGCATGATCTATTCAATTATGGCATAATTCTACTATTTGCATTCATTTGCATTACTGTCAATTACATTTATTTTGAAGGATACCCGCAAAATCCACTATTGTGGCTAATCCTTATTGTGGCTAGCTTCACATAGATGGTTCTGACCCCATTTTAGATGACACCTAGCTATATAGTTAGCTAGCTACTGAAACGGATGTCGTTTTGCTATGTTTTTGGGATGAACATTGCTTGTATTTTTTTATGACCAGCACTGTAGGTGCCAGAGAACTTTACTAGCATCAAAGCATACGTAATCGATGAAACGTAACACATGAAATACGAGTGAGTGTAAAAAGTACGTAAAAAAATGAATGAACACGTTAAATTATTATGTGACGTGCAGTCATTTTCAGGTCTTGATTGGTCAACAAGCTCATTTGACATGTCAAAGAGTGTTATTTGACACAAAGACCCAAACGGCAATCCATAGTATGAGAAATCGTGGTTGAGAATGAAACTGAACAAATTAACAACGAAACAGCACAGCAAGTTAAAGAAATATATTTTTATGGATGTTTTACTGGTAAATGGGGACATATTGTAAAGCCAACAAAATAACTTTTTTGGTCAGTGTGGTGTGTATAACCTTTATTTAACTAGGCAAGTCAATTAAGAACAAATTCTTATTTACAATGACGACCTACCCCAGCCAAACCCGGGCCAATTGTGCGCCGCCCTATGGGACTCCCAATCACGGCCGGATGTGATACAGCCTGGATTTGAACCATGGACTGTAGTGACGCCTCTTGTACTGAGACGGTGCCTTAGACCGCTGCGTCCGTGTGTGTTACCTATTTAACTGTAATAGAATGCTTAATAGGCCGTTAAAATTCTAAATATCGGTATTGTTTTTTTGGCTAGGAAAATATAGGATATCGGTCAAAAATGTAATATCGGTGCATCAATAATAGAAAGGCATCAGGTAGTACTCCTGTATTCTGTCTAGGCTTGGGCGGTATACGGAAATAACCACAGGATGGGTTTTCAATACCATTAAAACAATTTAAACGTTTAATAAAATGTGAATATTTGTAGCTACTTAAATACCTGCTGTCAACTTGAATAATACGTTAGCAGTAAAAGATCATTCTTCATTTCACCTGAAACATTTTTCATTGTGAAGTTTACTGGTACTCCCTAGTCACGTGGCGTTTGTTTACAAGCACACAACGACGAGAGCACACACTTGGTTATCTAGTTACAGTATGGAATTCACAACTAAATGTTTGGAAGCTGGATATCTTTTAAATATTAACAGTCTAAAATGTGCTGAATGCTCAGCAGATGTGCATTAGGTTTGCTAATTTATTAACTTGTTAGCTTGATTTTGGAAGAAGCTTCGCTTGGTAACAGCAGAGAATCTCCTCCTTATCAAGAGCCTTGCTGTATAATATTTGTTTGGTGCGTGCAGCAAACTGACAAGTACTTTTGAGTTACTTATATAAATTTGAGCAGGGATGTATGTTTGTCCTGCAAATAATTTAGCTCAGACACTGTATAAAATGTTCACAATGCACTTGTTAGCATTCTCTATGGGATATTACATGGAATTGTTAGTATTGCGAACCTATGGATTAAAAAGGCTCAGTGGGGTTTGAAAAGAGCACCCCGTGTTCAGTGCTGATATTACCGAATATGGCACAAGGTCGATATGAAAGTATGACAATCGGGATACCGCCCAAGCATAATTCTGTCTGTGGTGGGGCCCAGCTTCCTGGTCTAGGTTGGAAGGCCTTCACTGTGACCTACACTTTCCAGCTCTCCTGGTCACTTCCTGATTCTGACCACAGTGGAAACACCGCAACAGCTAGTTTAGAAACGTTTTGAACTGCTGCACATGGCTTGTTGGGTAGTGAAAAAAGAGGACACACACAAACCCTAGCATCCCTATCCTCAACACCCCCCCGATACTCACTCTGATCCAGCAGCCATATCTGAGTAGGACGTTTCTGGTGTAGTGACTCCCAGCGCGATTACTATGCTCATGACGTCCAGCACAGCGGCACGCAGGGAGGGGGAAGGGGGGAGAGAGGAGGGGGAGGGTGGGATGGGACAGGGGGGAGGAGGAGAGGGGGGGATCACGGGGTCTGAACTGTAGTGACAGACCACTCCAGGGATGGGGTGCCGCAGAGCCGCAGCCGACGGCTCACGGACATGGGGAGACCTGGGGAGAGAGCGAGAGAACAGGTCAGGAGTGAGAAACACGCACCCCAAACACATCCACCAGCGAGCGCACACACACGCCCACACAAGGAAACAAGTAGAGTCAACAAGACACTTCTGATCCCATGAACTTGAGTTGGGTTTAGGCCTAAAATACAGGTAGATCAATAGAAATATAATCTGTATATTCTAGATTATATATTTCTATGGGTACAACACCAATATACGGACAAGCATAAAACTGGGTCTCCCACTGCTGTTAATACACAATTGGACCATTTCATTTGGATTCTCAATGAACTATCGTGAGTCATAAAATTTTAGAGGTCATTCTAAATCGATACAACAAGCCTAAAAGAAAGGCTACAGAAGTTGTCACATACACCGGATAGGTGCAGTGAAATGTTTTGCAGGGTCAGCCATTGTATATGGCGTCCCTGGGGCAAATTAGGTTTGTGCCTTGCTCAAGGGCAAGTCGACAGATCCAGTATTCGAACAAGCGACCTTTCAGTTACTGGCTCAGCAGCAATACTCGGTCTTACCTAAAAGCCAAAATGCAAAACAAGGGGAAATCTGCTGCAGCCCCATGTTCTGTAAGTGTGTGTGAACAATGAACTTGATTGAGTTTCAATACCATGGGTCGGCACCTAGGCCTAAATCCTAGACAAGTTGGAGTATAGGCCTAATGTTTATAGGGTGTTTCCACACCAGTGTGGACAGGGAATGTTTTTGGTATCTCACATTCTGCTCTGAAATTTTCACAAAGAAAATTAAATTGGGAGGAAGGATGTTTATCAATATGTTGTGTCAAATGAACAATGCGCCAATCCTCTCCAAACTGGGATGGTATAAATTGATACAGAATAATTTCTTAATTTAGACTAATCAACGCAGATCAGGCCCGGTCCTGGCCGATATGCCGCCCTAGCCGAGACAAAATTGCCACCCTCCTATCCCCGCAAAGTAGAATAGTAGCCTAGGCTATACACAGTGTAGGCCCACAATGCATCTTTATGAATGCCCATGCTGGTCATTTATGAACATCTTGGCCATGTTCTGTTATAATCTCCACCCGGCACAGCCAGAAGAGGACTGGCCACTCCACATAGCCTGGTTCCTCTCTAGGTTTCTTCCTAGGTTTTGGCCTTTCTAGGGAGTTTTTCCTAGCCACCGTGCTTCTACACCTGCATTGCTTGCTGTTTGGGGTTTTAGGCTGGGTTTCTGTACAGCACTTTGAGATATCAGCTGATGTACGAAGGGCTATATAAATAAATTTGATTTGATGTGGTAGCCTACCGTTTGTCATTTCATTCATAAATTTGTGAATGTGTGTATTAGTCATTTACTGCTCTCATTCTCGGGGTGGAAACGTAGTTTGCAGAGTTCACAACCTGCTACACTTGTGAGAAATTAGTTTGGGTTCATAACAAACCATCATTTGTGTGTTCCATGTGAGCATCTGTCTGGTTTCTCTGTCCTGTTAAAATGTTGATGGCGTGTGCGCTTGAGCACACATAGAAGTACCTTGCCTGCTTCTCGCAAATGTCAAATATAGGAAATTGCCCATTTGGGGGATGTCTGATTGTCTTAACTCACCATGTCCACCAATAACAAGCTGGGCTTCTCAGTAATTTTTTCCTTCACCTCAAAGTATATCAAGTAAGTATTTTTTTGAATTTATATATATTTTAATATTTTTTACATCCATTCAAATGATAGTACTTCCTCACATTATTTGAAAAATCTTTCCAACACTCCCCCTCGATAATCAGCGTTGCTGATAAATAGGTTATGGGCATATTGTGTGTATTTGTTTCCATTTCAAATGATTGTAAATGTCATCTTCACATTATAGCATAGCTGTACCCCACATACTTTCCTTGTCAAATCATTATCTTATAGCCTACCTTCAGAAAAACTAGGTTTATTTCATACGTTTTAAGGAAAGGAGAAATATGTGCTTGTGTCTGGCGTATGCTCGTAGCTTTGGGGTGTGCGCGTGTGAGTTCGCCGATTCTCTATACGTCCATTCAGAACAATTCCTAAAGTAGCCTGTCTGGAATCCATCCCTTTAAATCATGACAGGAGCGTTTGATTCTCATCTCATTACGACGTCCTCTCTGACGAACATGCCAATGCCATCGAATGACCACAGCAAACAGGTGTGACGTAATGCGAATATTTTGCGGGACAAAGTGGGAGAGAACCCACCAGACTTCATTTGAAAGGTTTTGTGCGTCGAAATAGGATCTGTATGAAAAACAATTATATGCATAACAGGTAAGCATATCTTTATTTTTATTTTTTATTTGGACTTAATATAAAAATGCGACAGATCCTCTCCAACCTGGCATAGCTTAATATTTATAAGTAATAACCTGAATGGTAATAACAAAGTGTAATGGCTTTTCTCCAACTAGGTTTTATTAAGAATCATATCCAACAAGTGTACAGAATTGTGACCTTCCCTTTTTTGACCTCCGGTTATGTCGGTGACTTTGTACATTGGCCTGGCCAATTATCATAAGCTCAAATTCCAAAACAGTCACATCCCTAGCACCACCAACACAGTGAATGGGAAAATGGATTCAAACGGAACTCTTTGCTGGTGATTTGCAATCTTAGATGAGGGCTATGATTGGTTATTTACATATATCAATTTTTTTATAAAATGTGTCATATTTTCAAAAGTACCAGGGAGCCCGCTCTTAAAACGTGATGTACGTGTAGAGTATTAAAGGGTAGGAAGCATGAGTTTACTCAAACTAGGGCTGCTGCCCCGCCACCCAAAAAACGATCTTCGTCGAACAAGAGCATTCTTTCGACCAATCGATTGGTTGACATTTTTAAACGTCTATTTATCCCTATATAGACACATCCTATGTGTTTTAATCTATATGCACTGAGCTTGTCTGATGCCTTAATCAAACTGTTTGACGAAATAATTATGACACAAATGACTAGATGGAGGCTGATCCTGGCTCAGACTTGCTGCGCTGGGCGTGACTGTAACTAGCATCCGTTTGTAACTAAACCCATTTGATTTGATTTGATTTGTCTCTCGCTCTACTCCCTGCTGCAGCAACCACCACAGAACATCAAAAGTGTGTATAGCGCTGTCCGTGTTGCTGAAGCTTTAACATAATTACAGCCATTTCTGACTTAATTTGTTACCAAAACACCTCATTTGTTTAGGAAAAACATTTCCTATTCCCTTGCTCTCTTTAGGTGCATTTGGAAAGCATTCAGACCACTTGATTTTTCCCACTGTTACATTACAGCCTTATTCTAAAAGGTTATTACATTGTTTTTGTCCCCTCAATCTACACAATACCCCATAATGACAAAGCAAAAACAAGTTAGAATTTTTTAGCAAATGCATTAAAAAAATAAAACAAGTATTCAGACCCTTTACTCAGTACTTTGTTGAAGAACCTCTGGCAGCGATTACATCCCTGAGTATGACGCTACAAATTTGGCACACCTCTATTTGGAGCGTTTCTCCCATTCTTCTCTGCAGATCCTCACAAGCTGTGTCAGGTTGGATGGGGAGCGTCTCTTCAGAGATGTACGAGAGGGTTCAAGTCTGGCCTCTGGCTAGGGCACTCAAGGACATTGAGACTTGTCCCGAAGCCACCTCCTGCGTTGTCTTGACTGTGTGCTTAGGGTCGTTGTACTGTTGGAAGGTGAACTTTTTGCCCAAGTCTGAGGTCCAGAGCACGTTTTCGTCAAGGATCTCTGTACTTTTCTCCAATCCTGACTAGTCTCCCGTTCCCTGAAAAACATCCCCACAGCATGATACTGCCACCACCATGCTTCACTGTAAGGATGGTGCCATGTTTCCTCCAGACGTGAAGCTTGGCATTCAGGCCAAAGATCTCAATCTTGATTTCATCAGACCAGAGAATCTTGTTTCTCATGGTCTGAGTCTTTTGGCAAACTCCAAGCGGCCTGTCATGTGCCTTTTACTGCGGCTTCCGTCTGGCCACTCTACCAAAGACATAATAGTTGGAGTACTGCAGAGATGATTGTCCTTCTGGAAGTTTCTCTCATCTCCACAGAGGAACTCTGCAGCTCTGTCAGAGTGACCATCGGGTTCTTGGTCACCTCCCTGACCAAGGCCCTTTCCCCCCCCCGATTGCTCAGTTTGGCCGGGCGGCCAGCTCTAGGAAGTCTTGGTGGTTCCAAACTCCTTCCATTTAAGAATGATGGAGGCCACTGTGTTCTTGGGAACCTTCAAAAGCTGCAGAGTTTTTTTTTTGGTACCCTTCCCCAGATCTGTGCCTCGACACAAACTTGTCTCGAAGCTCTACGGACAATTCCATCAACCTCATGGCTTGGTTTTTGCTGATATGCACGGTCAGCTGTGGGACCTTATATAGACAGGTGTGCCTTTTCAAATCATGTCCAATATATTTAATTTACCACAGGTGGACTCTACATAAATTATAGTCATACCAAAAATTGTTTTTTTTGTAAAGCCTTTATTACAGCAAAGACTAAAAACAGTCACATTCATTTGTGAACGCAATTTCCGAAATGGAATGGTTGTCCTATTTATTGTTAACGATAATTATTCAACGTTTGCTTGATTGCATTTCAAATCATGAATGACTCGTATGCTATGAAAGACCTGAACAAATAAATGATTGATATGGTAGCCTATATAAAAAAAAAAAAATTGAAATAGGCCTTAGTAAGTTACGGTTTTAAGACTAAAACAGGATGCGCTCTTAGGCCTACAGCTCGATGGTGGTTATACAAGGCTGCTATACGAAGCCTACTAATGATAATGAAATCAATTATTATTTATATAAAGGAAAAATTAGGGGTTTTATAATTCAGGTCTTAAAAAGACCAGCTTGTGAACTGCAGCTGGCAAGCCTGAGGTGATTTACAATCTGACAAGAAAAGGTCTATGAAAGTGCAAATCCGTGCCATTGGTAGGTTATAAATCAATGAAAAGTATATTTGAACCATTTCACATAACAAAATTGAAGACGTTTAACCCTTCATAGGAAAGACAACATAATGACGTGTCAAGATATAGTAGAGGTAAGGGAGGAATGAGTCCAGCTAGCTCAAATAAACAAGGGAATGAAATGGGTGTATCAATCCCTGAGTCTAGGGGGGGGGGTTAGAGGTATACACTGAGTCTACAAGACATTCAGAACACCTGCTCTTTACATGACCAGGTGAATCCAAGTGAAAGCCATGATCCCTTATTGATTTCACTTGTTAAATCCACTTAAAATCAGTGTAGATGAATGGGAGGAGACAGGTTAAAAAAATATATATTTTTAAGACTTGAGAAAAATTGAGACATGGATTATGTATGTGGCATTCAGAGGGTGAACGGGAAAGACCAAAAAATATAAGTGCCTTTGAACAGGGTATGGTAGTAGGTGCCAAGAGCACCGATTTGTGTCAAGAACTGCAATACTGCTGGGCTTTTCATGCGCAACAGTTTCCTGTGTGTATCAAGAATTATCCACTACCCAAAGGACATCCAGCCAACTTGACAACTGTGGGCAGCATTGGAGTCAACATGGACCAGCATCCATGTGAAACGCTTTCGAAACCTTGTAGAGTCCAAGCACTGATGAATTCAGGCTGTTCTGAGGGAAAAAGCGGGGGTTGCAGCTTAATTAGGAAGGTGTTCACAATGTTTGGTAAACTCAGTGTATATACAAGCAGTTTGAGAGACTGGTAACGGATAAAGACTGACTGATGCTGTTGAAATGCAGTTCTTGAGGAGAAACGACCACACTGGATTTGTGTACATCTCGCCAGCCAAGGACGACAAGGCTTGGGTGGCTGCAGGTCAAGTTGTCCATTCCCAGTCTCCTTTTGAGGACAACAAGGGGAGGAGATACCATTTTATAGAGCCTTTGCTGGCAGATTATAGGGTGAGAGATTAATACAAAGCATGCGCTAATAAAATTAAAAATGAAAGGACTGAATTTAGTTTTTGTATGTTTATTCAGTTACTCAGGTGGATTGTTAATAATAATTTAATATAAAACATGTCATTGATGACCTAGAATGAAATGACAAACATTGTACATTTTTGAAACGGAGTGCAGTGTCATCATTTGCTGTCTTGTCTTTTGGGACCCTGTCACATCCCTAGCGCAGAATGTCACATCCCTAGCGCAGAATGTCACATCCATAACATTCTCTAGTGCTACGAAAGTTAAAATATATCTATAATAATTGGAGGTATGCAGCACTAATTCGCAATGAAAACAGATCTTCAAATAAAGCACATTTGTGCATTTCTGGTTGTTAAGATGGGACCAACGAGCACCCTTTGAAAGCCTATGCAATAACTATTCAAGACACTGGAGATTTCTTGGTTCTTTGGAGGTGCACTGCATTTTCAAATTATACAAGTATTATAATTAAGTTTGGTGAAGAAATAATTAATATACAAAAACACTCCTTTTACAGAGTCACAACCATAACGAATGTCATATCCATACCGGTACATTTTCCTCTCTAAAGTATATGACAATTGCTGCATTTTCATTGTGGTTGTTTTAGTGTAGCCAAGCCTTACTTTCAAAGTGGCTATTCAGAGAATTGAGATTCGGACATTTGCCGTTGTGTCCCTTCTCGCAAAGATGCATGTCCATTTCTGTCACATCCATAACGAAAGTTTGGCTGTTCCGTTACAGAATTTTAAGTAATACCACTGAAGTGTATACACTTCCCCTATAGGGTTCTGCAAATCTACACATTCTCATTAATGCCTGATAAGTCAATTCTGTGAAACATTTTGTTTCTCATTTTGAGTGCAAATGCCATCTACATCACGCTGGAATTTGTCTGCACAGGGTCTTGCAGGCAGAATGTATAGGTACAAATGTAAAAAGCATATCAAACATCCTTCTTCCCAATTAAGTTTCTATGTGAGAAATGCCAGAGCAATCTCAGTTTGTTCTGGCAATAGCAATGTCAATGTCAACTAACGTCGGATATTTCACAGCTTCATAGCAAAAGAGTGTTCCATACTCAAATCGGGAAGTGTCCATTTCAAGTACCTTTCTATGCCCCCCACACACACACACACACATCCACATGTAACTAGTGCATGGTACGGCACAAGGGGCCACGTCAAAGAGCCACCTATAATACCTCACATTACACAAACACTATGCTGAGTCATGCTGTCATCCATGACATGGGGTTGTGTGCAGGCTAGGTTGGCGGCACTGCTCCACCTAGATCGGACTTGCAATGGCAATGACTGTCAGGGACGGACTTTCCGCATCCCAAATACAGTGCACTATTTTTGACTAGAGCCCTACAGGTTACCGTCTGACTGTACGCTCTGGATAAGGGGGTCAATATGTAAAAGTAAAATGTAGTGCACTAAATAAGGAATAGGGTACTATTTGGGATGCAGACATTCCTTTCCATACAAAGGCTTCCACTGCCCAAGGCCAGTAGTGCTTTCCAATGTGGAGAAAAACAAGCGCCAGATTCCTCAGTCACCACCACCCCGCCCCTAAAGCAGGAACTCTATCTGGGCCTCCCTCTCCACTCACCAGGAACAGTACCAAGGACAACCAGCGGGGGCAGTGTTTGCCCAGACAG
Source organism: Oncorhynchus tshawytscha (assembly GCF_018296145.1). NCBI lineage: Eukaryota > Metazoa > Chordata > Actinopteri > Salmoniformes > Salmonidae > Oncorhynchus > Oncorhynchus tshawytscha. The sequence goes on from NC_056430.1 coordinate 51,033,404, forward strand.
ACATTACTAGGGGGTGAGTCATCCAGAATTAGGCTGGGCAGCCAGTCATGTGATCCACACTCCACGACTACGCAGACGCTGGAACACTGACCCACACTCCCCCCGTCTCATCCGCCCAGCCACCTCGCAGGATAGCCAGGAAGCAGAGCAGACTGTGGCTGCAGAAAGAAGCAGCAGCCCTGGGAGCGTGTGAACCCAGCAGCAGCAGCAAAGAGAGAGAGAGGATTTGGCTTAGAGCAAGGTCACCTTAAGGCCACCCACACGCACTGACTGACTCTCACACAGACATGAACGCATTCAAAACATGCACGTGTACACACACAGTCACAAGGGTGTGGCTTTTAAGGCTTCCAACAAAATCATTCTTCCGCACTACACAGACCTTGATCCACCCTTGTATAAAGCTCAAGTCATTGTTCAACTGTAGTGGTGTGTCCAGTAATGGGTAGCCTAGTAAAAGTACTGAGATGCATGGCATTTCTGAACTGGGCCCTTAACTACGTTTAAAGCTAGCTTGCATGCGTTCCCAGTGCCTAGTTACTAGCATCTAGCCACAACAATGGGTTAGCTAATGGCCTAGCTGCCTCCACTAACGTCAAGGTCAGCTAACTCTGCTGCCCAAAGTTTATTTCTAGGTGGACAGCGATAACAGTCTCTTGATTAGAGTGGAACTTGCTGACAGAAATCCATAGATGACCGTGGAATGGTTTGGTCCTAGAAATGTTTTCTAAAAAATGTAAATATGTTGTTGTAGATTCAAGCCGAGTGTTAGGTTTGATATGAAGGAATAATATACAAAGCATTTAAGGTACAGATCAACATGCCAATTTTACACTTCCGAGTTGAATTCATCTTTAAATCTGAGGGACCATTTAGTAACTTTTCTTTGAGATAAAATGCTCATCTATAACAAGTAGACTATAGTCAGAAAAGCCCAGCCATATATACAGTACCAGTCAAAAGTTGGCACACCTACTCATTCAAGTCATTGAATGAGTCTTTATTTGGACAATTTTCTACATTGAAGAATAATAGTGAAGACATCAAAACTATGAAATATGTAGTAACCAAAAAAAAAAAAGAAGTGTTAAACTAATCAAAAAATATGTTATATTTGAGATTCTTCAAAGTAGCCACCCTTTTGCCTTGATGAAAACTTTGCACACTCCTAGCATTCTCTCGACCAGCTTCATGAGGTAGTCACCTGGAATAAATCTAAACAGGTGTGCCTTGTTAGAAAAGTGAATGTGGAATTTCTTTCCTTAATGAGTTTGAGCAAATCATGTGTGTTGTGACAAGGTAGGGGTGGTATACAGAAGATAGCACTATTTGGTAAAAGATCAAGTCCATAAGAACAGCTCAAATAAGCAAAGGGAAACGACAGTTCATTACTTTAAGACATGAAGGTCAGTCAATAGGGAAAATTTGAAATATATTGAAAGTTTCTTCAAAGTGAGGTCGCAAAAACCATCAAGCGCTATGAAACTGGCTCTCATGAGGACCGCCACAGGGAAGGAAGACCCAGAGTTGTTCATTAGAGTTCAAGTAACATAAACATCAACTGTTCAGAAGAGACTACGTGAATCAGGCCTTCATGGTCGAAATGCTGCAAAGAAACTACTACTAAAAGGACACCAATAAGAAGAAGAAACTTGCTTGGGCCAAGAAACATGAGCAATGGACATTAGACCGGTGAAAATCTGTCCATTGGTCTGATTAGTCCAAATGTTAGATTTTTGGTTCCAACTGCCTTGTATTTGTGAGACGCAGAGTAGGTGAACGCATGAACTCTGCATGTGTGGTTCCCACCGTGAAGAATGTAGGAGGTGTGATGTGTGGGTGTGCTTTTCTGGTGACACCGTCTGATTTATTTAGAATTCAAGGCACACTTAACCAGCATGGCTAACACAGCAGCAATATCCTATCTGGTTTGCTCTTATTGGGACTATCATTTGTTTTTCAACAGGACAATGAGCCAAAACACACCTCCTGGCAGTATAAGGGCTATTTGACCAAGGAGGAGAGTGATGGAGTGCTGCATCAGATGACCTGGTCTTCACATTCACCCGACCTCAAACCAGTTGAGATGTCTTGGGATGAGTTGGACCGCAGAGTGAAGGAAAAGCAGCCAACAGGTCCTCAGCATATGTGGGAACTCCTTCAAGACTGTTGGAAAAGCGTTCCAGGTGAGAGAATGGTTGAGAGAATGCCAAGAGAGTGCAAAGCTGTCATCAAGGTGGCTACTTTGAAGAAACTCAAATATAAAATATATGTTGATTTGTTTAAGCCTTTTTTGGTTACTACATGGATCCATGTGTTATTTAATCGTTTTGATGTCTTCAATATTATTCTACAATGTAGAATAATATTATTTTTTTAAAGTTAAAAAAACACTTGAATGAGCAGGTGTCCAAACATTTGATCTGTACATATTTTATACATTGGTTCTCACGAAATAGGGGAATTACCAATTGCAATCTAATTACAATTACAACCCACCCGGGTAACCGGGAAACAAGCCACACCAATGTTTAGGAAGAAACACCAACCGATGACCTAAGTCAGCCTGCAGGCGACTAGCCAGCCACAAGGAGTCGCTAGAGCGCAATGAGCCACGCAGAGCTCCCCCGGAAAATCCCTCCCCTAACCCGGACGACGCTGGGCCAGGGTTGTAACTTGTGACAGACTTGTGTCTATTTGTATTTCTGTAAAAAAGTACACCATCATTTCCCTGTTTTGCCTTCTTGCCAGGTCACCTTTGTAAAACAGGTTTCTAACCTCAAATGGTTCTTACCTGGTAAAATAAAATCTACGGCCACCGTGCCATAGAGAGAAATCCTTATTAAAAACAACTTGACTGTTAGAAGCGAGAGAGCTGTACTATTTATTTGGACAGAAATAGCCGGTTCCCTGTGAGGCCTCAAAGGGAGTTCACGATTGGGCCTTGTTCCAAAACAACCAGACGGTGAACTGAGAGGTAAATTCCAAAAGGGGAAAGAAAAGGCCTCTTTACCTCTCCCTCTTTCCCTTGTTCGCTCCCCCTAGCCTTGAATTCCAGGCTCAAATTACCAATGGCCTCAAACTCTTTAAACTTCACTAGAAGAAGCCATTTTGGAGAGGAGTCTAAGGGGGACACAAAATGAACAGCAGAGAGAATACTTTCTCCCTCCCTATCCTGCTTCCGCTCTTCCCTGCCTGTCCCTCACTGACTGCCTCGCTCTTTTATTTCACTCTCCAGACAGTTAAGCTACACACACACACACACACACACACACACACACACACACGTATCATGTGTCCCTGGAGGGATAGTGCATGTATGGCATCACAAGGGAGAGAGAAACCAGGATGTGTGTACACACAAAAACTACACACCTAGCTACAGTGTAGCAGGGCGGAGTAAATGCGTCAGCATGCCTCATTTCAGCTGGCGACCAGCTGAAGTCGGCCAGGCAAAACAAACGAGTGTGCTTGCATACTCCTTTTAAAAGACCTTCGCTTGAAAAACGGGAAAAGAGGCAATAGTACCGTTTGTCCATTTTGAGACGCCGTAGCCAGTATACTGAAAATTAATGCAGGAAACTAACGCAAGAAATCTGCCATACATTTTTATGTTTTTGCCGAGGAGATCTTAGTCATGCAATTTTACTTCTAAGATGTTCGGTGAAGTATTCAATGAAAACGAGTCATCTCTTGTTGAATGACAAAAACTTAGTTGACCAATAACGGACGGAGGGGTGTAGACTTCAGCTTCCAAACCTTGGCTGGCCCCGGGGAAGAAAATAAATGAACGCCACAGTAAATAAGAAAATGTTCGGGTATACGTTGAAAGCATTTGCATAGGAAAAATTAGGCTAGGCTTACGTCTGTCGCACAGAAATAATTTCTTCCTAGCACGGAGTAGTAGGCCTACACATCAGAGAGACACCGCGTCAAGTCATTCCCATGTTTGGCCGCCAAAGATTAGCCTACACCAACCCTCGGTCACCCCGAAACCACACTGCAACGGCTGTGCGTATTCTGCAATACCACACTCACATTACCTTACAGACTAGGGATGCACGATATATCAGTGAACATATCGGAAAAGGCCGATATCAGCTAAAAATGCCAACGTCGGCCCGATGTCTAGTTTAAAAGCCAACGTGCAAAACCGATGTCAAAGCAGATGTGCATACCTTTAATAACTTAGGTAGATGTAATGACTGCACGAAAAATACAGCGCTACACAAAACAAAAATAGGAAAAATACTAAGCACACGGTTTCAACAAGTAAACAAGTTCAAGTCGAGCAGTCATTTGAAGTGGCAAGAAATTTTCAGCGAGACAAAGGCGAAATCCATTAACACCAAGACAAAAGAATTTATTGCCCTTGACAATCAACCACTCTCTGTTGTGGATGATGTTGGCTTTCACCGACTAGCCAAGCACCTCGGTACACATTACCAAGTAGGTGCTATTTTTAAGATGTTGCCCTACCGGAGTTAGACAGTATTGTTGAAATGCACATCTACGAGTGTCACTTCTATTAGCTTCACGACTGACATTTGGACAAGCGATGTCAGCCCCATGAGCATGCGGAGTCTGACAGCACAGTGGGTCGACAAGGATTTCGTACTGAGAAAAGCCATATTGCATGCTCAAGAATGTGCTGGTTCTCATACCGCTGCTGCCATTTCAATGGCATTAGACAACATGTTTGAAACATGAACACACTCCTAGCTCCATTCGAACAACTGACTCGAGAAATAAGCTCAAGTGTGTCTGCAGCAGACTTGATACACGGTCATGGCATTGAAATGCCTGCTCAACAAAACTGCTGACACATCGTGGGGTTAAAAAAAGTACTCTACAAGAGGCTGTGAACATGCGATTTGGTGGCATTCTCTCTGAGCCTCTGTGTCACCACCATGCTCAATGCTAGGTAGAAGGCGTGCTACTTCAGTGCAGACAAGAAACAGGGTTTATGTGAAATGTTACAGACAGAGCTGGACAAGATGGAAACGGACACAGTGACAGTGCGCACCAAGGCAGGGAGGCCACGGACAGACTTCACTGATTGACATGTATGATGATGGTTGAGACTGAACAAATAAACAAAACAGCACAGCAAGTAAGTGAAAGAAATAGGTTTTGATGATGTTTTACTGATAATGGGGACATACGTCATACATAATGTCATATCGGTGCATCACTAGTACAGACCGGACGGAATGAAACCTCATGGGCTCGTTGGATTGAAAAACATGCTAGCAAAAACTCCAAAAGGGATACAGTACCTTGGTAATGTGAGTGCCGCATAAGTATTCTGTTAGCAAAATGTTTGTGAGTGCCCACCAGAAACCTTTAGCGTAATAGAAGACCATAGCCCTAGCACAACGCAAGCCTCATTAACCCCCGCAGAAAGTAAGAGAAACACACTTGAAGCGGACAAAGTGGTTCAGAAAAGCTAGTATCACGTTTCGATTCTTCAATGATGTGTTGCTTCAGCACTGGGGTAGGCTATAGCCTAGCATGTTTCACTGTGGGTTATTTTTAAATAGTGGCTGATTGGCATCAGAAAAAGAGGACAAGCGGTGCTTGAGGTCTAGATTGAGGGTATGGGCTCAAAGACAAAGGAGCTTACTGGTTCACATTGTACTGGCTGAATTGACAGAACATGTGTGGTGGGTGATGAGAAGTAGGATAGAACATTGATCAAAGGTGAATAGCCATCTTCTGGGGAACAAGTAGGAAATCAAGGATTCAATGAGAAATATTTCCAAACTCATACCTCTTTCGTTTTCTCTTGTGCACACACATTCACACGCTGACGTCAGAGACTGATTCTATAATCGTGTGTTGTACACGGACTGGGATGAGCGCTTCACATTTGAGCTGCGAGGGGCATCGTCAATTAACAGGATAGGCGACATTTGTTCACATATTTTTCTGTTTTGGAAAAATAGAAAATAAAAGAGAGAGAGGCTAAGGTTCTTGAAGCAGGTAGAAGGGTAAAGCTCCTCACTGAAATCCGACAATATTTGGCAGAATTCGATCGTCATTTATGCAAACCTTTCAAATGAAAGTAACGCAGCGAGAGAGGGGGGGGGAATAAGGGCAGGAGTGAAAGTACAGTTTGCATTATATCGGCTCTTCCATCTCTCTTACCCTCTTTGAATCTAATATCCACCACCCGCTGCTCCCTCAACAACAAAAAAAAACGCAATTACGTGACAACAGTCTGCTCCACGCACAACACAATTATTCCCCACATCGACAGTCTCCTGGTCTCACAAGAAAAAATGTCTGCATCAGATAGGACACCAGCTGGCCTCCTGCTAAAAGCAACCCCTGAAAGTAAACATGGGATACTACTGAGAGACGAGCTATTATGATAATAATCCCACGAACTGGTATGAGTCCCAACTTCAGTATCCTTTTTAGTTAATGATATATTTCAACATCTGATATCACGATATTGACGTGTCGTCACATCGTCGAGCCAGCAAAAAAAACTACAAAAGAAAAGTAGAATGACTAAACCGCGACTTCCAGTCGAATTTTGGTCAGCCGGCGTGTCGTCAGATCATTATGCCGCCATCATGATCTGACAGTTCTCATGCCGTGCGGTCAGGCGGCGAGGAACACATTGCAGCCTTCCATTAACACAACAATGTCCAGCTGTCTGAATGGACCGGGACCAGACTGGGGATGAGAAGGACACAATGGAGAACAAAGGGGGAGAGAGTGCCATAGGAGGATAGGGGGGAGCAGGCCGACAGAAGGGCCAGTACACAAAATCAATCATCTGTTTCGGGAGCAAACAAACCAAGCCACTGTCCACTGGGGCAACAGAGGAAAGGGAGGAAGGGAAGGGGTGTCTATTTGGGTACACAATATCCCAGCCTGCCCTATCACTTTCTATTAGTCAGACTGAGACATCAGAGCTGCTCATTGAATAAATAAAAGTTTGCTTCTCGACGTTCTGAGGTCTAAGCTAACAAATCGGCTTAGCTTAGCTGTGAATAGAGCCGTACAATGTGAGTCCAGTCGACATTCATCACGGGACGGTTACTTTCTTACATTTGTTGTAACAACAATGTACGTGTTAGCTACATTTGTTTGAACTCGTTGGCTTCCTGGTGTCGAGGGTGTAATTTCCCCCTGAGAGAGTGTGTGTGTGTGTCTCACTCACACACATGGGTCAGCACTTGCACCACCTCGCACTGATGTTCATCACAACACACATACGTATGCTAACGCTAGGCTAGAGGCAGCATCGCAGACAACACAGAGAGGCCATTTTACATGCCTGGGAGCTCCTGGGTTTAGTCCATGTGTCTGCTTCCCACAAAGTATATTCTGTTCGGGGCCCAGGAAATGCAATACAATGATTTAAACAGGAACCAAAAACGACAACATTTAGTATTTAATAAAGTAAGCATGGCTGAGTGAAAACAAAATCAGACCATTGCATGATTCTGGTCAGGACGGAGTGCACACATCTACTGCTGCCAAACCTTCAATTCAACCATAACCCGTTTTGGGAGGGGGGAGGGAGACATGTAGCAACTCTGGAAAGGGGCAATGAAAAAAGGCAGCCTTCACGAGGCTGCAGTGGGTAGGGAGGTGTTGAGCGGCCCGACACCGATTTCTTTCATCTTCCTCATTTGCTCTCTGCGGTGCAACACCCTTTGTGTAAACACACAAGTCAGAAATATGGTTTCGCAATGGTTTCACCTGACCAAGGCAAATGTGTCAGTACTCGGACCTCGAGCTTGTTTTATTGTCCCTGCCACATAGGAGGGGAACATGGCCAAGCTCTTCTTCCCTGAAGAAGAAAAGCTAGTCTCTGCCATACACAACAGGTCTCTTCATTAATCAGAGCCTTTTGTGGAAAAAAATAATGAATAAATAAAAACTAGGAAGGGAGAAACTGCCTGTGTGGGAGAGCAAGACGGAAAGAGAGAACGAAAGAGAAAGAACAGAGAGCGAAGGACAGAGCATGAGGGCGGAAAACCAAAGAGAAGAGAGAACATGAGAGAAGGGGAGAGAGGGCGTGAGGAGAAAGCAAGAAAGAACGAGAGGAGAGAGTGTGAGATGATTACGTAGCTCACTCGCCCGCTTCTCCTGGCCTTGTTTTTCCCCCAGCCTCTTCCTCCTCCCCCTCCATTATTTTCCCAAGAAGCTTTGCTCCTCGCCACACAACAGAATTACCCAGCAGAGCCCTCTGCAACACTGCTCTCCCAGTGCCATGGCTGGGTTGAGGAATCGGCGAGCCCCATTGGAGCAACTCCAGAGCGCCTGGGCCAATCAGAGGGCACCAGAGAGCCAGGCGTCACAGCGACTTTTTTTAACCCCATTGTGCAAGACGAGCCAGCAATACAACACAGAGCAGCTGCCGAAGAGCAGAGAGAAAGAGCGAGAGAAACAGAGAGAGCGAGCAAAGGAACAAGAGACATAGCAAGAGGGAGGGAAAGAGTCACATACGCAGGCAGTCACACACACTTAAACAAACACATTCAAATGCAGACAACCTTCACTGGCATGGACATGAGCGAAACAATGTTGCAAAAGTAATCAATATCCAGCATGTGCAGTACTACCCACAATCTTGCTATGTCTAGTCAGTAAAAAGGATTGCTCTCAGCAACCATAGCTGAGAGCAATCTCCTAATAAAAGAAGCAGAGATAATGGATTCACTGAAAGCCAGTGTTTCCGCTGCAGTCATTTAGCTGTGGCGCTGCACCAAAATCATTGCCACAACGTCCCAAAAATATGGAATATTAAGAGAAAAAGTACTCTAAAATAATAGCAAAAAAAAAAACTGACAACCCCATAGTAGAATATTTTATCTATATAGGCGGCTTGTTGTGTGATCAATAAATTTTCCTCTCGAAGGTGTATTCAAGTTACGACTGCCATCTAATATAGACGGCAAAAATAGGCTACATTTATTTAGTGGGCAACTCAAACTTTTAGTAGTCACATCGGTTTACACTTTAAATGGCCTGCGTATGGTCTAATGAACGAAAGCCTGAATTCATGTGATCACTGAATAAGCTTAAACAAAATAGGCCTATCTGCTTGCACTTTGTGTAGGCGGTGTATCCATCTACCGCACTGTTGTCCTTCCAGACATGGGATTTCACTCATGCAGCACCTGTTTCCACAATTGTGTTGTAGCCTATACCCTTATCGTAACCTTGCTTTTTATTTCGCTGGTTAGGCCTACGTTAGCCATTTTCACATGAGCTAGGCTATCCAAAGAAAGTAAACTTAGCAATGTGTCGTAATCTCACGTAGGGGAGAGTGAAAATGAACTCTGCGGTGGACAAATTCAAACATTTTAGCCCCACACAAATAATGGACAGTCCAATATGTTAATAATTTTTAAAAGAGCTTCAGTCTTTTATAAAAATTATCCGGGGGGGGGGGGCACACCTTCCTCCATGAACTCCACCTCCCACTGCAGGACATTGATTTGTAGAAGAAACACTTCTGAAAGCCATTGCAAATCACTACCAAACAAGGAGGTAGCTAAAGTGAAACCACAGACTCTCAGACACAACCAAGCTTCTCTTATTAATTCTCTGAGCCATGAATTCAATCCGTCCAACTGGCCATATAATGACACATTCAAAACAGTGACTGTGCTCTGCATAAGCAGAAACTCACCACTGCATTACCATGTCAATGGACACACCTGCCCTCCATGTAATGAAACGAAGTGTCATCAGCATACAAATGGGGTAGCTAAAAAAATAGCAAATTTCCCCCCACTCTCTCTTTGCTCTTCCTAACAACCAACCACATCCCCCTAGCCTAAAGTAGTCTGCACGACGGAGCTGGGATCCTGTCTTCCTTTGTTGAAAACCGGCCAGCATCCTGCCAGTCTCTCTCACACACAAAGGTGATCCAAATAAGATGCAACTATGTCAACATTTGAGAAACAACTTCCCCTTACATGGATTAGTGTTATGTTAGTTCAATGACACATTGTTGCCCCAACAGTAATGATCACTTGTAGTTATTTTACAGCTGTGTGGGTGTAGCCATCGATCCACTTTAATAGGAACACCACAACAACAAAAAACAGGCCAGACTAATCTTGCCCGTCCGCACATTCCTTCAGATCTCCGAAAGTTAGCGAGGCCCACTTTTGGGGGGGAATTCCACAGCCTCCCCCCACACACACACACAATAATGCAAAGGAAATCCGAGCAGATGTTATTCAACAGTACAGTACTCTCGAAGATAAGCTTGCCAAGGCAAAACACAAGTGTACAGAAGCCATTTTCTCTTTCTGAATGACTCTTACGTTAACTCCTTTATGTTGATTGCGTGTTATATGTAGGCTAAATTCTTTATGTTACGCAGGCAGTGGGAAGTGTTTTACCCTCACAAGGTGACCCTGTGTAAGAGGTGCCTAAAAATGCAAAATGGTAGGCTATATGAGGCAGGTTATAGAAAATGAACAAGTCAAGTAGACCATGTGGACATTTCACAATATTTGCAGGTTGGGTTAAGAAAGCGAGCCATTGTGTGTCCATGTCCCAATTCTCCCTGCGTTTCTTAGGGGCTTGTGTGCTTGTCTTTGTCTCTCTTGGTGAGCACACCGTTTGTTCTAGATAACAAGAAGGGTCAGGCCAGGGGGGGTGTGGGGGGGCTCATGTTTCAAACGGTTATGAGTGGCCAGAACGGCAGCGGCGAGGCTATTAAAAGATGGGAAAACATATTCAGAGAATGCGCGCCGGGACCAATCGAAATAAGTCTCTACTCTGTGCACCTTACCACCGGCATGCTTCGAGAGCAACCAACACATTTCAATCCCGCCTATTCAGTATGAAATTGGCAAGGTCGTGGTAGCCGCACTACTAAGGTTGTGGTAGCCAAACTGTTTCATCAAATCACCAGTCCATCAGTGACATTTAAGTTATCCCATTTTATTCCTGACAATCTGCAAAAATGGACTGACAGTATTTTGCGGTTATACAAAACAGGAGCACTTGCTCTTGATGTGTAGGCCTATCATGCTGTGTTGTGACACTGAAGGCTTCTAATCTAAGCAGAGCTAATCAACAGCAGCATACCTTGCTATACTATCAAATAAAGTACACATATCCAAACGTTACAGCAGCTCATCTATTTGGGTTGAAATGAGGACTGACAAATTAACCATTATACACTCATTTAATTTGTAGAAGATCTTTGACATTTGAAGAATATTTGTAGAAAACATGGCAAATTTGTATATTATTCCAAAGGACTAGGTAATGACACGTTGAACACTGAGTTGGACACAACACATTCGCTTTGACTAGGTCGTCACACATCCGGTTCCAGATTGGCCTACACAGGCAAAGCTGGGAGGAAATCAAACAGTTATTTTTCAGTGCATGTACAGGTAACTGCCAAAATAAAGGGAACACCAACATGAAGTGTCTTAATAGGGCATTGGGCCACCACTAGTCGCCACCACTAGTCGTTCTGGCGATTCTACAAGTGTCTGGAACTCTATTGGAGGGATGTGACACTAATCTTCTATGAAAATGTTACATCATTTGGAATCTCCCATAAGTGTTCAATTGGGTTGGCATCTAGTGATTGAGACACGCTCTTTAAGTCCCTTTGAGACCACTCTCAAAGTCAATGAGATATCTTCTTCTAGCCATGGTAGCCAAAATAATGGGCAACTGGGTATTTTTATACATGAACCTTAGCATGATGGGATGTAAATTGTTTAATTAATTCAGGAACCACACCTGTATGGAAGCACCTGCTTTCAATATACTTTGTATCCCTCATTTACTCAAGTGTTTCCTTTATTTTGGCAGTAACCAGTACCTCATGGAGTCTACATGGGGCAGCTGAGTTTACCCAAATAACTCAGGCAATGATGAGGGCAGCTATTGTGGCGCCCTAATGAATTTAGAAAACTATATAACATAAGCTCAACGGCAATGGCCCTTTACTATTGTAACAATGCATAAGTAAAAAAATGTAATGGCTGCCAGCCAGTACACAAAATTAAATGTGAAGATCAGTAAGCCTTCTTACTGATCTTACAATTAGGCCAACGTCAACAACAAGATCCAGGCCAGTCATGGGTGAAGCTAAAAATAAACTGCGAGGGCTTGTCCAAATCAACTCTCTACAATGACAGGAAAGATTAATTTGGCTACATTGGTGGCAACGAAGTGAAACAGTTGCCCGTCGAGTTCATCGTGTGTGTCATTAACAGGGCATTGTCCAACATAGACCGAGAGTCAAACAGGCCAAACGGTGTTTAATCAACTTCGCAGAAAAACAGAGCTCAGCATCAGCATCCGAGTCTACAGCGATTCCATTCTAGCGCTCCGGCTCACTTGTTGAAATAAAAATGGAGGCTAAAAAAAAGAAACGCGAGCTCCCTCAAAAATACCACCCATTTCTATTCTCCACCACAGAGGTTGGGGGTTGGTGGATGGGGGAGGTGGAGAAGAACGAGAAAAGCAAGTCACTACTATTGAGATATGGCTTTCTATTAGCTTGAATCGACAAAGAAAAAGTTTTCCCCAATCATAAATAGCCTACTTTTTTTTTTTTTTTTACCCCACAAGGCAAATACACTGAACTCAAAACGTAGCTAGGGTTAGGCTAACAGTATTGGCTACCTCGGAATAAATAACAGAATAGCTTGGCTCAATGTAAGCACAACTGTAAACATGTTCAGCAAACGTAGCTATACTCACCATCTCACAACTCAGACTGATAATGAAATACTAAATCAAGTGAGTACACAATCAACTGGAAAATGTCCAGAAAGTTAGCTACATCCTTGCTAGCCTAGTCAACTAGCTAACTTCCTTGAGGACATTTCCCTCACTAATTTTCGTCCAAGGCTGCTCCTAAATGCAGAGCTAGCTACCAAGAAAAGCAACTTTGTATCAAACTGATGATTCCAAAATACAGCCATCTACACCCACACTATCAACTTGCTAAGGCAAGCAACTTGTAAGCAACCTAGCTATCTAGGCAATCTTGCTAACAAGCTCATATAGCTAGCTAGCTAACTAGCTAATAAACACCAAACCAGGGTCCCATGGAGCCTACTGAGTGTCTTCTTGAAACGTGGTTTATTCTAATGTAGTTGGCTAGTTGTATTATAAAACCACTTACTACGTGGACAGTCACTTCAATGGGAAAAGGAATATAGCTACTAGTTAACAGCTAGCTAGATTTCCTATTTTAGGTAGACTATAATCAATGCAGTGAGAACCAAAAAACGAAAGATGGATATTTATCTTGATATGAATATTCAGCTGCTCAGCCATCGTGGGAACCAACCATTAGAAGTTGAAACCTTTGTAAGTTATGGAAATGGTGTAACTAAATAAAATGCACTCATTGCTGAGCTAACGTTAGTTCAATTAAATTAACAAATGCAAAAGAATACAATGTTTCAGGTTATCATAAAACAAGAATACATAGTGTTGATATTAGGTAACGTCAGTAAGCCTAGTTAACTACCAAAGAATTCCAATGAATGCGGCTAGCTAAATTACATGAATTGCACGAGGACCTGGCCAAAACCAAGGATAATCATTGCATACATCAACTGCTTTGCGACGTTAGACAACATCAGGAATATTAGCAAAAGGAATCTAAACTATGAAAAGACTTAAACTACCCCATGAAGGACGACAAAGTGACAGTTGCATTAGCTAGAGAACAGGGTTACTGATACTGAATTTCTATTGATGGCGTTATGATACTGAAAGACAAAAAGCCATTCAATGTGTTTAAACTATTTCATTGAAAAGTTGATCATCCCCCCAAAAATACACATTTAACATGACAACCACTCACCTAGTGAGACATTCCAACCCAGCACAAATAAAATATCCTCCTGTGTTGTCTGCAGATCTTCGAGTATTCCAACATCAAATCGAACTAGACCAGTAGGCCTCAACCTCAGCCTCGGCGTCTCCTGTATCCTTTGCCCCCCAAGATAGCTCCCTCTCCCGGGTTAGGAAACAAACTTCTCTATGTCTCCCACGCAAAGGTTAAAAGTTTAATTCCCTGTCCTGCTTGGGCACCGTATTTCCATCGCGTGTCTATGTTGAATCCCCGGTGCTTGGATCTATTTATTATGGCGTTTTATATGATTTACAATTGATATTTATAAAGGGGTATATGCTGCTCTATGTTGTACAGGGCTCTGATTCTGTCTCGGGTTCTAACATTCGCAGTGGCACCCATCCCCCTCCACCGGCATCGACCGCGGGTCCCAGCGAAAGTGACACACAACCATGCCACCGGGTTTCCCAAGCGATGATGCAGGGGCTGATTAATAGGGCGGGTTTTGCGCCGATGTCCTGCCTCCTACATATTTATTAGTCTGTATGAGCAAGCGATTGGGCGACGAATTTGGATTTTCTCTACGCAGAGGGCGTGACGGTCTTCTAGGAGGGGTGTGGAAGCACATTCGGATTCTGCTATGTGTAGTGGTGGCACACAGGAGTGAGAGCAAGTGACCGTAGAAATGGATGGATTTTGCAGAGAATTTGATACAAAAAGCGGATCCGTGTCTACAGTACGAAGAAAATGCTCAAGTAATTAAATGAAAAAGTCGTGGATTTTTTTCTCTCATTATTTTATAGAAGGATTATATTGCTTGAATGTTTTATGTGTTTGCTCAACGCAAAGAGAAAACAACTTCGTTACATACAGATAGAGCTAATAATTAGAGTAGCCAATTTTTAGCTAAACGGGGTCTACCGGGCCCCATAAAAGGAAATACGACAGAATATGAGATGTCGGGCGAGTTTGTATGAACTGGCATGGGATTGGGCAGGGAAATTGACCAGGGTTGTATGTATTAACTCTGGTCCCACCTACTGCCTAGCCCGAATTCAGTCGCTCCACACTTGACTGGGGATAACCATTGATACGCTTCACGAAAATACTATCTATTCGAACGGCTCATTAACTGCACGAAAATACCATGTTTGCGAGCAGATCGTATTTTCTTATAAAAAAAACACATTCCATAGCAGTAAAACATATATTTGATTTGAGGCTATATTCTACTGTTCATGTTCGACTGTTCTAACGCACATTCAAAGAATGGGTGAAATGTTAGATTCCGCTTCCATTAGCCTTCATTGGTAAACAATAAATCATAACTGCTTCTGAGGATGACTGGATGTAATTAAGCGTTCATGCGATTGGCTTCTTAATTTGTTCTGACGTCATGAGACCTGGGAGAATAATTGGGATTGGCTAAAATGATCACGCTACTGTCATTTGTTTTGCAACAGTGGGAAGTGGAAATACGGCTAGACGATATAACGCTCTTTTTTCACGGTTCTCAAAATGTATAAATTGTTACTTTTACTCATAAATTGTTCCGAACCCAATGCATTTAGGTGACAGTAGGTGATAAATGTAACCACAAACTCACAATAAAGATGTTAAACTGTGTACATTTTTGTGAATATAAATGATCAATTTGAGACCTTCCATACACTATTTCTGCACGATGAAAACGAAGATTACGTGATCTGAATAAATCAAGGGTTCTTTCGGTTTTGTTTTTTTCTTAAATGCATTTTCTATAACCTTTTACAAATTTAGCAGACGGTCTTATACAGAGCGATTTACAGTTTAGTTCAACTGTGTACATTTTAGTGAACAGATATTAAAGTTCCAAAATATATATAATTATAGATCGTACGACATCTTGGTTTTATTCCTCACTTGGATTGATATGGGGGAAGGGCAGACCATTCCTACATCCTTGACGTAATTGGCATAGGCTTTGTTAATTTATTTGGCTTCCCAGCTCTGCTGATAAACGATTGGTACATTTACTACCTTTTCTCATCGAGGGTAGCTCAATACATAAAACAAGCTAGACATGATGGGCTCCCGTAAACCTCTATTGCCAAATAACTAATGAGAATGCATTCTGACCCAAATTTAACAGAAGAATAACACATTAATAACAAATAATTCCACACTGGTTTCCAGGTTTCTCACACCCATCTAACGAACCGAAAGACGCACCCAGGTTGTGTTTGGTAAAATGTTCTTGGGAAGTTGGGTATAAGTGTAGACAGGATAACCTTTGTTCTGTAGCCCTCACGTGATTAAAGAACTCTTCTGAAGGACCATGTACAAGTCTCCCAGCAACCGTTCCAGATATAGTGCCTTCGCCAATACTTATATTGTAAATACGATGAACAGGCTACAAACGTGGCAGGGCACAACTTCCAACATTAATAGTTTTAATACAATAAACAAAACAGCAAAGGAATTGTGTGCCATATGACATTGTGTTGGGGTAGAAATGTTCACATAAAACATAAGTGTTATAAGGATCACGTAACTAAAACAAAAAAAATCAGTTCACTTGGTCAGGGGTCATTTCTAATTGTCTCCTAGGTTTTAATATGAACAAATGCTTGTAACACAGGAAGGTATCAAAGCCCTAACACATTAACATGGATGCAGCCATGGGGTTTTGCATGGTCTCGACCACAAATAATATAACATTTCATTTGAGTAACTGTTAGATGCAAGTCATATAAGCCTTTTCCATATTTACTAAGACTTCAGAGCCATTTATGGTCCCAAATGGAATCTCTTGCCCACAAAATACAATTTATTTTATAGTAATGAACAAAGAGCTGTTTTAACAGAAACATAAAATATATCCTAGGTATCTGTTAGTCAAATGTTGAAGACTAAGTGCAAGAATCAATCATTCTTTAAGCGGTCCTTAACAAATGTTAACCTGTATTTGCTACGCCATCTTAAAACGTATGTACCGGTTTGGTAAAAAACTAATTGCGCAACCATTTAGCTAGCTAGCTACACTGTGCTAACACATTTACCCTCAAAGCAGTTACACAAATATTTCATTTGTGTAAACTATTATCCATAATAGTCAGCTAAAGTACATGCGCTTAGGCACTGTGCAAGCATCAGCACTGTCACTTATTTTGACCCATACAATGAGTTCCTTGCACTCAAATCCTATTCACCAAATACAGTGTTATTTCTACCAAGTCCCCAGTCAAGGAATTATAACTCATTGAGCCTCAAGTCGACCTTACCCATTTTGTTGTTGTTGCAAGAACAGAAAAATAAAATAAATTTAAAATACACCACAAAAATTATGTAGCCAAGTCCAACAGTGATTGTGCGAAACGTGGAGGATGGCACACCCATAGCGACTGATAGACTTCTAGCGGCCAAAAGCCTATAGCATGGGCAGCACCATTGAGGGCTTCCATGTTTCCCCCATTTGGAAGTAGTCAACTGGGTGGGGATTCCTATGGGTTCTAGCCTCAATGGCGCTACCCATGCTGTCAAAGTGCTATAATGGCACAGATAAAGATGAGCCCTTTATCTCAATGGGCACACCACATTATATATGGCCTAAGCAGATGCACATAAATGCAATGGATGGACATTTGACATCAGTATGTAGTGTTATAGATTCTAAGGGACATGGTCTTTGGGAGAGAATGTATACATATACACCTTCATTTTATACATAAAAGAAATAGTAAAGGTATCAGTAAAGCACTCTTCCCAAGCAGTATCCTAAAGGATATTACAATTACATATTTCGCTCCTTGAATTTATGACAACAGTATTTAACAATCACCAAAAGACAAGGTTCAATCCTTGATTTTTTTTCAAACGCTAAAATCATATCTTCAATTGGGAGATGGAATTAAGATTGTCATGGACTTACACCTTTATAAAAATTGGATATGATGCTCTCATATAGTAATGGACATTCCCTTAACTAGCAAAACTCCATAATCAAAAAAAGATACAAGTAGACACTAAAAGTTGTTCAAACTGCCTTCAACATGGTCAGTTCGGGGAACCAGTCCCTTCCTTTCAACCTAAGCAGCTCTGTGTACATGTCTTCTCCAGTCAGTGGATCGAACAGGAAACAAGAAGAAAAATGGCTGAGTGTGTTCGACTTGGTGGTTGGGTCATGTCTGGTTGTTTCTTTTTCCTGTTTTTTGTTTCATTACGTTGTTGTTATGCGCTTGCATGTTGAGACCCTTTTGCTGTTAGGGGATGCTGCCCTCTGCTGGTTGCCCCAGTGGCAGTACATGGCCCTGTACATGGCCCTGCACCTCCACAGCCGGTTAAGTCCCTCAGAGCAGCTTCAGACTTCCAGTGACGTTGTTCACCATATCCTCTTCCCCAACGATGGCCAGGATGGTGCGCGAGCCAGCTTCCACCTGGCAAAAGAGCAGGTCATAGAATTTAGACTAGCATCCTTGTGGGTAGGAGGTACTGAGAATAGGTTGTAACAACAAACGTATGTGGGAAGGCAGGGAAGACTAGGCATTCATTTATTTAAATCTCAATAGAGAACCCCTTAATATTAATTGATGCAGATTGTTTTTTATGTTGAATTGCATTTCCACTCACCCCAGTCCTCTACAGAACTTGTGAGCCCCAAAGTTCTGCTGTATTGTCTTTTACAGTGCCTTCAAAAAGTTCACACCACTTGACTTTTTCCACATTGTTCTTTTACAGACTGAATTTAAAATTGACTGGCCTACACACAATACCCCATCTCATAAAATGGCGCCGACAGAGAGGGCTGCCGTGCATCTAGCTCTTAGGAAACTTTGCAGATTTTTAAAATGTATTATTTCTACCATTAGCCCAGAAAATGTGTTATTACATACAGTCGGGAAGAACTATTGGATATCAGAGCGGCGGTAACTCACCAGCACTATGACCAGGAATTACGACTTTCCCAAAGCGGATCCTTTGTTCGCACCCCCCAGGGCAATTGAACTGATTCCAGAGGCCGACCCAAAAACACAGCCGGGGGAGGTACTCGGAGTGGTCTTCTAGTCTGACGTACGAGGCGTGCACAACACCCACCGCTTCTCGAGCACATTACTCGCTATTGTTCAGTCTCTGGATAATAAAGTTGACGAGTTCAGGGTGAGGGTTTCTTTCCAGAGAGACATCACAGAAACATGGCTCTCTCGGGATATACTGTCTGAGTCGGTCCAGCCAGTTGGGTTCTCAGTTCATTGCATAGACAGGAATAAATCTCTCTCCGGGAAGGAGGACGGGGGTGCATGTTTCATGATTAACGACTCATGGTGTGATTGTGATAACATACAGGAACTCAAGTCCTTTTGTTCACCCGACCTAGAATAACTTACAATCAAATGCGGACCGTATTATCTCCCAAGAGAATTCTCTTCGGTTATAGCGGTGTTTTGGGCTTCTGAGTGGCGCAGCGGTCTAAGGCACTGCATCTAAGTGCTAGAGACATACCCTGGTTCGATTCCAGGCTGTATCACAACCAGCCTTGATTGGGAGTCCCATAAGGCGGCGCACAATTGTAAATAAGAATTTGTTCTTAACCGACTTGCCTAGTTAAATAAAGCTTAAATAAAACATAAAATAAGTCACAGCAGTATATACCCCCCACTCAAGCCGATACCACGACGGCCCTCAAAGAACTTCACTGGACTTTATGCAAACTGGAAACCACATTTCCTGAGGCTGCATTTATTGTAGCTGGGGATTTTAAAGCCAATTTGAGAAAAAAGCAACCGAAGTTCTAACACATCGACTGTAGTACTTGCACTGCTAAAACACTCAACCACTGCCACTCCAACTTTCAGGATGCCCTACAGGGCCCTCCCTCTCCCTCCTTTCGGCAAATCTGACCATGACTCCATTTTGCTCCTCCCTTCCTGTAGGCAGAAACTCAAGCAGGAAGTACCCGTGCTAAGGACTATTTAATGCTGGTCTGACCAATCGGAAACCACGCTTCAAGATTGTTTTGATCACGGGGACAGTTCCGGGTAGCTCCCGAGAATAATATTGACGAATATACCAATACGGTGACGGAGTTTATCAGGAAGTGTATAGGAGAGGTTGTACCCACCGACTATTAAAACCTACCCAAACCAGAAACCATGGATAGATGGCAGCATTTAAGCAAAACTGAAAGCGCAAACCAAATCAAATGTATTTATATAGCCCTTCGTGCATCAGCTGATACCTCAAAGTGCTGTACAGAAAACCAGCCTAAAATCACAAATGGCAAGCAATGCAGGTGTTGAAGCACGTTGGCTAGGAAAAACTAGAAAGGCCAAAACCTAGGAAGAAACCTAGAGAGGAACCAGGCTATGAGAGGTGGCCAGTCCTCTTCTGGCTGTGCCGGGTGGAGATTATAACAGAACATGTCCAAGATGTTCAAATGTTCATAAATGACCAGCATGGTCAAATAATAGGTCTGGGACAGGTAGCACGTTCGGTGAACAGGTCGGGATTCCATAGCTGCAGGCAGAACAGTTGAAACTGGAGCAGCAGCACGGCCAGGTAGACTGGGGACAGCATTTAACCATGGCAAGGTGACTGGGAATATGGCAGAACACAAACAGTGTAGTTTTCCCACCGCAAGGCAATCAAATATGCAAAACGTCAGTGTAGAGACGAAGCGGCGTCGCAACTCAACGACTCAGACACGAGATGTGGCAAGGTCAACAGACAATATCAGACTACAAAAGGGAAACCAGCCAAGTCGCAGACACCGAATTCTTGCTTCCGGACAAGCTAAAAACCTTTGCCCGCTTTGAGGATAACAGTGGCACTGACGCGGCTCACTACCAACAACTGTTGGCTCTCCTTTGCCATGGCCGACGTGAGTAAGACATTTAAGCTTGTTAACCCTCGCCCGGCTGCTGGTCCAGACACCATCCCTAGCCACGTCCTCAGAGCATGTGCAGACCAGCTGGCTGGTGTGTTTACGGACATATTCAATCTCTCCCTATCCCAGTCTGCTGTCCCCACATGCGTCAAGATGGCCACCATTGTCCCTTTACCCAAGAAACAAAGGTAACTGAACTAAATGACTATCGCCCCATAGCACTCACTTGTCATCATGAAGTGCTTTGAGAGACTAGTCAAGGATCATATCACCTCTACCTTACCTGTCACTCTAGACATTTCAATTTCCTTACCGCCCCAATAGAACCACAGACGATCCAATCGCCATTGCACTTCCCTATCCCATCTTGACAAGAGGAATACCTATGTAAGAATGCTGTTCACTGACTTCAGCAGGAAGCTTCTCAAATAATGCAAATAGTGTACAATCCAGGTGTTAAAAGCTTTGAGACTTTCTGGGAAAGACTCTAGAGCTATAATCGCTGCCAAAGTTGATTCTAACATGTATTAACTCATGGGTGTAAATGAGATATTCCTGCATTTAATTTTCAATAAATTTGCAAACATTTCTAAAAACATGTTTTCAATTTGTCATTGTGGGGAATTGTGTGTAGATGGGTGAGAAAATAAATATTTTTGAATTCAGGCTATAACAAAATGTGGAATACGTCAAGGGGTATGAATACTTTCTGTAGGCACACTTATTTTCTCAAACTCATTGTAATATTTATGTACCCCCGTCTAATCCCATTTTATAATACCAAAAGGTAAATTAAAAATGTTGTTTACAAAAAAGTTATTGCACATTTAGCAGGCTATGATGTGAAATAGGCGCTTATAAGTGCTTTCTTTCATTAGGTATCGTTAAGGCAGTCTCATGTGCTTATCAATGCACACTAGAGGTCGACCGGTTATTTGGAATGGCCAATTAATTAGGGCCGATTTCAAGTTCTCATAACAATCTGAAATCGGTATTTTTGGCCGCCGATTTGCCAATTATTATTATTTATTTTTTATACCTTTATTTAACTAGGCAAGTCAGTTAAGAACACATTCTTATTTTCAATGACGGCCTAGGAACGGTGGGTTAACTGCCTCGTTCAGGGGCAGATTGACAGATTTGTACCTTGTCAGCTCGGGGGTACAATCTTGCAACTATCTTGCAACTGTAACTAGGTCCTGAAACCGTTGCTGTGTAGCCGCACATCTCACCTGGGTGCGTCCGGCGTCCTGGACCAGATACGTGGGCAGGCTAAGGCTCATTGCCAGGGCCTGCAGCTCCAAAAGGTGAGCCATGTTGGTCCCCTGCAACACCACCTTCTTCGCCCTGCACACCACAAACAAACAGATATCCTGCTGTGGCAAACATCGACAGCAGGTTGAACCGGCACATAGAACAGCCAGATAGTGGTATTGCCATTACCAGATGTCATTATGGCGTTATAAAAGTGTCTGGCGTTCTTTACCTGATCAGATCCAATTTGTTTGGCAGTGTGGAGTCTCAAGTAACACATATGATTATGGTATTGCTCCAGTAAAGCCCTAATTTAAAAAAAATTGTCCAGCCAGTTCCTTACCCGCCATGGTCCCACTTCCAGGCCATCTCCCTCCAGCTGTTCTTCTCCTGCAGGGCCTGATAAAGCCCTACGGCCGCATGGCCCACCTGCGCAGCCACCTACACAACACACACTTTAAGAGTAAGCATGTTTAATGTATTAGCTTTGAGTGTGAGGTGTGATTCTCATTTTTTTTTAAACAACCGGGGCAAACTGGGCCTTTGTGCTTCTGGTTGGAACAAACTACACCACAACAAGCATACTAGCCAGACAAAATATATCATATCTAGCTATGTAATGTATCTTTGTAATGTTTTTGCACCATGTAATTTAGGGGCCACAATGGCAATAAGTCTGACTGTGATATTCCTGTCACGCGTTGCGTTTACAATGCATGCATTGGTTTTCTTAAACAGGCAAATAAAATCAATCAAAACACATTCCAACCCTTGTCTTCAAACTGACCTTTCCCACACCCATGGCCAGGTCCATGTTCACCACAAACACCATCTTGAACATGAGGTCGTCTTCTCCTTCTTCCTGAGGGGACGAGAGAGAGACAGTCAGGGTGGGCTCAGACACAATACAGGAGATGTAATGTACCAACGTGTACCTGTGCGGACTAAGGCTATCTCGTGGGTACCTCATTCTCTAGCTTGTTGAAGTAGTACATGGCAGCCTCCTCAGCAGACACATTTCGGGTGTGCAAGAGTGCCTGCGGGAGGGAGAAACATAGAAAATGGCAGACAATGTTGGATGGATTAGACATGTCAATCATAGCTATGGTACTCTTTACAGTCATTATGGATGCCTTAGTAAGTAGATACATATAAATATTGCATTAGAAAATGTAAATCAAAGATCATATCTCAGGAAATGCAAGAGAACCTGTATACAGTAAATTAACCCACCTGCTTGGCAGCCTCCTCTGGGATGTCCAGCTCCCGAAGTTGCTGTAGGTACACAGAGTTGACCTCCTGAGAGCCAGAGTCTGGGCCTGTCTGTTGGTCGGAGGGCTCCATAGTTAGCTGGAGCTAGTTGGATTAAAGTTAGTTTGGTGCAGCATTCAAAAAACACACATATACACCTTAGCGTAGTTCTCCACAAGCTGTGTCAATTAATTTAAAAGACTAGCACCATGATGTTAAATTATGAACTTTTGGTGCCTGTATTTCCGGTTCAACAAGGCTTGAGGCACAGCCAGAGAACCATGATGCATTATCATCCTAGTAGACTAGCCATCAGGGCTAGGGTTGCAAAGGGTTGGAAACTTTCCAGTAAATGTCCAGAATGTCCAGAAATGTTCCATGAATTTTGCTTAAATTCATACAAAGTTAGCTTATAACAGTAAACCTTTTTTTTGTGAGATACACATAAGGCAATTCTAGGTCTTATGGCATATTTTGGTTAAACTATCCCCAATTCAATGGAATTGCAACCCTCGGGCACACAGTGCATTCTTCCATCACATGTGCAGCTGATTCTCAAGTTCTTGCACACGAATGAGATGCTATTGAGCCCACACTACTACACTGTCTGAGCCAAGGACTACATGCTTTCTGTTAAGTTGTGATAACAATACTAGGTGGGGTGAATATATTTAATATGACATACAATCTTTTTTTGTTAAATAGTAGCCTACAGCAAAGTGTGTTTAAATCATTTCTATCTTGTTAACAATTTCTGCTAGTTAGTTTTTGCTACCATGTGGGTTTTAGCTTGCTTGAGCCTGCTGAGGAGTGTTAATTCACCTGTTTCCATACATGTTTCATTTTAAAACATTTATCTTACAAAAGGAGTTGTTTAATCTAACTGCTTAACTATTAATCTGTTCATGGAATCGTATTTGGGTATTTTTACATTTTTCCCCCTAATCTTTACAGGAAAATGCCACAGGCACCATCTAATGTGTGGAGACATTTCACTGCAGCTAATGAAGCAAAAGCTGTGTACATTTCCAAATACTGTGCCAAATCATGTGAAGAATGTAAAAAAGATGCAGAATCACCTGGCCAAGTGCATAAAGTTCCCTCAGCACTCACAACAAGCAAACTGACAAAAGCAACTGGTTCACCGCTGATGCACACAGGCAATGTGTATTGGAAGAGATTTCTTTCAGTTTCTTGCCACATATACACCCCTCTAACCAGACATGCTTTATCTACTCATTTGCTGGATGCAGAGTTCAACAGAGTTCAAGTGAAGGTCAAGCAAATCATAGAGAAAGCAGACTGTATTGCAATCATCTGATGGGTGGTCGAATGTTCATGGGCAAGAAATAATTAACCACATCATCTCCACCCCTCAACTAGTGTTCTACAATAGCACAGACACAAGGGACAACAGACACCACTGGTCTCTACATTGCAGATGAGCTGAAGGCAGTCACCAATGACCTTGGACCACAGAAGGTATTTGCACTGGTGACAGACAATGCTTCGAACATGAAGGCTGCTTGGTCTAAAGTGGAGGAGTCCTACCCTCACATCACACCCATTGGCTGTGCTGCTCATGCATTGAATCTGCTCCTCAAGGACATCATGGCACTGAAAACAATGGATAGACTCTACAAGAGAACCAAGGAAATGGTTAGGTATGTGAAGGGTCATCAAGTTATAGCAGCAAAGCAAACTGAGCAGAATAAGAGCACCACTTTGAAGCGGCCCAGCAACACCCATTGGGGTGGTGTTGTCATCATGTTTGACAGTCTCCTGGAGGGGAAGGAGTCTCTCCAAGAAATGGCCATATCAGTCTGCCGATATGGACAGCCCCATCAAGAGGATCCTCCTGGATGATGTATTTGGGGAGAGAGTGGGAAACAGCCTGAAACCTATAGCAGTAGCCATTGCACCAATTGAGGGAGACAATGCCATCCTGTGATGTTCAGACTCTGCTTGCAGATGTAAGAGAAGAAATCCGTACTGCATTGCCCACTTCACTGTTGCTCCAAGCAGAGGAAACTGTAGTTCTGAAATACATGAAAAAGCGTGAAGACTTCTGCCTGAAGCCCATACATGTTGGTCCCCAAGTATGCTGGCAAGAGCATCCTGTCTGGTGCAGAGATCAACAGGGCCTATGGTGTCATCACTACCGTGTCTCGCCACCTTGGCCTGGATGAGGGCAAGGTTCTTGGCAGTCTGGAGAAGTACACTTCCAAGCAAGGGCTTTGGGATGGAGATGCAATATGGCAGTCATGCCAACATATCTCATCAGCCACCTTGTTGCCTCAATCATCCTCCAAATCCCAGCAACATCAGCCGCCTCAGAGCGCAACTGTTCCTTGTTTGGGAACACACACACCAAAGCACACAACAGGCTGACAAATACATCCCATGTGAAGAGTCAACTCATTTAATTAAAGTTCAATTCAGGAACTACATTTTTTCTATTCGAAGGATTTAATAATTTGCAATTATATCTACTTATAAGGTAAATGGTTTATGTTTGTCTCCATATGATATGGTAAATATATCCAATGCTAAAAACATCACATTTAAATTGTATTAATATGCATATATTTTCGTTCATTCACACGGAATATCCCCCAAAATGTGCAACCCTAATCAGGGCATCCTCATCCAAGTAGACTAGCCATCGGGGCATTCTCATACTGATGGCAGCCCTGATGGCTAGTCTCTTGACGACTAGACAAGACACCCCGTAACTAGCCATGTGTTTCACTAACTAACTTTAGTGAACTGATATCATAGCTACCTAAATAAAAAATGATGTAGTTAGCCAGATATCAGTGGTCTACAGCTAGCCAGCTAACTAGCTACGTTGAGGAAGCTAACATAGCTAGGTAACGGTAACTTTCTAGCTACAACGCACGCAACTAACGTTACCGACAGAGAAGAGCAAGTCGTGCCTAACGTTAGCCAGCTATCTAGCTAGTTACTCATATAATGGAACGAAAGAGCTACTTATATCGCTTACAAATTGGCAGCTCGATTGTGGGATGACATCTAACTAATTAGCCAACGGTTATCACAAGACACCGAGGAGAAATAATGTAAACCATGAAATAGAAAACAAACCGTAACGTTAGCCAACCAACCAACCTGGCTACAGTATCTAGTAGCATGCACTGTAACAATAATATTATTGAACAGCACGCATTAACTAATAGCTGATTGCATTTCTACATTGTAACTAAACATCGTTATTTTAGCTAGTTCCCTAGCTAGCTAACATGCATTTGTTTGCTATGTATTAGTTTTCCTGCAAGTTCTGTCAAACCAACGTTAGCTAGTTTACAGTGTAAAAATTGCGCCAGCCACACCTACCTGCGCTGCCAAGATAGCGTGTTAGCTATAATCCCCGTGAATTAGTGGGATGGGGGTGCAAATTTGAAAACAGGTATTCACGCAGTCCTTTCACTACGACGAAGCCAGGTTGTTGACTGCAGATTACTTGTTCATTCAAAAATGGGCGTGTTGTGGTTTTTCCTCTTTACACCATTTTGAGAACGGTTCGTTCCGAGAGAAAGAGGCAAAGCGAGAGGGTTCACTCCGCCCAAAATCTGTCACCAAAATAAGACCACGAAGTGAGCGATTTTTGTATGGGGGGTCATTGAATGTCGAACTTGCTCAACCAAAGATGTACTTGCTACGTGAGGTTTATTCGATCGAATATAAGCTTCGTAATGGTTAGGTTTTTATAAATGCACTGGTGAGTTGACGCACGTGGCATTTTGGCAAAAACGTTACCTGAGTTGTGCCCATAGAGAATGATAGAGGCCTCTAGTGGCCAAAGGGCCGTATTTGCGGACTACATCCAAAAGGGTATATTGGCGCTACCTACTGGGTGGGGTAAAAACTGATACTTGAACGAATAAAATAAAACACTCGTATTATTCTCAAAAAACAAAAGTCAATGTACTCAGATTCCTACACAGGCTCTGGGGCCTGAAAGGGTGAAGCATCTTCAGACAGTATTCCCTGCAATGTTCCAGCCATGAAATCCTGGAGATCCAAGAACCTTTTCACAATGATTTCCAGTTTCTTCTGTTAGTTTGTCCTGTGCAATACACAAAACAAAATCAACCTTCTTCGGGATTAGTGTTTCAGGATCTCCCACTGTTCCTAGGCTGTCATTGAAAATAAGAATTTGTTCTTAACTCACTTGCCTAGTTAAATAAAGGTTAAAAATAAAAATCCACTGCCATAGCTTCATCATCTCTACTCGCTGCTTCGACAATTGTCACTGCGTCTGCATAGGAGACCTTCGACAGTCCTGATCTTTCCTACTTTGACCTCCTTCACCCTAACAGGGAACTCTAGAACGTGATTCCCATCACAATTGCAACACCTTGCATCCCCAGACTCTTCAACAATGATATTCAGTTTGCAGACACATGGCCAAACGTTTATATAGAAGACTTTTGTACATAAGCTCGCACAACATGGGTTGGGAGAAATTCTTCATCAAACATCAATGACAAAGAAAGGCTTTCCTGCTCCTTTCCATTCACAATGCGAGTTAAGCGTTAAGCGACGTGAATCAGATGATAAACAAAATGTTAGAATTTCTGGGCAGCACCATTTAGAGTTTCAACCATTTTAATGAATTCAACTGGGTCGGACTTCCAACTTCATTGGCTGATCCCTCCTGGTGACCCAGTTGGAGTCATGTCATCAGGAGGGATCAGCCAATTGTGAAGAAGAAATTGGAGATTTCCTCAATGGCACTATATGGTTGTGCCTGTTGTTCACTAGCAGGCCTAGAAAGACACCTGAGCGGAGTTCACACTTTCGTTTGTCAGGGAAAACATAAGACAGATTGAAAATACTGTATCCCTGAAAACCGGATGTTAGCATTTCCGGCTAACTCCGCATCATTGAGGTATAATAAAAACTGGAGACTGCGTCCAAGATGTCCGACCATTGTTTTCAAGGTATACTACTCATGTCTTCTTCAATGACGTTTAACGGCAGTTGGCAATAAATGTTGTATTGCACCCACCGACTAGACTGGAATACCCTACCATCATTAAAAACCCACCACCCTACTCCACTGTTTAAACATATCTAGTCCTACCTCTGTCCAACAGCCTAAAAGGACAGGACACCACCACTCAACACACCCTGTAACTCTTCTAACGTCAAATCCTAACGTCAAATCCCGTACACCCAAATACTTCTCTGCAGCTGCCATCACAACCTCTATTTTCTGCGACATACAGTGCAGTTGATAACCATTGCTATGAACGCTATAAAAAGCCAATCTTACTGAACCATATATCACACGTTGGCCCATACCTCTGTACTGGTACAGATCTACTACAAAACCTCTCAGGATCCCTTCCCTTTGACCCATCTCCATCAACTTTCTTCACTGCCTCAGCATACAACACCCTCTGCTCTACTCTAACCCTGGTAACCTCAACCTGCCTCTCTCACACCAGACATTTCTGATCCCCAGCCACAT
Organism: Oncorhynchus tshawytscha; assembly: GCF_018296145.1. NCBI lineage: Eukaryota > Metazoa > Chordata > Actinopteri > Salmoniformes > Salmonidae > Oncorhynchus > Oncorhynchus tshawytscha. Next base: position 51,062,096 of record NC_056430.1, read on the forward strand.
CGGCACCCCTATAATTAACACTTACCGCATCTTTACCCAATGCTGCACGTTCCTTTGTCTCATGCCCTCCTGCTCACACCTAGGAACCTCCCTCCTACACACTGCTGCCACATGCCCATAAGCTTGACACCTGTAACAACGTAATGTATTTGGCACATAAGCTCGTAAGGGATAACTGAAATATCCTAACATTACTGTCGGCCAAATAGTCAACATCAAAACGACAGACAATTAGTCTTTCACCACTCACGCCACCCCGTTGGTGTCGCACCAAAACGAGTATCACAAACACCGGGAATCTTTCCCTTCATTTGATCCACTTTCACATTTACCGCTACCCCAGTAGTCACTCCTTTCAATAGTGCCCTTTTCTTGAGAGCAATTCAAGTCACACCGCTTGTCTGAATTCGTTTGGTGCGAAGTGCCTGCTCCCTCTGACCAGCAGAAACACAAACAATTATCACAAGACCCCTTCAGGTTACCTTCACTGATTCCACAGCACCCAACTCTGGTTTTACCCACCCTGAAACAACAAATGGATAATCTACTCATGTTCTGGATTGTATCTGGTTTATACAGACCAACTTCACATGCACACTAGCACTCAGGGAGCAGTAAAAATATCATCCATAAAACATGGCAGACATTGGATGAATATAAAATGTTACTATCTTTGCCTGTGAGTGATGAAAAAAGACAAATCTGCCTCAGCGACAATTATTTGAATAATTCAACTAAATGCTGATGCCTAAAGTGTCTTATTAGGAATGTTCAAATCTATGTGGCCGTCTATGGAAATTGTCTTTCTGGGCCGTGTCAGTTAAACTGCAGTACCAAAGCAAAACAGTAGGTGCATTCGAAAACAGTGCTTCTTGACCAGAACCCTTGCTCGGCATAGGCAATAGAAAAGTGTATCTGCCCTCTCATTGGCAAGAATGGTCCCACCCTCCTCACTCCTGCTTTCCATCTTTGAGGACATGTATTTCCATTGTTAGAGTAGTCACTTAACTATCTTACCAATATATAACAGATAATATTTGGCTTCTTTTCCCGTTGTACTCTACCGGGTGGCGTCACATTGCAGACACGAATAATGGGTCGTGTGAAACAAAATTTGTTCCTCCGTCATTAGTTTCTGAAAGTTTCCTAACTTTGTTCAAGTAGTTTCCCATGCATGCTGCTTAGTCACTTTATGACCCTCCTCAAACTGATTTGTTTTGCATATGGTGTGTGAAGGCATTAGGTAATGTTAGAGCGATTATTTTATTTTCATGACTAAGTGAAGGGCCTTCCATTCCTCATTTTCATACAATGATCTGAAAACAATATGTCAGTGCAGACAACTGAGGAAACAAGCATTAGTGGACAGAAATTCCCTTCACTTCAAAACATTACTCCATATGAGACAGACGTCGACAAAGAGCATATGATTTTACAAATACTTTATTAACACACCTCCAGGTAGTGTGAATTTACACTCTCTTATTAAACAGATTAAGTCGCTACAAGTTACATTATTAAAATCATTATGTACAATGATATTAACAGACAAAATAAGAACCATCCTTACAAATTGCTCATTGCAGAGCCTGCTCTACATAGCTGAATTTATACAGCCTAACAATAGTTAGTTTTTTTTTCTTCCCTCAAATGACCTCCACCATCATGGTCTCTCCATCACAAGGCGTCATACATACTCGTCTACATTAAAAGCATATGACAGTACTAATTGTCCATTCAAATGAGACATTAATTGCATGTGGTAAGTCGTGTGATGTTAGCCTATAGGCTACTATGATTTGGTTATACTGTGCAATCTAGGGATAATGGTGGTGCACATGAAAGAGCATCAAACTGGAGAACCTACACAATGGCATGTAATGGATACACTCCATGCACTTATGTTAAAAAAAAAGGTGCCTCTCTCTGAAATGATTGGCTATCCAAACAGGAAGACACGTGATTGGGTTTTTACAGTTAAATGATATGCCGACTCATTGCTATATCATATGAAGATATAGCCTACCAGGAAGGTGGTGTCAAACTTCATCCATAAATCAGTTAGGCTTATGTGTAGTTAACATTCATGCAACACCTGCAATTCATGTGATAACGTTGTTGCTTGGTACGTAGCTTTACCAAAGGATTTCATCCTAACTTCAACAAACTATTAAAGCTCTGTGGGACAGAATGAGAAGTCTAGGGATACGTCCCAAATGGTAGCGGATTCCCTTCATAACGCATTACTTTTGACCAAATCCGTATAATCCTAACCCTAAATGGGTGCCATTTGGGACGCAACCTAGCTTTAGAAAATAAATCTGTTGTGTAATAGAGAATGTCGAGGTGAGCAAATGAGGAATAACATAGCCCACGGGGAAACCATTAGAACTCATATCAGTAAAGTTCAGAAATGGCAAATAATGCTTTATAATCCTAATATCTGAATCAAACCTTGGAAAATATGACTAGGTCAAAGAATTTTCTGTGAAACTTCATGTACAGTAAATACAGCAGTTTACTTGTGTTAGAGCAGAAGTTCAACAAATATAGGAGCGGTTGCCATCTTGTGTTCAATAGAAGAACTGCACATATAAATGAGCGGTCTCCAATGTCAGATAAGTAGTCTACCTCACAACAGCACAAAGTGAAAAATCATGATTCAATAGAATTTTCTTGGTTGAAAACCAAAAAGGAATGTTAAAAATGTACAACATGGGAAGCTGTATGAACATTCACCGTAAAATACTGTCTGTGGGACACGTTTGAACTATATTAAATTCAAAAAGTTGAGATTTGTTTGTTTAAATCTCTGATCTTAGTGTCCCTCCAGTGACCGTTACCTTTTAGAAACATCAGAATAAACAGCGTTAAAAGCAACAAAAAGTCGAAGTAAACAAATTCATTCACACGGTCACCTATTTTCAGTACCTTTTGAAAGACTGCCTCTGCTTTCAGTACCGTTCTTTTAGTCCTGCAGTCTCGTCAGGACAGAGCTGTTCATTTCAACTCTTACAATAACATTTTCCTCCCGTTCCTATAACATAAAGACAAACAACGCACAGATGTGTATGGACGTGGGCGCTACCTGAAAAAGCGGAATGACAAATTACAGATTTTAAAAGACTGATTTAAAAACAAATTATAATAGCTGTCTCAAGAGTGAACTATGTGTGCGTGTGTGTGAAAGACACAATTTGACCTTGTGATTTGGACGGATATGGAAAAGCTACTGTTATGACATAAAGAGAGCCAGGGGGAGAGCACAATCTGGTTTACCAGAGCAGACAAAAAGTGATCACATTAAACTTTGCTTTCAATGAGAAAAAAGTTTCAATGAGATAAGAGGATAGCTTGAGTATTTAGTTGAGTAAAAGGAGGAAGAGAGTGCTGATCATTGATGAGACTCAAGACCCTTGAAACTACATCGTCACCAATTAATACCATTGTATAGGGTCGGTTTCCCAGTAATGTTTATGAAATGCTAAGAAAACATTTTTACTCCGCTGTGAAAAATTGTCTTGTCTTGAATGGGGGGGAAATCCAACCGGAATTCTGTCAATTGTGCACAAGAGAAAGGGAGGTATATACAAGTAATGCCCAGCATATATACAGTACCAGTTAAAAGTTTGGACACACCTACTCATTCAAGGGTTTTTATTTCTTTTCACTATTTTCTACATTGTAGAATAATAGTGAAGACATCAAAACTATGAAATAACACATATGGAATCATGTAGTAACCAAAAGTGTTAAAACAAATCAAAATATTTTACTTTTGAGATTCTTCAAAGTAGCCACCCTTTGCCTTGATGACAGCTCTGCACACTCTTGGCATTCTCTCAACCAGCTTCATGAGGTAGTCACCTGGAATGCATTTAAATTAACAGATGTGCCTTGATAAAAGTTAATTTGTGGAATTTCTTTCCTTTCTTAATGCATTTTATACAGCCTGACAGGATGCTCTCGATTGTGCATCTGTAAAACTGACAGATGCACAATCAAGAACATCCAGAACATCCAGTCGGGCTGTATCACAGCCTGGGATGGCAACTGCACCTCCTTCAACTACAAGGCCCTCCAGAGGGTGGTGTGGTCTGCACAACGCATCACCTATTCACTGGCCACTTTAGTAAATGGATTCTGATGACTCCAAAAACAGCCACTGTGTCTTTGTGAGACGCAGAGTAGGTGAACGGATTATCTCTGCATGTGTGGTTCCCACCATGAAGCATGGTTGAGGTGATGGTGCTTTGCTGATGACACTGTCTGTAATTTATTCAAGGCACACTTAACCAGTATGGCTACCACAGTATTCGGCAGCAATACGCCATCCCATCTGGTTTGCTCTTAGTGGGACTATCATTTGTTTTTCAACAGGACAATGACCCAAAACACACCTCCAGGCTGTATAAGGGCTATTTGACCAAGGAGAGTGATGGAGTGCTGCATCAGATCACCTGGCCTCCACAATCACCCGACCTCAACCCAGTTGAGATGGTTTGAGATGAGGTGGACCGCAGAGTGAAGGAAAAGCAGCCAACAAGTCCTCAGCATATGTGCGAACTCCTTCAAGACTGTAGGAAAAGCATTCCTCATTAAGCTGGCTGAGAGAATGCCAAGAGTGTGCAGAGCTGTCATCAAGGCAATGGGTGGCTACTTTGAAGAATCTACAATCAGAATTTCTTGATTTGATGTCTTCACTATTACTCTACATTGTAGAAAATTGTGAAAATAAAGAAAAACCCTTGAATGAGTAGGTGTGTCCAAACTTTTGACTGGTACTGTATATCTCAATTATATAAAACAATGGTGTCAGTGGGCAGGGCATGTAAACCAAAACAGTTTACCCTTGCACGCATGTACATTTAAAGAGGGAGATGGACAGACATACAACGCCACAAGCGCATGGGAAGTACCCTTTTCCATTTCATCCACCCAGTGTTTCCCATTGGGAAATGGCTTCACGTCATACCATCAAGCAAAACCGGTGAGTTCGTCTCTCTCTCTCTCTCTCTCTCTCTCTCTCTCTCTCTCTCTCTCTCTCTCTCTCTCTCTCTCTCTCTCTCTCTCTCTCTCTCTCTCTCTCTCTCTCTCTCTCTCTCTCTCTCTCTCTCTCTCTCTCTCTCTCTCTCTCTCTCTCTCTCTCTCTCTCTCTCTCTCTCTCTCTCTCTCTCTCTCGATACATATAACACGAAGTCTTTCATTGATTCATTCATATGAGACTACAGAGTTTTGACTTCAGCACGTTTCCATTGACACGTCACGTAATGTCCAGATAGCGTCCGGATAACATCCAGATCTCCCAAGCCCTTTCTTACAATTCTCCTACTTCCACAGAGAGTTCTAGAAGAGAGGCAGACGCAGATGCCACAACGTGGTCCAACTCAGGGCTGACGGGTGAATGGGTGGGACATACAAACAAAGGCTCCTGGTCTGTATGTCTCCCTTTCCCTCCTGCTTTTTTCCACAGTGGAGAGTGAGAGAAGGGTTTGTGTCCACCACCATCTCTAGAGGGCTTCATGTTTTGTTCCTCCCTCTGTGTTTCCCTCCCTCTAGTGGGTAACCTCACAGTGTGTGCGTCTCTTAATGTGGTCCCCCTCGCCGGCGTGGTCTCGGTCGGTGGTTCTGCTGTCACAAGTCGGTGACTTTGTTCTCCACGGCTGCAGCGACCTGCTGGAGCCGGTAGCCCAGCTGCATTTTCTGGGCCATGCTGTCCTCCTCTAGGGCCCCGATGATCTGAGAGAGGGAGGGGTGGAGAGAGAGAAAGGAATGAAGATAGATGGAGAATGGTGGAGTGTGATGGAGGATGGTGGAGTGATAGATGGATGGTGGAGTGATAGAGTGATAGATGGAGAGAGAGTGGGATGGAGAGAAAGAGAGGGATGGAGTGAGACAGAAAGAGAGGGAATGAGAGAGAAAGAGGGATGGAGAGAAAGAGAGGAGTGGAGTGAGAGAGGGGTGAAAGGAGGGAGAGGGATGAAAGGAGAGGGGGAGGGAAGGAGAGAGGGAGGGAAGGAGAGAGGGAGGGTGGGAAGGAGAGAGGGAGGAACACAAATCCTGTTTAGAGCAGGAGCAAGGTAAACCAAAGACAACTATGATTTGCAGACAAGCGATTGAATGAAAACTCACCTGGTCATAGTATTTGTTGATGTACTTGTACAACTCGTGCAGGGCGACAAGGTAATTCAACTCTCCTGAGTAATTCTGGTTGGGGGAAAAAACATATTTTCATGTCATTCCAAATAAAAAATAAGCACATCTTTTCAAAGATTAACTGAAGTTGAATTTAAAATGTGCTAATATAAAGTTCAATTAACGATAGCACAAAGAACAGCTGAAAGGGATAGTTAACTCAAACTGTCAGCAGTCAAGTTTTCAAGATGGAGCACTTTCAGTACAGAGCTAAAACTTTGATGGAAGATCACTTTTGCGAAGATCGCTTTTGGGTGAACTCTCCCTTTAAAAAGGAACAATACAGTGTTTACTGAACAAATAAACTGAAGTAAAAGACGCACCCTGGACAGCTCTGCTAGAGCTGAGTTCATCTCCTGATCACTGGCAGAGATGGTCTGTCTGATGTCAGCGTAGTACCTTTCCACCATCTGCTTGTAACGGGGGATGTCTCGGGCATACAGCAGTTTGTTGATTGGTGAATCCTGGAGAGAGACGGAGGGAAAGAGAGAGAGAGAACCAGTTTAGAGAAAAAATATCACATCCTCCAATAGTCCTCTCATCCCACCCTGTCCCTTGGTCCCGTCCCTCCCTCCCTATCTGTCTCTCTCACTCTGCCCAGCTTGTGCTCAGCGGTGGTGCAGGAGTCCATGAACGTCTGGGAGATGACCGTCAGCACAGCGTCCACGTGGTCCGAGGGCTGAACGTCAAAGATGAACTGGGGGTTCTTCACAATGTTGATCCAGAACCTCAGGGGCAAACTGGAGGCAGGGAACCAGCGTTACAGAACTGTTATTGCCATGTTCACATGTTACATATATATTTGTTTATTTGGATCCCCATGAGCTTTTACAGAAGCAGTAGCTACTCTATACAACAATATACAAACACAACAAAAAATAGTCTGTGTGAGTGTGTCTGTGTGTCCCCTCATAGTCCCGCCGTTCCATGAGATGTTTAATCCATTTTTTAAAAGGTCATTTTGATGTTTGCTTGAATACTTAGAGATGGGAGTTCCGTGCAATCATGGCTCTGTGTAGTACTGTGCATTGCGTGAATTCGTTTTGGACTCGGGGACTGTGAATATACCCCTGGTGGAATGTCTTGTGGGGTATATATGGGGTGTCTGAGCTGAATTTGATTTGATTATGCAGACAATCTGGAATTGTCATTACAGTGATATTTCTCATAACTAGGAGAAGCAGTTAGTATCTCGTCAACCCTCAACCGGGAAAGACTGGCATGCATATTGTTGATGTTCGTTCTGTATGTGCAGTTAAGGGCAAGGCGTGCTGCTCCGTTTTGAGCCAGCTGCAGCTTTGCTAGGTCTTTTTTTGCTGCACTTGATCATATTACCAGACAGTAATCAAGACGGGACAAGACCAGAGCCTGAACAACTAATACAATTGATTTTTGTGTAAAAACATATTTATAAACAGACATAGACCTAGGAGTGTAGATTCTTCAACTTGCTCAATGGTCACAACCTTTATGTACAACTCCAGCTGAGGTTTAGGTCTTAGAGAATGTTTTGAACCAAATACAATGTTTTTAGTTTTAGATGCATTTAAGACTAGTTTATTATTAAATCACCCATTCTGATACCCACTGGAATTTCAGTGAGCTCACTGGCTTTGGGTCATCCGCATACATAGTCATTCTAGCGTTGTGTAAGAACAGTGTCAAATCATTTATAAAAATAGAGAAGAGTGACGGCTCAAGGCAGCTGCCCTGTGGGACACCGCGCTGTATATTTCTGATGTTAGAGAAGCTTCTATTGAAGAACACTCTCTGGGTTCTATTGGATAAATAACTCTCCAACCATGTGATGTAAAGCCAAAGCAAGTGAGTTACTTCAATAACAATTTATTATTAATAACAAAGGCGGCACTGAAATCTAAAACTACAGCTCCAACTATCATCTTAATCATCTTAATTTTGCACGCCCAATTTTTCAGTTTTTGATTTGTTAAAAAAGTTTGAAATATCCAATAAATGTTGTTCCACTTCATGATTGTGTCCCACTTGTTGTTGATTCTTCACAAAAAAATACAGTTTTATATCTTTATGTTTGAAGCCTGAAATGTGGCAAATGGTCGCAAAGTTCAAGGGGGCCGAATACTTTCGCAAGGCACTGTATATATATAGATACATATATCACCAGACCACATACAAACATATACACACGTATGCACACACACAGATTCACAAAGACACACATGTTGATTTTCCAGATGTGGACGGCATCGGGATAAGTGTGTGTGCATATGCGTGTGATTGAATCTATGTGCGTACGTGAAATGTGTGTCTGCGTCTGCATCGGCGTGTGTGTGTGTGTGTACCTGTTGGTCTTCCAGATGTGAATGGTCTCGGGGTCAGTGATGGCGTGGTGTTGCGCCTGGTCGTCCAGCAGGTCAAAGAAGTACTTGACGGCCAGCGGAACGGGACGACTGGTAGACAGGATCACAGTGAACAGGTCGTCTACAAACTTCTGCAGAGTTCCCTGTGGAGGGAGGGAGATGGGGAAAAGGTGAGGGTTTGAAAGTGGGTGGAAGTGTGTGTGTCTACAGTATCTGGCTCTTCACCTGATTCTTAGTGTGTATGTGTGCATCCAGTATCTACCTTCATAGAGAGCAGGCGTGTGAGGTAGATCTCTGGTATAGCCTTGGCCCTCTCCCTCTCCCTCACGCTGCCCCGGCGGTGCTTGGGTAGCTCGGGCTCCTCACTGGCCTTGACCAGGTGCCACAGCCTCACCCCGCCCTCATCCGCGTCCTCCAGCATGGGCGTCTCTGAATGAGTTCGGGGGAGAGGAGAAAGGAGAAGGGTTGAGAAAGAACATTAGAAAGAATCAAATAAAAATGCTTATCTTGTATCTTTTATTCCTTGTCCACAAAAGTGAACATCGGAGTCAATGTTTCAGCCTAGTGGCCTTTCACAAGACGAGATACACGGACACTTATTCTACAGAAACTTAGTGGAAGAAACTGGACATATAGCTAGTTTGGCTGTGCACTGTAGAAGAACAACGAGACATTTCCCAGAGAGAGAGAGAGAGGGGAACTAAAATGCAAGCGGAACTCACTTTCCCCTGCTACATAGTCATGATTGTCGTGGTGGATGTGTTTGCTGTGGCGCGGGACCAAAGCCACTGTCGCACCATCTGGAACCTAACTCACAAAAATAACAACAACAACAACAACTGTTGTAAATCTCTCAAACGGTTAGTGTATGCACTATGAAGGCTTATGAAGGGTTAACGAAGTGATAGACCGTTACGTAAAGGCTTAGAAACATGAATGTTACATCTTAAAGCCATTATGAATGCTTTATAAAGGCTCTATAAATACTTTACGTGTTACAAACTCTGTATGAAGCGTTAGGAAGGCTCTATGAATGTGTGTGGGTGCAGACCTTGTAGTGTTGTAGTGTATTGAGGCGCTTCCAGTTGCCCTGGACAACAGATGTCAGGTCTTCATCAGACAGGATCAAATGACCAGCTACACCGGACCTCCACTCTGAAAGATAAAACACACACACACACTGTTAGACAGGGCTATAGACATAATTAAAATAGAACACTATATTATAGAACACTAAAATTATGTTAAAAGAGAGATAGAAAAGAGCTTGTGAGAGAGAGCGAGAGAGAGAGAGAGAGAGAGAGAGATTCTCACCCAGGTCTAGGGAGTCTGTGTGTGGCCGGTGGGAGAAGGAGGTGCCCTTGTAGACCTGGTCCAGGAGTTTCTCCTTCACCTGGGTGATGGTGTCTATGTCCAGCACCTTGGAGGGCAGCGGCTGGGTCTCGTTCACCCCCCCACCCTGCATCAACACGTTCAGGGTCTGGGAGAGGGGGAGGAAAGAGAGCGAGGATGAGCTTTCAAAATCACTCACAAATCACTTTCTTTGATGTATATATCATCTATTTATCTATCTCTGGCTTTTCACTGAAGAAAAAAAAAACTGTGTGTGTGGTTAGATTGCGTGGACATGTGTGCGCATGTGTTTGAGTGTGTGTCTGAACCCTTGAATGTGTGTGTGTGTCTGAACATGTTAGTGTCTTTGAGTCCATGTGAGTGTCTGAATCCCTGAGTGTGTGTCTGAAACCCTGTGTGTGTGTGTGTCTTTGAGTCTGTGTGAGTGTGTGTCTGAATCCCTGAGTGTGTGTCTGAAACCCTGTGTGTGTGTGTGTGTGTGTGTGTGTGTGTGTGTGAACCACTGAGTGTGTGTGTGTGTGTCTGAACCCCTGAGTGTGTGTGTGTCTGAACCCCTGAGTGTGTGTGTGTGTCTGAACATGTTTGTGTCTGAGTCCGTGTGAGTGTGTGTCTGAACCCCTGAGTGTGTGTGTGTCTGAACCCCTGAGTGTGTGTGTGTGTGTGTCTGAACCCCTGAGTGTGTGTGTGTCTGAACATGTTTGTGTCTGAGTCCGTGTGAGTGTGTGTCTGAACCCCTGAGTGTGTGTGTGTCTGAACATGTTTGTGTCTTTGAGTCCGTGTGAGTGTGTGTCTGAACCCCTGAGTGTGTGCATCCTCACCAGGGTCTTGTACTCCACGTCTTCTCGGAGCAGGCGGTTGTCGTTGAGCGTGTACTTTGCTTTTCCCGTCACCGCGTCCACCGGCCCCTTGTCCACCTGGTGCTTGATAGCCCTGAACAACATGTACAGGGACTCGCCTGCAGAGTCCTAGGGAGAAACAACAACAGTTAAACAACTAGCAAACCATGCTAACGATCAGGGAAACAATTAGCATCATGCTAACAATCACTGTCCTGGGAAAGACAAGGACACGGCATAGTGATTATGTTTACGCTAATAAATGCTAATGCTACAAGGTATTTTGACCCAGGTAAGATATAGATAAAGGCCCCGTTCGAATTCTTCTAAAGTGAATCCTTCCTTCCATGTGATCACGGATTAGAAATGAGTGGACAGGTGAAAGCCAATTTCTGTCCAATTGTGTCTCATCTGTGGTTACTTCAAGGAAGGGAGGAAGACGATTCACAACAATGCACTTCTAAAGAACGGGGCCATCATTTCTGTCCAATTGGCTGCGTTTACACAGGCAGCCCAATTTGCGCAATTATTGGCAAAAGATCTCATCTGTCATAAAACCAATTAGTGGCAAAGAAAATATGAATGGGGCTGCCTGTGGAATGGGGCCGTCATTTCCTCCTCTTTGTGTGACAGTAATTCATGTGGGCCGACTCACCCTGAGGAAAGCATAAAGGCAGATGGACATCCAGTTGGTCAGAAGCTTCTCCACCACTGTCTCCGTTCTGCAAAATGACGCAATGTTAAAAATCAGTTACAGGTCGATGGAGCACACACACACACACACACACACACACACACACACAATCCCACCCCACCCCCTGACCCACACACCTCTTCCTATCTTACCTTCGCAGCATGAGTTTTGGGTTCTTGGCCACGTACTGCTCCACTAGATCATTGAGGAGGGTCTTGAGGATGTCGGTGAAGTACTCCAGTTTACCGTGCAGCGCCACTGTCAGGAGAGATGCCACGTAGGCCCGGTCCCGAGGCGAGAATGTCCGCTGGCTCTCCAGAGTATGGATGAACTAGGGGGAGGGATGGAGGAAGAGGGATGACAGAGTTAGGGGGGAAAAAAAGAAAAAGGGAGCAAGGGACCGCCAAATATCACCCATGAATACTCTCCCGTAATATTTCAACGAGGAGTCTGGTGTATTCAAGAAGAAGAGGATGGTTCTCTTATATAGCCATATACTACACAATTAAAATCATGGCCTAAGTCTTTCTAGGTCAGCTACCAATGTTCTTCATCGCGGTCATTGCACCTTGCCTGCTTTCCTCCAAAACCACTTGTCTTAAACAAACTTTCACAAGTCCACTAACGTGGTAAGAACTGCAAATCATCATCACTGTCCCCCTACCTTGGTGAGGAAGAGTTTGCTGTTGAGCAGGTTGGAGAGCTGCACCAGGCCCTGCTCCACCGTGGCCCGTCGACACTCCTGCACGTCCAGATCCCGCCGCAAGGGCGACTCGCGGTGGCCCGGGAAGAAAATCCGCTCGGCGTAGCGCCGGTAGTCCAGGAAGGGAATGCCTGAGCCCACCAGGTCACTGGACATGTCCATCATCTCCGTCATCAGGTCTGTGGGGGAGGGGGGTCAGGGGTTCAAAGGTTAAGAGAGTATGACCTTCCTTGCAACACATAAATGGTTGAGTGAAAGTCAGTGGAGAAAAAGGGCCCCTTAGAGAGTATAAAGAACTTTTGGCTTTTAAGCCAAAAGAGGTCACCTAAATGAAAAGATATATTGTCCAGATGTAATTTCTGGACAATATATCATTGGACAGAAAGGGTCACCGTCACCCCCCCCCATTTAGAGCTGGTATACCGTATTTGACCATGTACCGGTATTGATGCACGGAACGGTTTCGGGTTTTTACTTTACCTTCTATAACAGTATTGTAGTTGTTAAAGGTGATACGCCACTCCGGCGCGTGTAATGTCCATTTTTATAGTTTACTCCGTTTGCTACTCGAGTCATATCTCTCCCTCTTCTCCTGCATGATGCTTCCCCATACGCTTCACTACACTAAGCCCGGCCCCTGTCCCTCAAGTACTTGCCGTCCTCAAAGTGCTGCTCACTATATTCCAACTATAGCACTTGAATAATCACTCTATTTCCATGATTCCAACAGTTCACCAATTAATTAGGCCTCGATTTTTTGAAAATGCTCAACATAATTGTTGGTTGAAGTTGGATTGAACAATAAAACAAATCAGAATGAATAAAGCCCCGTTGAAAAATAATAATTGATGTGTTTCCACCCTAGGGGTCATGAACTACTCATAAAGCATATTTAGAACATTTATTGTCCAAAATACTGTGAAATACCTTCATAAATGTGAAAAATATCTTGATGACATTTTGGCCATATCGCCAAGATTCCACACTTTGTTGTGGACAACAACGTTTTTTTTCTGTCACTTCCTCTCACCCTCTCTCGCTCTGTCTCTCTCGCTCTGTCTCTCTCGCTCTGTCTCTCACCCTCTCTCGCTCTGTCTCTCACCCTCTCTCGCTCTGTCTCTCACCCTCTCTCGCTCTGTCTCTCACCCTCTCTCGCTCTGTCTCTCACCCTCTCTCGCTCTGTCTCTCACCCTCTCTCTGTCTCTCGCTCTGTCTCTCACCCTCTCTCGCTCTGTCTCTCACCCTCTCTCGCTCTGTCTCTCACCCTCTCTCGCTCTGTCTCTCACCCTCTCTCGCTCTGTCTCTCACCCTCTCTCGCTCTGTCTCTCACCCTCTCTCGCTCTGTCTCTCACCCTCTCTCGCTCTGTCTCTCACCCTCTCTTGCTCTGTCTCTCACCCTCTCTCGCTCTGTCTCTCACCCTCTCTCGCTCTGTCTCTCTCGCTCTGTCTCTCACCCTCTCTCGCTCTGTCTCTCACCCTCTCTCGCTCTGTCTCTCACCCTCTCTCGCTCTGTCTCTCTCGCTCTGTCTCTCACCCTCTCTCGCTCTGTCTCTCACCCTCTCTCGCTCTGTCTACCACCCTCTCTCGCTCTGTCTCTCACCCTCTCTCGCTCTGTCTCTCACCCTCTCTCGCTCTGTCTCTCACCCTCTCTCGCTCTGTCTCTCACCCTCTCTCGCTCTGTCTCTCTCCCTCTAACGCTGTGTGTTAGTTATAGTGTTAGGGTCTGACCTGTGAACTCTTTCTTGCACCGGTCTCTCACGCTGGTCTCCAGGTTCTCCAACTGGATCTGTACTTTCTTGTAGTCCCTCAGAGCCTGCTTACTCTTCCTCCTGACAGACAGACAGACAAACAAACAAACAAACAAACAAAGCGAGAGAGAGCACACACACACACACATACATACAGACACACATTAGAATTACACTCATAGCTCAAATCACAAAAAGTTAATGTAAACAAATGCAAATGCTTGCACCCACATACCCCTACCCCACCTCACGCACACGTACCTGTAGATGAGGACTATGATGAGGACGATGAGGGCTACAATGGAGGCCCCCACGCCCACCCCTATCTGGGCCTCGAGGGGGAAGGTGGACAGGCTGAGGGTGTCATACTGCACCCGGCCCAGGGAGAAGTTCAGGTTGCCCATGTGGACCTGGAAAACACACACACACATCAGCTATGGAGCGACACTGAACAAAAATATAAATGCAACAATTTCAAAAGATTTTACTGAGTTACAGTTCACTCTTCTTCAATGGCTTTGTGAAGTTGCTGGTTATTGGCAGGAACTGGAACATGCTGTTGTATAAGTCGCTCCAGAGCATCCCAAACATGCTCAATGGGGTGACATGTCTGGTGAGTATGCAGGCCATGGAAGAACTGGATATTTACAGCTTCCAGGAATTGTGTACAGATCTTTGCGACATGGGGCCGTGCATTAATATGCTGAAACATAAGGTGATGGTGGAGGATGAATGGCACAACAACGGGCCTCAGGATCTCATCACGGTGTCTCTGTGCATTCCAATTGCCATCGATAAAATACAATTGAGTTCGTAGCTTATGCCTGCCCATACCACAACCCCACCGCCACCATGGGGCACTCAGTTCACAACTTTGACATCAGCAAACTGCTCGCCCACACAACGCCATACACGCTGTCAGCCATCTACCCAGTACAGTTGAAACTGTGATTAATCTGTGAAGAGCACACTTATCTCCAGCATGCCAGTGGCCATCAAAGGTGAGCATTTGCCCATTGAAGTCGGTTACGACGCCGAACTGCAAACAGGTCAAGACCCTAGTGAGGATGACGAGCACGCAGATGAGCTTCCCTGAGAGGGTTTCTGACAGTTTGTGCAGAAATTCATTGGTTGTGCAAACCCACAGTTTCATGTGCTGTCCTAGTGGCCGGTCTCAGACAATCAAGCAGGTGAAGAAGCTGGATGTGGAGGACCTGGGCTGGCGTGGTTACACGTGGTCTGCTGTTGTGAGGCCGGTTGGATGTACTAACAAATTCTCTAAAACAACTTTGGAGGCAGCTTAAGGTAGATAAATTAACATTAAATTCTCTGGCAACAGCTCTGGTGGACCTTCTTGCAGTCAGCATGCCAACTGCATGCTCCCTCAAAACTGGAGACAACTGTGTCATTGTGTTGTGACATTCTGGAGTGGCTATTTATTGTCTCCAGCACAAGGTGCACCTGTGTAATGATCATGCTGTTTAATCAGCTTCTTGATATGCCACACCTGTCAGGTGGATGGGTTATCTTGGCAAAGGATAAATGCTCACTAACAAGGATATAAATACATTTGTGCACCAAATCTGAGCGAAATGAGCTTGGACATTTTCTGGGATGTTCTATTTCAGCTCATGAAACACGGGAGCAAAACTTTACATGTTGCGTTTATATTTCTGTTCCATATAGAACGTGTACAAGCTGGGGCAGTTAGTTTGCCTCTAATGGGGTTAGGAAGTCTAATTTAGACTACTGAGATGCACCCTTGTGTGTCAACCTTTGTCTGATTCACACTAGAGGGACAAACCGAGCCAAGTGGAACTGTACTGGGCTGGCCTGGTTACACATGCATCCGCCAAAGTTGATGAAACCATGTTGGAAAAGACAGAGTGAAAATAATCCAAGCCAGCACACTACAGTTTTGGTCAGCACAGTAGTGTGAAAAGAGCATTAGTGTGTTGTAATTGACTCTCTTATCGATCTTGTGTATTGAAATGTGTTTTGGGGAAATGTCAGTCTTCGGGACAATGCGTTTTGAAACGTGTGATCATCTGTCTGTTTGGAACAAAAGTGTGCCTAGGAATGGAAACGGCAGTAGTGGAGCACATAAGGTGGACTTGCAGTGAACTCGGGCAGCGTGTCGGCGCCCTCGCGCTTCCTGCCGCCGTTGGGGGGTCCCGGGACGGGCTGCTGGGGCGGGGGCTCGCAGTACAGGTGGTTCCTGGTGAGGGTCTTCACAGCACACACACCCTCCCCCACCAGTACCACCACCTCCTCCTTGGAGATGGCCAGGTCCAAGTTCTCACCCTATGGGGGGAGAAGATATTACCACGTTGAGCATCGCGCTTGAATCAAGACTTGTGCATTCCTAGCCTCATCTTTGGAATATTCCTCTATTTTCCCCCATCTCTCATAGGAGTCTAGCCTTCTCCTAAACTCCAGCCAGGGGGACAGAATGAAAGTTTTATTTCTGACTTCCAGGAGACTTCTCTCTCAAGACCAGTTGAGTGGAAAGTAATAAAACAATAAGAATCTTTACATTCTATACCTTTGCCTTGGATTTATAGTACTAGCTAGCAGATAATGCTAACCTTCAGCTGTCAACTGTACATGCTGTTAGCCTGAAAGCTGTCTAGCCTCCCACAGCTAATTTCACAAGTTGAGAGTAGGTAGCGGCTAATGCTAACCTCCAGCTGAATGAAGCTTCCTGGGTTGTAGCGGTAGGGCTTGAGGGGCTCCTGCTGGTTGAGCGGGTGCAGCACAGGGTTGGGCTCGTAGCTGAAGGCCCCCTGGGGGCTGACGGCACCGAACGGGAAGCGCAGGTTGTCCAGGAGGAAGGCCACATCAACCCGCGAGCCCCACACCGAGGGCCCCACCGCCGGGCTCCGACACAGGATCAGACTGGAGGAGTTCACCTCGCAGCGCTCTATGTACTGAGGGGGTAACGCGTTTACAGTAATCAGATTACTTTAATGAGTAAAAGAGTACTATAACAAGGGACTTTAAAAATATTGTAATATTATTACAGGTACTTTTTTAAGTAACACGTGTGCTACCTTTATGTAAACTCTAAGAAAATATTTCCCCACCGGGGGCGTGGTGCTTCCATAATCCATGATCTCAACTTGTATCCCCATTTAGTTTTCGAGCGAGCAGAGAAAGCTTGTTTGGAGAATTGTCATGACAGCTGGCCATAAAAATGGATAGAGGGCACACCTCTGATTGCCATCGATCCCTTCTGTAATAGGAGCACAAGTATCTTGGCTTCACCACCTAGTGGCAAGTGTGCCGTCTAGCTACCCAACGGTCGCACTGGAAGGAAAAGAAAATCTGTACAGAGGTTAAGCTTCTATTAGGTTTGGCTGTGCGACCTATCATCCATTTCATAGGATGACATAAGTTTTGACTAAAGGGATTTTCTCTTTATAGTGAAAAAATGAAAAAAAATTAAGATTCCCACCGGAACTTCTGACGGCAGACCCTCTGAAAACAATTTCCCATTTCCAAATGATCCACAATCATGAAATGATTCAGCAAATTACTACTCATTTTGTATTCATTTACATGATCATCGCGCATTCCATAGACACAGGCTTTACATTTCTCGATCAGTGCGCTGGCACATATTGTACGGCTGCAGTGTTGTGGATTAGGCCATCAATTGGGACAACTTGTTTTCTATCAAACTAAAAGAGGGTACATGGAATTATTGATGGTTGACAGGTAGAAAGGTAAGCCGTCCCCCCCCCCCCTTGCCTCGTAAAATGGAGGAATACAACAGTGCTTAGCCTACATTTCACGTGTGCATAAAAGATTGTCTTGTGTCACGGAGGGGCCATGCTATGGGTGTGTCCTAGTTCGTATGATATGTACCGCAAATGTTCTGCAAAATTCGGACATAAACGCAGCAATGAATCAATCAGGCTTACACCATTTAGGAAATCAACGTTTTGACCAAGATGCTTCTGATTGGGTTGAAGATTAGAAGACGTTAGTAGCCTATCTTTGGTAGAGCGTGTGTGGCTCGCCTCGCTATTTCCGACAGTCAAATAAACATTGAGGTTTTCAGATTGTGTTTCATACAAAGTAATATTGTAACATAAGTTACTTCCCCCCCATGTAACAAGTAATATGTGATACTACCTTTTCATGTAAATCCCAACACTGCCCAGGATAGAGGGCAGAGGGGGAGGGAGAGGTGCAGGAGGGGGAGAGGGACGGGAGAGCGATAGGGATTTCCTTGAGTGAGGAACGCCTGACACAGTCAGAACGTTATTCCTTTGAGTAGAGTTTCAGCTACGAATACCATAAAGATGACAACACACACCCTCTCCCTATCCACACACCTGTTTTATGGAGCATAGGGGGTCGCCGGGGCAATGGGGCTCCGGGACGATCCTGCGATGCCTCAACAGCAGCACCTTGTCCTCAGTCTCTTCCTCCCTTTCGCCTCCATTCCTCCTCCTCCTTCTCTTCCTCTGGCCGATGGACTCATAGGGGGACAGGGTCACCAACATCCTAGGTTCCTGCACCACATCCAGGTTATGACCAGACACGAAGACCAGACGACCACCGCTACAGAGAGAGAGAGAGGGGAAATATTGAGTGTCTCCAAGTGTTTCAGTCTAGCTGACGAGATCTAAGGGTCTTTGCCCCTACTTCTAACTATATGGTCATACCCAATTCTAGGTTTCTGAAATACACAGTTTCGGTGTAGGAGTGGTGCCAAACACACACACACACACACACCTGAGGAAGCTCTTGGCGGGCGCGGCCTGGGTGATGTTGGGGTTGGGGGTGTAGCGGTAGGCCGACTCGTGGAGGTGGCGCTGGCTTTCGCCATAGCGAAGCGTCACGCGGTGCTCTCCCGTCCCATTGCTGCTGCCCGTCACACACACCACACTGCCCTCCTGGACCTCCGACGAACTGGGGGGGGAGGAGAGGAGGGTAGTTGAGAACCGAGAAGTTGTACAATACGGCAAATAGGATCATGTATCAATGGCTCTGTGTGTATGTGTGTGTGTGTGTGTGTGTGTGTGTGTGTGTGTGTGTTTTTCATAATCACTCACATGACACAGGGCACTCCTCCCACAGTGACAGTGATGTCAGAGGGGCGTCCCGTGAGCAGGTTCCTCCCAGTGATGGTAAGGGATGATCCTCCCGCCATGGGACCCCTCTGGGGGGACACCTCCATCACAAAGGGGTCCTGGTAACTGAACCTCTGGCTGGAGAGGCCAAACTCTCCCCCACTCACTTCTACTGACACCTGGCCCATCTTCTCTCCCCCGCTGGCTTCAGTCTTACACACGATCCTACAGAAAACACACACACAGATTGAAGACGACGCATCCTAGAACTAGTCATCTCACACACACTCTCTCATTCACAGTCCTTACCTGGAGGACACCTCATAGAGGTGGGGGATGACAGAACAAGAAACCCCGGCCACACTGACAGAGTGGAGAATGTCCTCAGCCTTCTGGCCCAGGTTGGACCCTGAGATGGTCACCACCGTTCCCCCCTCCACCAGACCTGACAGGGGCTCGATCTAACAAACATATCCTCCAACATAAGCCTCAACAGTATTAAGACATCTATATATATTACACATCTCTATATATATATTACTCATGTCTCTATATTTTACTCATGTCTCTATATATATTACTCATGTTTCTATATATATTACTCATGTCTCTATATATATTACTCATGTCTCTATATATATTACTCATGTCTCTATATATTTTACTCATGTCTCTATATATTTTACTCATGTCTCTTTATATTTTACTCATGTCTCTATATACACTGCTCAAAAAAATAAAGGGAACACTTAAACAACACAATGTAACTCCAAGTCAATCACAGGAGATCCCTCAGGAGACCATCCGCCACCTCATCAGGAGCATGCCCAGGCGTTGTAGGGAGGTCATACAGGCACGTGGAGGCCAAACACACTACTGAGCCTCATTTTGACTTGTTTTAAGGACATTACATCAAAGTTGGATCAGCTTGTAGTGTGGTTTTCCACTTTAATTTTGAGTGTGACTCCAAATCCAGACCTCCATGGGTTGATAAATTTGATTTCCATTGATCATTTTTGTGTGATTTTGTTGGCAGCACATTCAACTATGTAAAGAAAAAAGTATTTAATAAGAATATTTCATTCATTCAGATCTAGGATGTGTTATTTTAGTGTTCCCTTTATTTTTTTGAGCAGTGTATTTTACTCATGTCTCTTTATTTTACTCATGTCTCTATATTTTACTCATGTCTGTATATATATTACTCATGTCTCTATATTTTACTCATGTCTCTATATTTTACTCATGTCTTTATATTTTACTCATGTCTGTATATATATTACTCACGTCTCTATATTTTACTCACGTCTCTATATTTTACTCACGTCTCTATATTTTACTCACGTCTCTATACTTTACTCATGTCTCTATAGGACTATAAAATATTATAGTGACGATAAACTGAGCAAATTGTAAAAAACTAAGAAAACTAGTTAGTCCAGAAGTCGACATCAGCTATATCACATCTGACTTATCTTTGACAGCGCTTGATGAGCTAAAATGACAGGAGGATTCAAGTTCAAGTGTTAAAACGTGTCATTAAGTGTAAATCAATGAGCAACAATAAGTCCTGAGCATTGAACTCTTGACAAGGGGGGAGAATTCTTACGGCATGAATGACGGGGGCGGGGCAGGTCTGTTCGATAGGCTCGCTGCAGGAGTCTCCGTAGAGACAGGTGGACTGGCCCCCTCCGCACCACACACAGCCGTACTTCTGGTCCGCTGTGTGACACCGGCTACAGTCTGAACGCCCCACTGAACAGTTGTACAGAGTCACTGGGAGGGAGAGAGAGGCAAACTATAGTCAACACACTAAACTACACAGTTGAGTTGAAATGAGTCTCTGTAGGAGAGTTGTAGAGTGCTGAGGGAAAAAATATACATGTTGAGTGTGCAGTTATACAGAGTCAGTGCGAGGAACAGCGAGAGAGAGAGTTATACAGATTGTGTGAGAGAGTTTACAGTGTGTTGAATGAGTTTAGAGTTGGGGTTGATGGAGTGTCTGTGAGAGTTTACAGTGTGTTGAATGGGTTTAGAGTTGGAGTTGATGGAGTGTCTGTGAGAGTTTACAGTGTGTTGAATGAGTTTAGAGTTGGAGTTGATGGAGTGTCTGTGAGGGAAAGATGTTAGAGAGTGAGTGGAAGAGGAATACAGTCACTGGGGGAGAGAGTGTGTGTCCGTGAGTGCGCGCGGTTGCATGCGTATGTGTGTGTGTGTGTGTGTGTGTGTGTGTGTGTGTGTGTGTGTGTGTGTGTGTGTGTGTGTGTGTGTGTGTGTGTGTGTGCGCGTGTGTGTGTGTGTGTGTGTGTGTGTGTGTGTGTGTGTGTGTAAAAATAGAAGACACGGCGTGATAAAAAACATCACACGACCACACTCCTGCTACCAGGTCTCTCTGGACCACGTATGCTTGATACAGAAGTGAAATAGAAAAACATGTTAAAAAATATAAATTGTTATGGCTGAGAGCAACAACAGCTGTCTGGGCTGGCGGCAGGTGTTCCTCAGTGCTCTAACGCCGGGGCTCACCATACAGGTCGTGAGCGCTGTCCACGTGGAAGGTGTCCCGCCTCTTCACGTACACCATGGCGTTGTACTCGTCCGCCGGGGCAGAGTAGGAATACTGCAGCGAGAATTAGTCATTAAAGTTTCCATAGAAACTGCAAGAGTACTACAGTTTCCATAGAAACGGGAAGAGTACAGCAGTGGCACTATTCCCTTTAGAGTGCACTACAAAGGGAAACGGGTGCCATCTGCGAGGCAGACAGAGTTTCAATAGAGTATTGAAGTTTCCAAAGAAATGTCAATAAAGTTACCATAGAAACGTCAACATTTTCATGAAAAAAAAAAGGGGGGATATAACAGTGATCAGAAAGTAAACAACTACAGTTGGCTGCAGTGTCAGCAGTGTTTAACACACATTGAATTGCATTTCTTTTGGGTAGCAGACATACAACAAAGTGTACAATGTGGACCCAGAGGATATCACTTGAAAAGTAGTAAGACTCTTGTACCCAAAGAGGTCCTTTAAAGTGTTTAAGTATAACAAAGCATTGAACAAAATCATAATCATAAAGGATAAATCCAAAGTCCCATACCACTTAGAATGCACACCAATATATTTCATCATTCTAGGTAATGTAGTGTGGATATTGGAACAGAGACATATTAAAGTCACTGACAAGATTCGACTAAATCTTCATCCAAACGGGCAGTGAGTGAGTATGGGATAGAGTCTGACCTGGTGCAGCTGGCAGGTGATGTCAAAGAGAGACGGGTTCATCTCGTCCATCTCCACATAGGCATCCACCACCACCGTACGGCCCTCGATCACCAACACACACTCGTAGTCCAGGTCTCTGTCCTGCACACACACACACACACACACACACACACACATACACATCAAGCCAGGTTTAAACGTCAACAGGGGCATTTGTTAATAGATAACGTCCCAAAAATTAAATGAAATCCTGACTTTTTTCATTTCCCCAGAACCCGGAGTAGGGGTGTGTGTGTGTGTGTGTGTCTTACCTGGTACAGGTGGAGGTTTCGGGCGAGTAGCGTGATCTTCCTCTCCACTCTGACTGGCAACAGAGGCGAATCCTTGACCTTCTCCACACAGGGGCAAGCAGACGAGCCCCAACTCACATAGGACCCCTCGTCCCCCTACATTCCCAACACACATGTTAGACACATATACATACACTCACAAAGGACACACACACACTCCAACCAACACAAGCTACCGCAAATTTCAGAAAATCCCATCAACCCATAAGAAATGGACAGTTACACGTTATAAGGATGTTATAGGCTTTTTGATGTAATACCGGACTATTAGAATGGTCTAACAAACAATAAAACATGTGAAAACATTAGCAAAAAAGCAACTGCTCCAGCTTGTGCTGATGCAGCCATTTTTTTCAGGTCGATTTCCAAAAGCCAAAGCAATGTCAACAACGAAATCAAAACACAGTGAGGAATAACAAGGGGATAAGGGGACATCGGGGATTCTGGCAATTGGTGTCAGAAGTGGGATTCTAGAGAACTGTGTCCAGTCAAGAGCTGGGACCACGGCGGCCATGGAAGCTCCAAGGAACTCGAACTCACCGGCAGGAAGATGTCGGCCGAGTCGTACTGGTAGTCCAGCTCTGAGTCGGCGTCAAGGAGGCGGGGGTAGGCAGAGGCCGAAGGGGAGTGCTCAGCTGCCTCTCCGTCCCCTGAAAGCACGGTGGTGGCCGAAAACGCGATGCTGGTGTCGTTCTCCGCCGCTTTGCCCTCCGTCTCCTCCTCCACTTCCTCCATGGGCCAGAGGAACACGTCCGGCTCGGCTCCCTGGCCCTCCGCCTCAGTGGGGGGGAGGGGCTCTAGTGGGGGAGGGAAGTGGACTCCCGGCAGGTCTAGGTGGAAGGTGGGCTCCGAGTTGGCCAGTTCCCACAGGGGGAAGGAGGTCGGGAAGGGGTAGCTGCCAGTGGTGGGCTGGACCTCCATGGGGGGCTTGGCCAGAGTCAAAGCCTCGTCCAGTTCCTGAGGGGGGGACGCGGTGACCACTTCCAATGGGGATGTCTCGGGGGGGAATGCCAGGGGGTTTAGGGTGGCGAGATCATCGGACGGCTGCTCATCTTCGGTCATAACTGTCGCCACCTCGGTTTCCGCGGCGAGCTCCGTGTCACCAGGGGTAACCACAGGGCCTTCGGTTTCACTTTCAGCCTCTGCAAAGAGCTCTCCTGTAGTTGTTAGCTCCTCTTTCTCACTGGTGGTGGTCTCAGGCTTGGGCGTTGTAGCCTCGACTAACGTTGTAGGGGGAAGAGTGGTGGGGGCCTCCGTCGACATAGCCGTGGTGGGCGGTGTAGTCGGCTCTGGGGTGGTGGTTGTGGGGACAGTTGTAGGCAGGGTTGTTGTCGGAGGCTCCTCCGTGGTAGCTATGGTGGTTGGGGCTTCGGTTGTTGTAGTCGTGGTGATAGTTGTTGTAATTGTGGTAGTTGTCGTTGTTGGGGGTGCGGTTGCTGTTGTAGTTGTTGGGGGCGCAGTTGCTGTTGTGGGGGCCACAGTTGTGGATGGGGAAGTCGTTGTTATAGTTACGGCTTTAGTAGTGGGAGGAGCCAGGGTGGGGAGTTTAAACTGGGTGGTGGAGGGGGGTAAATGGGGAAGACATGGGGGAGAGGGCGAGACAGAAATAAACAAACTCATAAGTTGACTGAAAAACCCAAATTGGATGTGAAACACGTCTCCTGAATGTTGTTAGTGTTACCATCAACGAGGACAAATCTCATGCATTTGGTTGGCGACACACAGGCAAAATGGAGATGATTATTAGTTATATCTGATGTACGCTTGTTTTGGGACATGAGGAGCCGTGAGAAAATGAGTGTCTGGTTATTAATGACTCCCAACAGTTTGTGTTCTCATTAGCGACCTTCTTTCGCTCAACCGGCTACAATTGATCGGCCCCAACCAGCCTTACACTAGGGTGCATTAGGTGGACAAACTCTACAGTGGACAAAATAGCCAGTCTGGCGGTTCCTTTTGCAGAAAGCGCATAGCATGCTGTTTGACCTCTAGCTAACTGACCATTGGTCGCTGTGTGTGACTTACGTGTTCGTTGTAGATGATGACCCCCTTGTCACAGGTGGGCTTGTGGGTACAGGTGTGCTGGTGGACACACCAGTTGCAGCCCCAGCGACTCAACACGCAACCACGGCAACTAGAGGAGGAACAGTGCAGAGAGTGAGAGAGTGAGAGGAGGATTGGGATACAAGAGAGAGAGAGAGGGAGAGAAGCAGGGGGGGGGTATAGAGAGAAAGAAAGTGAAAGGAGGGTAGAAAATAAAATGAAAGGAGACGACGGAAAAATAGATCAATGGGAGGAAGGAGAGGAAGAGCGAGAGCAGGCTTGGGCCAGTGGTAAAAAAAAAAGGTCATTCATTTAATTGAATAAAGTGGCGGTCGCTGGTTCCTTGTTAGAGTGCTCTGAACCATGTACAAGGAAAGGAAAGGAGACGAGAGGAGAAAGAGGGGTAATTGAGTGAGTGTATGTGCTAACATCATAGAGATTGATAGAGTGCTCACCGTGGCGTCGCCCATACTATCAGTCTTTTGTGGTCAAGCGTGCCCTCTATCCAACTGAATACGGGCATTACTAGACATTAGAGCTTGACAAGGCACGCCTATCTCCGGATATTTTATTTTATTTTACCTTTATTTAACCAGGTAGGCAAGTTGAGAACAAGTTCTCATTTACAATTGCGACCTGGCATATCCCGCATCTGACACCAACTGTATCCAATGCATTGCTAATAAGGGTCTTGCACCCGTGTGAAGTTTGCAACTATCGCTATCAATAGGGAATAAAACACGCAACGCAGAAAGCAAAAAAGTCAAACGAAAATGAACAGATTGATAAAAATGAACAGATTGATAACACCTGATGGACAATACTAAAGACGGTTATGTTGAATTTCTCTCTGAAGAAACATGGCTCCTACTCATCGTATTCTGGCTGGGTCCTTTCACTTGCAGACAGTTTTCCTGCAGGCCATATATGGAGATGTCTCTGAGATGTGGTTTTAATATCAACCAGACTAGAGAGCGGAGGAGGCATGTGACCACCACACGTGGAGGGCAAGGGTAAGGTGTCTGCAGCCATAAGAACCACAGGTTCTCCTGAGAGTGCGTGAGTGGGAAAGGAGAGTACGATAGGTTTAGAATAGGTTTGGAACGGAGCGTGGGGATTGGAAGATGCTATAAGCGGTACCAAGTGGTGCAGCACAGAGGTCCAACAGACCCAGGTCAATCAGCCCATATGGGCGAAAAAGGGGAGAAAAAGAGAGAGAAAGAGAGAGACCCCTATTGAAGGGGGCAGAAGGGCCGAAATTGATTTCGAAATGAAGAGAGAAACAGAAAGCGAGAGACAAAGGAGACAGGAAGGGCAAAGGAGAGTTTGAGAGAGAGAGAGAGATAGAGGGGGAAAAAAGAGCGCAAGAGTAGGAAAAAGAGGGAGAGGGGTGGGCCAACTCACGGCACGCTCCCAGACAGCTGCTTGACTGCGGTACAGTCGTAGAAGGTGAACTCTGTTGCCGTGACGACGACATCACCGAAGCGCAGAGACAGGGTGACCGTGACAAACTCTGAGGAGAGAGTGAAATGGAGAGAAAGAGAAAAGACAACAACGATAAATCATAAGCAACATTGTGTTTCACTTCACCAGGATCCCTACCCGAACACCGTGCCAAGCGTTCTGAAACTACTCTGTTCGGGAAGATTTGAGAGACAGAGACAGAGACTTGGCCTTGTCGGTCTGACCGCGTCTTCAAAACAGTGTGAGGAGGGGAGAACGTGAGAGTGAGACCCCAAATAGTGCCCTAGTACCTATTCAGTGCATTATGGGGACTGGTCAAAAGTAGTGCACTATGTAGGGAATGGGGTGCCATTTGGGACAGCGCCTGAGAGTACGCTTGGCCAAGTGGAGAGTCATAACAGAGCTCTGTAATAAAATCCATCTGCAGCCCCAAAGCCCCCAGACGTAAACAGTGCAGAGGGAGTTCAGGTCTGTGGGGCCCACCGTGTGTGAAGTATGAAGCGCACTGATTGCACACACACACAGACACGCTCGCACACCTACACACAGACAGACAGAGACACACACACACTGGCATGTAAATATGGTAGACGTGTATTCCCTCACACACACTAGCCCATGCACGGAAATATTTTCGGGAGCTGGGTCAATGCAATTGGATTGTATCACTTCACTTAATACAATCTTGAGTCATTTTCAAAGTATCAAGCTGATCTTCCTAATTCTAATCACAGGATAAGAGCGTCTGCTTAATGAATTAATGGTTCAGACTATGAACTAAACCACGATTACATTATGTGAGTAGGGCTGGACTCCCAAGATCCCATTTGAACCCCCTGCAGATCACACGCACACACACACACACACACACACACACACACACACACACACACACACACACACACACACACACACACACACACACACACACACACTAACTCCATATACAAACACACACAGTCACACACACACAGATCTCTCTGTAATACATGTGGGATCAGTGGAGCCCCCTGTGTGTGTCTATTCACTAATACCCCCAGGCAGACGAGCATAACTACCTAACCCTCACGGCCTGAGAACCACAACAATCCTCCTTGCTCCAGGAACAATGTTCATGGGAACCAAGGGGAGAGAGAGAGAGATGGGGGATGAGAAAAAGAGTGGACGGATGGAGGGAGGGGAGAAAGGACAGGGGGGAGAGGAGTTCCTGTGTGTACATGCATACGTCTGTCACGCCCTGACCTTAGTTATCTTTGTTTTCTTTATTATTTTGGTTAGGTCAGGGTGTGACAAGGGTGGTTTGTTTAGTTTTTGTATTGTCTAGGGGGTATTGTATGTCTAGGGGTTTTTATATATCTAGGGAGTTTTGTATGTCTAGGGGTTTATATGTCTATGGTTGCCTAGATTGGTTCTCAATCAGAGGCAGCTGTTTATCGTTGTCTCTGATTGTGGACCATATTTAGGTAGCCATATTAATTTGGTATTTTGTGTGTTATTGTCTATGTATAGCTACCTGTGTCACCACTCCTTGTTCATAGCCTCACGTTCGTTTTGTTGTTTTGTATTAGTTTAAGTGTTCTTCGTTTATTAAAAGAAGAATGTATTCTCATCACGCTGCGCCTTGGTCTCCCCACTATGACGAACGTGACATCGTCCAACTACCCACAAGCGTATACATGCTTGCTTTTTTATCGGCACTTGATAGTTAACAGTTAATCCCCGTAATTCCTCCGAAATGACTAACTAAAACAAATCGACGGCTCCAAGCACGCAACCGAACCGTCGCAGACTATCCCAGACAAAAAGATAGAAGAGGCTGAATTGTTGCGTGAATTTAAAATCATTAGTTATAGCTGCTACCCGGACCGGCGGAGTTGGAGATTACTCCCTGCTGTGTAAACTGGGAGCCAAAGAGGATTGGGCTGCAACACACATCTGCTCTGCAAGGACATAGGATGTCGCTGCCTAGAGTGGCGCTACAGGCTGATCGGCCTGTATAGCCACACACACACACACACACACACACACACACTTTAATGAACTCATGAAACTCAGTGTGTGTGTGTGTGTGTGTGTGTGTGTGTGTGTGTGTGTGTGTGTTTGTGTAAAAAGTATGTAGCTGCAGGTTGAATGCCCAGTACATGCTGATCTCACCCCGTTGGTACTCACCTTGTCCAGGGGGCACAGCTGGCACCCTGTTGGGGTCGGGGGAGAGGCAGGTGACGCCCGTGTCGGTGACGGTGGCAGGACTCTCAGTGTCATGGAAGTAACAGGCATACGAGTTGTCCTCTTCTAGGATGGGCAGGCCCGGGACTGATAGAGCAATCTAAGGGAGGTAGGGAGAAGAGGGGGAGGATGTGAGAGAGAGGGAAAGAGAGAGTGTGAATGAGCTGGCTCGGCTCTGCAAGAGCGGATCTGCATTTCAACTAAATCCAGGAACTCAAGGAACACTAAATTGGACCTTGGCTGGATAGAACTGGTTTGAACTTGATAAAGGTTGCTAAGATCTGGATTTATCTGGATATCACAGAGATGTCGTTGAAGGCCTGAGAAACTGAGGAGAGATCGAGTCTCCGTCGGGGAGTTTTGTTTCCACTGACAAGCAGCATCTCAATAGTCCAAACTCGCACTCGCTCCCTCCCATCGTATTGATGTGAGCAGATTAAAAAAAAGGCAAATCCTCAAGAAGAATCCACCATATCACCTTCACCTACCCCCCGATTTCAAATCAGCGCAGATAAAGCAGAGGAGACGAGACGCACCCAAGGTCATGCCTTGCGTGTTTACTTGGACGTGTGCAAGGAGACACCCTTCCCTCCCACTATTAATCCCCAATGTCAGATGATATACATATGTACAATTGACATGAATTATTCTGTACCACTGTCCAGAGCCGGATCACTTAATACATGATTTATACTAGATGTTGAGACGGGGGCAGCTAGCGCCGAGTCTGATAACCTAATCTCTGATCTTCGCTCCGACACTGGAAGTCAAACGAGCAAACACTATGTACAGTGTGGAAATAAAGGAATGCACTGTCTATGAGCATGCGCTCGCATACCCATGTACGTGGACACCCACAGACACACATGCAATAGAACGCATACACACAGAGACACAGAGGCGTGCCCGCGCACACGTACACGTCTCTTCTCCTCGCGGCTGATGTTGGAGGGGCTGAGGGACTGGATGGTGAGGCACTGCTGCTCCATGTCGAAACTCCACAGCCACTGGCCCGCCTGAGCCCTGTGTGAACACTGAGACTGCTGGCCACACCTAAAACACACAACCGATTATCATCACACAATACCGTACACACTACACGATCAAATCATACCGTAACAGACACGTCATGGCCTCGGTGTCGTATCGCTATAAAAGGGCAGGATGTAGACGGAGACAGGAGGGGAAGAGGGAGGAGAGGACTATAAGGGCAAGGGGAGGGAGGGAGACGGGAAACGGAGGGACAGAGAGAATGGGAACATGGGAAAGGGAGAGAGTGAAGAGTGACAGAGGAACCGGGGGGGCGCAAAGAGGCGATGACACCGACGAAGGCCGAAACGTTTGTCTATCTGCCTAACCCTGGATGAAATAAATACTAAAAATCCTTGAATCTCCTTTTTGAGCGTGGACCGGCTACACACTGTCGATGGGAGAAACAGAGTGGGGGAATATGAAGTAAATGTGGAAGGAGGATAGAAAGCCAGGCGAGTTGATAACATTAAATAACATTAGCTGGGGGAAAATGGAGAACAAGTAGGGAGGATACGTGGCCAAGGTGCAGGAGAAGGGAGAGGGGGAGGAAGGAGAGGGAGAAAGAGATGGTAAAAGATGCTCTTCATCACTGCATCGTTACTCAGAGCAATCCCCCTGAGTAGTACGAGTGGTACCACAAATACATTCTCTGACTGTGTTGAGCATCTGCAATGCCCTGAGTTTTTCCAGTGTGCTTGACCTGACAATGGAAAACTCTGGGCTCTAGTTTGATATGTCAGCCCTTTAACCAGAGACAGAATTGTGTGTATTACTTGAAAAAATGTACCAGGTTACATGACAATAAAAGTAATTTGTGACAATCAATCCCATTGGATTACTCCGAATGAGCCGCTCACCTCCCCTCCAGGACACACCAGCCACAGTAGGGGTCGTGGGCCGACAAACAGGCCTGGCAGTCCAGGTGTTCGTGGCACTCTGCCACTGGCCTCTTCTGCAGCTGTGACCGCAACAAAACAACAGGGAATATTCATCATGACGTTATGTCCAACGCATTGCAAATGATGACACAGCTCTTAACCGAGCCAAAAGGAGACCCATTTTACCCCCCCGCCCTAGTCTTAGCCTATTGGTGCTGTGGATTAAGTCATTACTATAAATGTAACCTCGTCCTCAGGCCTAAAAGAGCTGCTGTGGAATGAGAACTATATACCAGCGCTTCCCAAACCTGCCACCCTTGGTGCCCCCAGGACCGAGTTTGGGAAATTCTGCGAAAAAACTATAAAATAGTATTTTATGAGAGACACTTGTTGACCACTGGGGGGGAGCCTTAAGTTGTGACGTGGTGAACTGTCGGCGTCAGAAGTGGGATTCAACTGTGAAACACAGACAACGACACGAGAGAGTTAAGACAGCACCAACAGTTCTGGGACCAGGCTAGTGTACTGTACCATGGTGGAGGTCATGATGAAGAGATGTTCCTCTGACTGATCCAGGACCAGGTCAGAGCTGATGGCTGCGTTGGCCTGGATGGAGACGACGGCATACTCCTCCACCTCACCATTAGGGCCCAGGAACACCTGGAGCACACACAAGCCAATGGTTAAGAACCCCATAAGGTACATTTCAATTCGCTATGGAAAACGGATGGAGGAGTAACAGAACTCGAGTCACTTGTGTGAAAGGAAAACATGCAATAGGGTTAGCCTACTTGAGGGAGTTATAACGTAGGCTCGTTAGCGAGGATCGCTACAATATTATAGAATCCAAAGAAGACAATTTTCGTAAAAAGTCATTTCGAAATTCTATTTTAATGTGACGCATACCACTAGTTATATAATTCACTAGAAAGGGAGACAAATAGCCTAGCATGGGCTGTTAAATATAGCCATTAGGAATAACAAGTGTGCTAAATTGAATTCGGTTGGTATTTGAAGTATTTTGAGCCACAACGGTTTCAGAGTTTAAAACGGTGACACGTCATAGGTCTACTGAAAGCATGAAGACGGGCTGGTTGGAGGAATTGGGATGCCAATCTAAATGTGTGTCTTGAAGAGGTCAACGGGGAACATGGAGACGGGGTAATTGTTCGTGTGGCAAGTAGATGCAGTTCACTCAGTCATCCTCCTCACTTTTTAAATCGCTCTCCTCTCGCTCTCATTTCAATACACACCCGATTCGTGTTTGGGCGTGGGTATAGGTGTGTGTGTGTGTGTGTGTGTGTGTGCATGTTTGTCTATGCGTGCGTGTGGGTTTGCTTGTTTGTCTACGCGTGCGTTTGTCTGTGTCTGTGTGTCTGAATATTATTTCAATGCAGGCGTGTATTTCTTCAAGAAACGCAGAGAGATTTGCCTTGGCATTTCTTGAAAAGAAAGGCTGATCTGATGCGTCAATGCCCTAAGCTTGCTCCCCTTTGAAGAGGGGGGAATCTAATTTAAAATCAGTTGTTTCATGTCTGGCAACCCGTCTGACCCATCTGTTCTGTAGGGTTGCCATGTTGGGGGACTAACTGTGCTCTCGTGTGGGCTAAATTGCTGTTATTAGAGCCTAAACAGTCAAAGCCTTTGATGAACGCCGGGATCAAAGAACATGCGACGGCATAGCTGACCCAAAACTCTCCCCCACCGTCCAATAGAATTGGATTATCTCATCACGGCGAAATCTTGGCCTATATCTCGACCATTGCACTCCCCATCATCTGTGTGTGGCCCTGCCTGGACACACACACACACACACACACACACACACACACACACACACACTACAGAACAAACAAACTCAGATGCAGGCACACACACACACTTTCACAGATTGAAACACAGACACATGTTCTTTCTATGCCTCTTGCTCCTTCTCGTTCGCTCTGTCACCCCCCCTACACACACCCACTTACACACACCGACCCACCCCCACTACACACACCCATCACATTAGGATGATTGCACTCTGGTGGAGGTCCACGTGAAAGAGCGAAAGAGTGGAGGAGTGGAATGTCCAGTAATAGCATTACATTAGACAGGTAACCTGATGTTGAAAGGCCTGCTGTAAATAACATAAAAGCCTGACGCTGTGGAGCTCCCGGTCAAGCACTTCTCACATTAAGGTGGCTCAGTCCCCCCCCATGCCCCAGTTTTTAACAGTGGAACAGCAGGAAATACTGCCCGCCTACCTCAACCTAATGGATTGAACTGTTTTGTGATGTGTAGCATTTGTTCATTTGGGGGGAAATGTAGCATTTGTTCATTTGGGGGGAAATGTAGCATTTGTTCATTTGGGGGGAAATGTAAGCACATTTTTTTGTACTGGATGTCATTGCTCTTTCTTCCGACTTTTGGCCTCCAGGAAGTTGATACGACATTTGTGACAATGAAATCGCATAGATTTTTATAGATTCTTTTTATTTAACTAGGCAAGTCAGTTAAGAACAAATTCTTATTTACAATGACGGCCTACACCGGCCAACGCTGTGCCAATTGTGCGCCGCCCTATGGGACCCCCAGACACAGACGGTTGCGATACAGCCTGGAATTGAACTAGGGTGTCTAGTGATGCCTCAAGCACTGAGATGCAGTGCCTTAGACCGCTGCGCCACTCGGGAGGCCAAAGCCACTTGATGGCCAATACAAATCAATCGACTTCCCAATATCAAATCTGTTATAGAGCTTAAACAAATACCATTTTCAACAAATATCTATTTCACTGCCAATTCACCTAGAGGGTATCAGTCTTGTGCAGTAATACGCAAGCGAGAGACGCACATGTAAAATAATATGTACTTTATTGTCAATTAACTTACAGAGAACAAAAAATGTGCCTTTAATGCTCACAACACAAACCCCCCCCAAAGACACTCACACTCTCACACCGAGGGGTTGGAAGCAATGGGCCAGCCACAGTGCAGCACCACTAGAGCAATTGTAAGGGGTTATGTGGCTTGCTCAAGGGCACAATGGCAGGCAATGGTATCTAGTATGTCCCAGGGTCATATATAGTTCTGGGACTACAGTTAGGGACAGTTCGGGACTTCATTCACACAATTCGGCAGTGTGCGGGTGTGAGGACTGATGAGTCTACGGAAAGAGAATAGGGCCTTCTGTTTAGAACTGTTTTTCCCATCTAGTTGCCACTAGTCAGCGTCTATGCACTGTGACACACACAACAAAGACCTGAGTCATGGACTGATATTAGCTAGCCAGTGGTGTTGTTTTGTGGTCAGTGTATAATGTTTTTTATTTTTTTTACTGTTAATGGGTGTCATTGTGCTGATAGAGCTTCCCTCCACTCTACCCCACTCCGCCCTGGTCACAACCGCAGGGCACCTATTGACAAAAGAAAAATGGCACAAAGCGCTAATTGTTAGCACTAGTCACCATTCCTCGAAGTGACATTCCTCGAGTGAGAGAACTCGCTACTGTTATGTACTCGTGATGCTTATAAATACTCTGATGTGGCTTCTCCTTGGCTTCACTGACAGTGATAGGCGAACCGAGCACATTTAAACTACTGAGATTCACCCTAAGAGCCCCCCCCCCCTTTAATTTCCATGTTTGGAAATTAAAACTCAATCCCTGGCCCTAATGTCATATTTGAAGTGTGGTGTTCCCCCTTCCCCCAAGCCCTCTGTGTATCACTGTCATATTAACACAAAGCCCCCCTCCAATGTGGGCACCCTGGTCCATGAACCCCAGAAGACACAGCTCCCCACGCCACCCCCTGTGACCTCTGCACCAGGTGATGGCACCACACAAAAATCTAGCGGACAGAACAGAACCGTGCCTCCTGTTCACACCAGCTTCATGTGACCCCAGCCAATAAGGAAAGCCAATGGACTGGACTTATTCCAGCCAACACGGCAACCCAATGGACTGGACTTGTCCCAGCCAAGCTGGCAAGCCAATGGAATGGACTTATGCTAGCCAACATGACAACCCAGTGGATTGGATTTATCCCAGCCAACATGGCAACACAATGACCTGGACTTATCCAAGCCATACCGCCTAGACTTAATGTTCTGGGACAATTACGGCTGTTGAGTTTGTATTGAGATGTCCGTTCCCAGTTCTCTATATCGGAGGATGGTACAGGCTGGATGTACGAATATCCCCCTCGTAGCTTGTACGGTTAACAATAGTGTCAGTCTATACGGCCCTTCCTCTATCAGTGACCTGGTCCATGCTGGGCCAATACTGCCTTTCCATGGAAACTTACAGGGCTTTCGACCAGACAATGGAGGACTACGACTACGTTTTACGAAACAGGACATGAATAAATGAAGTAAGGGGAAGAAAGAGAGCTGGGGGGGAGGGGGAAGAGAGAGACCCAGCTGAAGAAAAGGGGAAAGAGAAAGAGAAGAGGTCTTACTGTGCATAACAACAGTACTAGTGTTATCTGGCAGGTCCATGGAAAAGCAAAACGCACCCAGAGCCAATTAAGAAGGACGCATTCATTACCTGGGCCGGTCTGCTCCTTCTACTATTTATGGAGTGCTGAGTACAGTGCATGTGTTCGCGCGGCAGTTTGCGAATATCTGGAGCTGCAGTTATCTACAGATGATCAAAGGCTCACTTCATGCAACGGAATGTACTGGAATATGCTTTATACAAAAACAACCAGCATAGGACATGTCTAGTCAGGGCCCAAAATTCACAAAGAGTCCTGATCTAGGATCAGGTCGCCCCTGTCAATATAATCTTATTTTGATCGGTATTGAAGGTGGTCCCCTTATACCATAGATATAAACCGCTCCATCAGTTTGATCTCTATGGTCTCTACCTTGCGCAGGTTCCCCTTGGAGTCCCCCAGGAAGGCGATGGTATGTCCCACCCTCACGCTGACAGCCACTGCGGTGAGACGGGCGGACGGACTGTCCAATATGGGCTCGGTTTCCACCGGCACCCGGCTGGCCATTGGACTGGGGGTGTGGTCCGAACCACAGGGGTAGGCATCAAGGGTATTCTATAGGTCAGGAGGGAAGGAATATGCAAATGAATGTAGTTTAGAGTCGTATGAGGCAGTAGGTCAAATGTATCTACAATGAAAACAATAGCGTTACAGTCAGACAACAAGTCTAAATGCAGATGGATTTGCGCTTAAAAATCTATGGTCAAAAACAGATACACAGCGGCAACTCATTCACTAGTATTATTAATTGCGTGGAAGGTTAGACAGGTGCTAAAAGTCTATAGTGGCTCCCTCGTATCCTATACGAACACAGTCACGATTTATACTGGTAGGGTTAGAGGTGAGGGGGAAACTATTGCAGGAATCCGGCAAACGGTGTTCCAAAGTGCTTTAAAAAAAAATTGCTTCGACCCTTTGACAAAGGAAGATCTATGGTTGGACAGGTTGTTTTTTGTTTCGCAAGTTTTGGGAACACCCGAGAGCAAGTCATTACTAGATCAAGAACAATTCTGAGTACAACAATCTGTTTTTACAATCTCCCAAACACAAATGCATCCACGGAATTTCATTATGATGACACTGTGTCAAGATAAATAACCAGTTTACGAGGCCCTGCAAAAAAAAAAAAAAGTAGCAACAACAGGAGGTACAAGAAATAAACATTGGGATCTACCCACTGTTCATAGTGACCTGTTTTGATGGTTTCCTATGGTGTTCCAATTTGTTACAGAGACTTAGCCCAGCACTATCCTTATCTCCCCATAACCCTATCTCCCTCCCTCTCTCCCTCACACACACACCCAATCTCTTGCTTCCTCCCCCTGGCTCTCCTTCCGTGTCCTGTCTGCTTCACTGTTGCCATCTCCCTCCTTCGCTTCTTGGCGGTGGGTGACTTTATCTGTCCTTGTCAGTCCTCGTTAAACATGGCCCTCCGGCTAATGAAGGCTAATGCCGCAGATCAATTCCCCCCTTACAATCCTATTAAATTACCCAGCATGCGTCCCGCCCTGTTTCCTATGTAGTGCACTACTTTTGACCAGGGCCCATAGGGCTCTGGTCAAAAGTAGTGCACTATACAGGGAATTGGGTGTCATTTGGGACACAGGACCACCACACTACTGTTCCCCAACCCTCACTGGAGGTAAACAGCATTCAAGGGTCAGAGTTGAACAATTGTTCTGTTTCCTCTATGTGATGTATCATTAAACACACTGTGGCTCAGCGACCAACTGTAGTTGGTGCGGTAGTCGCACTAAAGGTACACACAAAAGCGCACATACATACACATGTGTATACAGCACACAGAGAGAGAGAGAGCGAGAGAGACAACAGGGGAATTTCCAAAGCTAGTGGCATTACGAGAAAATAATCAAATTGAATTCCCCAAATAGGAGGATTACATTTGTCTGTACTAAAAGATCAAATTAAATGTCATGACATTTCTAACACGGAGGTCACGTTGCTGAAACCGAATGACTCCGGAAAGCGTCTGATCTAGTAGCATGCTCAATAGTAGGCTTACAGTAAATTTAGAAGACATTCGGACTTTGAAAGAAACATCTTCATTCGCACATGTCGAGGAAACCCAGTTAAACTCTATTTTACCATCCTCTAGTTGCCTTCTAAGTACTTAAAACACAGTTACAGCATACATACTACATTATTATCACTTCATAATATTCTAATACTACCACTAGGTTTTCAAACAAGGACCAAAACGTATCAATTGCATGCCATGTCATTTCGTAATACATACCGGCTGAACAGAACTATTAAATAAAACACTACCAGACACAATAAAACAAGGATTACTGCTTACAATCTGGCACAGAATGGTTACAAATTGTTGGATTTTTGGCAAGGGGCACCGGAAAGTACCCATTGTT
Organism: Oncorhynchus tshawytscha; assembly: GCF_018296145.1. Lineage (NCBI taxonomy): Eukaryota > Metazoa > Chordata > Actinopteri > Salmoniformes > Salmonidae > Oncorhynchus > Oncorhynchus tshawytscha. Next base: position 51,099,128 of record NC_056430.1, read on the forward strand.
CCCCCACAATTTCCTCATACGAGGTAGCCTAAATATCAGCAATAAAAGGGACTGTAAACTAAAGTGCTTCCAGAGACACAACACAATAAGGAATTGGTGAATAGACCTGGGTTCTAATAGTATGCGAAATTATTTCAAATACTTTAGCGGGCTTGAGTGAGCTCGTTTGACAATATGGAAATGAATGGAATAGTCCAAAATGCCAAACCCCGTCCACCTGAGCCTCAAGACAGGCTATAGCGAATGTTAAAAGATTTGGAAAGATTACGATCACTATTTGAACCCAGGATTGTATAAAATAAGGACCTGGCAAGTCAATCCACTCATCCCCACTCCTACTCACCGACGGCAGGTTGGCGCAGTTGGATTTGACTTCGTACTCGATGTAGGCCGCCTCCCCCCCTCCCTCGTCCCGGCCGAACTGTGTGTAACACAGGTCCCTGGTGGAGTTGATCCTCTGGTCCAAATCATCAAGATTGAACATGCAAAGAGCAGAGTCCTCGCTGGGTCGCGTGGACGAGGCCTGCCGGGTGGAGAACACCCCCAGGAGCACCTCTGCCTGCCCAGCATCGCCCCCATTCTGCTTGGGTGGTAGACCAAGGCGGACAGCCTGGAGCAAGTTGTAGCTCTTCCCGGCCGCCGAGCGACAGGCCAGGGGCACTTCCACGTACGAGTAGTAGGCCTGGTCGTCCAGGCACACGCGTGACACGTAGGTGCGGTACTCGCGAGACTGAGACTTAATGTCGCGGCGGTAGAACAGGAAGTAAACGTGCTGGCGGTGGGCGAAGGATGCCACGAAGTGGTGGTCGTACTCCGAGAGGCGACCCGCCACTGCTAGCTTCGCCGTTTCTTCGTAGGAGAAGACGGGCTCCTGGGCCAGGTTGCGTGTGGAGATGGGTGGGTGGCTGCTGGTGTAGCCACGGCCCACAAAGAGCACGGGCTGGCGGTCGGGGCGGGAGCGCACCACCAGGCCCACTGTGCTCACATTGGGGTGGTTGGCAGCCACGTACTGCGTGTCCACGGGCCGCTCGGCCGAGAACAGCACCGTACCCACCGAGTCCAGACTCCGCTTCTGGCAGATGCCCTGGTTAACGCTGCCGCAAGTGATCAGTTCCATGGCGTAGGGGTCCACCAGCAGGAGTTTGTTGTGGTTGCTGGTGCGCCGCGCTTGCGGGCAGTTGCTCTCGGTGACGGGGGGCAGGCACTCGCGGCTGTCAGTCACGGGCCCCGTGTTGTCCTGGAGCTCGGCGGTCAGATTGCGGTCCAGCTGGAAGAGGTGGTCCCGCGCCCCCACGTAGATGCGCCCGACTGCAGGGTCTGGGTGCAGGGCCAGGTGCTCGAAGAGGGCGTCTGTGCGGGTGAAGGTGGGGTAAGGGGAAGAGGGGGTGGAGGATGGGTCAGAGACCCAGGCCAGGCCATAGGAGGGCCAGCTGGCAGCTAGCAGCAGCGACAGTACTGGGACCGCCGCTGGGACTGAGAAACCATGTCGCACCATCCCCGGAGGCATGGCAACCATTCTGGCAACCCAGGGGAGAAAGAGAGGGATTCACACACTATTTTTAACCATAGATAAGTATATACAGTACATAGACGAGATTCACAACAAAAGTCCCTTGTACATACACTTGTACACTACACATTTACATTCAAAAACAAGGCCCTGTACAAACTGATAAACTACAACTTATACCTCTATTTGACGAATTAATAGGATAGCGTTTCCTCACCATTTGTTTCCAACGATGCGTTACAGAGGCATGTCACCTCTTGACCTCCCAGCAGCTTGGTTTGGTTAAAAACACCTCCTCTACAGCTCCAATCTGCAAGACAAAGGGAGACAAAGGGACAAATGGTTAACATCTCTGTAAACCAAGGAACACCAGTCCAAGTATATATAAAGGTTTCCACTTACCTCAACACCTCAAGTGTTAGCAACAGGTGCTAGGAGCAACAAGTGTTACCCCAACACCAGAGTTAGCATGTTTCTTATTGAACAAATCCCAACACATAAAACACAAGTCTACGTAAAAATAGGAAGTCATCTAATCCTGCTCCAGCAGATACACATGTGACAGACCAGGTTCAGAATCAGGGTTCACACTCAGGTCTCCTGCACTCCATAATAATTCATTATCCCCCTGAGCGATACGGTGTTTGGTTGCGCACTGTGAGCACGCTTGACAAAATGGAGCTCATTCCCATTGAAATTCTAGTCAGACCTGCCTTTTCCCAACAACATCCGTTTTCACTGGCCTGGGAAGCCATTCTTATCAAAAGCCAGGTCAAGTAGTGTCACTCATAGAGAGTTTTCAGTACTACACACACTCATTGCTCCAAGCCCTCTCCAATTCTAGGCTACCAGGCAAAAACACTTCACTTCAGCCACTAACACCCCTGGACACTTTAACCACAGTCATTCCTGGCACCAACATACTGTGTGCGTCCGAAATGTCATCCTACTCCCTATTTAGTGAACTACTTTTGACGAGGCCCCAAAGGGTTCTGATCAAAGGTAGTGCACTATATAGGGAACAGGGGTGCCATCTGGGACATAGCCAGCCTAACTCTCACTCTACCTCTGCACATCTCCCTCCCCACTTCTGTACTCCCCCCTTTTCTCTTCAGTCACTGGCACGGAAGTGGGATTATCCACTGCTAGTTCAGACGGATCTCTCTCGCTCTGTCTGTAGTGAGAGGAGCAAGAGAAAGAGACACACTGAAATATAAACTATTCACCCCTCCACCACACCTCATTCCTCACCACACTGAGGCATGTTCAGAGCCCTCTTTTACGAGGAGAGGTAGAGGTTTTATCTGGGAAATAGGGTAAAGGCTTGGCAGGGGGCCAAACTATTAACAAAAGAAAACAATTTTTACTCAAGCATAATAATTATAATTACCACCGTTTTTTTTCCTCCAAATCGGTATAATTTTGACCTGACATGAATTACATCAAGCCGTAATTTTGCACTTCCTCTACAAACGTTTGTTTTTCCGCTTGATAGCCTGCTCATGTATAAGTAATTACAGTTCTCTGGAAAGTTTTATCAACTGAAGGCACCAGAGGCAAAGTCGCTCTTTGATTGATGCATTAGTCGGTGAACATTCAAAACAAGCAATCCAAACATTGGGTCGGGATTCGGAGGGAAGATAGGACACACTGACAAAACAAGCCAAAAGACAGACTCTCCCCTTTGATCCGGCGAAGGAAAAACAAAAACAAATTAAAAGCCAAAAAAGGGTTCTTCTGTCTACAAGTTGTCAGGTCGTGAACCCCATTTGCTGAGCATACCCGGGTTCAAACACTATTTGAAATCATTCAAAACGCTTCAGCCGGGCTCCATTGAGCTTGCCTGGTTCAATGGAACCAATAGAACTGGCAGAAATGCAAAGCCCCACCCATCTGTCAATCCATGCAGGCAAAAGCAAACTCAAAACGTATTTGAAAGATTTCAAATTAGATAAAAATGACAGAACCATCTTCAATACCAAATGAGACTATTCGTGTTATTCAAAATGCATATAACCAAGGAACATCCAAGACAATCTCCTCACTCTGTCTCAGCCTGATTGCCCACTAGAAAAGACTCAACCCTGTATATTCAAAAATAGGAAAACGAACTGAAGATGGACATCTCAGTGGAAGACTGGAACAATATATGCCGAACACAACTTACTGTACTTCTACAAACTCAAGAAAATGGAGGAAGTTTAATTGGAAAAATGACAGTTTAAAAAAGAAAAATCACTCCTAGAATGAAAAGCCAACAGTTAGGCACACAGCAGCCATGCTGGTGGCTGTGTGGCCATGTAGATGCCAACCACACATGTTTTTGGGTAATGTCAGAAGATGTCATTGTTTGGAGATAATGTATGCTCAGTGTTAAAAGATGTCCTGGGATATGAAGTCCCTAGAACTTGCCATGTAATGTATCCTGGCAATATTCCAGAGAATGTGATGGGAAGCGATAGATATCGCCCGAGTGGTGCAGCGGTCTAAGGCACTGCATCTCAGTGCTAGAGGCATTACCACAGACCCTGGTTCAATCCCGGGCTGTATCACAACCGGCCATGATCGGGAGTCCCATAGGGCGGCGCACAATTGGCCCAGCGTCGTCTGGGTTAGGGGAGGGTTTGGCCGGGGTAGGCCGTCATTGTAAATAAGAATGTTCTTAAACTGACTTGCCTCGTTAAATAAAAATACCCGATTAAAGTAAGAGCCATTACCAGGTCCTACCCATCCTAGATTACAGAAACGTAATTTATAGAGATCAGCAGGTAAGGGAGCTCTCGAGCAGCTCGGATGTTCTTTACCATCAGATTTGTCACCAATGCTCCTTATAGGACACATCATTGCACTCTATACTCCTCTATAAACTGGTTGTCTCTGTATACCCATCGCAAGACCCACTGGTTGATGCTTATTTCTAAAACCTTCTCAGGCCTCACTCCCCCCCTATCCGAGATATCTGCTGCAGCCCTCATCCTCCACATACAACACCCATTCTGCCAGTCACATTCTGTTAAAGGTCCCCAAAGCACACACATCCCTTGATCGCTCCTCTTTTCAGTTCGCTGCAGCTAGCGACTAGAACGAGCTGCAAAAACAAACACTCAAACTGGACAGGCTTTCTTCATTCAAAGACTCCATCATGGACACTCTTACTGACAGTTGTGGCTGCTTCACATGATGTATTGTTGTCTCTACCTTCTTGCCTTTGTGCTGTTGTCTGTGCCCAATAATGTTTGTACCATGGTGTATTGCTGCCATGTGGTGTTGGTCTTAGGTCTCTCTTTATGTAGTGTCTCGCTTGTCGTGACATATGTTTTGTTATATATTTAAAATGTTTAATCCCAGCCCCAGTCCCCGCAGGAGGCCTTTTGCCTTTTGGTAGGCCGTCATTGTAAATAACAATTTGTTCTTAACTGACTTGCCTAGTTAAATAAAAAGAAATAAATCATTAACACAACTGGTAAAAAGTGGAAGCCTCAAAATCTAAAGAATGGCAAAGTATAATCCAATACATCTTTCATTTTGGAAAGCTTGACATACAGTGCCTTCAGAAAGTGTTCATATCCCTTGACTTTCCACATTTTGTTGTTCTTGCCTGAATTTAAAATGGACTGAGATTGTGTCACTGGCCTACATACAATACCCCATAATATCAAAGAGGAATTATGTTTTCACATTTTTTAAAATTAAACATGAAAAAGCTGAAATGTCTTAATAAGTTAAGGAATACAAATTTGCTGAACAAGTGACTTATTAAGTTGCATGGACTCAGTCTGTGTGCAATAATAGAGTTTAACATGATTTTTGAATTCCTCTCTCATCTCTGTACCCCACACATACATTTATCTGTAAGGTTCCTCAGTTGAGCTGCGAATTTCAAAAACAAATTCAACCACAAAGATGAGGGAGGTTTTCAAATCACTTGCAAAGAAGGTCACCTATTGGTAGATGAGTTTTTTTTTAAAGCAAGACATTTAATATCCCTTTGAGCATGGTGAAGCTATTAAATTACACTTTGGATGGTGTATCAATACACCCAGTCACTACAAAGATACAGATGTCCTTCTGGGCTCAGTTGCCGGAGAAGGTGGAAACCACTCACAGGTTTCACCATGAGACCAATGGTGACTTTAAAACAGGTAGAGTTTAATGGCTGTGATGGGAAAAAACAAAGGATGGATCAACAACATTTAGTTTAGTATTGTGGCATAACTACAATGACAGAGCGCAAAGAACGCAAGCCTGTACAAAATCAAAATATTCCAAAACATGCATCCTGTTTGCAATAAGGCACTAAAGTCTATTGAACAAAAATATAAAATGCAACATGCAACAATTTCAACGATTTTATTGAGTTACAGTTCATAAGGAAATCAGTCAAATGAAATAAATTCATTAGGCCCTAATCTATTGAATTCACATGACTGGGCAGGGGCGCAGCCATTGGTGGGCCTGGGAGGGCATAGGCCCACCCACTGGGGAGCCAGGCCCAGCCAATCAGAATGAGTCTTTCCCCACAAAGGGCTTTATTACAGACAGAAATACTCCTCAATTTCATCAGCTATCCGGGTGGCTGGCCTCATCCTGCAGGTGAATGAGCCGGATGTGGAGGTCCTGGGATGGTTACTCGTGGTCTGCAGTTGTGAGGCCGGTTGGACATACTGCCAAATTCTTTAAAACGACATTGGAGGAAGCTTATGGTAGAGATATTAACATTCAATTATCTGGCAACAGCTCTAGCGGACATTCCTGCAGTTAGCATGCCAATTGTACGCTGCCTCAAAACTTGAGACATCCATGGCATTGTGTTGTGTGACAAAACTGCACATTTTAGAGTGGCCTTTGATTGTCCACAGCACAAGGGGCACCTGTGTAATGATCATGCTGTTTAATCAGCTTTTTGATAACCCATCTACCTGACAGGTGCAGCATATCTTGGCAAAGGATAAATGCTCACTAACAGGGATGTAAACACATTTGTGCACAAAATTGGAGAGAAAATAAGCTTTTTGTGCATACAGAACATTTCTGGGATCTTTTATTTCAGCTCATGAAACATGGGATCAACACTTTACATGTTGCGTTTTTATTTTTGTTCAGTATTTAAAAACAGCAAAAAATGAACTTTGTCCTGCATACAAAGCGTTATGTTTGGGACAAATCCAACAACACATCTCTGAGTAACACTTCATATTTTCAAGCATGGTGGGTGGTGGCTGCATCATTTTATGGGTATGCTTGTCATCAGCAAGGACTACAGAGTTATTTAGGATAAAAATAAATGGAATAGAGATAAGCACAGGTAAAATTCTAGAGGAAAACCTGGTTCAGTCTGCTTTCCAACAAACACAGTGAGACAAATGCACCTTTCAGCAGAACAATAACCTAAAACAAGGCCAGGTATACACTGGAGTTGCTTACCAAGACAACAGTGAATGTTCCCGAATGGCCTAGTTACAGTTTTGACTTAAATTGGCTTGAAAATCTTTGGAAAGACTTTAAAATGGCTGTCAAGCAATGATCAACAACCAACTTGACAGAGCTTGAAGAATTTTCAAAAGAATAATGTGCAAATATTGTACAAGGTGTGCAAAGCTGTATATTATTATGTACCTACTTTATAGCAACTGCTGTTTGTTTTTTTTTGTTTTTTTTCTGTTGATACTCTATATTGTTTTGAAAAAAGACTTAAGTATAAAAAATATAAATGATTTCACATCATATTTGAACCCAGATAGGGGAGAGTGGGGTAAGTCGAGCCACCCTTGTTTCGAGAAAGCCATATACAAAATGTATCATTTTATCCAATATTAATTAAGAGGTCATCATTTCATGGTCTGTGAAGGAAGAAATCACATGGAAAACAAAGTGGTAAGCAAGTAAGGTCCAAAAAACAGATTTTCACCAAGTCAAATGAATTTATGGTGTTACAGGTTTCTGAATTCTTGTATCTAAACCAAAGTAGATCACTTTGTTCTATACATCAGTTGGGGTCTCTATAACCTTCAATATGAGGTCCTAAACTGAGCATTAAAGTGCATTCTTGTAGCTGTGTGGACTAATATAGCTAAAAGGTTTACCCTGGGGTAAGTTAAGCCAATGGCCATGGAGTAAGTTGAGGCAAAGGTTGAGCAAATGTAAGTGTTTTCTTCCCAGGTGTAATTGCAAGGCATTATTGCTTGTGATATGAGGTAACAAAATTGGGCTGGCCTATGTTAAAATTGTTTAAATGATTAAAAGAAAAAACAAGCTTTGTGATTGTGTTGAATTGTGTTTGGGAAATAAACTCCTAACTTACCCTGTCCCGTGGCTCGACTTGACCCATACTCGGGTTAAGTTGTGCCAAGAGACCACTTTTTTTTGGACAAGCTATGTTTTCAAAACTAATGTTTTGATGAATTCTGATTTTCCAGTGATACACAATACCCTGAAATATATGTAGATATCTTTGTTAAAAAGAATACCATATTTCCATTGATGGAGTGATGCTGAATGTACAAAAAAATGGATCAACTCACCCCACTCCCCTAAGTTTGTGAGCCTGTCACGACTCTTCTGGAAACCTCTTCCCTATACTAACTCTGCCTCGCAAGAAAGATCGCTAACCCTGAGAACGCTACAGCCCCGGAGCCTAGGGCAGCCCCGTCAGGAATGACATGTTAACTCTGTGAAAGACTATAGCAACAAACAGTGTTTCTCCCATTTCCTCCATGACCACCGGATTCTGGGGGTCGCATGTAATACCATCGGGGGTCATGGTGAATTTGGCACAACCCAGTTACGTGGTTGTCACTTTGAATGATGGCAAAAATCTTGCAGGCCTGTGCGTTCACGGTCCAAGAGCAACAGTTGGGTCAGTTCAACGTCTGTTAATCCTTTTTTTTTTCTTCTTCTTTACTCCCTTCCCTCAAACTTATTTTAGGAAATAAAGCTGCCAGAAAACGTACGGCACACTGGCTTCTCACTCCACTTCGTCCTGTTTGACTTCCTTTTCCCGAAGCAATAATCCAATCAGGCTAAACTTCATTCAGAATTTTTTTGATATACGAGAAAGGGCGAATGGAGCGGTGATTCAATTCTTGTAGTCGGATCTCCAAATTCGATTTTGGGGGAGGGGTGGGGGGGGTTAGGTATCATTGTGAAAGGAGAGCGGGGAGGAAATGTGTGCTTGTAATTGGTTTATCTGTATGTAATGTTTCTTTCACCTCAGAGTAATGGAGTATTCCTTTTCCCTTCTGTCTCTTTACTGATTGGAGTGGACACAGAAGCTAATGCACCGGATTCCTATGGTCAAGCTGTGCAGACTGAACAGAGTATACAGTGTCTAGGCCTACCGTCAAAGTAAAGCTGCGGACCAAGCCTGTTTGTGTAGAGCCTAAATGTGTGGCCAATGTATATGCTTATGTGTGTTTGTGAGATTTAGCCTTACAAGCCTATATGGGTTTTCAATTGACCTATACAGGTTCTCATTGGCTGTACTGCCCTTGGATACGGAGAGGTCACCATGGATACAGACTAGGTTGTCAGGGATTTGGGGTCTGGGTTTTCAGGTATACTGTGGGTACAGAACTCAAGGAGGTCAACTGGTCTGGGCCTAGCCAAGAGACCAGACGACTACGGAGCATTCCTGGTAGGCCATCATCTGTTTACTGAAGTCGACTCCCACACACCACCACCATCTCATTCAATCAAGCCCAAATCTGTCAGTCAGTCAGACACACACACACACACACACACACACACACACACACACACACACACACACAGACACAGACACAGAGAGAGAGAGACAGAGACAGAGAGGGAGAGAGAAAAGGGACAAAAAAGATATAGGACAATTGAAGGGAAGAATGAGGGAGAGAAAGGGCGAGAGAGGAAAAGAGCGAGACAGACCCAGAGAAATCACCACAAACAAGTGCTCGCAAGCCTCAGTGCTCCCTGAGAACTGATGGAATGTGACTAATGATAATAAGCCACAAATGGGGGGGATAAAAAAAGAGAGAGAGAGCCATTAATTACAGGGCTTGCCCATATTCCCCATTCAACACCCAGAGAGGGAAGAATGGAGAAGAAGAAGTGGACTCCCACCCCATCCCACACCCACGCTCGCACACCCTTTCCTTTGCTCGACAGAAAAGCGGGACAAAAATCAGGTCTGCAGAGTGCACACGGCCTCCTGCGGCCAGTCACTTCCTAACATCAACAAAAGAGTGTTTACAAAGGATGCTTTAGAGCCCATGTTCAATTACACAAACACTGGCGTCGATGTACCCTCCCCCACCCCACCCCTTTTCACAGTGCAACTGTTACAGCACACACAGAGAAACCTGTGATATACAAATTGCTTAAACCATTCAGGGAAGCTCGTAAAGGCTAGCCGACGAGGGTCAGTACAAATGTACGCTATTGTGCTTTAAATAAGCAAACGCATCAAGTGGCGTGAGTGGAGAAATTACAACATCGTTAGTCAGTCTTAGCTTATCACCAAACATGTGTCTGATCACGCCCCTGTATGTTTTCATTGGGATATATCAGAGGGTGATATGTATGGCTTCCATTTCAGAGAGAGCAAACAATTATGGGTGCGACTAAAGGGAAGTGATTGACTGGCATGTCAACCCAAACCCCTAACCCCGGGAGACCCCTAATGAGGGTCCAAAAAGCAGTTAAAAATGTTTTCTACTTTGAGAGTATTTTGTGTAGATTGTTGACAAAAAATGACATTTAAATCAATATGAATCCCACTTTATAACATAAAAATGTTGACAAATGTCAAGGGCAGCAGCTAATGGGAATCCATAATAAATACAAATACTTCATGAAGTCACTGTACGAGTTTCTTTGACACGGTCATTGGTGAAGTACTGCATACGGCAGGTCCAGAATCTGACCAACTGTAATATCTACTGTAGTGTCTCACACCCAAAGAATCCCAAAGTATGTTGAGTGGGAAAGGAGAAGTAAAAAACTAAAAGTACAGGGGCGTGGTGGAGCATCATTTGGGGGAGTGTCCGGAGGATCTTCTTGGACCCACCCTTGGTCCACAAAACAAATCTGGAAGTTAAAGCTCTGTAAAATTAGTTGTTGATTATTGCTAGACAGCCATTTTCAGGTCTTGCCATAGATTTTCAAGCAGATATAAGTCAAAACTGTAACAAAGCCACTCAGGAACATTCACTCTCTTCTTGGTAAGCAACTCCAGTGTAGATTTTGCCTTGTGTTTTAGGTTATTGTCCTGTTGAAAGGTGAATTCATCTCCCAGTGGCTGGTGAAAAGCAGACACCCAGGTTTTCCTCTAGGATTTTGCCTGTGCTTAGCCCCATTCCATTTATTTTTTATTCTGAAAAACAAGGCAATCCTTAACTATTACAAAAACAAGGCAATCCTTAACTATTACAAGCATACCCATAACATGATGCAGCCACCACTATGCTTGAAAACATGGAGAGTGGTACTCAGTAATGTGTTGTATTGGATTTGCCCCAAATATAACACTTTGTATTCAGGACAAAAAGTGAATTGCTTTGCCACATTTTTTGCAGTATTACTTTAGTGCCTTGTTGCAAACAGGATGACTGTTGTGGAATATTTGTATTCTGTACAGGCTTCCTTCTTTTCACTCTGTCAATTAGGTGAGTATTGTAGAGTAACTACAATATTGTTGATCCATCCTCAGTTTTCTCCTATCACAGCCATTAAACTTGAACTGTTTTAAAGTCACCAATGGCTTCATAGTCAAATTCCTGAGCAGTTTTCTTCCTCTCCAGCAACGGAGTTTGGAGGCCGCATGTATCTTTGTAGTTACTGGTTGTATTTATATACCATCAAAAGTGTAATTAATAATGTCACCATGCTCATAGGGATATTATTTTTACCCATTTATCAATAGTTGCCCTTCTTTGCGAGGTATTGGAAAACCTCAGTGGTCTTTATGGTTGAATCTGTGTTTGAAATTCACAGCTCGACTGAGGGACCTTACAGATAATTGTATGTGTGGGGTACATAGATGAGGTAGTCATTAAAAAGAATCATGTTAATTAAACACTATAAAGGCACACAGAGTGAGACCATGAAACTTATGAGACTTGTTAAGAAATGTTCTACTCCTGAACTTATTTAGGCTTGCCATAACAAAAGGGTTGAATACTTAGACTCAAGACATTTCAGGTTTTTATTTTTAGTAAATTTGTAAAAACACATTTTTAAACATAAATCCACTTTGACATTATGGGGTATTTTTGTTGTGTATAGGCCAGTGACGGAAAAAAAGTCTAATTTAAAACATTTTAAATTCAGGCTGTAACACAACAAAATGTGGAAAAAGTCAAGTGGTGTGAATACTTTATGAAGGCACTGTATCTGTGACAGCACACACCTAGTCACTGGGCAGCAGTATCTAAACTCGGCAAGAAAAAAGAAACATCCCATTTTCAGGACCCTGTCTTTCAAAGATAATTCGTAAAAATCAAAATAACTTCACAGCTCTTCATTGTATAGGGTTTAAACACTGTTTCCCATGCTTGTTCAATGAACCATGAACAATTAATGAACATGCACCTGTGGAACGGTTGTTAATACACTAACAGCTTACAGACGGTAGGCAATTAAGGTCAGAGTTATGAAAACTTAGGACACTAATGAGGCCTTTCTACGGACTCTGAAGAACACCAGAAGAAAGATGCCCAGGGTCCCTACTCATTTGAGTGAACGTGCCTTAGGCATGCTGTAAGGAGGCATGAGGACTGCAGATATGGCCAGGGCAATAAATTGGAATGTCCGTACTGTGAGATGCCTAAGACAGCGCTAAAGGGAGACAGGACGGACAGCTGATTGTCCTCTCAGTGGAAGACCACGTGTAACAACACCTGCACAGGATTGGTAGATCCGAATATCACACCTGCGGGACAGGTACAGGATGGCAACAACAACTGCCCGAGTTACACCAGGAACGCACAATCCCTCCATCAGTGTTCAGACTGTCCGCAATAGGCTGAGAGAGGCTACCTGAGGGCTTGCAGGCCTGTTGTAAGGCAAGTCCTCACCAGATATCACCGGCAACAACGTCACCTATGGGCACAAACCCACCATCGCTGGACCAGACAGAACTGGCAAAAATGTCTCTTCACTGATGAGTCGTGGTTTTGTCTCACTAGGGGTGCTGGTCGGATTCACTAGATATTGACTGTTACTTTTGATTTTGACCCCCCCTTTGTTCAGGGACACATTATTCCATTTCTGTTAGTCACATGTCTGTGGAACTTGTTAAGTTTATGTCTCAGTTGTGAAGTCTTGTTATGTTCCTACATATTTACACACGTTAAGTTTGCTGAAAATAAGCGTAGTTGACAGTGAGGACGTTTGTTTTTTTGCTGAGTTTATATGAGGATTATAAATGTTTTCATTATTACGCATGAGTTGAATCTTTGAAAGGCCATGTTTATTCCTAACGTAATTGCCCAGGTGTTAACTTGCATAACTTGTATGATGCCGGTGCTTGTGAGAGAAGTACTGTATAAGTTAACTAGGCTGTATCATATCCGGCCATGAATGGGAGTCCCATAGGGCGGTGCACAATTGGCCCAGCGTTGTCTGGGTTAGGCCAGGGCAGGCCATCATTGTAAATAAGAATTTGTTTTTAACCAACTTGCCTAGTTAAATAAAAATAAATTAGACTGCTCTGTGTCCAGTTAGTTCAAGTAGCCTTTATTTATCAGTGTGCTTCAAACATTTTCTTCTAAGACTCTGAACTGAGTCGTGTTACAGTTTGTAATATGTTACAATCAACGCCTGCCAAAATCTTTAAAAAGTTGGCCACAGATTGTTACAAAAGCCGTGGTACATTATTTATTTTCTACATCAGACTTGACTCTTCTTCCAAAACTCTCTTGAAAGGGCTGAGTTTCACTGTTTGTTTAATTTATGATATTGAATTGCTACTCACCATCAGTCCCTCTTTATAAAGACACTATTTGTGCCCTTTCACTCTGAGCAAATCATTACATTACCATTACAGAGATAGCCTTTCAAGTGTTATTGATAGTCTACAGATTGTCAGTCCCTGTGTGTATTTTTTTTAAATTTGGTACAAGTCTTTTCATGGCTTCTGCGCCAGCCTTTCCAGACGGAGTTGGGTCGCGATACAAGTAGTGCCCCATGAATAACTGTTCCCCAGCCTGCCAGTTGGCCTGACCGCTTGCCTGGCTAGTTATTTATAGAGAACAATGGCTGCTGAACTGAAGAGAACACATTCCTCCTCGGCTGCTCAGTTGATTAACTTTCTGATAGGGAGATTACTGTGTGTGTGTTCTTCCAGAAAGTTATTCTCTACTGGTACAAGATGTAAAAATGACCGTATTTTTAAAAAATTAGCCCCTTTTAGGGAGAAGTTTGTTCTCACACTCTTTTGGTCATGTTCCACTGCTCTGGGGGAAGAGAAACTTGTCACTAGGAGAGGGGACGGAAGTTCCCATGGCTATTAAACTTTATGGCCCCTGAGGAGGAGTGACTCCTGTGTGAGGGAGGCTGATGAGTTGTCAGAGGGATGGATATCCGGAAGACAGCGGCTTGGTTGAGGGGATCCGCCTTCTTTCAGGGGGACAGATATTGGCATGACATATGAGAACTTTGATCAAACTTTGATCAAACTCTGTCTGTGTTGCGCTCACAAGAGTCAATGTTAAAACTAAGGAGCTCGGATGGTCCTTTCTCTGAAAACTTACTTCTAAAGCAACTAAACAAACGTTACTCTGTAAACTTAGGAATTTGAGATCTAGAAATAAAAATGTTAAAAAAGGAGTTATTGTGGGGACACAATCAGAGGAACTAATGTATACCCTGTGAACGTAACCACTTCTTCCTCTTCACTTCCATATGACATCCCCTAATCGTTTGAATGGGCTTGACGATTATATAATCAAATTCGTGAAAACACGGTCATTTAAGATGCGGTATATATCAAATGAAATGTTTTGATTCATTTACTTCCACAAGATGCACTACATTTTCTCCCATTAAATACCTTTTTTTTTTTTAAAAGGCTACTTCCTGGAATACCGACGAGTCACTTGCATAGCATATAGACGACAACAGCTGCCAGGAAGCTATGAAGTGTAGGCCTAAAACTCATGTGAGTTTAACTACACTCAAATAGAGACAGGTGGATGTCATTGCAATGTATTCAAAAGGATCTACTGTTTTCACACCTTAACAAGCGTGTCGGATGACTCATCTATGATTTAGCTGAGATTTCTCTCTTTCGTGGAAACACACACACACACACACACACACACACACACACACCCACCCAACTCTTCTACCCCAAGTTCTGACATTGTTTGGGTATGAGTTGGTGCATTCCAGGGCTTTAGCTGACCAGCCAGCTGTCGCCATAGAAATTGCCAGAGTCTAGGGGTTTTATAACAGTAGAAGTTAAAACACAAGCGCTTAGAAAGGCCACCAAGTTCCTGTCTCTCTGAATTCATCTGCACCATATTAGCTGCTGTCACAGTCCTAAGATGTGTGATTAGTTTATGTTCATCAAGCAAACATGCATGTAGAGAGATGGTGGAGGTGAGTCTATAACTGTTATGGTGGAGATGAGTCTATAACTGTTCCAGTTATACTGTAGGGTTGTCAGGAAAAGTCCATGTGATTGTGTGTGAGTGCATAACTGTGTGTGTGTGTGTGTGGGGTGGGGCTAGAGTATTGTTTGAGAAGGATCACACCATGTGAAAACACGTGTGTGTACACGCACGGGATGGAGTGTACAACGTGTGTGTGAGTCAGGGTTTCGCTAGCCAGTAATAATTGCCTTTTGGCCTATGAAAATTTTGAAAAGCCGATAAAGTTGGCAACTGCCAATTGTCAAGGAGCCTAGGCTTACTGGTTGTATGAATTTGTGGATCCATCTTCCCACAACTGTCCCAGAGTCTGTTTGGAATAGGCTATTTCCTTCCTCGACAAGCTGACCAATATAATAGGTCAACTTTTCTACTATGGGGTATAGTAGATTGACGGGCTAGTGGTTTTGCTGTTCATTACTTGTCTTGCTGGCTGAGGAAAAGTAAAATGATGACTGTTATTCAAACATCTTCAAAGTGCACAATAGAATTTGGAAAGAAGGACACACATCGACTTGCATGATCTGTTAATATTAATTACCATAAATAATCTAAATGTGATTTCTGTCATCCTGATCACCGTGGGAAAACGCCCTAATCATGTTACACACCCAATGCCTATGGGTCCGGGCAGATGTCTGGTAAATAAAAATGCCCAGTGCCACATTTTCCTAACTGAAACCCTGGTGTGAGTGTATAATTCCATTATTTAGGGTGGTCACCGCTGGTGGCACCTGTCCAGAGGGGACAGTCATCCTGCCACAGTACAATAGTAGGGTGGGGACATTGACAGCAGGGCCAAGACCTCAAAAAGAGATACATAAATAAATCACTGAGTGCAACCCTGTCATTAGACACTAAGACCCTGGATGTGTCTGAAATGGCACGCTATGCCCTATATAGTGCACTATTTTTGAACAGGGACTTCATAGGGTTCTGTTCAAAAGCTGTGCACTAGTATATAGGGAATAGGGTGCAACTTCAGACACACATATACTTCAACCCTTTCATTAGATACTAAGACCCTGTGCTCCTAGACTGCATTTAACTGCTTACAGGTCTGACCAGTTCAAATGACGTATTCCTCAATAGTTCAAAAGGCCCCCAAAGAGTGATAATGGAACACTTTTGGTCAGATAGGGGAGGGCAGACAGAGCGTGGAGGAAGGAACAAAAGCAATCATTAAACTGGGATGGAGCTTTTTCATCATGTACTACAAGGTGACCTGGGGGGGGATGACTCAAGGGGGTATTAACAGAGAGAGCGAGAGGTAAAGACAGTCAAAGCCACAGAATGAGACACCGAGAAACAGACTATTCAAAAATGGTCCAGTCATCAGGCAGTCATATTTCCACATGCATAACATGTACAAGTACACTCAATCTACCATCTCACCAGTGTGAAACTTCCCTACTGCCAGTGTGCACTACCAGTAGGTGGCACTATATTTTCCAACAGGGCTATACATTTGGATGAGATTTTTTTCCTCACCCGAGTAGCCTCGTTTCACTGCCAAAAATAAAATGTAACCATCTAGTGTTCAGCGAAATAACAACACAATGTCAAATACAGGTAGCCTAGTCAAATAATTAACATCAAATTACATGAACCATTACTCTCTCGCGGGAATTCCACTAACGGTACGGAGCCAAACGTAGCTGCTGCTCATTCCATTTTCTCGAAAATTGATAAATGGTTCAAAAAAGTAAGGCCTGCGTCCATAGAGACGCATACCAGCTCTACTGACAGTATTGCTACTACCAGCAGTACTACACCTGCACTTGACGACGCCAAGTTGTTCTGCTTCCACGAGCACATCCAATGCTAGCATCAGTAATTCTACATTTGTTGCTAGCCCAGCTAGCATGGACACTGACAGTTGTGAATCTGATGCAGCGCGAAGAGCTACTGCCCCCTTACCTGGGAAAGCACCGAACAACAGATAGGGACGTTGGACCATTTGCGGGACGTTTGCCCCGCAAAACATGGCAATTTGAAAAATAAACCACGGGAGTTTTTTGAGCAAGAATTAAGATGACTGTCGAGTAACAAGACATGTATAAAAGCAACAGATACCATTAATAAGAAGGGGCTAGAAGCGTCTTATATGGTGAGCTACCGAGTGGCTAGGACAGGCAAGCCCCGTACTATTGTGGAGGACTTCATTATTCCTCCTATACAGACAATGACTTCATCAAACAACATTGTTTCATGACACATCAGTGACATGGCAGGAGATGTTCTGAAACAATTACTGCTTCGCATACAAGCCAGTGAATTCTATGGGTTACAGCTGGATGAGTCAACAGACGTGGCGGGCCTGACACAGCTCCTTGTATATGTCCGTTACGTTTATGGGGGGGTCAATTAAGGAAGACATCCTTTTCTGCAAACCAGGACAACAGGAGAGGATATTTTTAAAGTAGTGGACAGCTTTGTGACATCAAATGGACTTTGGTGGTCAAGATGTGTTGGTATCTGTACTGATGGCGCAAAACCAAGCCATGACAGGGGGACATAGTGGAGTGGTAACATGCGTGCAAGCAGTTGCTCTGACGCCACTTGGGTGCACTGCAGCATCCACCAAGAGGCTTTTGAAAATGGTTAACCTTGTTAAAGAAAGGCCCCTGAACTCTTGTGTATTTCTGCACTATGCAATGATATGGGCAGCGACCACGTAAAACATTTTACAATATACAGAAGTGCGCTGGTTATCAAGGGGCAAAGTATTGGCACGTTTTTTTTTAAATTGAGAGACGAGCTTAAACATTTTCTTTACTGACCATCCTTTTCACTTGTCTGACCGCTTGCATGGCCTATCTGGGTGATGTTTTTTCTCGTCTGAATGATTTGAATCTAGGATTACAGGGACTCACCGCAACTATATTCAATGTGCGGGATAAAATTGAGGCTATGATTAAGAAGTTGGACCTCTTCTCCGTCTGCATTAACAAGGACAGCACACAGGTCTTTGTATGATTTTTCGTGTGCAAACAAACAAGTTTACAGACAATGTCAAATGTGATATAGTGAAGCACCTGAGTAAGTTGGGTGCACAACTACACAGGTACTTTCCCGAAACAGATTACACAAACAACTGGATTCGTTATCCCTTTCATGCCCTGCCTCCAGTCCATTTACCGATATCTGTACAAGAGAGCCTCATCAAAATTGCAACAAGTGGTTCTGTGAAAATGTAATTTAAAATCAGAAGCCACTGCCAGATTTCTGGATTGGGCTGCGCCTAGAGTATCATGCCTTAGCAAATCGTGCTGTTAAGACACTGATGCCCTTTGCAACCACTTACCTATGTGAGAGTGGATTCTCAGCCCTCACTAGCATGAAAACTAAATACAGGCACAGATTGTGGGAAATTATTTAAGACTGAGACTCTCTCCAATACAACCCAACATTGCAGAGTTATGTGCATCC
The DNA here is from genome assembly GCF_018296145.1 of Oncorhynchus tshawytscha. Taxonomy (NCBI): domain Eukaryota; kingdom Metazoa; phylum Chordata; class Actinopteri; order Salmoniformes; family Salmonidae; genus Oncorhynchus; species Oncorhynchus tshawytscha. The sequence goes on from NC_056430.1 coordinate 51,117,692, forward strand.
TTTCAAGCACACCCTTCTCATTAACCTGTGCGGAGTTATTCACAATTTTCAATGAACAAATAAGGTTTTAAATGTAAGATGGTTAAATAAATTTCAAATAAATTTCAAGCAACATTATTGATTATTATTATCATATTATTTGTGCCCTGGTCCTATAAAAACTCTCACTTCCAAAAGAGCCGGATTGTGACAAAAACTCACTCATTCTTATGTTTAATAAATGTATTGTATAGTGTGTGGCAGGCTTACAATGATGTTAAAGAACAACGTGAAAGTGCACTGACCCTGGTGCTAGAGGGGGTACGCAGCTGGAGGTTGAATGTTTGAAGGGGTACGGGACTATAAAAAGTTTGGGAACCACTGCCATAGTAGAATGGACATTTGCTTAGCAATTTTACTAATCTAAAATAATAGTACACATATTACTGTAGGTCTGCTTCATTCACTTTTATAGGTAGAAATGGTGATTGAAGCAGACCTAGTCATTTTTAAAAATGTAAATACATGCTTTTTAGCTACTTATTTCATATTCCTACTCTTCAAGGTCTCTACTAACAGGAATGGTGAAATTTTAATCCCTCACCAACTTAATTCCTGCCTTTTATCCCATATCTTTGGTCACTGATTTTGAGTTTTCTTTAAAGCCCACTGAGTTATAGTGCCACAACACTTTTTGTGCAGCAACTAAAAAGGATACATATTATGCTAATTAATGCAGGATGGCTGGGGGAGTTGACCGATAAAGTTCACGTGAAGATGTTCTTTCATATCCACTTCTATATCCATTGTCAAAAATATGCTCTACCAGCCAGTTGAGAATAGGGTTAAAGAGTTATTGGACAAGTTCAAGTAATCCCTTACCGTTTCAGTTCTTCCTTTTGGTGTCTAATGAACACGACCCAGGTCTGTGTGTGAGAGGCTGTGTGTGTTGTTATACCACTACTGGAACAATACATTCAAATGTCGGCCATCTTTTGTTCTGGCAAGTAGGTTGTGGACGGACACACTGTACCAGTTTGCTGGTGATTACTATGAGTACCCTACCACTCCCTGACAGGAGTAAGGGAGGGAAGGTAGGTGTGTACCACTGTATCAGAAGTACACATGCACGCACACACACAGTTCGCAGGACGTGCTTGGACCAGGCAGGAGAATCCCCCCCCCACACACACACACACACACACACACACACACACACACACACCTGAGCTAGACAGAGGTTGGCATTGACATAAGATTCATGTAGGAGACAAACTAGGGATTCCGCCTTTGTAAATATCTCACCAATAGGCCTGTTCTGCAGAGGGCACACAATCATCAGTGCAAGAGATCACTCGTCAGACACCTCAACAGATAACCCATTGATAAATCCCTGTTTATGGCCTATACAGTAATACCATATCACTCATGTGTCTCAGAGTGTGGTGAGTTACAGTAAGGTGTGATTTCTGGTCCCAACATGCAGAGGCATTATGACACACAGATCCAGGACAAAGTCTACTGGGTAGGACTATTGTATTCTTCCAGGATGAACAGAGTGAAAGAATCCCAAAAATAGCGTGTGTGTGTGTGTGTATTCATACGTTTGTGTGTATTCATACGTTTGTGTGTTTTCATGGAGCAAATGCTTTCGATGTGAGATTACAGCTTGGGTTTTTACATGCCGATTATGGAAGGGGGAAATATGTGCACATTCTAGGAAAGAATGTGCTACCGTCACTGACACGCGGGGAGAAGCTGGAAAAAGTTAGTACATTTTTTTTCTCTGGACATTTTCATCACAACAGAACATACCAGCCACTGTAGCAATATGACCAACCACGGAAGAGACCAAGTACCAGCTATAAGTGGAGGCTAACGGTTAGCAGTTAGCGGCTAATGCGTCATGCTAACATTAGTTTGGCCCTAAATGCAGGGCATTCTAATAAGCACTTTTCAGGAATATAGTGACAACACCAACCACAGCTTGGCTTGGAATAGTATTCTTTACATCAACGAAAGGGAAAGAATTATTGCCATTACGCTAACTAGTCCTATGGAGCTTATGTACGGTATACATGGTAAAATAGCAACCAACCAACGACTATGAACGTGTGACTTTTTAAAACAGAAATATCTACTTGAATATGGAAATGAAAATATGAATTTGAAGACAAATCCTGACTTGAGACGCACGCTGATAACTTTTCACACAAACACAACAAGCATTATTTAGCATTCCACCATCTCCCTATGCATTTAAACATATTTATTCATGAATCCTTGAATAAATTAAATCGAAGCCTGATTGTTATTTTGAGATTCACGGGGAGATACTCTTTGATGATGGTTGAAAGGCTTTGTGGGGCGGTGTGATGAGAGAGAGCTCTTTGTGAAACCGCCTGTTGTCCACGCAAACACACACCGTTTGAAAGGCCTCCTGTAGGCCTACTCCATTCAACTGAACCCACTGCACTGAACACACACACAAGATTGATGCGCCTATATATTACACAGATCGCACAAACTGTACCGAACCAGGTAACTTAACACCCATGGATATACACACACACACACACCAACCAACCCATCACACACACACACACACACACAGCCCATCGCAGATCGCACACCCTCCTCTCCAGTCTTGGCATTAATGCTGGCTCTGGGGTTTTTTCCTGAGGGTTGCGTTTCATCTTGGTCCCTGACTACTAACCTGGATTGATCGGAGATCTTCATCATGTCAAAGTACTGTGTGTTTGATGCTGTAAGCAAATGACAGAACAAAGCTCTCCTAACTCTGTATACATACAGTATGTGTGAATCAACCCCTATGAGAATGTATGTCAGACAGCAGGCAAGGAGCAAACACACACACACCTTCCTTCCTTTGATGGCTTATTAACCAATTGGGACACTATGGAGGAGGTGAGGTTGCTCTCCTGCCCCAATTCATCAAACGTCAGAGCAGTGCTGATCCAAGATCAGTTTAGCCTTTCCATATTTAATAAGAGGGGAGACCTCATCCCAGACCAGCACTACAAGGGGTGTAAAAGTGGCTATATAAAAATATCAATCATCATACTGAAAACAGGAGAGTGAGTGAGAGAAATCTGAGTGATTACGAGTACTGCTAAGTGGGTGTGTGAGTGAGCGAGAGAGGAAGAGTGAGAGCACCAGACAGACAGGGAGAGCGCCAGAGCACCAGGCCAGCTGCGGAGTGTGGGATGGGGACTGGGAAATGGAGTGAATGGGAATGGGACAGCCCTGGGAAGAAACACAAATATTTTTCCTCCTCTCTCCAGCAGCAGCACGGGGCAGGCAACAGCTCTGCCTCTGACACAGCAGGAAAAACAAGCAGTTATTTATAACGTCTGGTAAAGGGGACAACAACAAGACGGAGGACAGATGTACAGAGGACTGGAATGGCCAGAGGAGTGACTCCCGAGAGGGGCGGAGAAAAGAGATCTGATTAATAAAGAGAGCCAACTAATTCAATTTCTAATATCTCAGTTAACAAAATACTATAGTGCCCGATTCACACTGGCTGGCCTGGTTATACATCCACTATAGCTACTGGAAGCGTGCTGGAGAGGACAATGTGAAAAGAAAAGAGCCGAGCCAGCACAGCGTGGTTAAAGTCTATAATTTTGTTGAAATGTAATAGGTTTTGAAGAGCTTCTGAAGAGATTTACTAGCTCCTCTTAGGCTCCACAGTTGCTCTATAACAATCAGTCTGCGAAGTCAGTGACAGTTTAACAGGTGAGGTTAGGTATTTCCAGACTGTAGCATTACAGTAAGAGACACCAAAGACCACTAGGGGGCACACACACACACCCACACACACACACACACACACACACACGAATATGCATGATCCAGCCCTTAAGGCAAACATTACACACTCTGTTATGCCACACCAAAGAACATACAGTACGAGGTGATGAATTACAGGCACACACACGCACACTTAGCTTTCACACACACTAAGTCACACTGTGGATCAACACAAGTCCCAGATGCTCTCCACCTCTCATGACTCAGAAGACCAGGAAATGAAGCATGGAACAGACAGAATAACAAACTGACAGTGACGGTGCCAAAGAAAGCACAGGCCAGAGATATTACAGTCCACAATATGTTACAGGACACCACTAACTAAAGAGCTGCTGGGTTAACATTTACTCCGCTACGCTTTCATGCTTAAGCCAAAGTGGTGTCCATATTTAGCAAGTTAGAATTGAAAGGTAGGGGTGGGCAGAAAACCGGGGTATTTCAAAATACCCTCGGTACGATTTTCCAATACCGTAAACACAGTTTAAGAAATTTGAATATTTATACTTTTAAAATAAATACCTGCAGTCAACATGTGCACTAGGTAATAGATATAAACGGATCGCAAGTTTACCGCTACTAGTTTCCAAAAACAGCTGTTTTGTGTGTGCTGCAAACTGCGTTTTGAAATACTTGCAGCGCTTTATTTGGGTTGTCTGTCTCAGTCGTAAACGTTTGACTGCGCTCGTCAGCATTTACCTACCATCCTTAATGGGGATTCTTTAGTATTTTGTTGGCATTCTGGAAAGTGAAGATTTTTGGGGCTTTTTCCCCCCATAAAAATAAAATTAAAAAAAGTGACCCTTATGTGCTATAGGGGTAAAATTGTATATCACGGGAATCTGGATACCACCCAATCCTGTCAAATGGCTACAATAAGCATTAGCGATTATTCAGTCTATTAATTGTCTTTTTTCACACCGGTAATACCAAATGTGACCTTGGCGCATTCCACTTCATAACATATGGCTACAAAACGTGCTTAGGGGAATTAGTTTACGGAGGGTCCTTCAACCCATTTTCATGTGACTCAAATATGCTTAGACACACTTGGATTTGCTTGGAACAAGGTGGACTGTAAAGGAGCTATGCTAAAGGATTACATGCACACAAACACAGACAGAGAAGCAGTACAGAAACACTGAACAACTGGTCCATTCATTTTCGACCAACAGTGGACCAACCCACCACCCTTTGGAAAAACCAATGGACCAATCCTCTTTTCAGGGTTGTGTTGTACAGAAGTCTTTTCATAATCAAATCAAAAGTTTATTGGTCACGTACACCGTTTTGCAGATGTTAACGCAGGTGCAGCATTAATGCTTACGTTTCTAGCTACAACAGTGCAGCAATATCCACCAATATCCACCAATATCCAACCACTAGGCAGGGTAGCCTAGTGGTTAGAGTGTTGGAATAGTAACCGGAAGGTTGCAAGTTCAAATCCCTGAGCTGACAAGGGTACAAATCTGTCGTTCTGCCCCTGAACAGGCAGTTATCCCACTGTTCCTAGGCTGTCATTGAAAATAAGAATTTGTTCTTAACTGACTTGCCTAGTTAAATAAAAGGTATAAAAATAAATACAATAACAATATGCACAATCCACTTTTTTTTGAAGAACAAGAAATGTAAACATATTGGAAAGAGCAATATCAGAACGAGCAATGTTGAGTCTGGAATATAAATATATAGTGCATTCAGAAAGTACTCATACCCCTTGAATTATTCCACATTTTGTTGTGTTACAGCCTGAATTCAAAATTGATTCAATTTTTTCTCTCACAACACCACATAATGACGAAGTGAAAACATGTTTTTAGACATTTTTGCTAGATTTCTTGAAAATGAAATTACAGAAATGTCCATTTTAACACCCATGGATGGACGCACACACCAACCAACCCAGCACACATACAGTGTACAACAATAGTGTTTAACAGGATGTTTTAATGGCTACCTCGTCTCTGTACCCCACACATACAGATAATTGCAAGGTCCCTCAGTGGAGCAGTGAATTTCAAACACAGATTCAATCAAAGACCAGGGAAGTTTTCCAATGCCTCTCAAAGAAGGGCACCGATTGGTAGATGGGTAAACATTTTAAAGCATACATTGAATATCCCTTTGAGCATGGGGAGTTATTACTTACACTTTGGATGGTGTATCAATACACCCAGTTACTACAAAGATACAGGCGTCCTTCCTAACTCAGTTGCCAGAGAGGAAAGAAACCACTCAGCGATTTCACCATGAGGCCAATGATCACTTTAAAACCGTTTGAGTTTAATGGCTGTGTTAGGAGAAAACTGATGATGGATCAAGAACTTTGTAGTTACTCCACAATACTAACCTAATTGACAGAGTGAAAAGAAGGAAGCCTGTAAAGAAAATAAATATTACAAAACATACATCCTATTTGCAACAAGGCACTAAAGTAATACTGCAAAAAATGTGGCAAAGCAATTCATGTTTAGTCCTGAATACAAAGTGTTAGGTTACGTTTGGGGTAAATCGAATACAAAAGCTGAAGAACATACGCACATCCAGGTATGTTTTGCTGGTGCTGGAGTTGTAGGTGAATTCATGGCAAATAAAAATGCTGCACATTGCTGCTCATACTCATATGTGATTTTGTTTCAACCCTGAAGTCTTCATCAGGCATGGATGCGTTTTTATAATGTCCAAATCCAATACAACACATTATTGAGTATCACTCTCCATATTGTCAAGCATAGCAGTGGCTGCATCATGTTATGGGTATGCTTGGAACTGGGGAGTTTTTCCAGGATAAAAGAGAAACTGAATGAAGCTAAGGACAGGCAAAATCCTAGAGTGAAAACCTGGTTCAGTCTGCTTTCCACCAGACACTGAATTCACCTTTAAGCAGGACAATAAAACACAAGGGAAAATCTACACTGGAGTTGCTTACCATGAAGACAGTGAATGTTTCTGAGTAGCCGAGTTACAGCTGACTTAAATCTGCATGAAAATCTATGGCAAGACCTGAGTATGGTTGCCTAGCAGTGATCAACTACCAATTTCACAAAGCTTGAAGAATTTCGAAAATAATAAAAATGGGCAAATGTTGCACAATCCAGGTGTAGAAGGCTCTTAGAAACTTACTGTCACGACTCCCGCTGTTCGGGCGGTGCTTGGCGGTCGTCGTCACCGGCCTACTAGCCGCCACCGATCCCTTTTCCCTTGTCTGTTGGTTTAGTCTTATTAGTTGCACCGGTTTCTTTTGCGTTTCTTGATTTCTGGTCTATGTAAGCCTGTTTGGCCCGCTGGTGTTTGTGCGTGATTATTTTGTGTTCACTGTCGGATGTATTTTCTCTCTGGATCGTTTTGCCCTGTGTGCTTGGGCGGGTCAGTGTTTCTGCGCCCTGTGCTTGGGCGGGTCAGTGTTTCTGCGCCCTGTGCTTGGGCAGGTCAGTGTTTCTGCGCCCTGTGCTTGGGCAGGTCAGTGTTTCTGCGCCCTGTGTTTGGCGTGACCGTTTTTTTGTGCCGGAGAGAATAAATTGTCTGTTATTGAACCCTCTGCTCTCTGCGCCTGACTCCTACCTTCCACACCTAGTAACCTGTGACACTTACCCAGAAAGACTCACAGCTGTAATCGCTGTCAAATTTTAACATTGATTGACTCAGGGGGTTGAATACTCATCTAAATCAAGAAATATTTGTTTTATTTTTCATAAATGTTTTAAACGTTAGAATTTTTCTTACACTTTGACATTACCGAGTATTTAAATCCCACTTTGTAACAACAAAATGTGGAAAATGTCAAGGTGTGTGAATACTTTCTGAAGGCATTGTACATATGTATTTATATTCCAAACTCTGACATTGCTCATTCTGATATTTCTTAATTCCTTTATTTATTTTTTTGGTATTCATGTGTATTGTTTTGTACTGTTAGGTATTACTGCACTGTTGGAGCTAGAAACATAGGCATTTTGCTGCACCTGCGATAACCTCTGCAAATTATGTATACGCATCCAATAAAATGTGATTTGATGAGCACATTTTTACCCCTGAACTTATTTAAGAGAATACTTGACTCAAAACATTTCAGCTTTTCATTTTTGATTAATTTGTAGTAAAAACTAAATAACAATAATTCCACTTTGACATTATGGGGTATTGTGTGTAGGCCAGTGTACTTTTTGCCCCTTTTTCTCCCGAATTTTGTGATTTCCAATTGGTAGTTACAGTCTTGTCCCTTCACTATAACTCCAGTACGGACTCAGGAGAGGCGAAGGTTGCGAGCCATGCGTCCTCCAAAACACAACCCTGCCAAGCCGCACTGCTTCTTGACACACTGCTTGCTTAACCTGGAAGCCAGCCGCACCTGTGTGTCGGAGGAAACACTGTACAAATGGCGACCGTGTCAGCGTGCATGCGCCCCGCCCACCACAGGAGTCGCAAGAGCGCGATGGGACAAGGACATCTAGGCCGGCCAAATCCTCCCCCAACCCGGACGTTGCTGGGCCAATTGTGCGCCGCTTCATGGGTCTCCCAGTCAAGGCCAGCTGTGACACAGCCCAGGATCAAACCCGGGCCTGTAGTCATGCTTTAGACCGCTGCACCATTCAGGAGGCCCCCACAAAATCTCAATTCAATCCATTTTAAATTCAGGCTGTACCACATTTGAAAAAAGTCAAGGGGTGTGAATACTCTCTGAAGGCACTGTATATGTATGTGAATGGTGTGTACAGACAGTATATGAATAGAACATGTGTGTTCAACAGTAGTTATATAAATGACTAGAACACAATATAAACATATAAAGTGGGTAAAACAGTATGTACCATGATTAAAGTGACAAACTTCCTGCAATTCGTCATTTGGCCATGTAATAAGCATTTAGCTGCACCTGCTATAACATCTGTTAAACTGTGTATGCGACCAATAAACTTTGATTTGATTTTGATAGAGCGAGAGAGAGAGTGACAGGCCCTGTCTAGGCCCCCCACACTGAATGATGCGTGTGTAGAAAACACCCGTTAACAAAAGAGCCCCTTTGTGTTGTTGTGCCCAAACGTCACTTTTCCATAACGTAAACATAAATCACAGGGTGTGGGGCGCTTACTGTGCCCAGCGAGCAGCAGTGCATAAACTCCCAGGGGTGAAAACAATGCCGTAAAATAGTAGGGGGCCAGTGCCACTGTAGCAGCAGAAACAGTGATTACTTCCTACCATAGGCTGTTGAGAGATGAGGACTGGGTCGTATTCATTAGGGCACACTGTAGCACAACACACAACGAAATTAGTGTTTCTTATTGGACAAGTTGAGGTAGTCCCTCCCTGCTTCAGTCCGTTTTCTTCCGTTTGGTGCCTAATCAATACAACCCAGGGAAAAGACACGGGATGCATCTAGATCGACAATCTACAATGGCTTCCTATCCTCGACTACTTCACCTCTCATGGACTGAGATGATAATGTTTTGAAAAAAGGTATCCGACCATAACATATAAATAAACACAAGCAAAGTGCAAAGGTAATATTGTGTGTGTGGGGGTCATCTTTCTTCTCCAATTTAATCCAATCAGATAACACAGGATTGTACAGCGATATACAATAAAGGATACCTACCCGGGATATAGTGTTCACCTGTTCAGCTCGTTCACATCAGTGCAGATGAAGGAAAGGAGGCGAGGAGATGAAGCCACTTTAAACTATTGAGATGCAGCCCTGTAGAGAAAAAGAAAAGTGTTTACTGTAGCTCAAGTTTGTCTCTATTAAGGCAGGCCGCTGAAACAAGATGGCCGATAATGAGATCAAAGAAACTGGTCACTTCCAAAATACTTAATCTCAAATTCAGTATGAGATTATTTATTTTTATTGTTTAAATGTAACCTTCATTTCACTAGGCAAGTTCGTTAAGAACAAATTCGTATTTACAATGACGACCTACACCGATAGTCAGTGTGATATTGAAATAGACAGAAATAACACTAGGGGCTCTGTTTTAACAAACCTAAAGCAATGGTCAAATCTAAGCGCTATAGGTTCAGAGGTGTCAAATATTTTTGCTATTTTCATAACCGGAATTATGGGCGCAGTGGCGCAAAAGGGCTGGGTTTTGAATAAACACGGTTTTAGGTGTGTCTTGATCCCTCACTGGCCAATCAGAACGCGCTCCATAGCGTAATACACTGAGTATACAAAACATTAGGAACTCCTTCCTAATTTTGAGTTGCACTCCCTTTTGCCCTTAGTACAGCCTCAATTCATTGGGGCATGGACTCTACAAGGTGCTGACAATATTCCACAGGGATGCTGGGCATGTTGATTCAAATGCTTCCCACAGTTGTGTCAAATGCTTCCCACAGTTGTGTCAAGTTGGCTGGAAGTCCAGTTTGGGTGGTGGTGGAACATTCTTGATACAGTTGAGCGTGAAACACTCAGGAGCGTTGCAGTTCTTGACACACTCAAACCGGTGTGCCTGGCACCTACTACCATACCCCGTTCAAAGCCACAAATCTTTTGTCTTGCCCATTCACCCTCTGAATGGCACACATACCCAATCCATGTCTCAATTGTCTCAAGTCTTAAAAATCCTTCTTTAAACTTGTCTCCTCCCCTTCATCTACACTGATTGGTGTGGATTTAACAAGTGACATCAATAAGGGATCATAGCTTTCACCTGGATTCACCTGGTCATTCTGTCATGGAAAGAGCAGGTGTTCCAAATTTTTGGTACACTCAGTGTATGTGGTTGCTTTAAGTTGTGTTTACAGTCGTATGTATTATGTAATCAAATCCAATATAAATGTTAGCCCGTTATAGCCTAGTTTGTTGAATAGCCTAAGAAACTAAATAAAACGTATGAAGGCCTTGCCCATCTTTGAAGCATAAATGCATGACTTCAATATGGAAATGTATTGTTAAACATAGCATTTGCACTGATATAGGGGCTAGGCCTACTGTAAATTGCATTATGTCTGCCATGTCTGAGCCACGGACGTGCCAAACGTTGTCAATAAGCAAGATTAAATTCACTAAAGATGGGCCTTAAAAAGAGCGTGAATAATTCTAATCAATTCCAGCCTGTAAATAGATCAAAGTCAAACAAATCAAATTTTCATGAAGACATTTTGGAAATAAAAGTGGTAGTTGTGTACCAGTTATATGACTGGACAAAGACAACCACCAAAACAATAATGTCCATGAAGAAACCCTCAAATCTCTTCAGTATAAACCAATGCATCTACTCACTAGGTTACAGAACTGTGTGTGTTTCTCTCCAGCGTACATACAGGGCACATGGGGATAAATGTTGACCTTAACACATTCCCATTTATTCCCCCAAAGGACTCTTCGCCTGGGTCTGCGAAATGCCACGGATTCCTGGAGCTTTGGATCACTAGCCTGGGGCTCTCTGGAGCTCTCTCCCTGGCTGGATGGTGCACCGGTTCAGCTGGCGCCTAGCCAAACTCGGCTAGGTGAACCAAACGAGTGTGCTCGCATGCCTTCCACCTTTGCTTGAAAGAAAAAAGCAGCAATAGTAGTCAGAATGAATCTAAGGTAACTACAAATCTGTCATTCATTTGGACTTTTTTTGCAGAGGATATCTTAGATGCGCAATTTTACTAACTAGGATGTTTGGTGCAGTATTTCTCAAGTGAAAACGTATGCATGAAACTAGGCATCTTATCGTTGAATGACAAACGACTTCATTGAGGAATCCCTACTGTTGATCAATCACCAAACAAAGAGGCGTAGTCGTAGGATTCCGAACTTCAGCTTGACTCGAGAAAAAATTTGTGCACGAACAGCTGATGTTGCCATAAGATATGGACAAACTGTTCCGAACTGTTTTGGATGGGGAGCATGCGGGCGCCTTAACCCAAGATCAGTGCACCCGGTCTTGGTAGAGGTTGTTCATTCACAGCCTCTCTTGTGAGTGAGTGAGTGAGTGAGTGAGTGAGTGAGTGAGTGAGTGAGTGAGTGAGAGAGAGAGGGGGGATTAGCCCTGGCTAGGCCCCCTGTGGTTGTGGTACTAATGTGGCGCTGGCCACTGATTGGGCTGGAAACACAGATAAAGGTCAGACTGAGGGGTCGGGGACTCGGGGACCAGGTGACAGAACAATAGGAAAATCCCCTCTTTTTTCCCTGTGTTCATTGGATTCCAAGATGGCACCGCAGAGACAATGGCTGAGGGTGCTGAAGAGAGGTGATTATGTTCCTCATATTACCAGGCACAACACACACCACTTTCTCATATTTTGTTCCCACACACCACATGCACACATACACCTCTCATACACTGAACACAAACATACACTCCCTTTACAAATATACAAACACATAACTGTAAACCAATCACAGCTGTACAAAGACATGATAAACTCTACTTCATAAAGCAACCAATATTACAGGACTGGAGCTAGGTCTATATCCAGCCAAACATAACTGTGACAGAAGAATGAAGGGTAGATTGGTGAGGATAAATAAAAGGAGAAGATAAGAGTTCCAAGTACATTCCTGTGGTGAGCTAGCTTACATAACCATATTTACATTATATATATATATATATATATATATCATATTCGCATGCCAATACGTCTGTCTGTCATAACAAACTTGTATTGGGTTCTCTCCTTGACTGTTTCACAACACCGAGGCGAGATTGAGCTAATAAGTCGTTGAAGGACGTGACTGTAGAATGGTTATTAGGTTGGGCCGGAGGAGGAATATACCCCTCTTCATTTCACAAGGACATGGGGAGGCTTGCCTCCGTCCTTCAGACCCACCTGTCTGCTGTCCACTGTCTCCTTTCCCTCTCTTGTTCATACTCTCTTTGTGTCGGTCTCCTTTCTCTCATTTTTCCTCTTTGTCCCTAGTTCTTCCATTCCTCTCCTTTTCCATCTTGTCCTCCTTTCTACAGCTTAACTCTCTTCCACTTCTCCATTCCTCCTCTGTCCTTGTTTTTTTCCATTGCGTAACTCTTTACCCTCCGCTTTCCATAAAGCTCAATTCATAGTTCAGAGCCGTGTAGCCCCAATAGTCCGATGGGCCATTTATTTATTCCACATTTACAAACCTCATTTCATTGGCTGTTCTCAAGTTGCAGACGTATGTCCCAATAAATCACGCAGCTCTGCCGCATTGAACTCTGTTGGATGCTTTTTTCTGTCCCCTTACTCACTCCTCTCGTCTATCAATATTTGTCATCTCGCTCTCTCCACGTCTTCCTCGCTCCATCTCTCCTCTCTGTGAAGCTGGTTCAGGAATGTTGCACACTCCCATGTGTGCTCCCTTCTCTCCACCATACATACTGGAAGCTTGGAAAACACTGCTTGACATTTCAGCCTCCCCAGCACTCACACTGGGGCACATTCAGCCGACACTACGAAGGCTCGACCCCCGACTATGGCCTATAGGCGGACAATATAAGACACATTAAATTATACCCGACTTCATTAAACAAGACAACATGGTATGTGTATAGTATGGAGATGTTAAAAGGTCTCAGAGATTTATTCAGGCCCGAAAAGATCAGAGATGTCAGTTTTTTAGGACATGTTGATATAGTGCTGAGAAACGTCTGTTAAAGCTGGTTGCGCCGTAGAATGACATCTGCATTGCTTGCTGGGGTTTTAGGCTGGGTTACCATACAGCACTTTGTGACATCGCCTGAAAAACGGGCTTTATAAATACATTTGCTTGATTGATCTGTTTGAAACATGTAGGTATTACAGGCCAGGGAGAGGTTGGAAATGTCAGTGAAGACACTTGCCTGTTGGTCCACGTATGCTTTGAGTACACATTCTGGTAATCCATCTGGCCCCATGGCTTTGTGAATGTTGACCTGTTTAAAAATCTTGCTCACATTGGCTACAGAGAGCGTGGTCACAGTCGTCTGGAACAGCTGGTGCTCTCATGCATGCTTCAGTGTTGCTTGCCTCAAAGCGAGCATAAAAAGGCATTTAGCTCATCTGGTAGGCTCGCGTCACTGGGCAACTCACGGCTGGGTTTCCCTTTGTAGTCCTTAATAGTTTAAGCCCTGCCACATATGACGAGTGTCAGAGCCGGTGTAGTAGGATTCAATCTTAGTCCGGTATTGATGCTTTGCCTGTTTGATGGTTCGTCTGAGGACATAGCAGGATTTCTTATAAGCGTCCGGATTCATGTCCCGCTCCTTGAAAGCAGCAGCTCTAGCCTTTAACTCGGTGCGGATGTTGCCTGTAATCCGTGGCTTCTAGTTGGGAAATGTACGTATGGTCACTGTGGGGACAACGTCATCGATGCACTTATTGATGAAGCCGGTGACTGAAGTGGTATACTCCTCAACGCCATTGGATGAATCCCGGAAAATATTCCAGTCCGTGTTAGCCAAACAATCCTGTAGCGTAGCATCTGCGTCATCTGACCACTTCAGTATTACTTGTAAGCAGGAATCAGGACAGAATTATGGTCAGATTTTACAAATGGAGGGTGAGGGAGAGCTTTGTATGTGGAGTAAAGGTGGTCTAGAGGTTTTTTTTTTACACTCTGGTTGCAGATGTGACATATTCTTGTGGATATGTTCTGTTGTCTCTTTAAGTGACACTTCAATATTTATTTCAAGAAGACGAGGCTTCCATTTTAGTTGATTGGAGGATCAGTAGAACGTTAGTAGGACCTCAGTGATACGAACACAATGGGAATAGAAGTTGTTTCCGAAGACCGAAATGTTCATAACTTTGAAATGGGCTTAAGAAATGCATCAAACCTTTATAAAATATAATCAATATTATCTACTTTCTGCATGACACAAGTAATAATCCCAACAATTGTTTACAGACAGATTATTTCTGTCACGCCCTGGCCATAGAGAGGTTTTTATTCTCAATTTTGGTTAGGCCAGGGTGTGACTAGGGTGGGCATTCTAGTTTCTTTATTTCTATGTTTTCTATTTCTTTGTGTTTGGCCCGGGTGTGGTTCTCAATCAGAGGCAACTGTCTATCGTCGTCTCTGATTGAGAATCATAGGCATCTTTTTCCCCACCTGTGTTTTGTGGGTAGTTGTTTTCTGTTTACACCAGACAGAACTGTTTCGTTTTGTTCCACTTTGTTATTTTGTTTCAGTGTTCAGTTTGAATAAATAATCATGAACACGTACCACGCAGCGCTTTGGTCCTCTTCTTCAGGCGAGCGTTACAGAACTACCCACCACCAAAGGACCAAGCAGCGTGGTAAGGAGGACTGGACATGGGAGGACATCCTGGACGGCAAAGGATCCTTCACGTGGGAGGAGATCCTGGCCGGAAAAGATCGCCTGCCATGGGAGCCGGTTCGAAGCAGCAAGGAAGGCGGAGGCAGCTGGTAAAAGGGCCAAGGATTACACGGGGACAGGCTGGCACTAAAGACCGGGAGGCCACTACAAAAAAAACAATTTGGGGGGTGGCACACGGGGAGATTGGCTGAGCCAGGTTGGAGACCTGAGCCAACTCCCCGTGCTTACCGGAGGGAACGTCGTACTGGTCAGGCACTGTGTTATAAGCTGGAGCGCACGGTGACTCCAGTGTGCGTGCACAGCCCGGTGCGCTACCTTCCAGCTCCCCGAATCGGCTGGGCTAGAGTGGGCATCCAGCCAGGTCGGAGGATGCCGGCTCAGCGCATCTGGTCGCCAGTACCAGCATCCGGTCTCTACGGCCCGGGATATCATGCGCCGGCTCTGCGCACTGTGTCTCCAGTGCATCTGCAGGGTGAAAATAACCATCCAGCCAGGACGGGTTGTGCAGGCTCCTAGCTCGAGACCCCCAGTGCGCCTCCACGGCCCAGTGTATCCGGTGCCTCTGCCTAGGACAGGGCCTCCTGTATGTCTCTCCAGCCTGGTGAGTCCTGTGCCTGCGCTCAGAACTAATCCTCTCGTATGTCTCCCCAGCCCGGTAAGCCCTGTGCCAGCTCATGGCACGAAGCCTCCAGTGACGATCCATGGCACGAAGCCTCCAGTGACGATCCATGGCACGAAGCCTCCAGTGACGATCCATGGCACGAAGCCTCCAGGGACGATCCATGGCACGAAGCCTCCAGGGACGATCCATGGCACGAAGCCTCCAGGGACGATCCATGGCAAGAATCCTCCAGGGAAGCCTCCAGGGACGATCCATGGCAAGAATCCTCCAGGGACGATCCATGGCAAGAATCCTCCAGGGACGATCCATGGCAAGAATCCTCCAGGGACGATCCATGGCAAGAATCCTCCAGGGACGATCCATGGCAAGAATCCTCCAGGGACGATCCATGGCAAGAATCCTCCAGGGACGTTCCCCAGTCCGGAGCCTCCAGGGACGTTCCCCAGTCCGGAGCCTCCAGCGACGTTCCCCAGTCCGGAGCCTCCAGCGACGTTCCCCAGTCCGGAGCCTCCAGCGACGTTCCCCAGTCCGGAGCCTCCAGCGACGTTCCCCAGTCCGGAGCCTCCAGCGACGTTCCCCAGTCCGGAGCCTCCAGCGACGTTCTCCAGTCCGGAGCCTCCAGCGACGTTCTCCAGTCCAGAGCCTCCAGCGACGTTCTCCAGTCCAGAGCCTCCAGCGACGTTCTCCAGTCCGGAGCCTCCAGCGACGAGGGTACCCAGTCCGTACCACGCTGCACTTTGGTCCTCTTCTTCAGAAGAGCGTTACAATTTCACTTATAATTCATTGTATCACAATACCAGTGGGTCAAAAGCTTACATTCACTAAGTTGACTGTGCCTTTAAACAGCTTGGAAAATTCCAGAAAATGTCATGGCTTCAGAAGCTTCAGACAGGCTAATTGATATAATTTGTGTCAATTGAAGGTGTACCTGTGGATGTATTTCAAGGCCTACCTTCAAACTCAGTGCCTCTTTGCTTGACATCATAAGAAAATCTAAACAAAATCAGCCAAGACCTCAGAAAAACAATTGTAGACCTCCACAAGTCTGATTCATCCTTGGGAGCAATTTCCAAACACCTCAAGGTACCACGTTCATCTGAACAAACAATAGTACGCAAGTATAAACACCATGGGAACACGCAGCAGTCATACCGCTCAGGAAGGAGATGTGTTCTGTCTCCCAGAGATGAACATACTTTGGTGCGAAAAGTGTAAGTCAATCCCAGAACAGCAGCAAAGTACCTTGTGAAGATGCTGGAGGAAACAGGTACAAAAGTATCTATATCCACAGTAAAACGAGTCCTATATCAACATAACCTGAAAGGCTGCTCAGCAAGGAAGAAGACACTGCTCCAAAACCACCATAAAAAAGACAGATTACAGTTTGTAACTGCACATGGGGACAAAGATCGTGCTTTTTGGAGAAATGTCCTCTGGTCTGATGAATCAAAAATAGAACTGTTTGGCCATATTGACCATCGTTATGTTTGGAGGAAAAAGGGGGAGGCTTGCAAGCCGAAGAACACCATCCCAACTGTGAAGCACGGGGGTAGCAGCATCATGTTGTGGGGGTGCTTTGCTGCAGGAGGGACTGGTGCACTTCACAAAATAGATGGCATCATGAGGCAGGAAAATTACATAGATATATTGAAGCAACACCTCAAGACATCAATCAGGAACTTACTTGGTGCACTTGGTCGCAAATGGGTCTTCCAAATGGACAATGACCCCAAACATACTTCCAAAGTTGTGGCAAAATGGCTCAAGGACAACAAAGTCAAGGTATTGGAGTGGCCATCACAAAGCCCTGACCTCAATCCCATAGAAAATTTGTGGGCAGAACTGAAAAAGTGTGTGTGAGCAAGGAGGCCTACACACCTGACTCAGTTTCACCAGCTCTGTCAGGAGGAATAGGCCAAAATTCACCCAACTTATTGTGGGAAGCTTGTGGAAGGCTGCCTGAAACGTTTGACCCAGGTTAAAAGCAATGCTACCAAATACTAATTGAGTGCATGTAAACTTCTGACCCACTGGGAATGTGATGAAATAAATAAATTCTCTTCTATTATTCTGACATTTCACATTCTTAAAATAAAGTGGTGATCCTAACTGACCTAAAAACAGGGAATTTTTACTACGATTAAATGTCAGAAATTGTAAAAAACTGAGTTTAAATGTATTTGGCTACTGTGTACGTAAACTTCCGACTTCAATGGTATATAGATAGATGTCTAGCGATTGTATAGTTGTGTAGTGGGTAGGCTTTACATTTCTGAACAGTTTGTCTGAGGAGTACGGAAGATCCTTAAGGGTGATACCACACCCACACAGCCTTATGGGAGAGGGAGAGAGACAAAAAAGACAAAGAGTGTGTATGTTCGTTAGTATGCGTGTACGCTAAGCGGGATAACACTCCACAGTCAAGTCTCACACCTCCACTAGAACAGTCCCATTCATCATAGTGTCCAGACAGGATAAGGGTCACACAGGCACACACCTCATTAAACAGGAACGCAAGCAGCCTAGTACAGTACGGCATGGCACGGCTCACATGATAAACAAGGTCTCTCTGACCTTACCTTGGAAACACACAGACAAAAGCCCCATTTAATCTCTCCATCAAGGATGAGGCAGGAAGATACTTATTCACATTGAAAAAGTTACGTTATGTGTTATGTGCCTTTCTTAGGATGTGCCCCAAATAGAGCCCCACAGTGGAAATTTCATAATACCCATAAAACCTAGCGGTCAAATTGGGAAATGGTTCCAATTGTTTTTCCACCATTTATTTTTCCCATTAGGGATTATAGAAACAATGAAAATAAGGGCTGTGTTTCATGTAAGTTTACCCTGGCGTGATGTTTTGATAACCATGTAAAAAATAAAAATATCAGACAAAGGTGACTTTTATCAATATATTTGTCTCCATTTACACTCCGATTTGAAAATGCTAATTAGCATCAAAGTAGACATCTTGCACGATTACAAATCACTGCAAGCTCCTGCATGTCATCTACTTTGCGAACAGGTTTTGCGTCAATATAAAACTTGCCCAAGACAGTTCACAGTAATGTAGCCAATTTATTAATTACTACATTTAGCTGACATTAGATAGTTAATCCAGAGAGTCTTACCTTTGCCTCAATTCGGTAGTCTCGTCTACATCATGGCATTTGTAGTTCTTTATGATAGCCACATTAGCAGCTACTTACCATTTCATTTGTCAGGGGTAAATACAGGCGAATATATTGAGCAAAGTCAGAGATTTACACGGTTACCAAAACGCCACGCCAGGGTAAGCCTACACGAAACACAGCCTTATTTTAAGTGCTCTAAAAGCCCCTATGGGATTTAATTGTGGAAAAAACTATTGGAACCATTTCCCTCTTTGACCGCTAGGTTTTATGGATATTATGACTCATACTGTGGTACTCTATGACACCCTATTACCTGCTATATATAGTGCATAGGGTGCCCTTTGGGAGGCAGCTCCTACAGATTGTTAATGAGTCGAGCTGAAATGTGCCATGTACTCTTGTGGCTTAGATGTCACGTTGTTTCTGGCAGTTTCAAAAGAGCAACAAATTATCTTAATATATCGGTCCTTGATTCCTTGTATTTGTTCTCCTCCCCTCTTTCTCAAAATGCATTGAAAAATAGGAAAGGACCTCCTCCAAAATGGTAGATGAGGCGGCGAGGAGAAAAGGATGGAAGGACTTGCAGAAAGGCAAATTAAGATAGAGCCAAGGGCCCAAGCCTGATATGTGCTAGTACCTTGTTCCCTTCGACACGATGTTTAAGCATTGTATATAGAAAGACATAGCCTGAAGTTTGGTTAAATATTGTTCATAATGTGATCAAAAAGAGTACATGGTGTCAGGTGCCCAGTAGCAGATAACCAGAGGGGTCACATCCCCCACATACACGCAAACGGAAAAAATGCTAATTCATAATGTGTGCTCTACCATTCACACATACTGTGCACACTCAATTCCCCCAATCTACTACAACAAAGCCAGCGGAGGTATAAAAACTCCCTCTACCCTTTCCTTTGTGATACTGAGAAAATCCATACAAGGTCCAGTCATAAAGTAAACCAAAGTGGATTTCCCCTCCCCTACCCACCCCTCCATCTGTGAGCCAATGGTCCAGCCCAATCATCTCCCCAAGGAGTCAAACCAATCGGGAGTAGAGGAGGGTGGTGGAGACAGGCTGTGATGGATGAACCACCCCAACGGTTGGGTCCCAAATCAAAAAACACAGGTCTCATACTTCCACATATGGAGGATGGAAGAAGAGGGTGCCAAAAAGAAAGAAAAAGAAAGAGATAAAGAGAGGGAAAGAAAGAGAGAAAGAAAAAGAGAGAAAGAAAGAAAGAGAGAGAGAGAGAAAAAGAAAGAACAAGAGAGAAAGAAAGAGAGAAATAAAAAATAAATATACATTGAGAAAGAGAGGTGTATGAGAATAGCGGCAGAGTGGTTTAGGGGGGGTAGGGCAGAGGGGGGTTTCTTATTCCTTCTGTTCCAATGTCAGGGGATGGACAGCTCCATTTAACACACAATGGACACCCCTCCAGCTCCCCATCACCCCCCTGCTGACCGCAAATGGGACTGTGTGTGTGTGTGTGTGTGTCTGTGTGTGTGGGAAGCTTACAGGGGGATGCAGAAAGGAGAGAGATGCGCACACACACACGGTATGAACCCACTTGTACATTACCGTGAATTCACATGCAAACACATTATGTAAACCTATCAACGCACAAAACACACACACACAAACTATCGACCTCACTCACTAGCCACAGGATCACTATAACCTCCTGTAGAGACACAGATGAGCTCAATCTAATGCTCTTCTCCTCCTGTTAACACTGATAGGCAGATCCATAGGTGCCATTGATCCACACACACGCTACCCATGATGATACACGTCCTTACTAACACAGAAGGCACACAACCACACACACAGAATACTTAAACATTTTGCCACCCACGCGACACAGACATCATACAAACACCAGGCCCACACACACACACACACAAAATGAGTCCTACACCAGTGAATGGGTTACTGAATAATCCCAAGAGTGAAGCTACCTGTTAGAGGAACAATGGATCTATTCACTGCCTGTGTGCACTGCAGCCACACCCCAAGTTTACTACCGGCCATTATTGCTTTGACATAGATCATTTGGCAATATTATTTCCCATTCAGCAATGTAGTTTCAAAAATATACAACCCAACATGCAACATTTGCAACGATTTTACTGAGTTACAGTTCATATAAATTCATTAGGCTCTAATCTGTGGATTTCACATGACTGGGCATAGGCCCACCCACTGTGGAGTCAGGCCGAGCCAATCAAAATGAGTCTTTCCCCACAAGAGGGCTTTATCACAAACAGAAATACTCTGCGGTTGAGAGGCTGGTTGGACGTACTGACAAATTTTCTAAAGCGAAGTAGGAGGTGGCTTAAGGTAGAGAAATTAACATTAAATTCTCTGGCAGCAGCTCTGGTGGACATTGCTGCAATCAACATGCCAATTGCATGCTCCCTCAACTTGAGACATCTGTGGCATTGTGTTGTGCGAGAGATCTGCACATTTTAGAGTAGCCTTTTATAGCACAAGGTGCACCTCTGTAATGTTCATGCTGTTTAATCAACTTCTTGATATGCCACACCTGTCCGGTGGATGAATTATCTTGGCAAAGGCTAAATGCTCCCTAACAGGGATGTAAACAAATTTGTGCTTAACATTTTTGAGAAATGTTTTTTTTTGTGCGTATGGAAAATTTCTGGGATCTTTCATTTCAGCTCATGAAACATGGGACGAACATTTACATGTTGCAATTATATTTTTGGTCAGTATAGTTTGCCATTCAGCAATGTCGTTTCAAAATTCAGCAATGCATTTTTACATTCAGCAATGTATTTTTTTTCACATTTTGCAATGTAGTTTTGTAATAGGAATGTAGTTTCACATTCAGCAACGTCGATTCGCAACGCATTGTCAGCTAGCCTACATTAAATTCAGTGAGCTTTGCATTATCTTCAATAATGATAATATATAATTTACATTGTCTTGTCAGGGCTGTGTGTATATTGGTCCGTCCATAGTTTTTGAATTAGCCGTGTGCATTGTATAGATCTTTACCATGCACAACTACACACAGGCACGCACACACACTTTTTCCTAAAGAGGGTCCCCTCTTCCCCTTGCTCGGTCTGTGTGGCAGGGAGAGTCCTGATGCAGGATTGACAGCCTATTTCCCCAGTCCACGCTCCCACACTGTTATCAGGAGTATAGTGCTGACAGCTAGCTAACTGCTATTCATTACCCTGTCATCCCTGGCCATGCCATCTGACCATGAGAAGCATACAGCTAAACTAGTCATGTTCTTATAGATAAAATCACAATTTAAAAAATAAATAAATTGAACCTTTAACTAGGCAAGTCAGTTAAGAACACATTCTTATTTACAATGATGGCCTACACCGGCCAAACCCAGATGACGCTGGGCCAAATGTTCACCACCCTATGGGACTCCCAATCACGGCCAGTTGTGATACAGCCTGGATTTGATCCAGGGTGTCTGTAGTGATGCCTCTAGCACAGATGCAGTGCCTTAGACCGCTGCGCCACTATTGCTGTGTCTAAATATTTTCCTTGCCATCCGATTCTTGCTTTCTCAGTCCTTGTTTCTGTGGCTTGTCTGAGACCAGAGCATAGAGAAAAGGGGGAGGGGAGGAGTGTCAATTTGTCACCGTGCATCAATTCCCCAGGAGACTAGCCCAGGATGGCGTGTCCGTGTCTGTATCTGCATGTGTGCGTGCGTGTCTGGCCAGGCTAAACCTGGGGACCAGTGTCCATTATTGATCAGGCCCATGTGTGTTTGACTGTACCTCTGGGGATTCTTCAGTCAGCCTAAAACCACAGATCTTCTGCACACTCTAGTTCTCCGTTTATCTGCTTGGTCACTCTCAATTTTTTTCTTCAATTTCAGACTCTCTCTGCAACTCTCTAGAATTATCTTAGACATGTCCTTTTCAATCTCACTCCCTCTTTCTGACTTAGTCTCTCTCTGCTTCTCCCTCTTAGTTTGTCTCTGTCGGGCTGAGTACAGATGGAGAGCGGGAAGGAGAGAAAGCAAGAAAGACTGGGTAATGACAGAGGGGAACGTTGGGGCCAATGTGGAGGGGAGAGACTGAGAAAAAAAAACATCAACAGAGCACAGGAGGGTCTTTACTGAAGAAACCCCCCCACCCACCTCAACATCACTCAGTCTTCATAAAAACCCAGCCAAACTGTCAAATGGAATGATCAAAGTATTTGGGGAAATATAGATGACCAATTACTGTATATAGAAAAATTCTACAGTTCTCTTTCATGACAAGTTCAACGTTCCTCATTTAAATTTGGTGTACATTCTGGACAAATATTTAGAGTTTGACCAGACTAGAAAGTCCTTCATAGAGCCACACAGCCCAACCCACCAACGAACAAAGAAATAAGCAAAGGCAACAAAACCACATTGGGTCGTTCGGCAGGGATGGCATATTTTCCCATTTTAATACATTTGAATAGCAAAACAAACCACAAAGCAGGCAGTGACCCAGTTAAGATAGAACGTTCTAATTAGCACCAAGGCCCCGATCCACCACTGAATAATTTTAGAGTAGCATTTGAACATAGCTTGCTACAGAAGTCAGAAAGAAATGATTGGCTGAATAAACGACTGAATAGCTTATTTAGTGTTCTACTACCAGATACTCCCCAGATATATGCTTTCAGTTTTCTTTAGAATGTCTGTTTTTAGGCAGTGGCTCCAGAATGGTGCAGCGGTCAAAGGCACTGCATCTCAGTGCTAGAGGCGTCACAACAGACACTCTGGTTCAAATCCAGGCTGTATCACAACCGGCCGTGATTGCGAGTCCCATAGGGTGGCGCACAATTGGCCCAGCGCCGTCTGGGTTTGGCCGGTGTAGGCCGTCATTGTAAATAAGAATTTGTTCTTAACTGACTTGCGTAGTTAAATTTTAAAAAGTATAGGCAGTAGTTGACCCTGCATGCATCCTAAGATACTGTAAACAAACTTGCTTTTCACACTACACAATATTCTCCATAAAATGTCATGTTTGTACAATGTCCCATTCTTAAGAAGTTTGGGCCATCCTATACAAATATCAGGGCAAAATGTGTGTAATGTGAATGATTATAATAATATATCCCATTAAGCAGACCCTTTTGTCCAAAGCAATTTATGTGTGCAGTTTTTTTATGAGTGGCCCCAGAGGGAATTCAACGCACGACCTTTGACGTTTACAAGTAACACTCTCTAGCAACAGAGCCACACACACACACAACGGTTCTGAGTGCTGTTTCAAGACCCAAACATATGCACAGTTGCAAACCTGTCAAGGGATTGACCCACTTATGCAATTTCAAAGCCCTTTTTATTTGACTGAGCAGGATTTTCTAGCCCTCAACATCAAAGGCAGAGGCACCACCCATAAAGCCCCGACCCCTCCCGTGCATAATACCCTCTAATGTTCTGTATTTAAGCAACGAAGCATCAGATTGGAAAAATTCTGATAAAGGGGGGGAAGTCACCTCTACTTCAACCCTGGAGCATCTACAGTCGGCCATGTGAAAGTCACAAACGGTCAAGTGGTGATTATGATTCCGGACTGTTTCTGCGGAGTGGGAAGCAGAGAGGGATGGAGATGACATTGGATGACGAGGAGGAGTGCGCCTTGTTCCCTCTCTTCGGGCCTGGCTACTGCATTAAACCCAGACATTGTTCACGGGACGGAGATTAAGTAAAGGGGGGACGGAAAAAAAAGAAGAAGAGGGAATCATGTCAAATGACATGATTTGATTACTTCTGCCTGCTTGTTATGACTACTGCTCCCTCGCTGAAGGAAAGTCACCTTGTTCTGCAAAGAGACTGCTGATTACATCACGGCTGTATGTATTAACTCTTTCAGATGTGAGTACAGTCATTTAGCAAGGACATGGCTGAAGGCCAAGAACAAAGAAACTAAACTAAAATAGGAAATGGGTTAGAGGCAAAAAAGAATGTATTCAAGGGATGGTTGCCGAGGCCTGAAGGCAAGGGCTGTGGCAAGACGAACTTCAGTGGAAGGGCGCGTGTGTGTACACTACTAGTAGTGACCTATAAAATCTGTTTTATTTTTTGCCAGATTCCATTTATTTTTTCCAAAATTCAGTTCTTGCTCTCAAAATTACACTTTTTTTATTTGTTTTATTTCATTTTAAAACAGAAGTCCATAACAATGCTTGAACCACATCAGGAGACCACTGTTGGAGGTCTGGGGAAAAAATCTAATACATAAAAAATGTAGGTGTAGTTAACTTTTAATGCAAGTGCGCACCAGCCAAAGACCGTTGTTAGGTTAGCTGTGTTTCTGTAGCGCTCATGTGACTTCAGAGTTAGCAAAACAAATGGCCACTGGATTGACGCAAATTATCACGATATCATACTGCCAGGTAGGCATAGGCTACTTTGTAACATTTAATTGAGAAGGTTTTTGGGAAAGCCTTTCCATCTACCAGCAGATGGTTATCATTAGCATTATCACTAATGGCTACACTAAGTGTAGACTAGACGTACGAGCACAACGCACACAGACTGACATTCCTGTGCAGTTGCAGAAAGTTGCAGGAATATGATTCGCTGATGCATTGTGTTCATCTCTTATGATTAACTTGGGAAAATTAAAGAATTTTTGAATGACTTCAACACATTTTCTTTTAGATTGTTGAATTATGTTTTAATGTCTGGATTCTGTGATTCTGTCTGCATTTTCCACAAGGTGGATTTTATAGGGCCCTATATGGTAGTACCAGACTAATAAAGAATACACAGACCAGCCCTTCCAAACAAATGGGCCACCACATATTACGGTCCCTTAGGGGAAAACTTTCTGAAATGACCACATCCTTTTAGAAGCATACATTCCAGATTGGTGGAGTCAAAGCCATGCTTGTCTAATGTTTTGTTTTACCTGTATTTAACTAGGCAAGTCAGTTAAGAACACATTCTTATTTTCAAATGACAGCCTAGGAACAGTGGGTTAACTGCCTTGCTCAGGGGCAGAATGACAGATTTTGAACTTGTCAGCTTGGGGATTTGATCTTGCAACCTTTTGGTTGCTAGTCCAATGCTCTAACCACTAGGCTACCTGGCACCCCATTTATATCTTACCTCAGTCAGTATTATAGGCCACTTTCTACACCTATATTCAAGTCCCACGTAAATACTTTCGGTCCCTTGTCGGAGTAGTAAAACAGAATTACGCCAAATTCTCACCTCCACAAAACACACAGAAGAATGTGTGCCGAGAATTGGTTTGTTTGCAGGTGTTGTTTTGGTCTGTCCAGAGAAAAACTACTAACAAACATTTCACAGGTAAAAAAAAGGACAGCATCATTTTGTGTAACAGTCGTCAAAAGGAATCTGTCAAATTGACCCAAATGATAACAATAAGACTATGTTAATGCCTCACATGTTGTCTAGTTCTGTGGAAGCTTTCATTTCGGAATTGCCAATTTCCCAGGGTGTCCACACACTGCCTAAGCAATTTTGTTATTGATACACCCAATCACACAGACACCTGAAAAATGTCAGACATTTCTACTGAGCGTGTCAAAGAATTTCTCTGCACAACAAGGGAGCGAGAATCATTGAAGTGGGTAACAGTTTCTCCCATTTGAAATTGGATGTCGTGAAATACGCTAGTAGTGTGACTAAAATGTTTAATGAATGTACTACTACCACCACCTATTAAAACGCTAGTTAGAGAGCTTGGTGCTACCTATCAGGAGTGAAGAGAAACGGCTACTATTCAAACCATTATACAGTGCAGTATACAGTAGATAATGTTTCCCATAGTACAGAACATGCCGTGAAAAAATGCCACAACGATTGAGACAAGCGAAATTCAATCCAAATAGTGCCTTTAATTCTATGGTCCTCAGAGTTGAGTGTATAAACTGCACAGTCCACCTTTCCAATAACACGTCTCTGAGAGAAGGAGGTAAATGCAGTACATATGATAGTAGTGCTAGCCTTCCTTCCAGACCGTTACCTCACCGTTCAGACACTACCTCAGACTGCAAAAATAAACATGAGATTGACAGCCAAAGTTCCTTATCAAACCCCCTAATGTTAATTAAGATTTCTGATACGCTTAAAGGCCACTTAATCTTCTGTCCCTAGCGCTCTTCTCCACTCACAGTTTGATGCAGTTCAAATACAAAAAGGTTTGCTTTGGCCATGGAGCCTGACTGAGAAGTGTGTGTACTGTGAGTAGGCTGTGTGTGCACATGTCTCTGAGTGACGAAGTGGTTTGGTATTTTAAGAAGGCTAGGTTACCAAAACGCCCTGCCTTTGTCATGAGTTGAACAGGACTGCCAAAACGAGGCACATAGCGGCCATCATGGAGCTTGGCATGGCGCTCGGTTACACAAAATGCCATTTTAAATCAAATCACCCAACTGAAACCATACATGGTGAGTAGACGGAGCAGATTGAGCTCCACCAGACTTTGCATATCATTCCCCTACCTCAAATCACAGGACACAGTTCAGGACAATACACTGCTGCCGTACCGACCTATTCCATCTCATGGTATCCGTTGTTGTTGTTTATTGTTCCTAAAAAGACCCATCCTAAAGTAAAATGTGCAATGGGTTTTAAAAATGACACAATTACACGGTCTGGTTGTCAGTGGTATGGAACTGCGGTTATGGTAGTGTCTAGACCAGGTGTATGATGTTCAGTGAAGTCTCTCTCTGCTTGCGATAAAAGTTCAGGTGCGTACACAAGGACACACACACAGCTAACACTGTAGTGTGGCTGCTGGTTACCGGTCTACTCTGGCTGATCATTTCCCTGTAATCTAATGCTCAGCTGCTCATCTCCGGTTCACTTTGGGAGTGGGAGTGTGTCTTTGTATGGTGTGGTGCTTTATTCTGTATCCTTGAGTGTAAGAAACTGACTCCTTAGTTGTCACACACACACATATATATATATATTTATTTCTGTTTTCTCAAATTATGGAACCAAACAAAATACTCAAACAAGTGTGTTTGGATGGGTGTTGAGAGCGAGATAAAAAAAGAGACGGCACGGTGAAGCGACGTTTCAACTTTCAATGTCACATGCCCGAAATGCCTTTCTTGCCAGCTCTAACCCCAAAATTGCAGTAATCATTAACAATGTAAAACTGAAAGCTGTGTGCATGTATGTTTAAGGAGGACATAGTTGCTCATCTCTCTCACACACACACACACACACACACACTCGCACTAAGTAAACACACAGAGGCAGGGCATTGTGTGGGCTCCAGGAGAGCTACTGGATATAGAAGGTCCAGATGGTCAACAAAAACATAACTCCCTCAATCAAAATGACACGCTTGTCACGACTTCCGCCGAAGTCGGTCCCTCTCCTTGTTCGGGCGGTGTTCGACGTCACCAACCTTCTAGCCATCAATGATCCATTTTTCATTTTCCATTGGTTTTGTCTTGTCTTCCTTCACACCTGGTTCCAATCCCAACAATTACATGTTGTGCATTTAACCCTCTGTTTCCCCTCATGTCAGAGATTGTTTAGTTTGTATGTGATGTGCTATTTAGTGTTGGTGTGCGACGGGTTTTGTACCCACTTTGTTATTTTGTACATTTTGGTTGTTTTGGAGTTTGGTCAGCATTTATTAAACAAAGTTTGTTCTCCTGCGCCTGACTTCCCTGCCACCAACACGCACCCCTTACAACTCCCATAACCCCTCCCAACTACCATAACATCACTCCCTCAATCAAAATGACAGGCTACCATAACATCACTCCCCTCCCAGACAAATCTCAGTGAAAAAGTAGACATTGATAAGGCACATGCCCCAAGGCCACAGGCTTGTGTGAGTGAAGCACTGTTTAAACGGTGCTCAAAATCATAGGCTTGCCTGAGTGCCGCTACCAGTATAATGACCGTGCTGAGAGTCGAGGGAACTAATGGAGACAAAAAGTTCCGTGACAACCTGTGAGAGCGACCCGCCGGACAAATGTCTGATTTAATGTTTCCAGAGTTTGGCTAACCAGGCAATGAGAAAGAGAAGAAGTGGAAAAGGGGATTACTGAACCAAGAACAATATGTTGTTTTTTTAATCACGATGACACTTGTTGCCATAGAATACATGGAAGGGAGTTAACTTCTTGGTGACAAGGGGGTAGTATTGAGAAAGGTTGGATGAATAAGGTGCCCCGAGTAAACTGCCTGCTACTCTGTCCCAGATGCTAATATATGCATATCATTAGTAGTATTGGATAGAAACACTGAAGTTTCTAAAACTGTTTGAATGATGTCTGTGAGTATAACAGAACTCATATGGTAGGCAAAAACCTGAGACAAATCCAACCAGGAAGTGGGAAATCTGAGGTTTGTAGTTTCATTTAAGTGATTGCCTATCCAATATGCTGTGTCTATGGGGCCAGATTGCACTTCCCAAGGCTTTCAGCAGATGTCAGTCTTTAGAAAGTTGTTTGGCTTCTATTGTGGAAGGGTGTCAAATAAGAGCTGTTTCAACAAGTGGACTAGGCAGAGGCCAATCAGTTGTTTACTGCGTGGTCACACGGGCGCGCCGTTCCTTCTTTTTCCTCTGTAATGAATACGCTATTGTCCGGTTGGAATATTATTGAAGATTTATTATAAAAAGACCCTAAGGATTGATTGTAAACATCATTTGACATGTTTCTACAAACTGTAATGGAACTCTTGACTTTGTCTGGATTTTGCGCTCGCGCATTGTGCCTTTGGCATAGTGAACTAAACGCGAACAAAACTGAGGTATTTGGACATAATCGAACAAAACTAAACATTTCTTGTGGAAGTGGGAGTCCTGGGAGTGCATTCCGACGAAGATCAGCAAAGGTAAGTGAAGATTTATAATGCTATTTATGACTTTTGTTGACTCCACAACTTGGCGGGTAACTGTATTGCTTGCTTTTGTGGCTGAACGTTGTTCTCAGATGATTGAATATTGTGCTTTTGCCATAAAGCTTTTTTTAAATCTGACACAGCTGTTGCATTAATAACAAGTTCATCTTTAATTCTATGTAAAAACATGTATCTTTCATCAAAGTTTATGATGAGTATTTCTGTTATTTGATGTGGCTCTGCAAATTCTCTGGATGTTTTGGAGGCATTTCTGAACATGGCGCCAATGTAAACTGAGGTTTTTGGATATAAATATGAACTTGATTGAACAAAACATACATGTATTGTGTAACATTGAGTCCTGGGAGTGTCATCTGATGAAGATCGTCAAAGGTTAGTGATTAATTTTATCTATATTTCTGCTTTTTGTGACACCCCTCTTTGGTTGGAAAATGGCTGAATGCTTTCTGTGACTAGTTGCTGACCTAACATAATGATATGTTCTGCTTTCGTCGAAAAGCCTTTTTGAAATCAGACACTGTGGTTGGATTAACGAGAGGTGCATCTTTAAAATGGTGTAAAATACTTATGGTTGAGGAATTTTAATTATGAATTTGGCGCCCTGCAATTTCACTGCCTGTTGGTGAGGTGGGATGCTAGTGTCCCGAACGATCCCAGGGAGCTTAATGGAAAAAGGTCAGTGTTTCCCAATTGTTTCCTCAATGTTTGGCTTTTGTGGGGAAAAAGTTGAATAATGGGGTTAAGATGGGCAATAAAGAACATTTTGGGAATAAAACAGATATGGTTGCTGAGACATAATGGTGGTTTTCTGTGTAATTCAAACAGCTGCTTTGCCACAAGGGGCATGGGGAGAGGTTAGGAGGCGCTAACAGCTTACACACGCTCGCACACTACAACCCTCTGGGTTCCACCACAACAGCCTCCTCTCACGCATCCGCCTTCAATCCTCGCTCTCTCTGCACCTCCTCCCCCCGCCACCCCTTTTAGCCACACGGCCAGCCTGGGGGAGAAAAAAAAATGTCCCTGATCCTATTTCACAATGTAATCAAAACACTTTGTGGGAGCTTGTCCTCGTAGGATGGGGCCTGGCAAAATGGCAACTTGGACAGGGTGGAATCAAGGAGGGGGATTCAAGAGGTGAGTTTACATAACCAAGTTCAGCATGGAAGGAAAATGTTTTATATTCCTTGGCTTGGCCAAAAAGGGCAATGGCGAGGAGGAGAATAAGGGAAGAGCACTAACCAAAAGGGAAGGGAAATATGAAAACAAACGGATAAAAGCTACTGAAGGAGGGCTCTTTGGTCCACAAAGCGACCAAAGCCTCTGCTTTGGAGAGGTAATCGGGACCAGACGTGGACACTTTAAATAGCTGCTGAATGCGTTGGCATGTGGTTGGTGGAAGTGGACTTGTCACCAGTGGGTAGGAAACTCCATTCCTAGGCACTGAGCGATTTGTAGAATTCAGATGAATTAGCGGAAATGTCTCGAAAGTCAAAACAGTTATTTATATAACCACAATGAGCACTGCCCGGTTTACAATTGGACTTTCTACCAAAATATCAGAAATCACGTTCTGGAAGATCTGGGCACCATGTCTGCTTCCTAACGATGTAACGATTCCCCGATAAACATTTGAATCTGATGCGTAAGAAAGGACTGCGTCAGTCCGCAGACCCCCAGACTGACTCAAATGTAGCATGCATCAGAAAATCAATTAAAATGTTACAAAATCAGAGTCACATTTCTGTGTTGTTGCTCATGGTACTTTCTTTCTCCCTTCCCGAAACTGATGAGTCTTCCTTCAGGTGTTAAATTAAGCGTGTAACTGTGTTGACAGTCATTGATCTACAAGTCATTTTGCATGCTGAATAACCCCCAGGCAATAGCAGTAGCTTAAATCAAACTGCACTGTGCCCAGCCTTACATGCTGAACAGCCCTACACATATCTGCGTAGCACCTTCAGCCAATCAAACGGCTTGCCAGATACCGTATTAGGCTTTATTGAGTGACAGCCTATGTAATTTGCTAAGTTATTGTCATCTATGTGCTGTTGAAAATTGTGTTTTACCCAGAATAAAAGCAAGCTACCAGAGACAACTCTCATCTGGTTACACTAGGCTACCTGCTAAATGGGGCTAATAATATATTTGATTTTGATTGTTCAGGTTCACCATCAGCAATAGTTTTGCTAGATTTGCTTTAAAAACAAATCAGTGTCTATGATCAGGGTAAAGTTGATCATTTCAAAACCAGGACAGCAATCACATTGCGAGTCGCACTGCATTGCACAAAGCAGGAGGAGAAAAGAAACTCACTAAAAACGTCAACTAATATTCGATTTTGAGATGGAGGTGAAATCCAAAGTTGTGCTATTTATTGGCTATGCCATAGCTAATTTGTAGATGATAAATATTGATACATTACTTCCTCAAACACTAAATCTGCAAAAGTTAGTGGGTGAAGCTGATTTCAGAACCAAAGTGGGGGGACAAAACATACTACATTGCCCCCCTATCTGACAGAGGTAGTGGGGTGGTAGATGCCTAGTCTCCTTTGTGGCTCAGATCAGGCCCCTACATAATACATACACATACATAATTTACACAGAAACACAAGTTAGGTCAGACAGATCAAGGTCAGAGAGGCCCAGCTCGTGAGCTCCATCAGCAGAATGGAAAATGAATGTGTTTGTGCAAGAAAATGTAAAGTGCTTCAGATGGAATCACATTGATTTGTTCTCTAATCAAACCGAATTGTTTAAATTGTATCATTCCTGTATTGTAACAAAGCCCATGTATCGAATCATCCTCCGGAAGTTGTCAAAATTACTGTGTAAGTCTATGAAAGGAGTTGAGAACCATGAGTCTCCTAGGTTTTGTATTGAAGTCAATGTACCCAGAGGAGGACAGAAGCTAGCTGTCCTCTGGACTACACCATGGTGCTACCCTACAGTGTGCTGCTGAGGCTACTGTAGACCTTCATTACAAATCAGTGTGCTTTAATAAATGATTTGGTGACTTGAAAATATTTAGTATCGTTTTTTCTAATAAGGATAACTTTAATGTTTCACTATACGTTTTAAAATTCACTGCGGAGGATGGTCATCCCCTTCATTCTCTAAAGGAACCTCCACTGTGGGAGAGTGAGGCATTTTTCCTTCTTTGGGACCGATATTCCAAATGTTTAGATTTGAAATCAAAAGCTTTCATTTGAGGGTATTTTCATCCATAAATGTGTGAACCGTTTATAAATTACAGCACTTTTTGTTTATATTTTCCCCATTGTAGAGGACCAAATGTATTGGGACAAATTCACTTACACGTGTATTAAAGTAGTAAAAAGTTTTGTATTTGGTCCCATATTCATGGCACGAAATGTCTACATCAAGCTTGTGACTCTACACATTTGTTGGATGCATTTGCTCTTTGTTTTTGGTTGTGTATCATATTGTGTGCCCAAAAGAACTTAAATGGTAAATGTCATTTTGGGGTCACTTTTTTGTAAATAAGAATATAATATGTTCCAAACACTTCAACAATAATGTGAATGCTGCAATGATTACGGATGGTCCTGAATGAATTGTGAAAAATGATGAGTGAGAAAGTTAGCCACACAAGTATCATACCCCCAAGACATGCTAAGCCCTCAACACTACTATAACAGGGGAGGTTATTTTATTTTGTTTCAATCTGAAACAAAACCAAAACAAACAGCAAATGCATCCAACAAATTTGTAGTCAAAGCTTGATGTAGTCATAGTGTGCTATGAATATGGGGCGGCAGGGTAGCCTAGTGGTTAAAGCGTTGGACTAGTAACCGGTAAGTTGCAAGTTCAAACCCCCGAGCTGACAAGGTACAAATCTGTCGTTCTGCCCCTGAACAGGCAGTTAACCCACTGTTCCTAGGCCGTCATTGAAAATAAGAATTTGTTCTTAACTGACTTGCCTAGTAAAATAAAGGTTAAAAAATAAAAAAATAAAATACTTCACTACACATAAGAGAATTTGTCCCAATACTTTTGCTACCCTAAAAGGGGGGGACTATATATAAAAAGTGCTGACATTTCTAAACGGTTCACCCGATATTGATAAAAAAAATACCCTAAAATCAAAAGTTGACTCTGCACTTTAACCCCATGGTCATCGTTTGATTTGAAATCCAAACTTTCAAAGTATAGAGACAAAAATAAGAAAAATGCTTCACTGTCCCAATAATTAATACAGTTTATAAGATTGAAAATAACTGCAAATAGAGAAATGGTAGAGGAGGACAAGGCGGCCATGTTTTAATGTGTGAACATGCCCTTCCATTCCCACAGTATTCCTTCCTGTCAGTCCATGCATCCGAAACAGACAGAGCCTTAGGGCTCGGCTCGTCCCTGTAGAATTACAAGTTCTACTGTTCCTTCACTTACATTCCAAACGTGCCGGAATTACACTTCCTGGATCCCCATGTGTACCTGTTCAAAACAAAGGATGGATAAGAGAGGAGAATAAAGTTAAAACCAAAAAGACTTGATGATTAAAACATGCAAATGTTGTTCAGGTCAACACACCTATGCGTGGTTAAGTACAATATTGTTACATTACAGCCTTGTTCTAAACTTGGTTAATTGCCCCACTCCCCCGTCAATCTACACACACC
This sequence comes from Oncorhynchus tshawytscha, assembly GCF_018296145.1. Classification (NCBI taxonomy): domain Eukaryota; kingdom Metazoa; phylum Chordata; class Actinopteri; order Salmoniformes; family Salmonidae; genus Oncorhynchus; species Oncorhynchus tshawytscha. The sequence goes on from NC_056430.1 coordinate 51,151,974, forward strand.
CCATAATGACAAAGCAAAAAACAGGTTTGTAGAATTTTTTGAAAAAGTATTACAAAAATGAAAAACTGAAATATGAGATTCACATAAGTACCCTTTACTCAGTACTTTGTTGAAGCAACTTTGGCAGCGATTACAGCAGAGTCTTCTTGGGTATGACACTATAAGCTTGGCCCACTTGTATGTGGGGAGTTTCTCCCATTCTGACCTGCATATCGTCAAGCTCTGTCAGGTTGGATGGGGTGGGTTGCTGCACAGCTATTTTCAGGTCTCTACTGAGATGTTTGATTGGATTCAAGTCCGGGCTCTGGCTGGGCCACTCAAGGACATTGAGACTTGTCCCAAAGCCACTCCTGCGGTGTCTTGGCTGGGTGCTTAGGGTCGTTGTCCTGTTGGAAGGTGAACATTCACCCTAGTCCGGGGTCCTGAGCGCTCTGGAGAAGGTTTTCATCAAGGACCTCTGTACTTTGCTCTGTCCATCTTTGCCTTGATCCTGACTAGTCTCCCAGTCCCTGAAAAACATCCCCAGAGCATGATGCAGCCACCACCATGCTTCACCGTAGGGATGGTGCCAGGTTTCCTCCAGACATGACGCTTGGCTTTCAGGCCAAAGAGTTCAATCTTGGTTTCATCAGACCAGAGAACCTTGTTTCTCGTGGTCTGAGAGTCTTTAGGTGCCTTTTGTCAAACTCCAAGCGGGCTGTCATGTGCCTTTTACTGAGGAGTGGCTTCCGTCTGGCCACTCAACCATAAAGGCCTGATTGGTGAAGTGCTGCAGAGATGGTTGTGCTTCTTGGTCACCTCCCTAACCAAGGCCCTTCTCTCCCGATTGCAAAGTTTGGCCGGACAGCCAGTTCTAGGAAGAGTCTTGGTGGTTCCAAACTTTTTCCATAAAAAAAAATAAAAAAAATGGAGGCCACTGTTTTCTTGGGGTCCTCCAATGCTGTAGACATTTTTTGGAGCTCTACAGACAATTGGTTGTTGCTCTGACATGCACTGTCAACTGTGGGACCTTATATAGACAGGTGTGTGCCTTTCCAAATCATGTTTAATCAATTGAATTTACCACAGGTGAACTCCAAGCTGTAGAAACATCTCAAGTATGATCAATGGAAACAGGGTGCACCAGAGCTCAGTTGAGTCTCATAGCAAAGGGTCTGAATACTTGCGTAAATAAGGTATGTTTTAGTTTGTTATAGATTTGTAAACATTTATAAAAACCTGTTTTCACTTTGTCAATATGGCGTATTGTGTGTAGATCAGAGGATTTTTATTTCTTTAATCTATTTTAGAATGAGGCTGTAATTTAACAGAATGTGGAAAAAGTTAAGGGGTCTTTCTGAAATATTATGTTCTGCTGGCTGGACCTAAACCTGTTAAATGTTTGGCTTGAATGATACATCATGCTGCCTAGGTGAAGCCTACACAAATAGGGCAAGGCAGCCTTTGTCGGCGATGACAACAAAAGCCATGCTGAACACAGAGGAGCAGAGCGAAACCAAAAGGTCACTTTCAAAAAGGCAGACAACTGACAACCACAGAAGAGAGGTCTGGCGGAACATGAAACATGGCACATTGTAGTGTTTTTAAAAAGACTCACACATGCCCTTGATCAGAGAATGACTGGGAATATTGAGTTATAACCAGGTCAGTTACCAGTTAGGAACGAGTCTACACATTAAGTTATCAACCAAACAAAACAGACGGAGTAGACCAGAGTGAAGCTCACTAGTTTCAAACAGACTATCACTTAGCGTTGTGATTTCGCGACACCAAGCAAAAATGTATCAAAGAAGACTAACCAGACTAAACAACTTCAGAAGGCCGGTTTCCCAGACCCAGATGAATCTTATTCCCGGACAAAATAATTACTTGCAATCACATTGTGGACTTCATTCATTCATTTTAGATACTTGTAAGGAATATTATTCACTTATCCTACCCAGGAGTTCAAAATGACAGCCATTGTCAAGGAATGCTGCCTGTATACCAGGCCAACATTTGGTCAAACCTGGGGACAATCTCCAGAAATCCCTCCAGGTTGTAAAAAGAGAAAGTGGTAAGTAAACTATATGTTTCTGCCCAGAGGTCTGCACTGCAGTAGCATCTGCTGTCTTACAATTCTCATTGCCACGATGACGCTTTTAAAACCCAGGAAACCCTGTGGCCTTCTGTCAGCTGAGCTCCGGCTCATTCATGGAACTTCCCATTCCTGGAACTTCCCATTCCTGGATCTGTCGGGTCTTGTTGTGCGACGCTTCCCCTCAGGTGAGGCAAGCACAAACGGAGTCGCTCAGTCATATAATGGGTTCATTTAAATCACTGACCTACACTATGACAACTAGGGCCTGAGTTGACGTCTAAATGAAGACAAATGGAGAACCCTTGGATACATATGGGATGTTCTTTGGTTGGGGGCCGGGGTTGCGATTCATGCGATTTGTTGGGGACTGAGCTGGGAAATATTGTCATCTAAGATCTTGTTTGTTTTCTATATAGGACTCCCCATTCAAGGATTAGTAGCACAATAGTCCCTCAGGTTGAGCATACAGTCTACAAACAACCTTATCAGAAAGAGTAAGAGTGTGAGCATTAATTATAGATCTACACAGTGCACATATTGTATTGTCAGAGGTTGACTACCTCTGGCAGGTAGGAAATGGTATGTTGTAGAATTGGACTCATTGAGCTTGATAGAATTGTGTAGAGGCAGTTGTAAAACACCACATCACACTTTAATGTCAAGCTTAATGGGTCCCATTGTGGCCATGAAATGAACTGGACCCATTTCCACAAGACTTCCCAGCGTTTGAGACTGTACAGTGACTCAACTAGTGACATAGCGTGTTTCACTCACCCCTGCCAAAATTTGGGGTCACCAGCACTAAACAGAGGGGTAATTGTACCCTTATACACACACTCTGGGGGTTGACATCACACTCATTGTCCTGAAAGCCCTCTCAAACATGGCCGGCACTCCAAATAAACAAGGCTTTTTTTTAACCGGTCCCGAATAGGGATAACTCGAAGTAAATCAGGTCAGACATACAGAGAAAATAAAATATTACTGCCACCAGACGGCACTTCAGAAAACTAGTTGGTCGTAAAAAGCTGGGGGGGGAAAAAAGTGGTTTCTTCATAGCAGCTTGGAACCTTCAATATAAAAGGCTGCTGTGAGAAAATGGGACTTCAAAAAGAGAACATTCTAAAATGTATTTTCTATAAATCATCAGCAAAGTCAATAAAGTACTGAAAATGAGCATACAATTTATTGATTATATGAATCATGAGATGTAGTATAAATCTCAACGGTTTTCCCGTACTAGCTATTTGCACACACTCTACCAGCTTCTCTATTCTTCCTCTGGCGGGTTTGGAACACACACACACACACACACACACACACACATTCCCCTAGCACATCAAAACCTGAGGGAAAATAACACAACGTCATCAAAACCAACAATGCCACCATTTCTTGCGTGGTTAAGCTGTTGCTCCTAAACCTCCAATGACCGTGTTTCTTTGGCCACAGTGGGGCTATAATTAATTACAAAAAATATATATACGGTTAGTTTTTTCCTCTCAAGCAGAGGATAAAAGGGTCCCAAATATAACTCCACGGCATCCTGTCCAAAAGGGCTTGTCCTCTCCAGCCACTTGGCATGCGGCTGATGCTATCCTAATTGCTTCCTTCCCGAACTAACAATACGTTATCGCCTCCCCAAACTCCACAAAGGTTATGCCAACGCAGTCACAGTCCACCAAAACAAACATAACAAAAAGGACCATTGAGGCTTCAGTGGAGGCCATTGAGGCTTCAGTTTATTAAATGACAGTACACTATATAGCATCGTGGGTGAGTTTGAGAGGCCCACGGGCAATTAGTGGGGGCTACTTGACTTCATCAGAAAGATATGAGAATTCTCATTGGCCATGATTCTGCAGCAATGTGAAGCTCTAACCAGGATTACTCACGTTACTACATAATGAGAAACTGGGAGAGAATGGGCTTCTCCGCTCACTTTGATGAGATCGGGGATGAATGCCTTTCTGTGATAGAACACAATTCAACTTAATGAATGCTTAAATGAATGCTCTCAGTCAAAATGACAACCATTAGCCTATAGCCTATATCAAGTTTCCTTTGCATATCCGTAATGGCATGCACTGGGAGTAAGCTGACCATTTGAATCCGACAGTGACACATGGTATGTGTGCAAAATCTCCAATTCACTTTAGCATGCTTCCATGTTTAGTAAGTTGAAAAGAAGATGCATTATTGCGCAGTCTGCATGCATTTTGCCTGCTGCACACACACACAGCCCCATTTATCAGTTGGGTCTCATCTGCCTCCTTTCATTACCAATGCTTTTCTAACTTCCCGGGGGAAGAGGTCAACGTCCTTCTGCCTGTCCCACCCCAACACATCTCCAGAGGTCAAAGTTAACAACTGAACGAGAGCCAATCCAGGATCAATCTAAATTGGAGGAGCTAAAAACAGTGTTGTTCGTGCAGTTGTCAGATCAGGCGGTGGTTTCTCTGGCCTACAACCAACCACTGAATTTTGAACAACACATTGACCTTTCTCCAGTTGCCTGACCATGCTAGGTAAAGCTCTGCCTTATCTCAGTTCACTGGTCACGATGGCAACACCCACCCGTAGCACGTGCTCCAGCAGGTGTATCTCACTGATCCCTAAAGCCAACACCTCATTTGGCCGCCTTTCGTTCCAGTTCTCTGCTGCCTGTGACTGGAACGAATTGCAAAAATCGCTGAAGTTGGAGACTTTTATCTCCCTCACCAATTTCAAACATCTGCTATCTGAGCAGCTAACCGATCGCTGCAGCTGTATAGTCCATCGGTAAATAGCCCACCAATTTTACCTACCTCATCCCCATACAGTTTTTTTTTTTTTTACTTTTCTGCTCTTTTGCACACCAATATCTCTACATGTACATGACCATCTGATCATTTATCACTCAAGTGTTAATCTGCAAAATTGTAATTATTCGCCTACCTCCTCATGCCTTTTGCACACAAAGTCTATATACTCTTTTTTTCTACTGTGTTTGACTTGTTAATTGTTTACTCCATGTGTAACTCTGTGTTGTTGTCTGTTCACACTGCTTATGCTTTATCTTGGCCAGGTTGCAGTTGCAAATGAGAACTTGTTCTCAACTAGCCTACCTGGTTAAATAAAGGTGAAATAAAAATAAAATAAAAAAGGTCCACTTCTTCTTCTCCGCAAAATAGGGTGAATCAGTTCTGACGATATTGCAAGTTTAGTTTGGTCTTTCTAGCATGACAATCTAGTGACTAGTACGTCAAAATAGTAATGATGACTGGGGGAAGAGGAACGTCTAACTCTAAACAAGCAGAGTCGGTTAAAGTGGCAAAATCTCCTCTTCTTAAGAGTGAGATAAATGTCCTATGGATTTGGGAGCGATAGGTTTTTCCTGGCACTTCCTGACTTTGAGAAGAATTTGTTACTTTGCGTCATAGTTATTTTTTAAATCATTTTTCACACTGGCCAGCTTGGTTTGACCAGAGATCCCGAGGAAGGAAGCAAGCTTGACTCGTCAGTAAGCAACTCATTCAACACAACCTTACTTTTATGGGCCAAGAAATACAAGACAGTCACAGACTCTAGAAATGGCCTCTTCATATTTTTCACTGCGCTCATTTCTCTACCACAGAGTTATCCTACACTGGCAAAGCTATTCCCTTTTCCAAACCTTTCGTCTCAATACGAACTAACAGATTGGCACAAACAAGTAGGCCAAAGATCTCATAGGGCCAAGATCAGCGAGTTAATCACAAAGTTAATTGAAAAAGGACATTTCCACTTGATTTAACAAACATAAACAGGGGAGCGGAGATCCATGGGAAGATTGAGCTCCAGCCTTTGAGATGATTGTTCATTTCTGCGTCCATAAAATGCTGCAATAGGCTCCTTTTCAAGTCAAATCGTAATCATTTGAAGAACTGCTACAACAAAGTCTGTCTGACCCAGCGACTGTTTCTAGCAGCAACAGTATCCACCAAGTAGGTCGATAAATAGGCTTTATGAAATACATTTTGATGAGAGGGTGCAGTTGATCTGATGAAAAACATTTCCTCAAGCTTGGGGTTAAGATAAGCATTTTTTCCATTATGAGCCAGAAGTGAAATCAAAACAGCCATCGCTCAAGTCAGTGAGACTAGTAGTAACAAGTCTCAAATGAGTTACGGACTGTCGATGGACTTCTGCCATCTAGGACAGGCGGTTGTGGGACTCTCAAAACAATTTGTTGAACGTAGTCTATAGGAAGCAGATTGGCTGTTGAAACTTAAAATGGGGGAGGTTCAGGGTCATCGACCAAATATCACTTCAATTATTGGTTACAGTTGATATGCATTGATAATTGACAACTGTTGAGTCTTCACCTTCAGTTATAAAAATAAAAAAACAATTGCAGGCCTATTTTCTTTTTACCAACAAAGTCAACAACAAAGCCCACATCAATGGTAAATTGAATATCACCAATGAGGCCTTCTCAGAACATTCATTGTTCAAGTGAAGATTCAATAAAATGCAAATGTGGAAGCGTTCTGTCTTGTTGATAAGTTCAGCAATAACTAACCAGCCCACATGGTATCGCTGTCCCCGGAGAGCTGTGTGCTTGTGTGCGCAACTCACTGCTTTTTGGTTTAGCCCCTAAATATGTGGAATGTGCTCGGCCCAAACTGTCAATGTGCTTGGACAGTAAAGAAAAGAAAACATAAATGGAAGAATAGGCATGGGTTCTTTCTTGTTCTTATGTTTTCCACTCACCCTGTATAGTTGTATAGGAAAACACACACACACACACACACACACACACACACACACTCAGCAAAAAAAATTTATTTCCCTTTTTCAGGACCCTGTCTTTCAAAGATAATTCGTAAAAATCCAAATAACTTCACAGATCTTCATTGTAAAGGGTTTAAACACTGTTTCCCATGCTTAATGAACATGCACCTGTGGAACGGTCGTTAAGACACTAACAGCTTACAGACGGTAGGCAATTAAGGTCACAGTTATGAAAACTTAGGACACTAAATAGGCCTTTCTACTGACTCTGAAAAACACCAAAAGAAAGATGCCCAGGGTCCCTGCTCATCTGCATGGACTGCAGATGTGGCCAGGGCAATAAATTGCAATGTCCGTACTGTGAGATGCCTAAGACTGCGCTACAGGGAGACGGGACGGACAGCTGATCGTCCTTGCAGTGGTAGACCACGTTCAACACCACCTGCAAAGGATCGGTACATCCGAGACAGGTACAGAATTGCAACAACTGCCCGAGTTACCCCAGGAACGCACAATTCCTCAATCAGTTCTCAGACTATCCGCAATAGGCTGAGAGAGGCTGGACTGACGGCTTGTAGGCCTGTTGTAAGGCAGGTCCTCACCAGACACCACCGGAAACAACGTCACCTATGGGCACAAACCCACCGTCGTTGGACCAGACAGGACTGGCAAAAAGTGCTCTTCACTGACAAGTTGCGGTTTTGTCTCACTGGCGGTGATGGTCGGATTCGCGTTTATCGTCAAAGGAATGAGCATTACACCGATGCCTGTACTCTGGAGCGGGATCGATTTGGAGGTGGAGGGTCCGTCATGGTCTGGGGCGGTGTGTCACAGCATCATCGGACTGAGCTTATTGTCATTGCAGGCAATCTCAACGTTGTGCGTTACATGGAAGCCATCCTCCTCCCTCATGTGGTACCCTTCCTGCAGACTCATCCCTCCAGCATGACAATGCCACCAGCCATACTGCTCATTCTATGCGTGATTTCCTGCAAGACAGGAATGTCAGTGTTCTGCCATGGCCAGTGAAGAGCCCGGATCTCAATCTCATTGAGCAAGTCTGGGACCTGTTGGATCGGAGGGTGAGGGCTAGGGTCGTTCGCCACATAAATGTCTGGGAACTTGGTGGAAGAGTGAGGTAACATCTTACAGCAAGAACTGGCACATCTGGTGCAGTCCATGAGGAGGAGATGCACTGCAGTACTTAACGCACCTGGTGGCCGCCCCAGATACTGACTGTTACTTTTGATTTTGACCCCCCCTTTGTTCAGGGAAACATTATTCCATTTCTGTTAGTCACATTAGTCTGTGGAACTTGTTAAGTTTGTCTCAGTTGATGAATCTTGTTATGTTCATACAAATATTTACGTGTTAAGTTTGCTGAAAATAAACGCAATTGACAGTGAGAGGATGTTTCTTTTTTTGGTGATATATATGACACACATATACAGACACACGTGGAACACGTCGAAGAATGTCATAGACCAAAACATTGTCTATTAAAACACTGATTTTGCGAGACAAGTGAGTGTGTGCGTGTGTGTGTGGTTTAAGTATGAGCGTGTGTGACGTCTGCGGGTCCTGATACAGTCTCTCTGCTACCAGAATTCCCTCCAGCTGGATCTCATTAGGCCAGCTGTGCTGCACACATCCGATTCTGATCCAATGTACTGTGCGTGTGTGTGTCCCCTTCTAGGCATATATAATACAGGGAATAAAGAATTCAACCTTCATAGAAAAGAAAGCTTCAGGGTGAGTTAGATTTTCTTGTAGGAAATAATTCAATTCACTCTTTCTGCTAGCATAGTAACTCTGGCATGTAAGTAAAGTAAAACTACAAATACACCATGTTTCCCTGTGAACATGACCAAATCCAATTACAACACATTCTCAGAATGCATCCATCTGATACACAGTTTAGACCAGAGAAGTAACTCTGAAGTCATACTGACTGGGTCCCAGAGAGCGACACCTACTCTCAGGAACACCTACAGTAAGTAACTTAGGACCGTAGTTTAACGTGTAAGAGAAACTCACATTTGTGCATAAATCATGCAGTGATGAGCATTTTAATAGGATTTGGTCCCCTAGTGCTTGTGTAAGAGTTTTGTTTTCATTAGTTGGGAAGCTATGGCACAAACGATAAACGTATCACACTAACGAAGATAACACACTTTGTCATGGTTTACAAACGCTTTCCAGCCATCAGTCATTGTTCCCAAAACATAACCAACATGACAAGACAGTGGTGGCTGGGTGACGAACCGTGACTATTTGCAAGTGGTCCACCTAAGAAAAGTGAAAAGTGGAGTCCCTCCCCCTTCATTCTATCAAGTTGAGCTGGTCCACTGGAAACAATGCCACACCTTGAACGTTCCAATTCAAACCCTTTGCTAAAGAACACAAAACACTTACTTTATTTTAATGTGTGTTCAACATTTTTTTTTTTTTTTTTTTTAAATACGCCGTACCCATCTTCCCCAGGGAGGTCAGTTTTGTCGAGGGATCTGTGAATACCTTCTGGCCTTGGAATTGCCTGGCCTGTTGACGTTTTTATGGAAGGAATGTTATTGGCCGCTGTCTGAGATTGTCTCCAGCTGAGCAATGGCAGCTATCTGCCAATAATACTGAGGAGGGGGCTGAGGATACAGCCAAGCCACCACACAACAACAAAGCCACTGACTTATCAGTAGCTTCCCACAGGTTGGCCCAGCAAGCACAGACACCTCAAGCTATTCTATGCCAATGCCCTGACTCAAGAATAGAGTACAATAGAGAAAAACAAACGGAATATGAGGAAGAGAAGATAAAAGGGGGATAGAGACAGGAGGGTTAGTACTCGGGACAAGGGAGATAAGGTTGGCAAATTCAAGGATAGTAGGCTACTTGCCATGTCAGGCAGTAGGCCTAAATTGATGCATCTAACACTTGAGTGTAGCAGACAGTAAATTAACTTGTTCTGACCAATTTAGAACTCGAGCAACTGACTGGCATTTTACGCCCTTCACATCCATTTAACGAGTGGCGATTTAGTTTAAGCGGTTGTGTGATCCATAGTCGATATTGTTTTACTATCATACAGTAGAATTAGAGTGTTGTGTGCAGTCCAATAAAAAAAGCAACCCACACACACACACACAAAACCACTGGGGGGGTGATGTGAGGGGTTTTGCCTCCTCCAACCTGGAGCCCACCCCCCCAGGTCCGTCCATAACCCCGGTCATTTTGACTCCAAAGTGGCGCAGCTGTCTAAGGCACTGCATCTCAGTGCTAGAGACCCTGGTTGGATCCCGGCCTGTATCACAACCAGCCGTGATCGGGAGTCCCATAGGGTGGTGCACAATTGGCCCAGCGTCATCCAGGTTAGGGGAGGGTTTGGACCTCAATGTAAAATAAGAATTTGTTCTTAAAATTGACTTGCCTAGTTAAATCGAAAACATTTTTAATGTAGAAACAGAGGCCTAGTTCACCCCTCCTAGATCAGGCCATCGGGGTGTAGCAGGCGGTTGGAAACACTTACAGTGTTCTCAGTAAGCAGAAAAAGCCTTAAGCCCTCCATTAACAACATATAGAGAGAGTTATTTATGAAGCAGCCTGCAGGTTCTGCTGTGGTGTCGTGGACATACAGGGCCGTAGTCTGCTGTTAGCCATGCATGCAAAGTTAGCTAACAACACACACAGTTCAGCGTATACGCAAGAGGTCCTTGACGATTGAGGGTTATGAACACACATTTGTTTTCGAATTGAGAGAAATGTTTGACAAAGATCTGTCACTACAATACACACGTGAAGTACACACAAGTTTCCAGAGACATGATACAGTGTGATACAGGTGAAATGTGATTGCTTTGAATTAGGGAACAAGAGATGAAGGACTCATTGTCACTCTACAAATATTGTCAGCTCTAGTGGTTAGAGTGCTGGGGTCAGTAACCGAAAGGTTGCTGGATCGAATCCCTGAGCTGACAAGGTAAGAAAATGTTGTTCTACCCCTGAACAAGGGAGTTAACCCACTGTTCCCTGGTAGGCTGTCATTGTAAATAAGAATTTGTTCTTAACTGACTTGCCTAGTTAAATCAAGAATAAATAAAATAGGCCTATAGTTAATTTGTTTGCCTACCAGAGAAACCTTGAAAGCTTTTCAAATACATTGAGAAACAATGTTGCATACCATATTTTAAAAACACTAAATCCTTTATTTTACAACTGTAGTAATGTAAAAGCCTTAATATTCTCTCTCTTATGGCTCTGACAGTCATGGAATTTTGGATGATGGTAATTGGCCAGGCAAATGACCGCAGACACTGTAATAACTGTTTGAATAGCAACATAAATATATTTATTACACACATTTTCTCCTCCTGACTGCATGTGCTGGAATTCAAGTCAATGATGGCTTAATGGTACGACTGTCAGCCTAGTGTACCCATAGAGGGTTGCCAGTTGTCGCACAACGCCTCGTGGCGGCCATGTTGGAAGACCATCGCATCAAGTCTTTCGACAACAACAGCTGAGTGGCTACCCCAAACTGCATGATAACAGTGCCTCAAACTAGTTGATCCATCACAAAAGTCCATTTCTGTGCAGTATTTGACTGCTCTAACAAGGCACGAAAGATAAATCCCTGGTTTATTTTTTTATAGATTACCCGCAATTATAAAACTCAACTGTCAGAAAGCTTAGAAATGTTTTTGCCTGTCAAGACCTGAACCCACTGGTAAGTCTGATAGATTTCGAGATTAGTTTAGCTGTTATGCTAACCAAGTGTTAACAAGACTACAAGTTAACCCACGTTAGTTAGCTAGATATGCTCATAGTTAGCTTGTAGTCTGTCTCTTACATAGGCAGTATGCGGGTTTCAAGTTTGGGCGAAGCAAATTTTTCACCATAAAATGCACCTTTATAACAAAGGATCACTTGCATCCATCATTGCATTTGCAGACTAATGCAAGTCAACTACTCCTAATGTGATGAGTAGATTAGATAGTAATTTTGGCTATTAATGAGCGTGTAGAGGTATAGGCTATATCAGAGACGTTTCTTTCCTTTACTCAGGAAAAATGTGGCCTTTGATAATCATTCCATGAAATTCTACTACATTTACACGACTGGAGACATCAGAATCGTTTTAATATGAATAGGCCACCTCTGCTTACACTGATAACAGATCACTAAAATCTACCTCATCTTGAATGAAACCATGTAATCTAGGCCTATGAAAATAGGTCATGGCTAAAAGGGATCCAATTGTAAAATTAACTTCAAAAGTTCGAAACCTTAATCTAAAATTCTCCTGACCTGCTACAAAAAGTCAAATCTGATGTTAAATTTCACCAAAACTGGATCCCTTCTAGCCATAACCATGAAAAAGGGAGACACAAATTGTACAATATGACATCCAGTCCAGCTACACTGTCTAAAACTCCAGTGGTACTGACCCAATGATCATTTGTTGAGAACTTTATTCATAAGAAGAGGGAAAATATATGGACATTTGTCCTATGCTCTAAGGCCTCAATGGGATAGGACAACCTGCTGTGTTGACTATTGGTGGTTCCAGCCCAACAATAGATTTAATCTTTATGACACTAAAACACCTGAAGGAATTAAACACAACCAAACAAGCAAGAGCCCTGATGGTATAGGAGACCTGAAGAAGTGATGTTCTAACATCAGGTGTGCCTTTCATTTGTTTACGTACTTTAGGTTCACCAGCTGACTTCTATCAAGACACCCATGTCGACTGGATTCCCACTGTAAAGCTGAGCAATGCTGGTGCAGCATCAGTTTCTCCTTTACTAATTTGTCCTTTTCCAGATATGAAAAGGAGACATCCCTCAGTAATACAAGATGGTTGTCATATGCTGTGCTTTGGTCAATCTGAATGATTCTGTTGTGACACTTGAGTAAAGCGCACCTTGTCATGACTAAAGTGCCCCCTTACACCATGTATGTATGTATGTATGTATGCATGAATTGTAATTTGCAACATGTAAAAGTCTATTGTAAATATACTGTACTTCAATAATATGCTATATTGTTGTAATTCTAAGTATTTTGTGTAATCTCTGCTTTGCCTGGTCCCTTTGAATAAAATGTATTTCTTATAGCCTAACTTTCATTTATTTAACCATTTAAACAATGCAATTGTTGTGGTAGTCTTAGGCAAATCATCTTCATGAACACAGTAGCACCTCCAAGTTCCACTCAGACATTTTGGGAGAAAAGTATCTGGCATTGAACTTGGTGGTAGTAGTTGTGTATATTTTAAGCTAAGGATCCCATAGGATCCTGCTTCCAGACATTTCACTACCTAGACTACAAGGGTTGGATTTTCTTTAGACAATTTAATGTCAGCACAAGGCATGCACCATGTTTGTACCCTATTTTGTGCTGCTACAATGTCGTGCTGCCGCCACGCTGTTGTCTTAGGTCTCTCTTTTTGTAGTGTTGTGTTGTCTTGTCGTGATCAGTGTTTTGTCCTATATTTTAATTTATTTTTAAATCCCAGCCCCCGTAGGAGGCCTTTTGCTAGGCCGTCATTATAAATAACAATTTATTCTTAACTGATTTGCCTAGTTTTTTTTTAACCTTTATTTAACTAGGCAAGTCAGTTAAGAACAAATTCTTATTTTCAATGACGGCCTAGGAACAGTGGGTTAACTGCCTGTTCAGGGGCAGAACGACAGATTTGTACCTTGTCAGCTCGGGGATTTGAACTTGCAACCTTCCGGTTACTAGCCCAACACTAACCACTTAAATGAAATAAAAAATAAAATTTACAAAATCTTGTATAATTAGCCTCATATACATTGTCTACTTGTATCATTTTAAAATTGAGAACATATAGCTCAACAATATGTAAATGTGGGAGTTGAGCTAATCTCTTCTTCAAATGCAAAGGGTGCAATGCATATGCCCATAAGGCAAATGACATCATACTGTAAGCCAGTGGTTCCCAACCCACAAGTACCCTCAACAGTACACATATTTATTGTAGCCCGGACAAACACACCTGATTCAACTTGTCAACTAATCATCAGGCACTCAATGAGTTAGAATCATGTTTGTCTAGAGCTACAACAAAAATGTATGCCGTTGTGGGTACTCAACAACTGTAGTTGGGAACCACTGCTGTAGGCCTATGGCTGCATTGGTGTTGCATGCCATTATCAGCTGCAAAATGGGTTCACATTAGGGATGCACGATATATCGGAAATCGGACGATATTAGCTAAAAAAAATGGCAACATCGGTATCGGCCGATTTCTAGTTTAACGCAGAATTGCAAAACCGATGTGCATACCTATATAAACGTAGGTACATGATGTAGTGACGCCATGTCAAATTTAGCGCTACATGTGCAACACCGCATTCCTAACCTAGCCCACAATGTCTGCTGTGTGGATCAAGCACTCAAGTAAAATAAGTCGAGCAGTCATTTGAAAGAGTAAGAACATTTCAGCGAGACAACTCAAAAAGGCGAAATCCACTAAACCCAAGATAATGGAATTCCTTGCCCTTGACAAGCAACAGTTCTCTGTCATGGGTGATGTTGGCTTTCGCCGACTGGTCGAGCACCGGTACACATAACCAAGTGCGCTATTTTTCAGATGTTGCCCTACCAGTGTTGCACAGTAATAGCGTCACTGCTATTAGCTTCACGCATACATACTATGGAACGCTGTTTGGGTCTTTGCATGTCAAAAAAGATACAGTAGCACTGTCAAAGCTGTACAAAAAAGACTGCAAACACAGGCCACGAACAATGTGTTTACAATACCACATTGGTAATAAAGCATCATATTTGTTCGACTGCAACTTCTGGAGTAGCTAGACTTAGCCTGGACCTAGCAAGCACCAATACAACCAGCCTGAAAACAATGACCAGTAGAAACGGCAGTAATTTTCATTATTCTTAGCAATGATTTAAGAATCCTTGTAAGTATTACCTAGGTAACCACTTGTTCACCTATTGAAACTGAACTTTAGTTCATGAAAATAAACAGCTACTTAACCCGGTTGCTCCAAGCTAACGTTATAAATCAGCCAGCTAGCTTCATCTGGCTAGTGAGGCTCGACCTGACCGGGTTATATGTTGTGAAGCTAGCCACAATAAGGATTAGGCACAATAGTGGAATTTGCGGTTTGCCTTCAAAATAAGTGTCATTGACAGTGATGCAAATTAATACAAATAGTAGAATTATGCCATACTTTTATTTTGAAGGCTAAACGCAAAGTCCACTATTGTGGCTAATCCTTATTGTGGCTAGCTTCACATAGTTCTTATTTGATTAATGGCAGTCGGACCCATCTTATAAATAAGGGTTATTTTAGATGACTCCTAGCTATATAGTTAGCTAGCTAACTCTATAGCTACTGAAACAGATGTCATTTGTTTTTGGGGATGAACATTGTTTGCATCCATGAGCTAGCTAGCTTTTTTTATTTTTATGAGCAGCACTGTAGGTGCGCGAGACAACTTTGCCAGCATCATAGCATACATATTGATGAATCGATGTGACATATGAAATACGAGTGATAGTGTAATCAATGTTTGACACGTCAAATAACACTATTTAACACTACGCGCATGTAGCGCGTATCTTTTTTGACACGCAAAGACCCAAATGGCGTTCCATAGCAAAAGACCCAAATAACATTCTATAGAAATCCTGGTTGAGAATGAAACAACTGAACAAATCAACAACGAAACAGCACAGCAAGTATGTGAAAGAAATAGGTTTTGATTGTTTTTCTGGTAATGGGGACGTAAATGGCAACAAAATAACTTTTTGGTCAGTGTGGTGTGTGTGTAACCTTTAACTAGGTCATTCAGTTAAAAACAAATTCTTATTTAGAATGACGGCCTACCCCAGCCAATGCTGGGCCAATTGTGCGCTGCCCTATGGGTCTCCCAAGTCTCCCACAGCCGGATGTGATACAGCCTGGATTCGAAGCAGGGACTGTACTGACGCCTCTTGCACTAAGATACAGTGCCTTAGACCGCTGTGTCCATGTGTGTGTGTGTAACCCATTTAACTGTACAAGAATGCTTAAAAAGGCTGCACAAATTTTAAATATCGGATATCGATATCAGGTTGTTTTTTTTGGCAAGGAAAATATCGGATATCGGCCAAAAATGTAACATCGGTGCATCACTAGTTCACATGGCTGATATCCTGAAAAAAAGAGTGACAATCAAATAAAACTCATTGGAGAGCTTACAACTGAACAAAAAAGTCAAGTTCATTTCAGTATACAACACAGAAATTAGAGATTTCCTTTCACTCTTTATTGCAGGATTGTGATCTGTGATTAAACATTGACACTAGTTCATTTTGAATAGTTTTAAGTTAACAATTGACACAAGTTTAAACACTTCACTTCAAAAGAATCAACACCATTTAATATAATTGCATAGTGTACAAGTAAGCTAACGCATATGGAAAAGGTTAGACATCTTAGTAACACGTAGGCTATTATTCATTATTAAAGCATACATTTCATGTGAACAAAAAAAAAAGTCCATTCCAAAGGTTGCCAACCTTGCTCCACTGATCCCAGCAATAGCGCACTTAATTATCAACTAATTAGGTTTTATAAATTGAATTCGGTGTATTAGTGCTGGGCTGAAACAGAAGCAGGCACACCCAGCAGGGTTGGCCTGCTCCAGTTGTAATAGGCTTATACATTGTGTCTGACTTTAAAAACAGTATTTTTGTTTTTCATAATGTGCTCTGACATAGGTACACATAGAACATAGAAAGGACGTATCCTTATTCTCTCGGGGCATTCATTGGGACCTCTATCTGCAGAAAGGGATTCACAGCTCTCTGTATCGGAGTACAGAACAGAAAAAAGAAACAGGCCGCATTATACTCAAATTAGACAGCACTGAAAATTATGATACTATATCTCTGTCCTTGGTTTCTCGTGCTGGACTGGAGAACATTTTCATAATGTCCTCCCACAAAGTTACCTGCCCTATCCAGAGTAGCCTACTCTCCGTTCTGACAGCTGGAACTGCTAGCTATAGTGCCTTCAGAAAGTATTCATTCCCCCTGATTTACTCCACATTTTGTTGTGTTATAGCCTAAATTCTAAATTGATTTCTCACACACATAATACCCCATAATGACAAAGCGAAAAAATGTTTAGACATTTTTGCTGATTTATTTAAAATGTAATACAGAAATCTCATTTACATAAGTATTCACACCCCTGGCAGCGATTACATCTATGAGTCTTTCTGGGTAAGTTTCTAAGAGCATTCCACAACTGGGTTGGGAAACATTTACCCTACCCATTATTTTTTTTTTTAAATCTTCAAGCTCTGTCAAATTGGTTGTTGATCATTGCTAGACATCCATTTTCAGGTCTTGCCATACATTTAAGTAGATTTAAGTCAAAAATAACTCCGGAACATTCACCATATTCTTGGAAAGCAACTCCAGTGTAGATTTGGCCTTGTGTTTTAGGCTGTCCTGCTGAAAGGTGAATTCATCTCACAGTGTCTGGTGGAAATCAGCCTGAACCAGGTTTTCCTCTAGAATTGTGTCTGTGCTTAGCTCCATTCCATTTATTTTTTATCCTGAAAAACTCCCCAGTCCTTAACGATTACAAGCATACCCATAACGACGCAGCCACCACTATTCTTAAAAAAGTGAATTACTTTACCACATTTTACTCTAGTGCCTTGTTGAAAACAGGATGCATGTTTTGTCATATTTGTTTTCTGTACAGGTTTCCTTCTTTTCACGCTGTCAATTAGGTTTGTGTTGAGTTATTAAAATGTTGATCCATCCTTAGTTTTTCCCTATCACAGCCATTAAACTCAAACTGCTTTAAAGTGACCATTGGCCTCATGGTGAAATCCCTGAGCGGTTTTCTTCCTCTCCAGCAACCGAGTTAGGAAGGACACCTGTATCTTTGTAGTGACTGGGTATTTTTTATTTTTCCGTTATTTTACCAGGTAAGTTGACTGAGAACACTTTCTCATTTGTAGCAACGACCTGGGGAATAGTTACAGGGGAGAGGAGGGGGATGAATGAGCCAATTGTAAAAACTGGGGATTATTAGGTGACCGTGATGGTTTTAGGGCCAGATTGGTAATTTAGCCAGGACACCGGGGTTAACACCCCTACTCTTACGATAAGTGCCATGGGATCTTTAATGACCTCAGAGAGTCAGGACACCCGTTTAACGTCCCATCCGAAAGACGGCACCCTACACAGGGCAGTGTCCCCAATCACTGCCCTGGGGCATTGTGATTTTTGTTTTTTAGACCAGAGGAAAGAGTGCCTCCTACTGGCCCTCCAACACCACTTCCAGCAGCATCTGGTCTCCCATCCAGGAACTGACCAGGACCAACCCTGCTTAGCTTCAGAAGCAAAATGTATATTGATACACCATCCAAAATGTAATTAATAACTTCACCATGCTCAAAGTGATATTCAATGTCTGCTTTTCTTTTTACCCTTCTACCAATCGGTGCCCTTCTTTGCTAAGCATTGGAATACTTCCCTGGTCTTTCTGGTTGAATATGTGTTTGAAATGCACTGCTTGACTGAGGGACGTTACAGATAACTGTATGTGTGGGGTACAGAGATTAGGTAGTTGTCACGACTTCCGCCGAAGTCGGTCCCTCTCCTTCTTCGGACGGCGTTCGACGTCACCGGCCTTCTAGCCATCACAGATCCACTTTTTTTTTTCCACTTTTCATTTTCCATTTGTTTTGTCTTTTTCACCTGGTTTCAATTCCCCAATTACTTGTTCATTATTTAACCCTCTGTTCCTCCATGTTTGTTTGTGAGTGATTGTTTATGTAATACGTTTATGTGAACTTGCTTATTTTGTATTGTATTTGTCTATTTTGAGTAAAATACGTTTATTTACTCATATCGGCTGTCCTGCGTCTGACTCCTCTACACACAGACTACATTACAGTCATTCAAAAATTCATGTTAAACACTATTATTGCACACAGAGTGAGTGCAACTTGTGTTACTTGATGTGCAAATATTTACTTCTGAACTTATTTGGCTTCCCATAACAAAAGGGTTTCATTTTTAAGTCACGTATAAAAATATATATATATATATAAAAAACAATTCCACTTTGACATTATGGGGTATTGTGTGTAAGCCAGTTACATTTTAAACTCAGGCTGTAACAACAAAATGTGGAAAAAGTTAAGGGATGGGAAAACTTCCTGAAGGCACTGTACTGAACTACAAATCCATTTCGAATTACAACGGTAAATACACCAAGATAGCTAACTAGCTAACGATATTTAATTCACTTAGCTAACTGTACATACTGTATAGCTAGCTAACATTACATTAGCGGCTAATTTGAGTTAGCCTGTACAGTAAGTTCTAGCTAGCGATACATTATAATTTTCTAAATATATTTGCTTAGGTTCTCCCTCCGTTTTCTTGGTCCTTAGAAAACAAAATAATGGGTAATCTTCCCTAAGTTTCCAGTGGAAGCAAAACTCAGGAGTTCCAACAGACAGACTATGGTGTGGTTGCTAGGTGATTTGTGAGGCAACTGCAAGCCCTCTATAGGAGGAGTAGGAAGTAAAATGTTATGCGATTTTGTCGATTCAACGCAACTGACATTACGGAAAAAAATACATTCCATGAGCCACATCAGTTAACATCATTTGAATGAACATTGTACATTAACATGGAAATTATTGTATCACAATACAAGGTAGCCATTGTGAGTGTACCCATGAGTTTATCAGTCAAATTGCAAGGGTGAGGTCCTAAGCCCTTTCTTTTAATTCCATGTCTATGGGCGAGTTCGTAAATGCGCTCTGGCCATCTACTCCGATTTCCGAACACTCGTCTGAGCGTGCCAGAGCGCAGAATAACTGATGAATTTATAAACGCTCAAGACCAGTTGAAATTGGCAGGTGACGGTAAACGTCGGCAAAAAAACATTTACATTGTTGCCAGCAGCACAGTTAGTCACCAATGCTCTGAATAACATGAAAACCATAACCAGCTCTGCTAGGGTGAACAAAATGGTCAGAGTGAAGTGTTCTCTCATTTGTGTCTGGAAGTAGCTAGCAAGCTAGCCAACGTTAGCCAGTTCGATTAGGTGCTTGACTGCCATTGTGTGGTCAGAACGCTCGGATCAACCCACTCCTCGGCCAGAGCGGCCAGTGTGCGCACTGAACGCGCCGAGAGCTAAACGTTCTGAATTTACGAACAGACAATCTGACAACGCTCTCAACATATGAATGCCCACTGAGCACACTCTGGCACACCAGAGTGGATTTACAAACGCACTTATGTGTGCTGCTATAATGTTTCAGCAAAGAGCATCAGTTTCATCACGTTGCCCAGCCTAGCCTGCCCAGCCAGCTGTTTTTTCTGTGTGTTTTTTTTAAAACAGTTATGATGGTTCTTTCATGACAGTCTTCATCCATAACTGTCAGTTACATGGTTATAATAGTAGTAGTTGTGCCAGCCCCCCCACACCAGAGTAGGGAATGCAGTGCCCCCCAAAATAAAAAGAGGCCATGTCCTAACAGTCAGAGACCGTTCCCTTAACAGTGTATGTCCTAGCTTGGCAACAAGTGGCAAAAGGTTGCTAGGAAACACCTTGCTCTCTGGGGGCCGGGTACACGCACACACTTCAATGTATTAACTGGAGCTTTGTATTTAACTCTTGATGTGTTGAAAAAAAAATCCAGTCAGGAGGAAAGCCCCTGTCAGCAAAGTAACATGTCTTTAGAGGGATGACACTCAACCTTTCACCTTTGACCGTTTAGAAGTGTGAATTAGCAGGAAGTGTCATGGTGACGGAGGGAGCCACATACAGGCTGTAAAAAATTATGTCCTGCCCCTGGCACCCAATCATCACAGCACGTCAGCCCTGTGTTCAGCACACACGGAACTCAAAATCCAGTATGCCTATATTATTCTTTTTAAAGACAGTCCAAGTTAAAATGTTGCTTCTTCTGCTGCCATGTTCATAGTTCAATAAGCCTAGCCTTGTTTGTTAGTTAGTTACGTTAAACATAGGGAGAGAAAAGAAAGCTTTAGCCTGACCAAATCGCAAAAGATCGAACAAATTAAGATAGAGAACCTCAAGTCAATTTCAGAATAGGTCAAGTTGGGACCAGCGAAAGAAATCCCACACACCCTCCCCTCATCCATCTTTCCGCCATCAAAGTATAAAACTTTTAACAGTCCAGTCCAACATTGGTCCTTTCCTGTCCATGACAACCCCCCTTTCCCAGGATAGAGCGCATCCCCCCTGGGGGGGATATGGTGGTGGGGGGGTGGGGGGTTAAGGGTGATTGCCCCAGCTTTGGCAGTCGTCTTGAGAAAAAAAAGGGTGTTTCTGGGGAAACCGAGTGCTCCCCATTTTCCAAGGACTCCATAGTTCCTACTTGGCAACAGCCAGAAGCATCGGTATTGCGAACACCGCCTGCCTATCGGCCTGCCAAAACCGCACAGGAACACAAAAACCTGGCGAATGTCACCATAACAGATGCCCCGTGTATTGTTTTCCAGGAGTCAAAAGCCACAGAAAGCCCCCTGATGTTATTGAGATGATATTCTATTTCAAGAGCAGTTTAATATCCAAAATATCCATGTGAATAGCCAGCTAGCTATCTAGCTTTGGCAAAAAACTAGAACCAGTCAACGAGAAAATAAATCCCACACTAATATCAAAATTACCACAACCACAAAATACTCATCGTAAGGTGCACAGATGCCGAAGAAAACTAAAAACTCAGAACTTTGCAAGTTTCAAAGTTCAGACTTTTGGAGAAGTTCTGCCCTAGTTTTTGGGTCCGGTTCCAGATGGTGGACACTCCCCCTCTACCACACCCACTCACCTACCTATCCCTCGGCGGAGGACTAAAGTCTGCAGCCAGTCAACACCAGCTGTTCTCCCACAGACAGACAGTTCAGAGCAAAGCAACACAAATCCTCCCTTCTCTTCCACATCCCTCCCCCATCCAGACATGTACCACACCCCCCTCCACCCCTTCCCTCCGCCCCAGTTCTCCCTCTTGTTGGCTGGCCTTTTCAACCTTAGCCAACAAAAGAAACAAAAGGAGCCAGTACAGAGAGAGAGAAAGAGTAGAGAGAGACCAGGCCACCCTTTCAGAGAAGTACTGGGACTGCAAAGGCTAAGCACAGCAATAAACTCCACACATGCACATACCTGTAGACACATGTACACATCTACACAAGTACACACATGTGCATGGATGCAAACTCATGCTGCTGACAACATACAGACAACAACAGACAGACCCACAGTGCTAACACACACACACCATTCCACGAGGACACGGACTTCTGAAAACATGCAAACACACATATGGCCTGCATAAAATATGCACACAAACACAACACCCGCACACCTTTTGTGAGCACGTCAATATTATTTTGACTACAGCCTGACAAACTGCAGATCATGTACCGTTCTACACGTTGCCTCCAAAGGAATGCCCTTTGCTCTGCACGAGTGAGCAAGACAGATGCCGATTAGTTGTGCTTGTGTGTTTGTGTCTGTTCCCCTGTCTCCAGTTCTCTCTCTTCACCTGCCTCGGGTGGGGGTCTTATCTTCTCATAATAATCCGAGGCTTTGACAAAAACCTCCTCAGCCATGTCATTCTATACCATCTCACCACAAGGGCTTCATTCTCTAAGGGGCTGCTTGAACTTGTGAGAGTGTGGAAGAGAGTGAGATAGCAAAATATCGATATGTGAAATTGACACATTTAGTAGGAAGAGAAAGAACAATGAAAAAAAAAAAAAAAAAAAAAGACGAGAAGGAGCGAGAGAGAGCAACAACACCCCACGCAAACAAAAACAACAACCCAGGAACTGCTTTACACTTTGCCTCTACCCTACCATGTGCTAAACAGGAGAAAGACAATGCTCGTGTCACTGAATTTTAACATGGATTCAGGAGACACACACCAACTCCATTCATGAGGGAGCTCACACGCATATACCATTTATACTCATAAGCTGCATTCGGTGGAAGCACACAGGGTGCCCTTCGGAGTTAATAATTCACACTCCGTTAGGGCACTTCAGTTGTGCTTCAAAGGAATGCCGATACTGCACTGTGCGTAGTTTTCATAGTTTGCATACGATCTAGGTCTCTATTTACATATTTGAATAATGAACAGGCTTTCCAGTCTAATTAAACCCTATGAGAGTTAAGACTAAAGTCAAGTTATCTAAAAAAAATTACAGACATTTCAACATACATCCATGGGGTTAGGCTACTGATTAGAATCAAGGGCATGTCTGGAGGGTGTGGGTAACATGTTAAGTTGGGCCTCTTGAACAGTGTTCACCCTTGTGGGTCTGAATTTGATTAAATTAACTGACTAAAGGCGTAAGCATGCTTCAATTCGGCTTGCGTCTAGTCGAAACAGTCTACTCGCATACCCCCTTAAAAGACCTTCGCTTGAAAATCAAGTGTTGTTTGTCTGTTTTGAGACACCGTAGCCAGTATACACTTCCTCAAAATAGTCCGAATTCATCTATAAAATGTTAACGTTTTTGCCGAGGATCTTAGTCACGCGATTTTACATCTAACTAAAATGTTTGGTGCAGTTTTTCTCCCCCCCAAAAATAGTTGCATAATTACAGGTTGTCTCTCGTTGAATGACAACTATATTGAAGAATCCCTATTCTTGACCAATCACCGAAGGGGCGTAAACTTCAGCTCCGAACTTCAGCTTTCCTCCCACAAAAAAAAGAAAAAGAGGTGTGACCGAAGTCCAAAATAAACAAATACGTTGTCTTGATATATGCAAGAACTCTTCTGAACGGTAATGGCTGGGAAGCATGCGGACGCCTTAATAAGAAGTAACAGCAAAATAAAACTTTTTTTTTTTTAAGAATTTGGCACCCTTGCACTGTTTCTATGGCCTGAACCGCAGCCAAATTATGAATAAAGATGGGAATTAAGATTAAGCCTAGATCAAGTTTCAAGACTCTGGGTTCGCGCCCAGGCTCTGTTGTAACTGGCCACGACCAGGAGGTCTGTGGGGTGACGCACAATTGGTGTCGTCCGGGTTAGGGTGGGCTTGGCCGGTAGGGATGTCCTTGTCTCATCGCGCACCAGCGACTCCTGTGGCGGGCTGGGCGCAGTGCGCGCTAACCAAGGTTGCCAGGTGCACGGTGTTTCCTCCGACACATTGGTGCGGTTGGCTTCCGGGTTGGATGTGCGCTGTGTTAAGAAACCGTGCAGCTTGGTTGGGTTGTGTATCGGAGGATGCATGACTTTCAACCTTCGTCTCTCCCGAGCCCGTACGGGAGTTGTAGCGACGAGACAAGATAGTAGCTACTAAAACAATTGGATACCATGAAATTGGGGAGAAAAAGGGGTAAAATTCCCCCCCCCCAAAAAACAAACAAATATTTAATATATATTTTTAATTTATATATATAAATTAAATATAAATTAAACGGGAGTTGTAGCGACGAGACAAGATAGTAGCTACTAAAACAATTGGATACCATGAAATTGGGGAGAAAAAGGGGTAAAATTCCCCCAAAAAACAAACAAATATTTAATATATATTTTTAATTTATATATATAAATTAAATATAAATTAAACGGGAGTTGTAGCGACGAGACAAGATAGTAGCTACTAAAACAATTGGATACCATGAAATTGGGGAGAAAAAGGGTAAAATTCCCCCAAAAAATAAACAAATATTTAATATATTAAAAATATATATTTTTAATTTATATATATAAATTAAATATAAATTAAACGGGAGTTGTAGCGACGAGACAAGATAGTAGCTACTAAAACAATTGGATACCATGAAATTGGGGAGAAAAAGGGGTAAAATCCCCCCCCAAAAAAAAAAAAAATATTTAATATATTAAAAATATATATTTTTAATTTATATATATATATATATATATATATATATATATATATATATATATATATATATATATATATATATATATATATATATATATATATAAATTAAATTTAAATTAAATATATATTAAATTAAGAATATGAAAAAAGTAAATGGCTCTGTATAATATAGTATAATACAGGAAAGCACAATTTATAGTCCTATTATTACATGTGTTTGGGGGAAGGGGGGGTAAGTGTTTAACGGGAACAACCATTGTATTTATTTTGTTTCTACGCACATTACATACAATAATATGTCCACTGTGATGTAATAGAGCGGGAAGCCCGTTGTCTTCCGTCATTCTCAGAACCTTATTTGCTACAACAACAACAAAAAAATGCAGCCTTTGATTGATATCCAGAGATATATTAGTCAGATAGCTGCCATCTAGCCAGATCCAAAGACCTCAAATGGTTTAAATAGTCAGTGTATCTGATTCTGAAACCCACCCGACCCCCCCTCTTTTAGGGGGATTGCGCTTTTTGCCACCGGTATATTCTTCTTAATCTTTTTGCATCTGTTGGCTTGCAAAGCCCCATTAAAATAAGGTCGGGTGGTAAGGTTGATAAGGTTACTGAGTTAATGCCCACGGATATAATTAAAATAGAGTATTTAATCTGGCCATGATTGTTGAGGGGTAAGACCACTTTAAAGCAAGTGTAGCCTTCACATATCATGCAAGGCTGGCCATCCTTCCCAACACGTACTTCCTTCCACGTTAAACAGATTTGCTCCAGGGCAATTCCACAATAAAGGAATTACGCCAAATAACCAAATAGCCATTGATTTCAAAGTTTCAACGTTTAACAAACCATACGACGACTACTTTGAACAATTTATAAAGTTACATTTACTGGAAAAATTGCAGATACAAAGTTACAGAATTACAGTAATATCTCCCTCAGTTGTATTATGTTATCCAAACTTTGGATCTGCAGTTCTTCCTGTAAATGTGTTTTTGTAAAATTTTCAGTGGAAATAGTCGAAGGTAGTCCTTGTGCATAGAGTTATTTTGTTTGAGGTTAAACTGGTATACATTTTAAATGTTAAAATCGGAGTCTCAGCGTAATTCCGTTACCTTGGAATTGCCCTCCAGTCTTGGATGGATAAGGGGCTTTACCATATCTAAGAGGGGAAACACACCAGAGCAATTATCCTCCAAAACCAGTCAGTAGGCGACCATCCTGCCAGCTCGTTGCAAGTGGTGGCCGTCTTTCCCTCATTGCAGGGTTAGTGTTATCAACATGGGCCTATTCCGGTAGCCCAAAGCCGTTCCAACTCTTCAGGGCTGCGAGTGTGCGCCGATGTATCATGACAGGATATGGCACTTTGTGGTGACACCTCTGGCCTGACTGAGTGTGCTGCTGCAAGACATAATTTAATCAACACCACCACTGATGATCTACAGCCATCGCCACCCAGTCACAGTTTATCAAATCTCCCCGTCCTTGACATCTCCCCACCTGTTAATCACCAGGCTGGCAGGATAAATGTCACGATGAAAGCTAAACAAGACCAATCACGAAAGTGTCTAGCCACTCAGACAGCATCCGCCCGCCTACTTGCCTTTGCTGGGGACAACTTGACAAAAGGCCGGACAGACTGACTGAAGGACTGAGGCTCACTAGTTTGATTGGGCTACTGGGTGGTGCAGCAGTATAAGGCACTGCATCTCAGTGCTAAAGGAGTCACTACAGACCCTTGTTCGATTCCAGGCTGTATCACAATCAGCCGTGATTGGAAGTCCCATAGGGCGGTGGACAATTGGCCCAGCGTTGTCTGGGTTAGGGCTTGGCTGTCATTGTAAATAAGAATTTGTTCTTAAATTGACTTGCCTAGTTAAATAAAATAGATAAAAAGTTGAGGGAGTAGGACTGATGAAAGGTGTTGACACGACATGTCCATGCTAGCCCGTACAGCTGCCAGCCACAGAGAACAAGAATGGCCAACACCCATCCCCCTTCAGACTTTGACACTAACAGTTACAGGGTGTCTGAGGTGACACAAGCACCATTTACTGGCAGAGAGGTGAGGAGTGCTCTGCCCAATTGGGTCATTATCATTGGAGCCCTCTCTTTCACTAACTTTCTGTTAAGTATGGATTCCCTTTTAACTCAACGAGGCAATTAGTGTAGTCAGTCATGCATATTATACCACTGTGGTTTAATCTCAAATTAATCCAGCCTCAGTAGCCTATACATCACCACCCACATTGAATCTATTCAGAATATGGGAGTGGGGTTATGGAGATAGCAGTTGTAAGGGCATTAACGTACAATTTCTTTGAGTAGATAGCCAAACTGGTGAGGGACTAAATTGCAATGGAATAATATGGACATAATCAACAGTCATTGAAATTACAATATAAATTCCACTACAATTCCCCGTGAATCTAGGGAATAAGGTTAAAATGGGAGAAAATCCTATTCCTCAGCCCTCGTCTGTAGTGCCGGGAAGATACCAGTATTGCGATACATATCGTGGGAAGGAAACAAAACACGAGGCGGATTTCACTTCTTTAGGAAAACAGCCCTAATGTTGGAAACAATCATCATGTTGTCATCCAGTCACATTGATTTATTTTCCAAGCTATAGCACACAATATTTGACATACAGCAGGTTTTTAAAATGACCAATATTGCTATACTGGTATCGTCACTGCCCAACTCATCTAGCACCCTTCCAAAATTGCATTTCTGGCTCAGGTAATGACAGGTCAAATCTCAAAAGGTCACACAGTGAACACAATGGTCCCATTTATACACGGAGCCAAGGGTCATTTTACAAGTCAAGAAAGATCTGTCTTGTCCAACTCTGTCCAGGTAGAAGTGCAAAATTGTGCCTGCCGGCTATCACGTCTGCAAACTTGCCACATATTTGAGCCTTGGTAACTGCTTTCTTTGTGACTGTTACACAGTCGGTGAAAATCTGTCCCAATTAGTCACAATCGAGAACAGCAGTGCTGTTCAGCCACCTCCTGCAACAGTGGCCAGCTTGAAATATGTTTGAGCTTCCACAGCCAAGGGACATAATTGGCAGCATTCTCTCATCTGTTTAAAAAGGTAACTTCCTATTTATTTATTTATTACTGCAGACAAATTTAGCCGTCCATAAGACAATGCTCTGTTAGTCTTCTGATCTCCATGCTGCCGAAATACAGCCATAAACATCTCAAAACCTTTTAATCATCTACCCAAAACAAAAGAAGTGATGCTTTATAGAGAAACTGATAGGCTACAAAGACTAGATAAATATTTGGCACTATCAAGGGAGTTTAGGCCTTACCGTTAGTAACCAAAAATGACAGCTGTGTATGCCGTGCAGCCTAAGACAAAAAAAGCACGCAAAAATGACAACGCGGAAGAGCGTAAAATTTTTTTTTTAAATGAATGTGGTTCCTGATTTTCTGGAAACCCGATTTGCCATGGCTAAAGGTTTTTTGGGGGGCAGCCACTGCCAAAAACTATTCAGGAAAAGTACAATAACTAAAACAACGAGGAATGTCCCAATTATTAGATGCCAGGTCTGACAAACTACAAAGCAAATCAAATGGGCAATCAGCATCAGGATGGGATATTCCATGTGGTTTCTGCGATTATGATGTTGCGATATAATTTAAGTGACAGATTAAGTTAAGGGCAGCTATGAGCTTAAAAAGAAGAGCAGTTGGCTATCATTTGAGGAATGGTACAACTCAGAGGCAGTCTGTGGCCACCGAGGCAGTCACTCTCACTGAAGGCTCTTCTGTCCGCCATGGATGACACTGTTGGATAGCTGAATATCAATACACACAGACACATTTAGAAATAAAAATTAAGTGGGAGAAAATCATTTGTCAGGTTGCGTTTGTCACAAAGCATGATGTGCTAGCCCGTTAACTTTTATTCTGAAATAACATCATATGTCCGAGTTAATCAAATATTAGTTTAGACTTGAAATTGGCATGTGAGCTAACTAGCCAGCAAGCTATCAGCTAGTTAGCTGCTCATCAAAACAGGTAGATAACTGGTTAAATTTGCCAACAAAATAAAATCAACCAAACTATTTACCAATGTTTCTCAAAATTACTGTAGTTGGCCAATTAATTTGATCATGCTTTGTGATACACCCAGTTGTATGCTGTTTTAGTCCTCACAACATGTCGCCCTGTCATCTACAGTAGAACCTGTTGAACAACATGGCGGGAAACAATTGGCCATGCTTTTTTTATCCTACCAGATCCGCAATGAGAAGGTTCTAGCTAGTGTATGCCTCTGTCCTTCGACTCTTTCTGGATGTAGTATTTATATACAAGTTAATTACAATTACCTTTTTGCTTTGGGCCATCTGTACCTGATAGAGCAGACATCTCACGTGTGGAAGTAAGCCGTCTGGCGCGAGACAATCATTGGGAGGAAACTAGAGCACACCCAGAAGTTCTGACTGAACGCACATTTGAGCGCCCCAGGATGGTCCATTTACATTGTGCTATTATAATTTATGCTACGAAATCCTGCAACTTCATTGGGGTATTTCCCCCTCATAGCAAATAGCCTGCAAAGCAATCGAAGCAATGTTCGCATTGGTAGATGCGCCCACGGGGGCGGAGCTGCCTGACTGTCACTGAGTAGTAAATAACTGAACAGCTTGTTTTGAACAATATTTTTTTGAAACAGGTAAATGTGTACATTATCCTAACTTTTAGAAGCATTTTAAACATTATCAACAACAAAAAATGTATTCAATTTTTTTTATAACGCTATAATGGGCGGGCCGCTGCTATTGAGTGGATTGTGTGTGTGTGGAGAGAGAGGGGGTGTATGACCGTAGCTCAGCTTGTGACAGCTTCCACAGAACTGCATCTGTATAGAAACGAACTGGGGCGCAAATAGTGGAACGGATCAAACGTGAATTTGTTAGGGATCAATTCGTCAAAGAACTGAAGAGGCTGTAGTCCATTCTTGCGATCGCTGGAAAGAGGATTTCTTAATGTGCATCTTCAACATAGAACATAGAAACCAGATATTGATATTAAAGTATTTGCAATACACAAAATACCACTGGAAAAGTAATGTAAAGAATGCAACGTAAAGCAACGACGCCTGCCGGAGAGAGACAAAACGGGCTGTAAAAACAGGGCCTCCCGAGTGGTGCATTGGTCTAAGGCACTGCATCGCAATGCCAGCTGTGCCACTAGAAATCCTGGTTCGAGTCCTGGTTCTGTCGCAACCGGCTGTCGACCGGGAGACCCATGGGGCGGCGCAAAATTGGCCCAGCGTCATCCGGGTTAGGGGAGGGTTTGGCAGGCTGGGATGCCCTTTCCCCATCGCCCTATAGTGACTCCTGCGGCGGGCCAGGCACATGCATGCCGACACGGTCGCCAGTGTTCCCTCCGACACATTGGTGCGGCTGGCTTCCGGGATAAGTGGGGATTGTGTCAAGAAGCAGTGAGGCTTGGCTGGGTTGTGTTTCGGAGGACGTACGGCTCTTGACCTTCGCCTCTCCCGAGTCCATATGGGAGTTGCAGCGATGGGACAAGACTGTAACTACCAATTGGATACCATGGAATTTTAAAAATAAATAAAATGGGCTTTAAAAACAGAACAAGCAGTCCCACTCCAATGACCCACCACCTGCTGTGGTTCAATGAACTACTGCTAAACAGCAGTGACGTTGGAAAAAACCTTCCATTTACTATACTACTGCATCTCCAAAAATGTGCTAACCAGCAGGGAAAAATGTGTCAAGTTGCAAGAAATTCACTTTAACGGTCGACTTTGGACATGAAAAACGGTTCAACTCCTCTTTCTCAATTTTTAAACAGAAATTGGCTGTGCATTTGATGGTTCATCAATGTGTCATTAATGCTGCTGACGTAGCTAGTTCGTTAAGCTAAACATAACTCCTCCAGGATGTGTTGAAGTCATTTCACAGGATTTGTTTTGGGTGGAAGCTGTAGAGATCGGTAACAAATGTCACTTCTTTAGCCAAATATCTTATTAATAAAAAAAAATGTAATCATTAAAATTACCTGGTATGATGTTGCATTAATCAGTTACAGTTTAAAATGTATTTTTGCCCAGGGTCGAACTTTAATGTAATTGTCCAATGTTTCCAAATTTCTATGAAATATGACCCATTATTAATTACAACAGGAGTGAAATCATTTTCCTTCCCAAAAAAAATGGTGATTAAGTATGCTAAAAAGCTACTTCTCTGTGTTGGAATAGCGTGAGCGTTCCCCAACAACAGAATGGTGTGGGAGTATACCAGTCATTCAAAATATTAATAAGAGTAGACTGCTGATTGGCCAGCTCCTCCTCCTCCTCAGGAGGATGACATCAACCCCCTGTGAGGAAATCGCAAGCATTTATTTTTAAAGTTCTGTTTGAGATGCAAGTTTTAGATGTGGTTTTTGAAGTGTTTTTTTCCCTCCAAATTATGCTTTGGCCACAAATATAAGTATAGAATGAGTCCAAATTATTTGGGTATGAGTTAACAGAATATGAACTTTTAAAAGTGAGATTTTCACTGGACAGTTACTTTAAAACATGTTATCTCAGCTTAATGGCAAAACGTGAAGAGTAGCAGGAAATTAGCTTTAAACTGAAATGTTCTCATCCTCATGGCAAAATGTGAAGAATAGCATGAGATGAGCTATAAAAACATTTTTCTCTTTGCCCCATGACAAAGTGTAGCATTGCAGGTAATTAGTTTTAAAACTACAACATTCTCTCTGAGATTCATGAATAAATGTGTAGAATAGCATTATAAAACTGCACATGTCTCCCTGCCCCATGGCAAAATGTGGTGAAATGCAAGAAGTTAGCAGTTTTCCTTTAATAGTAAAAATGTTATCCCAATAAAATTCTACTTATCCTTCCACTGTTTCCAAATTACCCCTCAAGAGAGGCATAATAAGTTGTCTAACTGTGCAAAGTTGCAGGAAATATATTTTTAAATGTCCCCAAAAAACCTCAATGGAAGGACCCCAGGACAACCAGTCTACTGTTAGTCCCCACCAATATCTACATCACAATTTCGCCCTTGCACAGACTCCCGATGTGGTTTTGGAAAGCTAACCTACAGTGTGGTCAAGTTTATCACCCCAGATAGCCTAATGAAAATACAATTGATGGGTAATAGTGATAGTAGGCTCCGTATTACATAAGTTCATTTACACATTCAAAACTAGGACTCATTTTACATGGCAAAACTGGATTCCATACAGAAACTATTGGTATCGGCTTCCAACGTTAAGATAGAAGTACCCCACTATTCGTACTACCAACTATTTTCACATTGCTAAAACCCTTGAAATTTATATATTTTTAAAACGTTTGAGTGCAATGATTACTGTTAATTTCTAATGGTTTTTTGGTTGATGTTAAATGTGTTTATTCTAACTTTTGCTGGTTTATTTCACTTGTTTTGGCAATGTGAACATATTTCTCGTGCCAATAAAACCCGTTTTAATTAAATAATAATATTGGCCACAATCAGCATGCAACTTGCACTAGACTCCACGTATTTAGGGGATAAACCCATTTTGCAGGAACTATTGACGACATTTCTGAGAAACATGGTTTTGCAAGCATCAAAAGTAGGTTTTCGCAGTAACAGTAAGCTTAGACCTCCTTCACTCACCTTCAATTCTTATAAATCAGGTTTAATTCCACGACCTGCCGTTTCGTTCTGGATACAAGGAAAGTGAGTTCAGTACCGTCGGCTGGCCGAATTGGAGGGCAAGTTTATCCAATTGGTCAGTAACTTGTGCTTTTAAATCCAGGCAAAATCACAACGGTTCCCAGGGGTCAGGAGAACGCAAATTCCATTGTCGTGAAAACTTGCGTTTGGTTAGTATTAGTTTTCTGCTGGTTTAAGGTTGTTTCACGAGATCAAACAATCTTTAGCTTTAGTAAAGTCTGCAATGTTCCATGTACATTTCCCGGCTTAAAAGCAACTCGTGCGCGCTCTTATTGTTATTGCTTTTTTCTCATATTGCACTGTGCGCTTTCTACGATTACCACATGTCGGCCTGCCCGGCTAGAATGGATAGATTACCTCACGACAGCCCTAGATAAACCAGCCCCTGATATGCGTAATGTTTTAAAGGGGCTTGGTCACATCGACTGCTGAAATGCCCTGGTGACTGGCGGACCCCTCCTGGCCAACCAACTTCGTTCTCTTAACGGGGCAGTCTGCAATTCAACAACAACAAAAACGATACCCCGCCACTGATTTAGTAAACAGCTCAGGGATGGAGCTGGAGAAATGTAACCGCTCTCAAATTAATTGACAGAGCTACAGTATGGATGCAAGGACTGACCATCCAACAGATCAACATTGGCATTTCACCAGGATTTGAGGCTATACAGTGTTTGTTTACCATTAGCCTACATTGTTTACAAAATCTTATATTTGTGGGTCTGATGGGATGGGGTAGGACATTTGAACTAAGCCCATCAGGCTTTAAGTTATTCTTCAAGAATCAATTGGTAGGTACAATTCATGTTTAGTGCAAAAATTTAATTGTAGTATCAACAGATTGCCCCTTTAAAGGGGCAACAGATTAGCGGCTGATTCAGATCCGCTTTAGCCTCATCCACATAGCAGTTGTTTTTGCAGGAACCCACTAAGGTGTTTCAGATGCAGTGTTTATGGTCATGTTGCACAACCTGGTCTCAGAGCATTTCATATTATTCTGTACTTAAATCCGAGCTACTCCGTTTGCCATGATATGTATGGTATGCATTAATTTGTGAATGTTACGAATTTGCAAAATATACAGTATGTTAGGAATTTGCAAAAGGCACGATATGCTCCAAATTTACAAACGTATGATATGTGACAAATTCCAATTTGTTGTGGCTAATGTTAGCTAACTGGCTAACTTTAGCTACGCTAGGGGTTAGGGTTAAAGGGTTAACTGACTTGCCTAGTTAAATAAAGGTAAATAAAAAAATATATAATAAATACGCCCACTCAACCACCATCCTTTTGTTTTTGCCTTAAGTAACCTGTGTTATGTAACCATACCAAATGTAACATATCATACTCATTTCAATATCCCGGATTTACATATCCTACGTTATGTCTAGTCAATAAGACCAGGCTGTGTTGCAGCAGTGTTTAGGAGGGAGATTGCGAGCTGTGAGAAGTATGCAGGAGGGCATGGGACAAAGGAATGTGTAGTATTGGTGGGAAAAAAAAATTGAATTGTGGGGGTGCCCATGTTGCTGGGGATCAGAAGTGTCTGTGCGAGAGAGACAGGTTGAGGTTGCCAGGGTCAGCGTAGAACAGAGGTAGGGGGACCACATGTCCCAGCTTGTGCGGGACAGTCCTGCATTTTGTCCATTTGTCCCACGTCCCGCAACCAAACAATCATGTCCCACATTTTATCAACAAATTCAAACACCACAATTTTTTTTTTATATACATGTCCCGTATTTCATTCAAACATTCCAACCTGTCTCTTGCATTCACGTTGTATATCATAACGCTTCGATCACACCGACAGCATTATTGCGCAAAATAGTATGCGGCATCATCTGGATATGTATGCAACAAAAGTTCAACATTCACCTTCTACTACCATTTCTGTCAAGCCGTCTACTATACAGTTTGACACGTGTTAGATAAATCCAACATATGCACCACACCGAACGCACTGCAACTGTCTCTGCAACGCAATGCTGCAAGGCAAACGCAGCGTTTCATTGGAAATTCATGTTATTCTGGTGTACCAAAATGCAATGACACTGTCGGTGTGTTAGAAGCATTACTCAGAACATTCTTGAACAGACTTTGAGGTACGTTTGCTCCCATTCGGTGGGTGTAGCAAGGTGTGGCTTGAAGCATTGAGTGACGTATTTAAAGGGCAGTGGCCATGCTGACAGCTTCCCCAACCCCTCTCCGTTTTTCACCAATTCCATTCAATGTAAAAACGTACTGAACACAGGACTGATATTCTGTGCAAGACTACAAAAGTAAGTAAATAGCTGCATTAGACTGAAAGCTAGGCTATAAGGAAATTTCGGCAAATCTATGAGGCTCTCCATGCTCATTCAAAATATTTGCTCTACTTCCCTCAATCCCGTTTCAAAAGTATCCCCTCCCAACTGTTTACTTGAGACCAGCCAGAAATATTTTCTTGGCCACATATTCCCACATTTTCATAACAGACACACATTTTATCAAAAGAGTAGGTGCGCTTTAATTAGCTCATTCAGTGTAGCGGGAAAGGGATGTAGTGCTGCCAGAGCAAACCAGAGCATCCCTTCGCCACTTTCCACAATGGTGCTAATTTTGTATTTCTATTTGTATTTATTATGGATCCCCGTTAGTTGCTGAACAAAGCAAAAGTTACTCTTACTGGGGTCCAGCAAAATTAAGGCAGTGATACAGTTTTAAAAACATTACAATACATTTACAATACAATACAATACATTACAACAGATTTCACATCACATTAAGTGTGTGCCCTCAGGGTACTACTCTACTACTACCTTTTTTTATTTAACTAGGCAATTCAGTTAAGAACAAATTCGTATTTACAACACCGGCCAAACCCGGATGACGCTGGGCCAATTGTGCGCCGCCCTATGGGACTCCCAATCACGGCCGGTTGTGATACAGCCTGGATACATAATTATCTACAACACAAAATCCATGTGTACGTGTGTGTATAGTGTGTATGTTATCATGTGTGTATGCATGTGCCTGTGTGTCTGTCTCTTCACAGTCCCTGCTGTTCCATAAGGTGTATTTTTATCTGTATTTTAAATCAGATTTGCTTGTATTCATATCCCTTGATTTATTCTACATTTTGTTGTTACAGTCTGATTTCAAAATGGATGAAATAAAAAAAAATCTCACCCATCTACACACAATACCCCATAATGACAAAATGAAAACATGTTTTTAGTCATGTTTGCAAATGCATTGAACATGAAATCTGGTGGAAAGCAGACTGAACCAGGTTTTTTTTTTTTTCGTCTAGGTTTTTGTTTATTTTTATCCTGAAAAACTCCCCAGTCCTTAACGATTACAGACATACCCATAACACGATGCAGCCACCACTATGCTTTAAAACATGGAGAGTGGTACTCTGTAATGTGTTGTATTGTATTTGCCCCAAATATAACACTTTGTATTCAGGACAAAAAGTTTATTGTTTTGACACATTTTTTTGCAGTATTACTTTAGTGCCTTGTTGCAAACAGGTTTTGAAATATTTTTATTCTGTACAGGCTTCCTTCTTTTCACTCAGTCTGTTAGGTTAGTATTGCGGAGTAACTACGATGTTGTTGATCCATCTTCAGTTTTCTCCTATCACACCATCCAAAGTGTAATTAATAACTTCACCATGCTCAAAGGGATATTCAATGTCTGCTTTTTAATTTATTTTATCCATCTACCTAAAGTTTCCCTTCTTTGCAATGCATTGGAATACTTCCCTGGTCTTTTTGGTTGAATCTGTGTTTGAAATTCACTGCTCAACTGATGGACCTTACCGATAATTGTATGTGTGGGGTACAGCGATGAGGTAGTCGATCAAAACTCATGTTAAACATATTATTGCACAGAGAGTGAGTTCATGTGACTTTTTAATTAAGCAATTTTTAGGCTTGCCATAACAAAGGGTTTCAATACTTATTGAATCAAGACATTTTCAGCTTTTCATTTGTAATTCATTTGTAAAAATGTCTAAAAACATTATTCCAATTTTACATTATGGGGTATTGTGTGTGGCTCAGTGACAAAACATCTCAATTTAATCAATTTTAAATTCAGGCTGTAACACAACAAAATGTGGAAAATGTCAAGGGGTGTGAATACATTGCAAAGGCTCCGTAAGTGTAGGGTTTGCTGGTGGTGCAATTTGCTCCTTTCCCCTTTCCCTTTTTATGTTTTGTGTCACAAAATGTAACGTGATCGAGCCTACATTCCCCACAGTAGGTGGCAGCATGCACAAACAAAATGTGCGAACACCATGATACCAAAGAAGAAGAAGTTGTTTTGTTTTGGCAGTGTCGGAGGTGGAACTGCGTTAGAGCTGTCAAATCCACAAGTGACTCTCGGCAATATACCTAAAGTGGACATTGACATTGGCTGCACGGAGTCGCATTAAGACAAATCCCATGCAGCCTTTTTTACAAGTTCGAACACTGGAATGTAATCTACACCTAGATTAGGATGATATACAGTACCAGTCAAAAGTTTGGACACACCTACTCATTCAAGGGATTTTCTGTCTTCTTTACTATTTTCTACATTGTAGAATAATAGTGAAGACTTCCAAACTATGAAATAGCACATATGGAATCATGTAGTAATCAAAGTGTTTTAAACAAATCAAAATATATTTTATATTTGACATACTTCAAAGTAGCCACCCTTTGCCTTGATGACAGCTTTGCACACTCTTGGCATTCTCTCAACCAGCTTCATGAGGTAGTCACCTGGAATGCATTTCAATTAACAGGTGTGCCTTGTTAAAAGTTAATTTGTGGAACTTCTTTCCTTCTTAATGTGTTTGAGCCAACCAGTTGTGTTGTGACAAGGTAAGGGGATGTAAAGAAGATAGCCCTATTTGGTAAAAGTCCATATTATGGCAAGAACAGCTCAAATAAGCAAAGAGAAACGACAGTCCATCATTACTTTAAGACATGAAGGTCAGTCAATGCGGACAATTTCAAGAACAAGTGTAGTCGCAAAAACCATCAAAAGCTATGATGGAACTGGCTCTCATGAGGACCGCCACAGGAAAGGAAGACCCAGAGTTACCTCTGCTGCAGAGGATAAGTTCCGTAAAGTTACGAGCCTCAGAAATTGCAACCCAAATAAATGCTTCACAGAGTTCAAGTAACAGACACCTCAACATCAACTCTTCAGAGGAGACTGTGTGAATCAGGCCTTCTTTGTCGTTGTTGCAAAGAAATCCCTACTAAAGGACACCAATAAGAAGAAAATACTTGCTTGGGCCAAGAAACATGAGCAATGGACATTAGACTGGTGGAAATCTGTCCTTTAGTCTGATGAGTCCAAATTCGAGATTTTTGGTTCCAACCGCCGTGTCTTTGTGAGACGCAGAGTAGGTGAACGGATGATCTCCGCATATGTGGTTCCCACCATGAAGCATGGAGGAGGAGGTGTGATGGTGTAGGGGCACTTTGCTGGTGACAATGTCAGTGATTTATTTAGAATTCAAGGCACACTTAACCAGCATGGCTACTACAGCATTCTGTAGTGATACG
The DNA here is from genome assembly GCF_018296145.1 of Oncorhynchus tshawytscha. Lineage (NCBI taxonomy): Eukaryota > Metazoa > Chordata > Actinopteri > Salmoniformes > Salmonidae > Oncorhynchus > Oncorhynchus tshawytscha. Next base: position 51,189,988 of record NC_056430.1, read on the forward strand.
CCATCCCATCTGGTTTGCACTTAGTGGGATTATCATTTGTTTTTCAACAGGACAATGACCCAACACACCTCCAGTGTGTGTAAGGGCTATTTGACCAAGAAGGAGAGTGATGGAGTGCTGCATCAGATGACCTGGCCGCCACAATCACCCGACCTCAACCCAATTGTGTCACGACTCCCACCGAAGGTGGCTCCCCTGCCTGTTCGGGTGGCGCTCGGGGGTCGTCGTCGCCGGTCTACTAGCCGCCACCGATCCCCTTTTCCTTTTCTGTTTGTTTGGTCTTATTGGTTTCACCTGTCTCTTATTTTGTTTTTTGATTCAGTCTATTTAAGCCAGTTAGGCCCATCTGTTTTTGTGCGGGCTTGCTTTCTGTTTGTCAGGTTGTGCGTGTTGTGTTCCTGTCAGTTTGTGCCCAGTGTTGGGTTGGACAATTTTGTGACTAATTTCGCCTGTTGTTTTGGGCATTAGCGTTGGAGACCTAATAAAGTCTGATTTCCCCAGTATCCTCTGCATTTGACTCCGCACCCACCACTCCAGGCGTTGTGACAGAAGCCGGCACCATTTCATGGAGTCAGCAGGAGCAGCTGCACTTCCTCTCCCATCCATGGAGGAGCGAGTCCACCATCATAAGGCCATTCTCCACCGTATCGGGTCGGCAATGGACCAAATGATGGAGAGGATGGACCGATGTGAGAGGAGTGTCCTCCCTACCTCACCCCCAGCTCCTCCTCCGCCTGTAACGGTATTCGTCGTCTGAAGAAGAGGAATCATCGGACCAAAGCGCAGCGTGGTAAGTGTTCACTCTTTCTTTATTAAAACTGAACACTATTACAAAATAACAAAGGGAATAACCGAAACAGTCCTGAAAGGTGCAAAACACTAAACAGAAATTAACTACCCACAAAAACCCTGTGGGAAAAAGCTACCTATTTATGGTTCCCAATCAGAGACAACGATAGACAGCTGTCCCTGATTGAGAACCATACCCGGCCAAAACAAAGAAATACAAAAACATAGAAAAAGGAACATAGAATGCCCACCCAAATCACACCCTGACCAAACCAAAATAGAGACATAAAAAGCTCTAAGGTCAGGGCGTGACACCGCCAGCACCACCTACCCCTCCTACGGCGTCCGGATCCGGTGCTCTGCGGCTGGCGCTCCCCAGGGAGTACGATGGAATGGCGGCTGGGTGCCAGGGGTTCTTACTACAGCTGGAGCTGTAACTGGCTACCATTCATCCAACTCCCTCGGGGGAGGAGAGTGTGAGCGTCCTTGTCTCCTGTCTGACGGGTCGAGCCCTGGAGTGGGCCAACGCAGTGTGGAATGGCCCAGACTCGGTGAGGAACCACTACCCCGAGTAGTGGTAGTGAACGGCTGTTTCACCTGCGACAGGAGACGAGGAGCGCGCAGGACTGTGCGCTGGAGTTCTGGACCTTGGCCGCTGGAGCGGGGTGGAACGACAGGGCCCTGATGGACCACTATCACTGTACCCTCTGGGAGGACGTCCGCAGGGAGCTAGCTTGTCGGGACGCCACCCTCTCCCTCGACAAACTCATTGACATGTCCATCCGACTAGACAACCTGCTGGCTGCACGCGGGCATCCAGAACGAGCCCTGTTGGTTCCACCTCCCAGCCCTCCCGCTCCAATCCCCATGGAGTTAGGGGGGGGCCGCATCGAAGGGAACCGGAGGAGGAGGCTCCTCCTGCACCAGGTGTGGTAGGAGAGGACACACTGCCAATCAGTGCTGGATGAGCTCGTCTGGGAGTCGGGCAGGCAGAGCACTCCTCGTTCACCCCAGGTGAGTTAGCACCAGACTCACCCAGAGCTCCCTGTTGGTCATATGTTCCTATTAATTTCTTTCTCTGAGTTTTCTCCCTCTCTACAGCATAACGCGCTAGTCGATTCAGGCGCAGCTGGGAACTTTATGGATTGTGGGCTCGCGTTAAGGCTAGGGATTCCCCTGGTGCCGCTAGACCAACCCTTCCCCATGCACTCTTTAGATGCACTCCTTAGATAGCCGACCATTAGGGTCAGGGCTGGTCAGGGAGTCCACGGTTCCACGGGACATGGTAATGCAGGGGGATCATAAGGAGCGGATTGGTCTCTTCCTTATTGATTCACCTGCGTTTCCAGTGGTGCTGGGAGTTCCCTGGCTTGCTAATCACAATCCTGAGATTTCATGGAGACAGGGGGCTCTCCGAGGGTGGTCAGAGGTGTGTTCAGGGAGGGGCATAGGAGTTTCCATCGGTGTGACGACGGTGGTCAGTCCAGACCAGGTTTCCACTGTGTGCATTCCCTCTGAATATGCCAATTTGGCTATCGCCTTCTGTAAGAAGAGGGTGACCCAATTACCAACTCATCGACGAGGGGATTGCGGGATAAACCTCCTGGTAAACGCTGCACTTCCCAGGAGTCACGTGTACCTGTTCTCTCAGGAGGAGACAGTGGCTATGGAGACATATGTCACTGAATCTCTGGGACAGGGTTACATTCGGCCCTACACATCACCCATCTCCTCAAGCTTATTTTTTGTGAAGAAAAAGGAGGGAGGTCTGCGTCCGTGCACTGATTATAGAGGTCTAAATTCCATCACAGTGGGGTTTAGTTACCCGCTACCTCTCATCGCCATGGCGGTGGAATCATTTCACGGGGCGTGTTTTTTCACAAAACTGGACCTTAGGAGTGCGTATAATTTGGTGCGTATCCGGGAGGGAGATGAGTGGAAGACCGCGTTTAGTACCACATCTGGCCATTATGAGTACCTCGTCATGCCGTATGGGTTGAAGAATGCTCCAGCCGTTTTCCAATCTTTCGTAAATGAGATTCTCAGAGACCTGCACGGGCAGGGTGTGGTGGTGTATATCGATGATATACTGATCTATTCTGCTACACGCGCCGCGCACGTGTCTCTGTTGCATAGGGTACTTGGGCGACTGCTGGAACATGACCTGTACGTCAAGGCTGAGAAATGTGTGTTTTCTCCAAACAAGCCGTTTCCTTCCTGGGTTATCGCATTTCCACTTCCTCTGGGGTGGTGATGGAGTGTGACCGCGTTACAGCCCTGCGTAATTGGCCGACTCCGACCACGGTAAAGGAGGTGCAGCGGTTTTTAGGGTTTGCCAATTACTACTGGAGATTTATCCGGGGTTTAGGTCAGGTAGCTACTCCCATTACCTTACTGCTGAAGGGGGGGCCGGAGCGCCTGCGCTGGTTAGTGAAGGCGGGCAGAGCCTTCTTTCGCCTGAAGGAGCTGATCACCGACGCTCCCGTGCTGGCTCATCCGGACCCCTCTGGTGTTCATAGTGGAGGTGGACGCGTCCGAGGCTGGGGTGGGAGCCGTGCTATCACATCGCCCGGGCACGCCACCGAAGCTCCGCCCCTGCGCTTTCTTCTCAAGGAAGCTTGGTCCGGCGAAGCGGAACTATGGCGTGGGGGACCGATTCAGGCGCAGCTGGGAACTTTATGGATCGCGGGCTCGTGTTAAGGCTAGGGATTCCCCTGGTGCCGCTAGACCAACCCTTCCCCATGCACTCTTTAGATGCACTCCTTAGATAGCCGACCATTAGGGTCAGGGCTGGTCAGGGAGGCCACGGTTCCACGGTAATGCAGGGGGATCATAAGGTCTCCGAGGCTGGGGTGGGAGCCGTGCTATCACATCGCCCGGGCACGCCACCGAAGCTCCGCCCCTGCGCTTTCTTCTCAAGGAAGCTTGGTCCGGCGAAGCGGAACTATGGCGTGGGGGACCGATTCAGGCACAGCTGGGAACTTTATGGATCGCGGGCTCGTGTTAAGGCTAGGGATTCCCCTGGTGCCGCTAGACCAACCCTTCCCCGTGCACTCCTTAGATAGCCGACCATTAGGGTCAGGGCTGGTCAGGGAGGCCACGGTTCCACTGGACATAGTAACACAGGGGGATCATAAGGAGCGGATTATTCTCTTCCTTATTGATTCACCTGCGTTTGTGGTGCTGGGAGTTCCCTAGCTGAGCGGAACTATGACGTGGAGGGACTGGGAGTTGTTAGCTGTGGTCAAGACTCTGGCTTGAGTGGACATTGGCTTGTTTTCTGTTTGTCAGGTTGTGTGTGTTGTGTTCCAAGTCCTTCTTCTCTGCCCCTGGAGCCTTTTGGAGTCCTTCCATGGAGCAGCGCTTTCCTGGGCCACTGGTGTGGGTGAGGCAGTCCCCCATCTGCTTCTCCTACGGTAGATTAACGGAGGAGATGAGGGAGGTCTTTGACCACCCGGTCTGTGGAAAGAATGCTGCTAAATGACCCCTGTTCCTTTGTCAATGCTTCCAGAGTGTGGCTGAAATGGCATGTGAGTTCCGCACCCTCACCGCAGAGAGCGGCTGGAATGAGGAGGCCCTTCAGGGAGCATTCCGGAACACTCAGACTCACAAGAACGAGTTGGTGTCCAGAGAGGAGCCTGCTGGACTTGACAAACTCATTTCTCTCACTATCCGCATTGACAACCGTCTCCGTGAGTGTCGGAGGGAGAGGGTAGGTAGGATTGCATGTCCCATAACATCTGCTTCAGTGCCTTGCTCTCCTCCTCCGATTGCATCGCATCCCCAGGCATGTTCTTCTCCTGAACCCATGTAGCTCGGCCGGACCCGTTCATCTCCAGAGGAAAGGCAGCGGCGTATCAGTACTAGGAGCTGTCTATACTGTGACCAGGTGGGTCACCTGGTCTCCACGTGTTCCCTGCGTCCAGCAAGAGGGGGCTCAGCAGTAGTGGGGAATATACTGTTGAGCGAAATCACCTGCCCATCTCCCAGACCCCTGCTTGAAGCCAACCTTGTGTGGCAGAGCCAGGCTTTTCCTCTGTCTGCTCTCATCGATTCAAGTGCCGACGAGAGCTTCCTGGACCGAGTTGTCGTTAACCAGTTAGGCCTGGACACTATTCCACTTGATTCACCTGTCGATGCCAAGGCTTCAATGGAAAGTTCCTCTCCCGTGTCTGTGAGTGAACAGTTCCTGTTATCCTGCATCTCTCTGGAGATCACCAGGAAAAGATCAGTTTCCACATAATTGATTGTCCTTACACTCCCCTGGTTCTGGATCATCCATGGTTAAAACTACACAACCCACAGATTGACTGGGCCACCGGGAGGGTAACTACTTGGAGTACATTTGTCATTCCCATTGTCTACATTCTGCCCTTACACCTGCCTTGTCTGTACCCCAGTCCATTCCAGAACCCCCGAACCCGTCTTCTGTTCCTTCAGAATATCACTGTCTAGCTCCTGTGTTCAATAAGCACCCCACCCCATCTCTGTTGCCTCATCGGCCATACGACTGTGCTATCGAGCTTCAGCCTGGAGCTCCTCTCCCCAGTAGCAGGTTGTATAACCTCTCCCGTCAGTTCACCGCAGACAACACAGGTTCCGAGCCAGAAACCACAACACCATCCTCCTGCATTGTTGCTGCTGTTTCCTGGGAAATTGATTTTCATGTTCACCAGGCTCAGCTGAACCAGCCTGATCCAAGAAACGGTCATAGTAAGGCTCTGTTTGTGCCAGATTAAGTTCACTCAGAAGTTCTTCAGTGGGCCTATTCTACTCTCCTCACCTGTCACCCTGGCATGAACCAGACTATCGCCATTTTTGGTGGCCCACCATAGATGAATTCCCAAGTATTCTTCTCTGTCTGCTCGGTCTGTGCCCGGAACAAAACCTCCACCAAACCTACGTCCAGTCTGCTTCGCCCTCTTCCCATACCCAGTCACCCCTGGTCACACATAGCTCTGGACTTCATCACTGGTCTTCCCCCCATCTAATGATAACTGTCATCCTCACTATTATTGACTCCCCCCCCCCAAAAAAAAAGCGGCTCACTTGCTTCCTTCCTCCAGGGAGACTGCGGTCCTGCTGGTATTCCATATGTTGCGGCTGCATGGCATCCCTATTGACATATTTTCTTACAGGCGACCCCAGTTTACTTCCCAGGTATGGAGAGCCTTCTGCACAGCACTTGGTATTAATTTTAGCCTTTCATCTGGATATCACCCCCAGACCAATGGCCAGACCAAGCGGTCCAACCAGGAGTTGGAGACTGCCCTACACTGTGACTTCGGCTAACCCTTCCTCCTGGAGTGCCCAGTTACACTGGGTGGAATATGCCCACAATACCCTCATCAACGCCTCGTCTGGTATGTCACCCTTTGAGTGTGCCCTGGGTTACAACCCCTCTTGTTCCCTACCCTACCTGTCACATCTGCTCCTGCCACCTGCCGGTGTCTCCTTGACCTGCAGCCACTCTTCCAATACACTATTCCCCCCCCTTTCTGTTTGTTTGTGATTGTGTGATTGGAGACAGGTGTGCTGGAGCCAGAGAGGATCCTCACCAGCTGCAACCCGCTCCATAATCAAGACCTCTACAAATACTCAGTCCTGCCACTTCCAGATCATAATCTCTGCTCAGTCAGTTTATGAATCTAGCTATTTATGATTATTCAAGATCCCGTTACCCTGCTGTGTCTGTTTCCCTGCCTGACACTGTTTATCCTCTCACTGCAGTTTTGCCACTCTGGCTCTTGTCTCCTGTTCCACATCTCACCACCCTGTTCTGGATTCACCACACCACCACTCCATTGGATTCCTCTCTGGACCTGTTTACCCTGTTCCAACCCAGCTCACTCCAACCTCAGCCTCCTAGTTTCCTACCACTCATCCAAGCTTCCCCGGATCTGCACTCCATATCTCCCTGTGTTACAATAACTACCTTGGTTCATTCATCCCTGTTTCTTGGTGTGAGTCTGCTCTTGGGTTCCCCTGTGCAGCCCCCCTTAACAAGTGGTCACTGTCATTTGCAAATAACCCATTAACTGTGTACTTGTTAAGATAAGGTCTAATGTAGTTTTATTCAGATCTTTTGGATTAGGACGGGTAGGTATAGTTATTAGTTGAGTAAGATTTAGTTCGTTATAAATGTCTTAAATGATGCTGGCATCAGCCAGTCCAGATTGAGCTCTCCAATAAATAATTTAGTTTGCATAATTAGACATTAACTCAAACAATTTGCGTAGAACAGATACCGGAGCTGAGGGTGGGCGATAAACTCCCGCTAGCGTTAATAGTGCATTATGATCAAGGACCACATTTAGAACTAAGCATTCATACTGTTTCGGAACAGAAGTTGAAATGGACACCGTGACATCTAGGTTGCATTTAACATATATGGCAATACCTCCACCTCTACCCACTCTGTCTGCTCTGTAGACATTATACCCAGCTAACAGAACAGCTGAGTCTGGAACAGACACACACAGCCAGGATTCAGATGTAATCAATATGTCAGCATGTGATTGTGACCAGTATTTCAATCAAATTTAACTTTGGGATCAAGCTTCTAGCATTTTAATGAATCATTCCAAGGCCACTGTTTCGAGAGCTAATATCAGATGGAGCATTCAAAGTAATATTAGATGAGCGACGCTTCCTCGTGTAGCTACTGACAGGCCTGAGTTAGATGGAGACGATTACTTCTAACAATACCCCTCTGCCTGTGCGAGGAAGTGGCAACATTGACAGTAGTGTAACAATACCATAAAGTCCATCAAAAGTTTAATCCATGTTAGCAGCACCTGTAGAGCTATTTAAAGCTGTGGGGGGAGCAGTGAGTATAGTCTGATGGGTAATCGACCAATTCCAAGTATCAACCCCCATGGCTATATATTGTCAATTCTCACATGCTCTGTATGAGGGCTATAGTGAGAGCCAGGTTTGAGGAGAGAATGCTTGTGCCGTACATATTCAGATGTAATCTATCCCGGAGAAATACATTTGGTCGATGTAGGAAAGCTGTAAAATTGTTCACATATTGTATGCTTATTGAACAACAATAGCCTTTAATAAGCCAGATGTGTAGCTGGCACATACGACTGAACTTATTATTTGTATAGCGTGGAGACAGGAGTGGACCTGAATAATGCATTGGTTACCTGATTTAAGTAGAGTATAAATCTGTGATTTAAAGTCATTTTTAAGTTGCTCAGATTGCTGTAGTTTAATATCATTTGACCCTACATGGACAGTGATAGCTGAGGCAGTCAGGTGAATAGTTATTCACTAATGAATAGCGGTAACATACAGTCAATGTCCTGAATCTGGGCACCCGGGTAACAGATGGTCTCTGCTTTCCTAATAGAAACATTTTGGATCATGGATGAGCCCACAATAAGGACAGTGGGACTGCTGCTTGGTAGATTTTTAAAACTGTGTCTCTCTTGAGTTTTCTTCCTCCTAGAAAGTTGTTTGGGGCTAGTTGTTGGGCTGTTTCGTTGTAAATTGTTTAAATGGCAGGGATCCACTTGCTTCCGGGCAGAGTTGTTTGTTCCTTTGGGACCAATGGCAGAAACCTCAGACTCTTCCAATACCCGGTATCTGTTTCCCAGTTCCAAGGCATCACATTGCCTTGATGTTTTCCTGCCAAGGATTTTTTGTTTGTTTCCGTACAGTAATCCATGGCTCCTGAGGCAGAGCAGAGGGAGTGGAGCAGACCGGGCGCTTGAGTATAGCTCCCGGTAATGGCCAAGGCTCTTCTAGCGGGATCAAATTATGTCTCACAGCTGCAGGCTAATCCGAGGCCGTGGTGACAAGCCATGGGCAAGTGGCTTCGTTCACCACGTTTTTGGCGGATTCAAGCAAAGAGTCAATCAGCTGATCATCTTCTTTAATCTTATGAAGAATAGACACTTTACCATCCAATTCAGTGATTTTCTTGGTCAATTGTTGGCAATTGACACATCCAGGGGTGAATATGGCCATTATATTCTGAGTTGTTAGCTAGAAACGCTAACTAGCTTTGGTGGGGGTAGGCCCAAATTGAACTAATACGCTAGCCAGCGTTACAGTGCTTCCGCGAGTCCAATACAAATTTCTTTACAGATAGTCTGTTTGTAACTCCACTCACTACTTGTATAGTCTGTTTGTAACTCCACAATAGGGGCTTTGTGTTTTGAGATTACAGCAGGGTTGAATAAGGCTTAACTTTGTTTCTTGTAGCTGCGTGTGTGTCAAACCCCACAACAATGTCCTGTCCTGGTAAGTCTGGCCTTCTCTTGAGTTGGGTTTAATTTCAGTGGAAAGCCAGCATCAGTATTAATTTATTTTCTGACCCTCCAAGAGATATATAAGACATTTATTTGTAATATGAGATATAATTGCATTTATTCCTGTTATCAATCAAGGTGAGACAAGGCACTGGAGAAACAGAAGGAGAGCTACCTGAGCAGAATCAAGAAGGGTCCAAAGTGCTACGACATCTGGGCAAATTACTTGGTTTGGAAGAAGGACAAAAGGAAGGAGAGACCTGGGAAACTTCGCTGCTCTTTCGCTCGTAGCTGGCGTCAACATCTGTTAAGGTGAATATAAAACATCTATAAAACATCTCAGATAATAACTATTTGCATTTGCACACAAAATAACCTGAAGCTAGTTTTAGTTTCCCTAACATTGATATTTTTCTCTTTTCTCTTCCTAGGGTTACTTCGATGGAAGCCAACAATCTTCTCCATTTGGAGTATTTGGATGGTCGACCACTGCAAGCCCTGACAACCTATACTTCGATGAAGCCCAATAGACAATGTTAAGCTTTGGTTGACATTTGATAAAGCAAGAAATGGCTATGATAAGCTTACTAAAATCTACCTCTTCAATTTACCGCTCCAAATGACTTTAGGAGTTATCCCATCCACCAGAGCCAGTGAGTTCGGATCAGTCTGATTCTCTGTCCTCTGAGTCAGAGGGGGACCAGCTTGAGTTAGGCTATACCTTCCAAAACTGTTTCTCGCAGTAACGTTGCTTGTTTACGTCTCTGCCTCCTACCCGGTTCCCTTTAACTCTGCTCCTGTTCTCCAGGACCTAGAGGTTCTAGCACTGAAAAACACTTAGAACAAAGTGAGCAGAAATGCCTGGACTTTGCAGTCTTCCTCTTCAAGTTCCACTTTCTAGGCAGAGCCTCCCACCCACAGCAACCACCTCCTCTACACTACCCGTCAAAAGTTTTAGAACACCTACTCATTCAAGGGTTTTTCTTTATTTTGACTATTTTCCACATTGTAGAACAGTGAAGACATCAAAACTATGAAATAACACATATGGAATCATGCAGTAACCAAAACATGTTAAATAAATCAAAATATATTTTATATTTGAGATTCTTCAAAGTTGCCACCCTTTGCCTTGATGACAGCTATGCACACTCTTGTCATTCTCTCAACCATCGTCATGGGGTAGTCACCTGGAATGCATTTCAATTGCCTTGCTAAAATTATAATAGTTTGTTTAATTTCAGTTCATGTGATAAAACGAGCAAATGTAGTGTAGAAAATCATTGTGTCAGGAACTGGCTCAAAGTGCGTAACAAAAAGGGAGACAACGTGGAGATAAGGATTAACAAAATACATTTATTAACTAAAGTAAACTAAATATATTTAACAATGGTGTGTGTAGTCAGTAATCAGTAGTGTAAGTGAGTGGTTGCGTGCATAAATGTGATAATGAGGGGTGTTGAAAGGTACCAACGCAAACAGCCGCAAACAGCCACAAAAATCTGTGTCTGCATGGAGAGAGTCCCCTCAGTGAATGGGGAAGAGGTGCATTTATCCTGGGAACCCAGGTTTATCCACCCGAACCCAGGTGTGTCCCATTTCACTGACAACCCTCCCAGCTCTGCCCACCGACATCCTATTATAGAAAACAAGGGCAAAGAGAAAGAATTTGGCAGACAGAGTGGGACGGTTGTCACAATTGTACCATCTAAACCGCTGTGAAATATGTTTTCCATAACCAAAAATAATGCATTTTCTGAAGCTGGTGTACAAAACTGAAAGTAAAAGATGCAAAAAGCATAGAAATAGTGCACATAGAAAATATCTACCTATTCTTAGACTTGCTTTCAATGAGAATGGCAGATCTATAACACACATTTCTATGTGAATTTGGTCAGGTCACCCAAAAAGTTGCAGCTTTAACAATCGACTTTGGGCACGAAAAACGGTCCAACTCCTTTTTCTAAATATTTCAAATAGAAATGGGGTGTGCCTTTGGGGGTTCATCGATGTGTCTTTCTGGTCATGCACGCCGCGACCGATGTAGCTAGTTCGTTAGCTAAGCTAGCCACTTGTAGCTAGCAAGTAACTCCTCCAGTATGTATTGACATAATTAAACAGGATTTGTTTTTGGACAGAATCTGTAGAGATCAGTAAGAAATGGCACTTCTGTAGCCTAAAGTAACTGTCCAGTCTTTCCAGATTTCTATGAAATAGGACCTTTAATTAATTACAATATGAGTGAAATAGTTTTCCTTCCAATTTGTTTATTTATGAATTCTTTTAAAAGCAGACTTTCTGTGTTGGAATGGTGTGGGCGTACCCCAACATCAGAATGGTGTGGGCTTATACAGGTCATACAAAATATTAATAAGACTAGACCGCTGATTGGCCAGCTCCTCCTCCTCAGGAGGATGACATCATCATCTGTGATGAAATAGCAAGTGTTTTTTCTCTCCAATTTATGATTTGGCCACAAATACAAGTATGAGATGATTCAACAACATTATTTGGGTATGAGAAAACAGAATCTGAACTTTTAAAAGTGAGATTTTCACTGGAGTTTACTTGTGCAGAGTAGCAGGAAATTGGCTTTAAAACTGCAACATTTTCTCTCATCCTCAAGGAAAAATGTGAAGAATAGCATAATCTATAAAACATATTTTTTATTATTATCTACCCCATGGGAAGATTTGTAGCATTGCAGGATAATAGCTTTTAAATGGCTAAATGTTATCTCAGATCTATGACTAAATGTGTAGAATAGCATTATAAAACTGCACATTTTGCTCTCTGCCCCATGGCAATATCTACACCACCTTTTTGCCCTTGATATAGTAAATCCTCAGTATTATTATTTAATGATTTTTCTATTTGAGCGTAATTATTTGTATATAGCCTACCCTTTCTCATTCTGAACCTCTAACCAGAGAGGAGTGGGTGTGTCTTTCTGCATCTTTCTTTTCCCCAATGCAGTTAAGCCAAAACCACGCCCCGTTATTCAGAGTAGCGTTCTACTACACTCCCATTGGCTAACTAACGTTGTCTCTCTCACAGTGACCTTCCAATGAAAGGATGGAAAGTGTAAATTAACAATTAGCTGCCTACCATAATGCAGGCCTATTATCATGTTTGGTAACTTTTGCCCATGTATTTATTTTCAGAGTTTGAATGAGTTGTAAAAATGTCTCAGACTGCTGAATTCCCTCAATTGAAGGCCAGCTAAGTTAACCTAGGCTACTTAGGAACCACCCATCCCGGATCCGGGATAATTGTCATCAACTACGCTAAATAGCATAGCGCAACGGCAAATAATCTTACTAGAAAATATTCATATTTATGAAATCACAAGTGAAATATAGCGAAACACAGCTTTTTTTTGCCTTTTGTTAATCACCCTGTCGTCTCAGATTTTGAAATGATGCTTTACAGCGAAAACAATACAAGCGTTTGTGTAAGTTTATCGATATACTAGCAAAACATTATGTACACCTAGCGGCAGGTAACTTGGTCACTAAAATCAGAAAAGCAATCAAATTAATCGTTTACCTTTGATGATTTTCGGATGTTTTCACTCACGAGACTCCCAGTTAGACAGCAAATGTTCCTTTTGTTCCATAAAGATATTTTTTATATCCAAATACCGCCGTTAGTTTGATGCGTTATGCACAGGAAACCACCAGAAATAGTGGTCACAACAATGCAGACAAAAATTCCAAATTCTATCCATAATATCGACAGAAACATGGCAAACGTTTTTTATAATCAACTCTCAAGGTGTTTTTCAAATATCTTTTCGATAAAATATCAACCGGGACAGTTGACTTTTCACTAGGACCGGGAGGAAAAATGGCTACCTTTTGCGCAAAAATCACACTGAGAGCCAACAACTGACCACTTACGCAATGTGGACGTTTACGCTCATTCTTCAAAATAAAGGCCTGAAACTACGTCTAAAGGCTGTAGACACCTTAGGGAAGCCACAGAAAAAGGAATCTGGTTGATATCCCTTTCAATGGACAATAGGGATGCATAGAAAGACAGGGGTTTCAAAATAAGAGTCACTTCCTGATTGGATTTTTCTCAGGCTTTCGTCTGCAATATCAGTTCTGTTATACTCACAGACAATATTTTTACAGTCTTGGAAACTTTAGAGTGTTTTCTATCCTAAGCTGTCAATTATATGCATATTTTAGCATCTGGTCCTGAGAAATAGGCCGTTTACTTTGGGAACGTTATTTTTCCAAAAATAAAAATAGTGTCCCCTAGCTTCAAGAGGCATTACTAGCTCGGTATCTGAAGTTGTTATATTATCATTAGTATTCTATTATCAGGTAACAGCATGTACTTATTCATAATTTCTAAAATAGTTATTAGCTAATCATTCAGTCGAATACGCTATGCTACAGCCATTGAATCTGTCTTTGAGCGTTAAGGGATATTATTGGCTAGCTCGGTCCACGACCTTATGTTATTATATTTTTCAATCTTGAAATAAAATTGCAAATGTTATTAATCAGTGACTGAAATTTCGCGCTATGTGATATTCACTTCCGGACACGGAGAGCGTGGTTTTGGTTTAAAATGTGGTTTTGGTTTTAATTGCGTTGGGAAAAAGAAAGATGCTTACGGCGTTATGGCTTTCTACATGATAATGATTGTGCTGCCAAAACATCCGCTATACAGGTGTCTGCTATTGCAGGTTAATGCTTGATCTGATTGAATCTAGGCCTAGATTTGCAATGCAATGGCACTACTGAGAGAGTAATTACGGTTTGAATGCCTGTGCTTTATGAAGAGGGATCAACAACCTATACCTAACGAGGTAAATATTTCAATCCAGATTTTGCCATCATTTCGCCACCAAGTGTTACTGGACCGAACATGTAAGAATACAGTAAACTAAGTTCTCACAATTTAATTTTACTTTTCTGTACTAAAATGTGTCTTTTTAGTATATTTACCATGTCCTTGTGGCTCTACATTACAATATTGTCGTCTTTGGTCAGCCTGAAGTGATGTCATTTCCTCCATCTTGTTTGAAGAGTATAGAAATGCCTCAATTTACGGACACCCCATGCATATCAGTCGAGACCACACACAGAACACAAAACCCCCAGCACACACTCGTCATTCTAACAGAAGATTTCGCTCTGCCATTCAATCTTCCTCTCTCAGAGAAAATAACCTTTTATCTCCCCCCTCACTTCTCATTCAATGCAGATTAAACATAATACACTGTAATGAGTTGTCAGTTCTAGGATTCAAAGCCCCCACCATTCCCCTGCCTCAATTCCCACCCCCCACGCCACTCCCCAAAAGCCACTAAACCCCCCTCTAACTAGAAATGCAAATAAGAGGATAGAAATAGGCTAATGAGGCAACAAGTGAGAGGGGGTGAGAAATTAAACAACTTCATGAAAATTGATTAAAAATAAATAAACAGAAGGGGAGAGAGAATGTGTGTGTGTGGGGGAAGAGAGAAAGTGGGATGGTGGAGTATTTTCTTAGTCCCCACTAGTTTGTCCCTGTGTATGTGTGAGCACAGGCTAGTATTCATGGCAGGGGGACAGAGGGAGGTGCGGTGGAAGGGGAAAGCTGGGTGTGTGAATGAACGCGCCTGTCTGTCAGGGGCTACACATTGCATTCATGCCCCCCGAAACACTGAGTCATTCATCCAGCTCTCAGACTACCCTTCTGAATGCCATCTCTGCCTTTCAACAGAGTGAGAGGAGCTGGATAGGCCTGAGCCGGGGTGAGAGGAAGGGAAGGAGATGCTGGGGGGGGTGGAGGGGGTCAGGGGGCAACACCCCTCCTCCCCCTCGTTATGTTGATTCACAGAGTTATTCAGGAGAAAGTCTTCAGTCACTGGGTTGTTTCACACTTATGTGACCCATGGGAACACATGCTTTTGAAAGCCCAAGGTTTTTGAGATAAACACACCATTCTCGCATACGATGTTATCACCTCCTAAGTTATCTAACGGATTCTTGCTCAAGTTTCATGCTTCTATTCTCTAAATTGAGAGTGAAGTTATGAATGGGCTATAACGTCTGAACTCTGAATGGCTTCCCATTGGCCAGACAGTTCAAATCAAATCTTACAGTGAAATGCTTACTTACAAGCCTTTAACCAATGCAGTTTTAAGAAAAAATAAGTGTTAATTAAGTAAAAAATAGATAAGTTGTGTGTCGGTGAACGTATGTGTAAACAGAACTACAGCTTATCCCGTATCCAAGGTACAGTATATGAAACACTTGTGCCCTGGCATGCCTTGTGGGTATGTACATCTGGCAACCCAGAGGTACACCACCAAAATCCCCCGATCCCAATCTTGATTAGTTTAGGCTACAGAGACCGAATATTTTTATTTTATTTTTATTATTATTATTTTTTTTAAATGTACCCCCTTTTCTCCCCAATTTCGTGGTATCCAATTGTTTAGTAGCTACTATCTTGTCTCATCGCTACAACTCCCGTACGGGCTCAGGAGAGATTAAGTTTGAAAGTCATGCGTCCTCCGATACACAACCCAACCAAGCCGCACTGCTTCATAACCCAGCGTGCAACCCAGAAGCCAGCCGCACCAATGTGTTGGAGGAAACACTGTGCACCTGGCAACCTTGGTTGGCGTACACTGCGCCCGGCCCGCCACAGGAGTCGCTGGTGCGCGATGAGACAAGGATATCCCTACCGGCCAAGCCCTCCCTAACCCAGACGACACTAGGCCAATTGTGTGTCGCCCCACGGACCTCCCGGTCGCGGCCGGTTATTACTACAAAAATCTAACTTTCATTAAATCACACATGCAAGATAGCAAATTAAACTACACTTGTTGTAATCTAACTTTCATTAAATCACACATGCAAGATAGCAAATTAAACTACACTTGTTGTGAATCCAGCCAACATGTCAGATTTCAAAAAGGCTTTTCGGCAAAAGTAAACGTGAGCCTGGGAACGAACCCAGAGTCTCTGGTGGCACAGCTGGCGCTGCAGTACAGCACCCTTAACCACTGCGCCACCCAGGAGGCCCTAGAGAATGAATATTTGATGAACAATCCATTATCCTTTTGTTTAGGGGTAATTGACCTCATGCCCCTCGATGAAACACGTTTTCATTGTTTCATCAGAATCCAAAGACAGGAATGAAATGTAGGTATATGGGCTAAAGCTCAACCTTCTTATAAAAGGTCACACAAACAGGTCAACCAATGTGGTAGAACACATCATATGATATGTTACAAGTCTGAGGGGCCATGCAAAAATAAAACATTTGTTTTGACACAGTACCAAAACCTGTCAAATATATGTACTGAGACGGTCTTATTAAAAGTGATATCTGTTGAGCTAACATGTTTGAGAAAGAAACTGAATATTTCAAAGCTACATCATAGCCATAACACCATGTGGCTGGCTTGAGTTGGGAGATGTAGCATTCTCCTGGACAGTTGTGAGGACATCAAACCCCTTACAAAATGTCAGGTGGATGGAAACTTGAAAGGACATAAAAAAGACACCTTGTGATCTGGTTGACCACATCTGTAGGGGAACAAAGACACAAAGCCTTAGATCGGAACTACTGTGTGGATCATTCAGTGACTGGATTTGTAACCTTATTTCTAATTGTTGAGTTCTAGAATATGAAATATACTTATTCATGTCACTGAGGGAGAGAGGGTAATGTATAATATTTACATTATATCAGGGATCCTATTGAAAGACTGAGTCAGGGAAGTGATCACATGTGGCAGGCAATGAAAAGGGGAGAGAGCCATGGATTAGTGATGAAGGGGGAGTCGAGGTCAGGTCACGTTAACCTGTTTGGGATACGGGGCAGCATTTTCACATTTGGATGAAAAGCGTGCCAGAGTAAACTGCCTGCTACTCCGTCCCAGTTGCTAATATATGCATATTATTAGTATATTTGGATAGAAAACACTCTGAAGATTCTAAAACTGTTTGAATGATGTCTGTGAGTATAACAGAACTCATATGGCAGGTGAAAACCTGAGAAAAATCCAACCAGGAAGTGGGAAATCTGAAGTTTGTAGTTTTTCAACGCTTGGCCTATTGAATATACAGTGTCTATGGGGTCAAATTGCACTTCCTAAGGCTTCCACTAGATGTCAACAGTCTTTGAACGTTGTTTGAAGTTTCTACTGTAAAGGAGGGGCTCATAAGGGCTCTTTGAGTCAGTGGTCTGGCAGAGTGCCACAAGCTCGTGACGCTCGTTCACGTGAGAGGTAGCTCGCGTTCCATTGCTTTTCTACAGACAAAGGAATTCTCTGTTTGGGACATTATTGAAGATGTATGTTAAAAACATCCTAAAGATTGATTCTATACATCATTTGACATGTTTCTACGGACTGTAACGGAACTTTTTGACTTTTCGTCTGGACCTAGTGTTCGCACCTCATGAAGATGGATTACTGGGCTGAACGCGCTATCAACAAGGAGGAATTTGGACATAAATTATGAACTTTATCGAACAAATCAAACATTTATTGTGGAACTAGGATTCCTTGGAGTGCATTCTGATGAAGTGAACATTTCTAATGCTATTTCTGACTAATGTTGACTCCACAACATGGCGGATATTTCTTTGGCTGGTTTGGTCTCTGAGCACTGTACTCAGATTATTGCATGGTGTGCTTTTTCCGTAAAGTTTTTTTGAAATCTGACACAGCGGTTGCTAGCGTCCCACCTGGCCAAAAGCCAGGGAAAATGCAGAGCGCCAAATTCAAATAAATTACTATAAAAATCTAACTTTCATTAAATCACACATGCAAGATAGCAAATTAAACTACACTTGTTGTGAATCCAGCCAACATGTCAGATTTCAAAAAGGCTTTTCGGCCAAAGCAAACGATGCTATTATCTGAGGATAACACCTCCTTAAACAAAGAGAGAAACCATATTTCAACCCTGCAGGCGCGACACAAAACGCAGAAATAAAAATATAATTCATGCCTTAGCTTTGACGAGATTCTTTTGTTGGCACTCCAATATGTCCCATAAACATCACAAATGGTCCTTTTCTTCGATTAATTCCCTCGATATATATCCTAAATGTCCATTTATTTAGCGTGTTTGATCCAGAAAATCACCGGTTCCAACTTGCGCAACGTCACTACAAAATATCTCTAAAGTTACTTGTAAACTTTGCCAAAACATTTCAAACTACTTTTGTAATACAACTTTAGGTATTTTTGAATGTATATAATATATAAAATTGAAGATGGGATGATCTGTGTTCAATACAGGAAGAAAACAAACTGTAGCTAGCTTTCTGGTCACGCGCCTCTATCTAACAGTACACTTCAAGTGACCCTCGTTCAAGATGGCCATACTTCTTCATTACACAAAGGAATAACCTCAACCAATTTCTAAAGACTGACATCCAGTGGAAGCGGACTACAAGGAACTACAAGAAGGTCCCTTAGAAATCTGGATTCCCAATGAAAACCCATTGAAAAGAGTGACCTCAACAACAAAAAAATCTGAATGGTTTGTCCTCGGGGTTTCGCCTGCTAAATAAGTCCTGTTATACTCACAGACATGATTCAAACAGTTTTAGAAACTTCAGAGTATTTTCTATCCAAATCTACTAATAATATGCATATCTCATCTTCTGGGAATGAGTAGGAGGCAGTTGAATTTTGGCATGCATTTCATCCGGACATGAAAATACTGCCCCCTGTCACCAAGAAGTTAAGGAGAAGTCTATCTTTAATTCTGTGAATAACACTTGTATCTTTTATCAATGTTTATTATGAGTATTTCTGTAAATTGATGTGGCTCTCTGCAAAATCACCAGATGTTTTGGAAGCAAAACATTCCTGAATGTAACGCACCAATGTAAACTGAGATTTTTAGATAATGCACTTTATCGAACAAAACATACTTCATGTTACATGTATTGTGTAACATGATGTCCTATGAGTGTCATCTGATGAAGATCATCAAAGGTTAGTGATTCATTTTATCTATTTTTCTGCTTTTTGTGACTCATCTCTTTGGCTGGAAAAATGTCTGTGTGTGTTTTTGTGACTCGGCTCTGACCTAACATAATCATATGTTGTGCTTTCGCTGTAAAGCCTTTTTGTAATCGGACATGATGGGTAGATTAACAAGAAGTTTATCTTTCATTTGGTGTATTGTACTTGTTAATGTGTGAAAGATTCATATTTCTAGAAAATATTTTTGAAATTCGCGCACTGCCTTTTCAGCGGAATGTTGTCGAGGGTTGCCACTAGCGGAACCCCTAGCCATAAGAAGTTGTTAAGTGAGGAAGAAAAGTTTATGGCCCGTATCACTTAGTGTCCTGCCTAGCAATAAAATATACAATATTTGTACAGATGTTTAGGAGGAGACTCAGCCTAGGAGGAAGGGTTAAATATCAGTTCTTCTGTGAAAATGTCTTTGTCTAATGCAGCTGTATTGATCCTCTGGGAAGAATAAACTTGGTTAAGCGTAACAGCTTGTACGCGAAATATTCGCCATAGTTATTTAATAAACTTTGAGGGAGTCTTGCTCCGTTTGGTGGGTGTGGCGGGGTGTGACTTTTAGCAATGAGTGTGCAATTTCATTTTGCATCGTTCGGTGCCTCCGGTGGGTGTGGCTTGCACATTTTATACCATTCCATTGGTCCTAATGTCACGTCCTGACCTTAGTTCCTTTTTATGTCTATATTTTTGGTTTGGTCAGGGCGTGAGTTGGGGTGTGCATTCTATGTTTTTGTTCTATGTTTTGTATTTCTGTGTTTGGCCTGGTATGGCTCCCAATCAGAGGCAGCTGTCTATCATTGTCTCTGATTGAGAACCATACTTAGGTAGCCTGTGTTTGTGGGTAGTTGTTTCCTGTTTTGTGCTGTGTCACCTTTCAGGACTGTTTCGATTTTCGTTGTTTCACTTGGTTATTTTGTATTTCGCGTTCAGTGATATTAAATTAACATGGACACTTACCAAGCAGCGTTTTGGTCCGATCTTTCCTGTTCCTCAGATGAAGAAGATCGTTACACCTAAAGTGAAAACTTTACCCACCTGGGGCAGCGGGCCATGCAAAATAAACTCATTAAATTACGTATTTAAAGAGGGAGCAACTATGCTGGCAGCATTTCCCAAACCACAACCCAACACCTCAGTTCAGTACAGCACCATTTCCATTTAATTATGTTTTTTTGGTACTAAACGCAGCCCTGACTGTGTGTGACTGCCTGGTTGTGAGAACTATCTGTATCCACTCCCTGTAGTTCTAATGGCCTGTTTGCTGTAGTTCTAGTGGCCTGTTTCCCTGTGGTTAATAGGTCTCCTGAGCAGGCTATTGGCGCAGCCTAGGCCCACTGGTACATCTCACCACTGTCATTCTCAAGGTTATTTAGTAGACAAAAACAGTAGACTCGATCACATGGTACAACAGATTGATGTTGATGCTAATAATCTATTGGATTGGCACACTTAAACCGGGCGTGCTCTGTTCGCTGGCTGATTATTGATCTCTTGTCATATTGGGTGTTTGCTGTGTATTGATGTATTGATCCGATTTGAGAGGGAGATTGTGTGAAAGTTTGGCCCATTGTAAAGTAAGTTGCTTGGCATTCAATGCTGTGCAAAGTCAAAGACTTGAATGGCTATTTTGTTAGCGTTTGTCATTTCTTGGGTTAGGCTGGGGTAGTATTGCCACAGAGTTGGTTCTACCAACATCATTGACTGTGTAACTGAGACAACTAACACTACAGTCACTTGCCACCCTGTTGAAATCATAACTAATCCTGTGGTGCCTGCTGTGCAGGTTGACGAGGTTGAGTACAAGTAGGAGGGGGGGTCTGGACTAACAGATTCATGTTGAAATCAATATTTCTGACCTATTTAAGTGTCCTATGTCATGGTAGTCAATGATGTTATATGTTAAATTGTGCACTGTGCTTTCAATTAAAGGCCCAGTTCAGTCAAAAAACGTGATTTCCCTGTGCTTTATATATATTTCCACACTATTAGGTTGGAATAATACTGTGAAATTGTGAAAATTATAATAATGCTCTTTTAGTGTAAGAGCTGTTCAAAAAACCTGCATGAATTTTTTGTTTTGGCAGGATTGACTTTTGTTCTGCCTGGTGACATCACTAGGCAGTAAAAGGCTCATGACAGACTGCTTGGAATTTGCAAAAAGGCACCTAAAGGACTCTCAGACCATGAGAAATAAGATTCTCTGGTCTGATGAAATCAAGATTGAATGCCTGAATGCCAAGCGTCACGCCTGGAGTAACCTTGCACCATCCCTACGGTGAAGTATGGTGGTGGCAGCATCATGCTGTGGGGATGCTGTGGGAGTCAGGATTAGTCAGGATCGAGGGAAAGATGAATGGAGCAAAGTACAGATAGATCTTTTTATTTTTTATACATTTTTCAAAAATGAAATTATGGGGTATTGTGTGTAGATTGATGAGGAAAAAAGGATTTAATACAATTTAGAATAAGGCTGTAATGTAACAAAATGTGAAAAAAGTCAAGGGGTCTGAATACTTTCCGAATGCACTGTAAATGTCCACATCAATGTTGGGATAAGATGGCGCTGAAGTGGATGGCTGACGTTTTACAAGCCCGTAACCAATTGTGCTATTTTGTTAGGTTTTTTTGCATTGTTTGCAACTTATTTTTAAACTTATTTTGTGCATAATGTTTCTGCTACCATCTCTTAATACCGAAACAACTTCTGGACATCAGAACGGGGATTACTCACCACGAACTGGAAGAAGCTTATTCCTTTAATGAGTCCGATGAGAAAGATACACTGCTCTCCCGGGAACAGGCCCAGATCCCCGTCATTTGGGTGAAGAAAAGGCAGAGGAAAAAAGGACGCAGATTAGGCTGCCTTTTGAGAATCCATAGGCGAGCGAGTGAACTCCCCCTGCCATCAATTCTACTTGCTAGTATCAATTCTACTTGCTAGTAGCAAGTAGAATTGATGGCAGGGGGAGTTCACTCGCTCGCCTATGGATTCTCAAAAGGCAGCCTAATCTGCGTCCTTTTTTCCTCTGCCTTTTCTTCACCCAAATGACGGGGATCTGGGCCTGTTCCCGGGAGAGCAGTGTATCTTTCTCATCGGACTCATTAAAGGAATAAGCTTCTTCCAGTTCGTGGTGAGTAATCCCCGTTCTGATGTCCAGAAGTTGTTTCGGTATTAAGAGACATGCAATCATTGGAAAATAAAAGTGATGATTTACGATTATAATACCAACGAGACATTAAAAACTGTAATATCTTATGTTTCACTGAGTATGTGAATATGTGAATATGTTCCGGGCTTCATCCAATGGCATTGAGGAAAATACCAACTTAGTCATCGGCTTCATCAATAAGTGCATCGATGACGTCGTCCCCACAGTGACCATATCCCAACCAGAAGCCATGGATTACAGGCAACATCCGTATCGAGCTAAAGGCTAGAGCTGCCGCTTTCAAGTAGTGGGACACTAATCCAGATGCCTATAAGAAATCCATGCCCTCATAAAAAATCATCAAACAAGCTAAGCATCAATACAGGATTAAGATTGAATCCTACTACACCGGCTGTGATGCTCATCGGATGTGGTAGGGCTTGAAAACTACAACGGACTACAAAGGGTAACCCGGACGCGAGCTGCCCAGTGACGCGAGCCGCCCAGTGACGCGAGCCTACCAGACAAGCGAAATGCCTTTTATGCTCGCTTCGTGGCAAGCAACACTGAATCATGCACGGGAGCACCAGCTGATCTGGATGACTGTGTGATAATGCTCTCGCTAGCCGATGTGAACAAAACCTTTAAACAGGTCAAAATTCACAAAACCGCGGGGCCAGATGGATTAGCAGGACGTGTACTCAAAGCATGCGCGGACCAACTGGCAAGAGTCTTCACTGACATTTTCATCCTCTCCCTGACTGAGTTTGTAATACCTACATGTTTCAAGCAGACCACCATAGTACCTGTGCCCAAGGAAGCGAAGGTAACCTGCCTAAATGATTACTGCCCCGTAGCACTCACATTGGTAGCCAAGAAGTGCTTTGAAAGGCTGGTTATGGCTCACATCAACAGCATCCTCCAAGATACCCTAGACCCACGCCAATTTGCATACCGCCCCAACAGATCCACAGATGATGCAATCTCAATTGCACTCCACACTGCCCTTTCCCACCTGGACAAAAGGATCACCTATGTGAGGATGCTGTTCATTGACTGCAGCGCAGCATTCAACACCATAGTGCCCACGAAGCTCATCACTAAGATAAGGACCATGGGACTAAACACCTCCCTCTGCAACTGGATCCTGGTAAGGGTAGGCAATAACACGTCTGTCATGCTGATCCTCAACATTGGGCGCCCTCAGGGGTGTGTACTTTGTCCCCTCCTGTACTCCCTGTTCACCCACGACTGTGTGGCCAAATACAACTCCAACACCATCATTGAGTTTGCTGACGACACAACAGTGGTAGGCCTGATCACCGACAACGATGAGACAGCCTATAGGGAGGAGGTCAGAGAACTGGCAGTGTGGTGCCAGGACAACAACCTCTCCCTCAATGTGAGCAAAACAAAGGAGCTGATCATGTACTACAGGAAAAGGCGGGCCGAACAGGCCCCCATTAACATCTACAGCTGCACCATCGAGAGCATCCTGACCGGTTGCATCACCGCCTGGTATGGCAACTGCTCGGCATCTGACCGTAAGGCGCTACAGAGGGTAGTGAGTACGGCCCAATACATTACTGGGGCCAAGCTTCCTGCAATCCAGGACCTATATAATAGGCGGTGTCAGAGGAAAATCCATAAAATTGTCAGAGACTCCAGTCACCCAACTCATAGACAGTTTTCTCTGCTACCGCACGGCAAGCGGTACCGGAGCGCCAAGTCTAGGACCAAAAGGCTCCTGAACAGCTTCTACCCCCAAGCCATAAGTCTGCTGATCAAATGACCACCAGACTATTACATTGACCCCCACCCTCCATTTGTTTTGTACACTGCTGCTACTCGCTGTTTATTATCTATGCATAGTCACTTCACCTCTACCTACATGTACAAATTACCTCTAACCTGTACCCCCGCACACTGACTCAATACCGGTACCCCCTGTTTATAGCCTTGTTATTGTGTTACTTTTTATAATTTTTTACTTTAGTTTATTTGGTAAATATTTTCTTAACTCTTCTTGAGCTGCACTTTTGGTTAAAGGCTTGTAAGTAAGCATTTCACAGTAAGGTCTACTCTTGTTGTGTTCTGCGCATGTGACAAATAAAGTTTGATTTGATGCTTTACCCTGTATTGCAATGAAACATCTGTGCAAAACCAAAAAACACTGATAGAGGTCACTGTTTTACCATTATTTGACCTATTACTAGCACTGCAACTGACTGAGGGGTAAAACATGACATGGTCTTAGTTAATGACACAGAGAGTTAATACTTTAGCTACAATGGTCTAACAAATGTATTGTTTATCATCTGTCTATGCACCATGTCACTATCTAAATGGTACAGCCGGTGGTGGGATGGCAGGATGGCTGCTTTTGTGAGGCAGAAAATCATTTAGAAGATGCTCTTTGGAGGGGTTCTTGCTGAAAAGTAATTCAGTAAAAGATATAATGCAATTATTTTAAATTGGTATGTCCACAGGGGTGTTCTAAAACATGGCACACTTACATATTTCAGCTATGCCATCAGTGTCAATTATGAAGTACGTCCAGTGATCTTGGTTGGTTTGGCTGGGTTCATTAGAAAAACGTAAGACTTTGGTGGTTGGCATTTGCTTTTTGTATGAATCTACTCATAATCAGGCGGGGCGTAAAGGAGGAGGGGGCATTTCTTACAGTGAACCAATAACTTAGCTGCTCTGTGTATCTGTCCATGTATGGTAACCATAATGAAAGACCCTTGGGTAGAAAACGCAAGTGTCTCACTCACCTCACAGTTAACATCTGTAAATATGGGGAGAATATTCATTGTCCTGATTGTCCTACATTGTAAGTACCCTGCCTATCTGTTGTTGTTGCATACAATATAGCTCAATATTAGATTTTTTAAAATTTGATTCAGTAAATGTTGCTCATCTTTATCGAGGGTGTCAATAATTCCGGCCCCACTGAATAATTATACAGTATATCAGTTGTTTGACAGAAATTAAAATGTATGAAAATTGTTGAATCACATTTTGAAATAGCTTCTTTGTACCCACAGGAAACAATGAACAGGAGAGACGGAAAATAGATCAGCGAGGCAACGACGATGTGCAGGTATGTAGGTATTTACTTTTACTTTACCAAATGTAGTTTTACAGGAACAGTGCACATTAATCAACATTATTGTAAAAGTGCCAGTTTAAGCCAGCCGACAAACTTGTAACTGCAGTCCCTGGGCAGCTCATTTAAAACAAATGAAATTACAATACAAACAGACAATGTGCACATGCAGAGCAGCACAGAATACAACAGGACAAGCAAACACATTACTGGTAAATTGATCATTGATCTTGTTAATTGATCACAATGTTAAACTGTACTGTCCAAAAACTAGGCTCGGTCCACATCAATAAGGTTTTGTATCCTAGCTAATGGCTAGGTCTATTTAACAATTAAATGCAAAGGCCTTGAATTTTGTATTAATGTTTAAACATGTACTGTAATAGTAGAATACACAAACCTATGCTATTTTCATTTTAACAGGGAGGGGGGGAAGGAGTACTTTACAGCGCCTTACATTTCTCAAATGGAGATGGAAAGAACACACCTAACTAGGAAAGAACACGCCTAACTAGGAAAGAACACACCTAACTAGGAAAGAACACACCTAACTAGGAAAGAACACACCTAACTAGTGTGATCCTATGTATTTTTTAGCAGCTGCAGTTGTAGCTGGAACATGCTGATGTGATATTTCTTTAAGTTTGTATACCTGCTGGTACTGATATTGTTGATCTGGTACTGTATTGTTGTGGTTAGATTTTCTCCCAGAGGTGTGGACTCCAGTCACATGACCTTGACTCAAGTCACAAATAAAATAACTTGAGACTTGACTTGGAGCATCAAGACTTGACTTTGACTTGTGACTGGTGACTTGAAATGATCTAGCCAGGTTTTGTAACGTTTGTAACTTTGTAACTCATTTTGTGACACAGATCAGTGGTGGAAAAAGTACCCAATTATATTTTTGTGAAAGTAAAGATACCTTAATAGAAAATTATTCAAGTAAAAGGGAAAGTCACCCAGTAAAATCCTGCTTGAGTAAAAGTCTAAAAGTATTTGGTTTTAGATATACTTAAGTATCAAAAGTAAAAGTAAAAGTCCGTTCAAATTCCTTATATTAAGCATTCTTGTTTTTTATTTATTTACGGATAGCCAGGGACATGCTCCAATACTTAGACATAATTTACAAATGAAGCATGTGTTTAGTGAGTCCGCCAGATCTGAGGCAGTAGGGTTGACCAGATAAGTGTGTGAATTAGACAATTTTCCTGTCCCACTAAGCATTTAAAATGTAATGTGTACTTTTGGGTGTCAGGGAAAATGTATGGAGTAAAAAGTACATACTTTTCTTTAGGAATGTAGTGAAGTAAAAGTAGTCAAAAATATAAATAGTAAAGTAAAGTACAGATACCCAAATAAACGACTTAAGTAGTACTTTAAAGTATTTTTAATTGAGTACTTTACACCACTGGTACAGATGTCGCATTCATGTGCTAGTTATTGTGTCAAAAACATCTAATCTGTGCTTCCGAACTAAAAAGTAGGACGTCTTTACTGTTGACCAATGACCAGTCATCAGCATTGGCGCGCAAAGGTGGTCGCACATATAGTGCTACACATTAGTGACTAGCAAGAGCTTGTTCAATTTTGTCTGGTTTTGCCTGGAAAAAACAGAGTAGCCAACCTAAGTCAATATTATCCATATAAAGTATCATCTATCAATCTGCTACGGACTCATCTTTGTCACAACAATAGGCTACCTGGTGATGTCATTGATCATTTTCATATTTCAGATAGGCCTAGTTTGAGTGGGTCATAATTATATAGGCTCAGTGGTGCTACTGGCTATATGTCTGAAGATAGCTGTAACAAATCGCACTACCTTCAATACTTATGGGATTGAACTCCAGAGAATGGACAATGTGACAAGATATCCCAAGTAGATATTGACTGCTAACATTAATGACATGCAGCTCAAAATGTAGGTGTAAAACGCAGTTTATTTCTGTATCTTGCGTTTTGAAAACGCATGACGTTTATGGCTGTAATTACATTTGCGCAGCTATTGTGCACCCGTGTTCGGGTGTTTTGAACCACACCTTTTTTGATTTGAAAGCTACTGACCTAGCAGAACAGATTGCTGATTTGCTGTACAGCTACAGTGCCTTGCGAAAGTATTCGGCCCCCTTGAACTTTGCGACCTTTTGCCACATTTCAGGCTAGACTGGACTAAGAAAGAAAGAGAACATAAAGATATAAAACTGTATTTTTTTGTGAAGAATCAACAACAAGTGGGACACAATCATGAAGTGGAACGACATTTATTGGACATTTCAAACTTTTTTAACAAATCAAAAACTGAAAAATTGGGCGTGCAAAATTATTCAGCCCCCTTGAGTTAATACTTTGTAGCGCCACCTTTTGCTGCGATTACAGCTGTAAGTCGCTTGGGGTATGTCTCTATCAGTTTTGCACATTGAGAGACTGAAACTTTTTCCCATTCCTCCTTGCAAAACAGCTCGAGCTCAGTGAGGTTGGATGGAGAGCATTTGTGAACAGCAGTTTTCAGTTCTTTCCACAGATTATCGATTGGATTCAGGTCTGGACTTTGACTTGGCCATTCTAACACCTGGATATGTTTATTTTTGAACCATTCCATTGTAGATTTTGCTTTATGTTTTGGATCATTGTCTTGTTGGAAGACAAATCTCCGTCCCAGTCTCAGGTCTTTTGCAGACTCCATCAGGTTTTCTTCCAGAATGGTCCTGTATTTGGCTCCATCCATCTTCCCATCAATTTTAACCATCTTCCCTGTCCCTGCTGAAGAAAAGCAGGCCCAAACCATGATGCTGCCACCACCATGTTTGACAGTGGGGATGGTGTGTTCAGGGTGATGAGCTGTGTTGCTTTTACGCCAAACATAACGTTTTGCATTGTTGCCAAAAAGTTCCATTTTGGTTTCATCTGACCAGAGCACCTTCTTCCACATGTTTGGGGTGTCTCCCAGGTGGCTTGTGGCAAACTTTAAACAACACTTTTTATGGATATCTTTAAGAAATGGCTTTCTTCTTGCCACTCTTCCATAAAGGCCAGATTTGTGCAATATACGACTGATTGTTGTCCTATGGACAGAGTCTCCCACCTCAGCTGTAGATCTCTGCAGTTCATCCAGAGTGATCATGGGCCTCTTGGCTGCATCTCTGATCAGTCTTCTCCTTGTATGAGCTGAAAGTTTAGAGGGACGGCCAGGTCTTGGTAGATTTGCAGTGGTCTGATACTCCTTCCTTTTCGATATTATCGCTTGCACAGTGCTCCTTGGGATGTTTAAAGCTTGGGAAATCTTTTTGTATCCAAATCCGGCTTTAAACTTCTTCACAACAGTATCTCGGACCTGCCTGGTGTGTTCCTTGTTCTTCATGATGCGCTCTGCGCTTTTAACGGACCTCTGAGACTATCACAGTGCAGGTGCATTTATACGGAGACTTGATTACACACAGGTGGATTGTATTTATCATCATTAGTCATTTAGGTCAACATTGGATCATTCAGATATCCACACTGAACTTCTGGAGAGAGTTTGCTGCACTGAAAGTAAAGGGGCTGAATCATTTTGCACGCCCAATTTTTCAGTTTTTGATTTGTTAAAAAAGTTTGAAATATCCAATAAATGTCGTTCCACTTCATGATTGTGTCCCACTTGTTGTTGATTCTTCACAAAAAAATACAGTTTTATATCTTTATGTTTGAAGCCTGAAATGTGGCAAAAGGTCGCAAAGTTCAAGGGGGCCGAATACTTTCGCAAGGCACTGTATGAAGCTTGCATTTGGAATTTTACTGTTACAATTCATTATTACATCATCAAAATGCGTTGTAGACAAAATAATAAAAAGGTCTGTCTGGTAGCCTCAATAAATAGACAAAGATTTGTAGCTGAATAAGTCATTGCCTGTATAGATTTGAAAAAACTTGACTTGCTCTTAGAATGCACAACTTGGACTTGATTTGATACTTGACCCAAGACTCGACCAGTTCTACTTGGGACTCGATTTTAAGACTTGAACCTTGTGACTTGAATTATAGTGACTTGGTCCCACCTCTGTTTTCTCCTGTAAAATGTACTGTTTCTTCCTATGAAGTCCAATAATGCATTGGTTATCTACAGCATTCTGCCGTGACCTGTGTTTGTACCGCTATACTTTTCAGCTACTTCATTAGTCAGTGCATACTTAGATTGTACTATTATGTCTCCACACATCTGTTGTCTTCTACAATCCAGTGATTGTTGTCTGTTAAAAAATGCAGTTGATCATTTATTTTATAGCAATGTATATAAATCAAACTCAGTGGAATCTTGGAACATATTCATTAGATGTGGTATTTTTAAAAGAAATGCCTATGATATGGTCATCTGTTGTTGAATGTGTGACTGTGGAACATGTGAAACCACAAGCAAAAAAATATACTTTCCAACCAGCCAGGGGAGCATCACAAATAACATGAACTCTCTACTCACATACTAGGCTACTAGCAAATGTTTCTGAAAGGTGTTACACATCATTAAAGATTGCAATTTACTTTCCATTATAGTAACTATTATAGATCATGAACATGGTCCCATCCATGATGTCAGTTTAATCAAAGGATTTATTGACGGTTTTAAGACAGGGCTTTCCAAAACTAGAGTGGCTCTTAATTTTCTCTTTCTTTCTTAGTCCAGTCTAATACCTTCAGTAAGAATGTTCTGAATTTGTCTGACATTATCCAAATGGTGCCCCAAAATGGTATGCAACTTGCTGTTTATTCAGAGAGACACAGGAGGGCGCCAGATCCTTGCTTGTGCTACAACAGAGTTTTAGCCCAGGGGTCATATGTACAGTGCATTCGGAAAGTATTCAGACCCCTTCCCTTTTTTCCACATTTTGTTACGTTACAGCTCAAATTGATTACATGGCTTTTTTACCTCATCGATCTACACACAATACCCCATAATGACAAAGTGAAAAAAATTGTTTTTAGAAATGTTTGCAAATATATACAACAAAAAAAATGAACTGAATACCTTGTTTGCATAAGTATTCAGACCCTTTGGTATGAGACTCAATTGAGCTCAGGTGCATCCTGTTTCCATTGGTCATCCTTGAGATGTTTCTACAACTTGATTGGAGTCCACCTGTGGTAAATTCAACTGATTGGACATGATTAGGAAAGGCACACAGCTGTCTATATAAGGTCCCACAGTTGACAGTGCATGTCAGATCAAAAACCAAGCCATGAGGACGAAGGAATTGTCCGTGGAGCTCTGAGACAGGATTGTGTTGAGGCACAGATTTGGGGAAGGGTACCAAAAAATGTAGGCAGTATTGAATGTCCCCAAGAACACAGTGGCCTCCGTCATTCTTGAATGGAAGAAGTTTGGAACCACCAAGACTCTTCCTAGAGCTGGCCGCCCAGACAAATTGAGCAATCGGGGGAGAAAGGCCTTGGTCAGGGAGGTGACCAAGAACCTGATGGTCACTCTGACAGAGCTTCAGAATTCTCTGTAGAGATGGGAGAACCTTCCAGAAGTACAACCATCTCTGCAGCACTCTACCAAATAGGCCTTTATGGTAGAGTGGCCAGACGGAAGCCACTCCTCAGTAAAAGGCACATGACAGACTGCTTGGTGTTTGCAAAAGGGCACCTAAAGGACTCTCAGACAACGAGAAATAAGATTTTCCGGTCTGATGAAACCAAGAACTCTTTGGCCTGAATGCCAAGCGTCATGTCTGTTGGAAACCTGGCACCATCCCTACGGTGAAGCATGGTGGTGGCAGAATCATGCTGTGGGGATGTTTTTCAGAGGCAGGAAGTGGGAGACTAGTCAGGATCGAGGGAAAGATGAACGGAGAAAAGTACAGATAGATCCTTGATGAAAACCTGCTCCAGAGCGCTCAGAACCTCAGACTGGGGCAAAGGTTCATCGTCCAACAGGACAATGACTGTCAGTACACAGCCAAGAAAACGCAGGAGTGGCTTCGGGACAAGTCTCTGAATGTCCTTGAGTGGCCCAGCCAGAGCCCGGACTTGAACCTGATCGAACATCTCTGGAGAATCATGAAAATAGCTGTGCTCCCCATACAACCTGACAGAACTTAAGAGGATCTGCAGAGAAGAATGGGAGAAACTCCCCAAATGCAGGTGTGCCAAGCTTGCAGCGTCATACATAGTGATGTTCAAATCAAATTTTATTGGTCACATACAGTACACATGGTTAGCAGATGTTTATGCGGGTGTAGCGAAATGCTTGTTCTTCTCGTTCCGACTATGCAGTAATATATAACAAGTAATCTAACAATTACACAACAACTACCTTATACACACAATGTAAAGGAATGAATAAGAATATGTACAAATAAATATATGGATGAGCGATGGCCGTGTGGCATAGGTAAGATGCAGTAGATGGTATAGAGTACAGTATATACATATGAGATTAATAATGTAGGGTAATGCAAACATTATATAAAGTGGCATTGTTTAAAGTGGCTAGTGATACATGTATTACATAAAGATGGCAAGATGCAGTAGATGGTATAGGGTACAGTATATACATATGAGATGAATAATGTAGGGTATGTAAACATTATGTAAAGTGGCATTGTTTAAAGTGACTAGTGATACATTTATTACACCCAATTAATAATTATTAAAGTGGCTAGAGATGTTGATGTTGACGTTGATGATTTTTGTTTTTGTTAGCACATTGTTGATATGTTGTTGACAAGGTGATCTGAGAATGCACAGAGCACTTTACTTATTAGGCAACTTTGGCTTGCTATATTTTTGTTCTACTGCCAATGGCAATCACTAGTAGGCCTACTGTACTGTATATACAGTGCCTTCAAAGTATTCACACCCCTTGATTTTTTAAAACTAATTTTGTTGTGTTACAGCCTGAATTAAAATAGGTTAAATATAGATTTGTTTTGGTCACTGGCCTACACACAACCACCCATAATGCCAAAGAGGTATTGTTTTTAGACATTTTTACAAATGAACAAAAAATGAAAAGCTGAAATGTCATGAGTCAATAAGTATTCAACTCCTTTGTTATGGCATGCTTAAATAAGTTCAGGAGTAAAAATGTGCTTAACAAGCCACATAATAAGTTGCATAAGACTCGCTCTGATCTTTGAATGACTACCTCATCTCTGTAAGGTCCCTCAGTCGAGCAGTGAATTTCAAACACATTCAACTACAAAGACCAGGGAGGTATTCCAATGCCTCGCAAAGAATGGCACCTATTGGTAGACATTGAATATCCCTTAGAGCAGTTATTAATTACACTTTGGGTGGGGTATCAATACACCCAGTCACTACAAAGATACAGCTGTCCTTCCTTACGCAGTTGCCGAAGGGGAAGGATGTCACACCCTGATCTGTTTCACCTGTGTGATGCTTAGCTTCACCCCCCACCAGGTGTCTCACTTTTTGTCCCCCATTATCTCCTGTGTATTTATACCTGCTTTTTCTGTTTGTCTGTTGCCTGTTCGTTGTGTCCCGTCAAGTTCTACCAGCGTGTTTCCTGTGCAGTCGTTTTTCTTAGTCTTCCCAGCTCTGACCTTTCTGCCTGTCCTGATCCTGTCTGCCGTCCTGTACCTGCCTTACTCTGATTTGGATTTACAACTCTTTGCTTGCCTTTACTTACCTTTTCCCTGCCCCTTGTTTTGTAATAAACATCTGTGATTCAAACTGTCTGCATCTGGGTCTTGTCCTGATAAAGGAAACCACTCAGGTATGTCACCATGAGGTCAATGTTGACTAAAAGTTACAGAGTTTAAAGGCTATGATAGAAGAGAACTGATTATGGATCAACAACATTGTAGTTACTACTCCACAATTACTTACCTAATTGACAAGAGTGAAAATTAAGCCTGTACAGAATAGAAATATTCCAAAAGTAAAACTGCAAAAAATGTGGCAAAGCAATTAACTTAATATAAAGTGTTATGTTTTGGGCAAATCCAATACAACACATTACTGAGTACCACTCTCTATATTTTCAATCATAGTGGTGGTTGCATCACATTATGGTTATCAAATCAAATTGTATTGGTCACGTACACATGGTTAGCAGATGTTGTAATCGTCAAGGACTCGGCAGTTATTCAGGATAAAAAAGGAGCTAATCACAGGCAAAATCCTAGAGGAAAATCTGGTTCATTCTGCTTTCCACCAGAGGGAGATTAATTCACCTTTCAGCAGGACAATAATCTTAAACACAGGGCCAAATCTACACTGGAGTTGTTTGCCAAGAAGAATGTTCCTGAGTGGCCGAGTTACAGTTTTGACTTCAATCCACTTAAAAATATATATTGCAAGACCTGAAAATGGTTGTCTAGTAATGATCAACAATCAATTTGACAGAGCTTGAATAATTTTTAAAAGAATAATGGGCAAATGTTGCACAATCGGTGTGGAAAGCTCTTAGAGACT
The DNA here is from genome assembly GCF_018296145.1 of Oncorhynchus tshawytscha. Classification (NCBI taxonomy): domain Eukaryota; kingdom Metazoa; phylum Chordata; class Actinopteri; order Salmoniformes; family Salmonidae; genus Oncorhynchus; species Oncorhynchus tshawytscha. The sequence continues at coordinate 51,223,729 of NC_056430.1, forward strand.
ATGTCAATGAGATATTTCTGTATTTCATTTTCAATGTATTTGCAAACATTTCTAAAAACATGTTTTCACTTTGTTATTATGGGTTATTGTGTGTAGATGAGTCAGATTTAAACAAATATTTCATCAATTTTGAATTCAGGCTGTAACACAACAAAATGCGCAATTTTCAGATCTCTTCCCCACTCCTAGACATTCCTAGCAAAATCCTTGCTTGAGAAATTGCCCTTTGCGAAGTAGCTATTTTTTTATTATTTTTGTCCATTTTAATGGACAAAAAAAATCACAGTAAGGAACTTAATTGTTACCCAGGAATGATTTGATATTGAGATAAAAACAGCTGCACTGGACCTTTAAGCTTTCACACATTTCTATGATCCACTCATGAGACAAGACAATCAATTCAATTGTGTATTCAGTGTATTTCCTTGAAACAGATCAATCCAGGGGGTCAAAGACACCTTCCCCTTCTCAGTCTATTGATGCTCTTCCTGTCTTTAGCTACACCTTCCTCTGATCAGTGATGGTGGCTATATTGTCCCCTTTATGTCATCTTTGCTATGGCTGCCCTGCACTCCTCTATCGGTGCCTGTTGGATCTACAAATGAAAAGGTATGGCTTTTTGACTAAGATGTTTTATGTACTTGTTGCATGCACATGTTGTCCTGGGTTTATTTGGAAGAATTGGGGTTTTACCACTGCTTATTCATGATTGATAAAGTTTAATACTGTATATGATTAAATAAATACAAAGTATGTATTTGTATATTTTGTAACTATCTTCAACTACTCTGCTCCATTCTTACGCAAATATTTTATTTTATTTTAAAATGTATACATAATCAAATATGCAGTTGCCTAAAGACATGTGGGGTTATGTTGAACAGATCTCTCATCATTATTGTGTCATTATTTCATATATATCTATAGTTTAATTTGTACAATTTTAACATTGTACACACGGGGCAAGCAAAGATGGACGGGAAAGGAGTAGACGATGAGCAGGTATATTATTCAGTACATATCCATCCGATTTATAATTCAATCCTATGAGGTGGTTAAAAGCAACACCTGGAATGCTGTGTATAATTGCGTGAACTGTACAACGCCACCTTTTTGTCACACGAGTGGGAGGTCCTGAGGACAAGTTAAACACATGTACGTCAAATAACTGACATCAATAGGTTTAACAAAAGGGCCATGGTTTATTACAACAAGAGCAATAAATTACAATTTAGAAAGAGTCACTAGTATCCCCCCACCGGCTAGGACTAGGGTCTACAGAGCACACACAATGAATCAGCACCGGGACGAGAATATGTATAAGAACATAGGATGTAAGCCTGGTATGTAAAGCACTTCTAGGAGAAAACATGCAAACTTTAAAGTATATTCACACTTGTAAGATAGAAAACTCGTATTTGAACACTCCTTAGGATAACACGCGTGACGAAAACACTATTTTTAAGATAGTACACTCAAGATGAAACACTCTCTTAAAGATGATAACAATTGTGGTAATCAGCACCTCCAGATCCGACTTCTTCACCTGCGGGGGAGTGCTGAAGAGTATTTCTGTGTAATAAAGCCTTTTGTGGGGGGAAAACTCATTCTGATTGGCTGGGCCTGGTTTTCCAAGGCCGACCCATGACTGCACCCCTGCCCAGTCATGCGAAATCCATAGATTAGAGGTTAATGAATTTATTTACATTGACTGGTTTTCTTATATGAACTGTAATTCAGCATAATATTTGAAATAGTTGCATTTATATTTTATATTCAGTATATAGAAATTATGATATATGTGATATCATACACTGCATTACAGATTTATTTATTTTTGTCTTTCACAGGCTGGGGTCAAAAGTAGGCTGGGAATATGGTGGAATGACAACAAGTCACATGTGTCAGTGCTGCCAATAAACCCCTGTCAGTTTGCATACGGTGTTGGACTTGTCATCCACACTAAAACACTATTTCCTAATGTAGTACTACTACTCAACATTAGACCACTTTTGACTACTGAAAGCATCTCACAAACTTAATTTTGAAGTTACTGTAATTACTGAGAAATGTAAATGATTATGAGAAATGTGACTATACAGTGTGTATCGTGACTCATCCTTGCATACTAGAATTGTACTTTTGTGCGTAGGTTTACCATGAATGTGTGAAACACACATTTCCAACCGCCGAGTATCAAACAGGGTGGTGTCAACAGGATGTTGGCTTCTTTGACACCCCCAACATGTCACACATATCTTTAAAAAAAAAATGGGGGATAGATTAGCTTTAACATTGCAGATATATTGTAGCTTCCATCAAGGTAATTGTCTGCAGCATTTTCAATCCCCCATATATTTTTTTTGTAAATGTATATATTTATATGTAAATACAGTCTGGACACACCTGCTCATTGAAGGGTTTTTACTTTATGTTTACAATTTTCTAAATTGTAGAATAATAGTGAAGACATCAAAACGATGACATAACACATATGGAATCATGTAGCAACAAAAAAGTGTTAAAAGTGTTATTTTCTATTTGAGATTCTTCAAAGTAGCCACCCTTTGCCTTGATGACAGTTTTGCACACGCTTGGTATTCTCTCAACCAGCTTCACCTGGAATGCCTTTCCAACAGCCTTGAAGCAGTTCCCACATATGCTGAGCACTTGTTGGCTGCTTTTCCTTCACTCTGCGGTCCAACTCATCCCAAACCATCTCAATTGGGTTGAGGTTGGGTGATTGTGGAGGCCAGGTCATCTGATGCAGCACTCCATCACTTTCCTTCTTAGTGGAATAGCCCTTACAAAGCCTGGAGGTGTGTTGGGTCATTGTCCTGTTGAAAAACAAATGATAGTCCCACTATGTACAACCAGATGGGATGACGTATCACTGCAGAATGCTGTGGTAGCCATGCTGGTCAAAAACCTCTACGGGATCGGTGTCCCTATACTGGGACGGTTGTTGCTAACGTGCGCTAATGTGACTAGAATGACGTTGTACATAAAATCCAACTTTCCAGAACATAGACATGTCTTATATGTGTAGAAAGCTTCAATTATTATTAATTTAACTGCACTGTCCAATTTACAGTAGCTATTACAGGGGGAAAAAATAACATGCTATTGTTTGAGGAGAGTGCACAACAACAAAAAAACATTTATCATAGCAACTAGTTTTATACATTAATGTTGCTCAGTTGTGTCACCGTGAGGGTCCCAGAGATAAAAATGTAGCATAGTTTTGTTTGAAAAATTCCTATTTTAGTATTCAAATATAGGAACTGGTTTCTACAGTTTGAACCCCTGCTGTTTCTAGACTTTGACTTGAGACTGATGACTTGAAATGATCTGTCCAGGTTTTGTAACTTGTTGTCACTCATTTTGTGGCACAGATCAGTGGTGGAAAAAGTACCCAATTATATTTCAGTGAAAGTAAAGATACCTTAATAGAAAATGATTCAAGTAAAAGTGAAAGTCACCAAGTAAAATCCTACTTGATTAAAAGTCTAAAAGTATTTGGTTTTAAATATACTTAATGATCAAATGTAAATGTAATTGCTCAAATATATTTAAGTATCAGAAGTAAAAGTAAAAATCCTTTCAAATTCCTTATAAACTTACAAAAAAAGAAACGTCCCTTTTTCAGGACCCTGTCTTTCAAAGATAATTCGTAAAAATCCAAATAACTTCACAGATCTTCATTGTAAAGGGTTTAAACACTGTTTCCCATGCTTGTCAATGAACCATAAACAATTCATGAACATGCACTTGTGGAACGGTCGTTAAGATAATAACAGCTTACAAATGGTAGGCAATTAAGGTCACAGTTATGAAAACTTAGGACACTAAAGAGGCCTTTCTACTGACTGAAAAACACCAAAATAAAGATGCCCAGGGTCCCTGCTCATCTGCGTGAACGTGCCTTAGGCATGCTGCAAGAAGGAATGAGGACTAATAAATTGCAATGTCCATACTGTGAGACGCCTAAGACAGCTCTACAGGGAGACAGGACGGACAGCTGATCGTCCTCGCAGTGGCAGACCACATGTAACAACACCTGCACAGGATCGGTACATCCGAACATCACACCTGCGGGACATGTACAGGATGGCAACAACAACTGCCCGAGTTACACCAGGAACACACAATCCCTCCATCAGTGCTCAGACTATCCGCAAATAGGCTGAGAGAGACTGGACTGAGTGCTTGTAGGCCTGTTGTAAGGCAGGTCCTCACCAGACATCACCTGAAACAACATCACCAATTGGGTACAAACCCACTGTCGCTGGACCAGACAGGACTTGCAAAAAGTGCTCTTCACTGACGAGTTGCAGTTTTGTCTCACCAGGGGTGATGGTCGGATTCGCGTTTATTGTCGAAGGAATGAGCGTTACACCGAGGCCTGTACTCAGGAGCGGGATCGATTTGGAGGTGGAGGGTCCGTCATGGTCTGGGGCGGTGTGTCACAGCATCATCGGACTGAGCTTGTTGTCATTGCAGGCAATCTCAATGCTGTGCGTTACAGGGAAGACATCCTCCTCCCTAATTTGGTACCCTTCCTGCAGGCTCATCCTGACATGAATCTCCAGCATGAAAATGCCACCAGCCATACTGCTCGTTCTGTGAGTGATTTCCTGCAAGACAGGGATGTCAGTGTTCTGCCATGGCCAGCGAAGAGCCCAGATCTCAATCCCAATGAGCACGTCTGGGACCTGTTGGATCGGAGGGTGAGGGCTAGGGCCATTCCCCCCAGAAATGTCCAGGAACTTACGGGTGCCTTGGTGGAAGATTGGGGTAACATCTCACAGCAAGAACTGGGAAATCTGGTGCAGTCCATGAGGAGGAGATACATTGCAGTACTTAATGCAGTACACCAGATTCTGACTGTTACTTTTGATTTTGACCCCGCGTTTGTTCAGGGACACATTATTCCATGTCTGCTAGTCACAAGTCTGTGGAACTTATTCAGTTTATGTCTCAGTTGTTGAATCTTGTTATGTTCATACAAATATTTACACATGTTAAGTTTGCTGAAAATAAATGCAGTTGACAGTGAGAGGACATTTCTTTTTTTGCTGAGTTACATTTTACAGACAGTTTATTTTACATGCGTTATCTTGTTGTTATTAGTCCACATATCTCTTACACATAGGTCTTCTCAAAGACACTGTTTTCTTCCCCATTGTGAGGTACAGGATGTTGTTTCCAACCACAACATCTACTGTTAGATGACCAGGAAGTTGACATAGCGACCCACACAACAAGTCCTGTTGTGGGTACTCAAGGACCAGGGTTGGGAAACACTGGGCTGATCTTAATCTAATGTCAAAGTTTATGTGAAGTGGTTTTCTGCTTGACACTGAAGACATTATTTGGCAATACTTTTCTATTCTTTTCATCTACATGAAGGAGACAGAAACTATTGTGAAATAGGCATTAAACATGACCTATGTACAATCACAGAAAAGTATATTATACATGAGAAACAAGTGTGGATCTGCATGTAACTGGTAGGTCATCTTTACTACTATGTATTACTAATGTTTACCGATCGAGGTCTTACTTGTGCCTACATGTGAATAGTGACCCAGAGATAGAATGTCCTATGGATTTAAATGAGAAGGAATATAGCCTACACGCTGTGAGGTCTTGCTAAAAAAAAGTCACACTAATGAATATCAATGAAATAGAAATAAACGACACATTTGTCCCTATTCAATTGAACCTAAATGAAGATTGAACCTAGACTACAGAATAAACACAGAGATACAACTATTTCATCTTTAACTCACAGAATGTATTTTTTTTAAATTGTTCATGTAAAGATTGTTGTTTAAACTTATTAACTGTAAATTAATAGAAAAGAAATCAATAACATGGAGAATGAAAAATTTTGTTTGAACAATTCATAAAGGCAAAAAGGGAAAGTAAAAAAACATTGACAATCCAAATGCCATTTGACATTTATGCATCAGTAAAAAATTGAACTACTGTTGGCTGTAGTGTTAAGAATATAATACAAAGATTGGATGTTTTCATGTAATAGTTGGAAAAAAATGAAGGGGATTTGACTGAGTCGATATCACAATGGCAAATTGGTTCAAATTAGGTTGAAGGAGTAATCTGCGTTTGCTACAACAATTTTTCGACTTAATGACATACACTACCGGTCAATGGTTTTAGAACACCTACTCATTCAAGGGTTTTTATTTATTTGTACTATTTTCTACATTGTAGAATAATAGTGAAGACATAAAAACTATGAAATAACACATATGGAATCATGTAGTGACCAAAAAAGTGTTAAACAAATCAAAATATATTTTATATTTGAGATTCTTCAAATAGCCACCCTTTGACTTGATGACAGCTTTGCACACAGAGTTTCTCCCTTAGGATAACATTGGTTTACATGTTATGCCCTAACTCTGCTTCCATGCATGCTATTTACAAATTCCCTTTGCCACGTGTTCAGGGCCACTGGTACCCCTCCAGATATCAAATCAAATCACATTTTATTGGTCACATACACATGGTTAGCAGATGTTAATGAGAGTGTAGTGAAATGCTTGTTGCTTCTAGTTCCGACAGTGTAGTAAAATCTAACAAGTAATCTAATAAATTCACAACAACTACCTTATACACACAAATGTAAAGGGATGAATAAGAATATGTACATATGGATGAGCGATGGCCATGCGGCATAGGCAAGATGCAGTAGATGGTATAGAATACAGTATATACACATGAGATGCGTAATGTAGGATATGTTGACATTATTGAAGTGCCGTTATTTAAAGTGATGAGTGATACCTTTATTAAATCTATTTATTACATGTATTAAACTGGCAAGAGATTTGAGTCTGTATGTTGGCAGCAGCCACTCTATGTTAGTGATGATGGCTGTTTAACAGTCTGATGGCCTTGAGATAGAAGCTGTTTTTCGGTCTCTTGGTCCCAGTTTTAATACACCTGTACTGACCTTGCCTAATGGATGATAGCGGGGTGAACAGGCAGTGGCTCGGGTGGTTGTTGTCCTTGATGATCTTTTTGGCCTTCCTGTGACATCGGGTGGTGTAGGTGTCCTGGCGGGCAGGTAGTTTGCCCCCAGTGATGCGTTGTGCAGACCGCACTACCCTCTGGAAAGCCTGGAGGGTGGAGCAGCTGCCGTACCAGGTGATACAGCCCGACAGGATGCTCTAGATTGTGCATCTGTAAACGTTAGTAAGTGTTTTAGGTGAGAAGCCAAATTTCTTTCTTGTTGCGCCTTCTTCACCACACTGTCTGTGATGTGTACGCCGAGGAACTTGAAACTTTCCACTTTCTCCACTATTGCCCCATTGATGTGAATGGGGGGATGCACCCTCTGCTGTTTCTTGAAGTCCACAATCATCTCCTTTGTTTTGTTGACGTTGAGTGAGAGGTTATTTTTGACACCACACTCCAAAGGGCCTCACCTCCTCCCTGTAGGCCGTCTCATCGTTGTTGGTAATCAAGCCTACCACTGTAGTGTTGTCTGCAAACTTGATGATTGAGTTGGAGGCGTGAATGGCCACGCAGTAATGGGTGAACAGGGAGTACAGGAGAGGGCTGAAAACGCACCCTTGTGGGGCCCCAGTGTTGAGGATCAGCGAGGTGGAGATGTTTCCTACCATCACCACCTGGGGGAGGCCCGTCAGAAAGTCCAGAAAGTCCAGGACCCAGTATTTACAGGGTGGGGTCCAGACCCAGGGATCTTAATGACGAGTTTGGAGGGTACTATAGTGTTAAATGCTGAGCTGTAGTCAATGAACAGCATTCTTACATTCCTCTTGTCCAGGTGTGATAGGGCAGTGTGATGGCGATTGTGTCGTCTAAGGACCTATTGGGGTGGTAAGCAAATTGAAGTGGGTCTAGGGTATCAAGTAGGGTGGAGGTGATATGATCCTTGGCTAGTCGCTCAAAGCACTCCATGATGACAAGTGAAGTGAGGGCTGCTGGGCGATAGTCAGTTAGTTCAGTTACCTTAGCTTGCTTGGGAACAGGAACAATGGTGGCCATCTTGAAGTATGTGGGCACAGCAGACTGGGACAAGGATTGAATGAATATGTCCGTAAACAGACCAACCAGCTGGTCAGCGCATGCTCTGAGGACAGGGCTAGGGATGCCGTCTGGGCCGGCAGCCTTGCGAGGGTTAATAGGTTTAAATGTTTTACTCACGTTGGCCACGGTGAAGGAGAGCCCACAGGCTTTGGTAGCGGGGCGTGTCAGTGGCACCATATTGTCCTCAAAGCGAGCTAAGAAGTTGTTTAATTTGTCTGTAAGCAAGACTTTGATATCCAGGACGGGACTGTTTTTCTTTTTGTAATCCGTGATTGACTGTAGACCCTGCCACATACGTCTCTTGTTTGAGCCATTGAGCCGCAACTCTACTTTGTCTCTATACTGATATGCTTTTAAATTTTTTTAAATCCCTTTTTCTCCCCAATTTCGTGGTATCCAATTGTTAGTAGCTACTACCTTGTCTCATCGCTACAACTCCCGTACGGCCTCAGGAGAGACGAAGGTTGAAAGTCATGCGTCCTCCGATACACAACCCAACCAAGCCGCACCTCTTCTTAACACAGCGCGCATCCAACCCGGAAGCCAGCCGCACCAATGTGTCGGAGGAAACACCGTGCACCTGGCAACCTTGGTTAGCGCGCACTGCGCCCGGCCCGCCACAGGAGTCGCTGGTGCGCGATGAGACAAGGACATCCCTACCGACCAATCCCTCCCTAACCCGGACGACGCTAGGCCAATTGTGCGTCGCCCCACGGACCTCCCGGTCGTGGCCGGTTACGACAGAGCCTGGGCACGAACCCAGAGTCTCTGATGGCACAGCTGGCGCTGCCGTACAGCGCCCTTGACCACTGCGCCACTGGGGGCTGTGACTATAATCTAAGAGAATTCTCTTGGTAGATAATGCGGTCAGTATTTGATTGTAAGGAATTCTAAGTCAGGTGAACAAAATGACTTGAGTTCCTGTATGCTGTTATGATCACATCATGAGTTGTTAATCATAAAGGCATACACCCCCGCCCTTCTTCTTACCAGATAGTTGTTTGTTTCTGTCGTGCGATGGGTGAAGAAACCGGCTGTACCGACTCTGACAACCTTTCCTGAGTGAGCCATGTTTCCGTGAAACAAAGAATGTTACAATCTCTGATGTCTCTCTGGAAGGCAACTCATGCTCTAATTTCGTCCACCTTGTTGTCCAGAGATTGGACATTGGCGAATAATATGCTCGGAAGCGGGGGATGGTGTGCTCGCCTTCTAAATCTGACCAGTAGGCCGCTCCGTTTGCCTCTCCTGCGGCGACCGCTTTGTTTTGGATCGGCCTCTGGGATAAGAACCCATGTCAAAGGTGGAGTTCCGAACAAAGGATCCACTTCGGGAAAGTTATATTCCTGGTCGTAATGTTGGGAATTTGATGTCGCTTTTATATCCAATAGTTCTTCCCGGCTGTATGTAATAACACTTGAGATTTTCTTTGCTAACAATAAATAAATAAATAATAAAATAATACATGAAAAAACAAATTACTGCATAGTTTCCTAAGGACCTGAAGCGAGGCGACCATCTCTGTCGGCACCATCTTGGCTATCGATATAATGAGTACGAGGTGCCTTTCATATCCTAAAAGGGAAGTATGAAGTTGCAATATATCATATACAGTAGTGTCCCAGTGACTTTATTAGTTTAATCCCTTTAACTGTATGTCCAATGCATGTTCGTAAATGCCCATTTTAATATATTGTCAATGAACAGTGTCCATATGATATATGGCCAGTGCCAACATTTAATACTGCAACTATTTGCACTGGCAATATATCATGTGGCCAAAGGACACTGTCCATTTCCAATAAATTTATGCAGTGATTTACCATCACCAAATGAGCAGGCTGAATTCAACACCAACGAGCGAAAGAGAAACCACGTACAGAGTTCAACAAGCCAGACAATTGGGCATTTACATTGCTGTTACATTGCATTTCAGCAATGTAACAGCATGCTCAGGACTTAACATATTGACATTTATAGTCATTATATAGGCCATCTGGACATGTTTCACTGACTTTTGTCTTCAGAACCTGACTTCCTATGATCATATGTGACAAGTGGACATTTTGACCATTTGGAGTATTATATGCCTGATATCGTGACATGACTACCATTAATGCGATGACTGTTATCTTATCAAATCAATTAACTATGTTTAATTGATTAAATGAATCATGTAACAATTAACTCTGTAACTTGGTGCACCACGGGAAAACGTATTTAACGAGTTACTATCTCCAGAATTAAACTCTTATAAGATATATTCATATCTATAGATAACAGTCACTTATTAATGTATTTTTACCTCATATCAGTCTCATTCTGAAATTCATAACATTCTATAAATCTGCAAAAACCCTAGTCTACATGATTACTCAGCTTACACAAATTGGCTTAATTATTTATTTACTAACTAATGAAATAATGTTACAGAAATACAGAAACACACACAGTATAGGTTGAATTGATTACTAACATTATGCAATGAAAAGTCCCTAGTGGACTAACCTGATATGACGGCTGGTTACACAATGAAAGGGGTGGGGAATGAAAGAGCGGGAGAAGGAGAGACAAAGGAATTCAACTATCGTACATACAGTTGAATAATAATATTCTCATCGTGAACATGGTTATTTAGCACCCCAACAACCGCTCATTCAGATTTAGAAATATTTACGCTTGTATGTCTTTATCATCTCTCTCTGTTGAAATCGCCCGATCCGTCTGTGACGAATAGTTAGACAGAAAGTCTCTGGTTGTGTAAGTCTCTGGTTGTCCACCAGAGGTCACCATGTCCTTAGTAGTTGTAGTATCTTACTTTGTTCTGCAAGGGTTCGTTAGACTGGATACATCAGACGATGGTCGTTTGATAGGGAAATGTTCTTCTTTTCTCATCTTCGGTCGAGTTTCCTAGACTATGTTACATGCAGAGCTGCAGGCGGGGCATGTTTAGTCTCCTTCTTCTCTGTTGAGTTTCAGAGGATCTTGTAGTTTTAGACCGTTTGTCACGTATTCAGCTCACGCTGCACGTATACTGGTCTAGTCGTTTTAAACCTTTTTACACACCTGTAGCAACCGGGCTGACAAACAATTTGTCAGCCGTATAGCCACTGCTCCACGCTGTCTGGTCTAATGTAAATTCTTTAAGCACTCTGGCAAAAGGGGCGTTCCATCCTTTTGGCATAATGTCTGTGCTCATGTGGGCGTGGTTACTGACTTGGCAAAAGTCTATATGAAAAAATCACATTTCATCTTCTCACAAATAATTTCAAATTTAATCATATAAGATCCACAACATTACGATGTAAATCTGATAACTGGGATGTATACATTTGTAGAGTTACTGTTATTTAGTTATACCATCTTTAATGATATCACAAAACAACAACTGATTTGACATGATTATTGTTTGGAGCCCCACCAACCATTTCAAACATTATTTACATTAGAAATATTGTTTCAATGTCCAACCTTTTGATGTTAAAATTTTGGGCAGAGTCTCTCTTTACACATAAAGGATTTTTGACTTCTCCATACTACAGAACAGAAGGGAGAGTTTCCGCCAGGTATTTGTAATCCGGTTGTTAAGTCATAAAACTCTGGTTGGAGAGAGGGGGGTAATGAATTATTATAATAATTATAAATATTAATATTTCAGCTACCAGGAAATAGCGGGGGGATTTTTGCATATTGCACCTTTAAAATGCCAAGTTTTAAGATAACTCTAACATGTGAACACCTTAAAAGTTTTCTTACCCTGTAGGCAGTCTTTGGACAAGATATGACAGCAATCCATGCATTGGTTTTGTTTATCTGGCCACTGTGTCCAAATGCTAACTGCAAGTCAATGGTACCGATGTTAGCATTTTTTGCGCTTCATGTCCAGATCATCTATAAGTAACTACATTGAGCTAGACAATGATTTTAGATACTTTAGGGTGATTTGGACATGAAGTGCCCCTACCACTATTAAGAAGAGACCAACCCCTACCACTAATAATGAGAGATCAACAATGATCTCAAGAGAACTGACCATACTCGAGGACATTAAAGAAACCCAACATATACATCAGTGGAGGCTGCTGAGGGGAGAACGGCTCATTATAATGGCTAGAATGGAGTAAATGGAATGGTATCAAATGTGGTTTCCATGTGATTTGGAATTTCAGTTTACTTAATGAATTTATTGAATTAAAAGGATTTAATAATTGTAATGGCTTAGCAGATCATAAAAATATATACATTTTTACATGGCTAAAAGAGAAAGAATATAATATCTATTGTTTACAGGAAACTCATTCTACAAATATAGATGAGGTTGTGTGGAAAAAGGACTGTGAAGGAGAAATATATTTTTGTCATTGTCAAAGATACTCAAAAGGGGTGATTAAACTAATTAATACAAATTTTGATCCAATTGTGCAAACAGATCCGCAAGGAATATATGGATTATTTTAAATATGCTATTGGACCAAAAACAGATCTGGCTAGCTAATCTATGTGGGCCAAATAATGATGATCCACACTCTTTTTTTGAAAACATATATATATAATAATCTATTGAGCTCACAAGTAAAGTAATAATCTATTATTATGGTGGGTGATTATTTGGTATTTTATTAGGATCCCCATTAGCTGTTGCAAAAACAGCAGCTACTCTTCCTGGGGTCCACACAAAACATGAAACATAATACAGAATGACATAATACAGAACATCATTAGACATGAACAGCTCAAGGACAGAACTACATACTTTTTTTTAAAGGCACACATAGCCTACATATCAATGCATACACACAAACTATCTAGGTCAAGAGGCGTTGTGCCACGAGGTGTTGCTATATCTGTTTTTTGAAACCAGGTTGGCTGTTTATATGAGCAGTATTAGATGGAAGGAAGTTCCATGCAATAAGGTCTCTATGTAATACTCTATGTTTTCTTGAATTTGTTCTGGATTTGGGGACTATGAAAAGACCCCTGGTAGCATGTCTTGTGGGATAAGTGTGTGTGTGTTAGAGCTGTGTGTAAGTTGACTATGCAAACAATTTGGGATTTTCAACACGTTTCTTATAAAAAGAAGAAGTGATGCAGTCAGTCTCTCCTCAACTCTTAGCCAAGAGAGACTGGCATGCATATTATTTATATCAACCCTCTGATTACAATTAAGAGCAAAATGTGCCACTCTGTTCTGGGCCAGCTGCAGCTTAACTAGGTCTTTCTTTGCAGCACTCAACCACACGACTGGACAATAATGAAGATTAGACTAAACTAGAGCCTGCAGAACTTGCTTTTTGGAGTGTGGTGTCAAAAAAGCAGAGCATCTCTTTATTCTCTCTCCCCATCTTTGCAACCATGGAATCTATATGTTTTGACCATGGCAGTTTACAATCTAAGGTAACGCCAAGTAATTTAGTCTTCTCAACTTGTTCAACCGCCACACCATTCATTACCAGTTTCAGCTGAGGTCTAGCACTTAAGGAATGATTTGTATCAAATACAATGCTCTTAGTTTAAAAGATGTTCAGGACCAGTTTATTACTGGCCACCCATTCCAAAACAGACTGCAACTCTTTGTTAAGGGTTTCAGTGACTTCATTAGCTGTGGTTGCTGATGCATATATGGTTGAATCATCAGCATACATGGTTTGTTTGATGCCAGTGGCAGGTCATTGGTAAAAATAGAAAAGAGTAGAGGGCCTAGAGAGCTGCCCTGCGGTACACCACACTTTACATGTTTGACATTAGAGACACTTCCATTAAAGAAAACCCGTTGAGTTCTATTAGATAGATAGCTCTGATTTCACGATATGGCAGAGGTTGAAAAGCCATAGCACTTAAGTTCTAAACAACAGGTTATGGTCAATAATATCAAAGGCTGCACTGAAATATAACAGTACAGCTCCCACAATCGTCTTATTAGCAATTTCTTTCAACCAATCATCAGTCATTTGTGTCAGTGCAGTACATGTTGAGTGCCCTTCTCTATAAGCATGCTGGAAGTCTGTTAATTTGTTTACAGAGAAATAACATTGTATTTGATCAAACACAGTTTTTTACAACAGTTTGCTAAGAGCTGGCAGCAAGCTTATAGGTCTGCTGTTAGAACCAGTAAAGGCCTGTTTACCACTCTTGGGTAGCGGAATTACTTTGGTTTCCCTCCAGGCACGAGGACAAAGACTTTCCTCGAGGCTCATATTAAAAATATGACAGATAGGAGTGGCTATAATGTCAGCCACCATCCTCAGTAGCTTTCCATCTATGTTGTCAATACCAGGAGGTTTGTCATTATTGATCGTTAACAATAATTTTCCCACCTCTCCCACACTAAAATTCAAATTTGCACTGCTTTTCTTTCATTATTCTTTTTTTTTATGCATGAATATAATTGCTCACTGTTTGTCATGGGCATTTTCTGCCTAAGTTTGCCCGCTTTGCCAATTAAATAATCATTCAAATAATTTGTAACATCGAATGGTTTTGTGATGAATAAGCCATCTGATTCGATGAAATTGTCTTTCTGCCCATAATTTCATTTAAAGTACTCCAAAGTTTTTTCCTTCATTCTTTATATGATTGATCTTGGCTTCAAAATAAAGTTTCTTATTTTTGTTGAGTTTAGTCTCATAATTTCTTAATTTGCAGTAAGTAAGCCAGTCATATGTACAGCCAGACGTAGCCACTCCTTTTTCCCCATGCATTTCAACCATACAGTTTTTCAGTTCCTCATCAATCCATGGAGCGTTAACAGTCAGTTTCTTAGTAGGTGCATGTTTATCAATAATAGGAAGCAATTTCATAAATTCATCAAGTGCAGCGTCTGGATGCTTATCATTAATCACATCAGACCAACAAATATTTTTAACATCATCCACATAAGAGTCACAGCAAAATATTTTGTATGATCCCTTATACACTATTTTAGGCCCAGCTGTTGGGTTTCCTGGATATAGCCACTATACTGTGATCACTGCATCCAATGGGTACAGATATAGCTTAGAACAAAGTTCTACAGCATTAGCAAAGATGTGATTGATATAGTTGATGTCGGAAGTTTTACATACAACTTAGACAAATACATTTAAACTCAGTTTTTTCACCATTCCTGACATTTAATCCTAGTAAAAAATCAGCCTTAAGTCAGTTAGGATCACCAGTTTATTTTAGGAATGTGAAATGTCAGAATAATAATCAAACATTCCGGGTAGCCTTCCACAAGCTTCCCACAATAAGTTGGGTGAATTTTAGCCCATTCCTCCTGACAGAGCTGGTGTAACTGAGTCAGGTTTGTAGGCCTCCTTACTCGCACACACTTTTTCAGTTCTGCCCACAAATGTTCTATAGGATTGAGATCAGGGCTTCGTGATGGCCACTTCAATACCTTGACTTTGTTGTCCTCAAGCCATTTTGCCACAACTTTGGAAGTATGCTTGGGGTCATTGTCCATTTGTAAGACCCATTTGCAACCAAGCTTTAACTTCCTGACTGATGTCTTGAGATGTTGCTTCAATATGTCGACCTAATCTTCCTCCCTCATGATGCCATCTATTTTGTGAAGTGCACCAGTCCCACCTGCAGCAAAGCACACCCACGACATGATGCTGCCACCCCCGTGCTTCACGGTTGGGATGGTGTTCTTTGGCTTGCAAGCCTCCCCCTTTTTCCTCCAAACGTAACGATTGTCAAGTTCTAATCTAATGATTGAGGGTTGAAGGCCAGGGATAATAATAATTTGTAGACTGCAAATTGACTGTAAAAAGCCCAAACAGATATCATATTTGACTAATTTCAAACCTTGCTTACATTTGTGTACAATCACGTATATCTCTCTATTAGGTGTAGGAAGACTTTGGATCAGATTTCCAAAGTGAAAATCACTTGGAACTGATTTGCTGGTGTTTTTACAGTCTTTTAACAAATACAATTTTTTGCTCAGAAAACATGGGGTCGGCCAAATAAAATCACCCGTGGGCCAAATTCATCCCACGGTCTGCCAGTTGGGGAACCCTGGTGTAGGGGATAATTAGACCCTCCGATAGCCTCTTAGACCAAGCGAGCAAGGCTTCTATATGTTCAGGTACTGCTTACTCTTTTCATCTATATACTTGTGTTGCTATATATTTGTACTGTATGTACAGTAAGTGGTTCCTTTCACCCTTCAGGGCAGGAGAGCATTAGGCCCCAGCACACAGGGCCTAACAGGTCCACCAGCGCCAGCCTCAACAGGGGCAGCACCTGGACCAGCCTCCACACACCAAGCTCAGCCTCAAAAGGCTCAGCCCAGTCTCAACAGGGGTTGTACCAGGCCTAGACTAAATACCCTCAGCCCAGCTTCAACAGGGGTAGTCCCAGGCTCAGCCTCAACATCCTTAGACCTTCCTCAACAGGGGTAGCACCAAGCCCTGCTTCAACACTCCCTGCCCAGCCTCAACAAGGGGGTGGGGGTGTTATGATCACTACTGGCTGTAAGTGAACAAGTAATGTGTGTTTGGGGAAATACTGGATATATCCAAGGCTTAGCCAATCGTTCACATAACAACAGAATGCAGCACGTGACTGTAGAGAGAAGAGACAATCAATAAGCTCTGTGCATTATATCGCCTCCAATGTTCTAATTTACTTCCTACAGGGTTGATGACTTCCTGCAGCGATTTCTGCTATTGTTTTTATCAATAGCTGATAGCTATCTAACTGTTGTCGATGCATTTCTGACTGAAATAGTTCGCAATGGTTTCGTTTAAATTACAGCCCTGCGAATGAGGTGCTAATGAGAGTGACTTTGTTGAAGGAATTGGGGAGCGACAATACCTAAAAAGAGGTTTTGTTCCTACAGTCTTCTCATGGAACTGGCACAATGAAAAGAGACCTGGTGTTTGGGAAAGAAGACTGAAACCTCCTGCTCCGACTGAGGAGGATGAAGAACAAGGTGCGCTGCCTATGGACTGTGCCACCTCTGATTAGGTCCAGACACATGATTACTGTGCAGCCCCTGAAACCCGCAGCCCTGGACACGGCCCTAATGGCAAATCATGAGCACGTAAGAGTAATTGAGGAGCTTCGAGCCAAGCTGGAGTAACTGACTGCCCAACACGGCTTTGGTGCGATTTTCTGGTTCTGACGAGGATATGCATTTTTACACAAGGTACAGTAACGATTTATTGTTATCCAGCATTACTATTGTTTTATTTACTATGAATTATTATTATTATTATCCCAAAGTCCATCTTACCTTTTAAGAACGTGTTCATTGTTATTTAAAACTAGGCTAGCGTATTTTAGCATAAGTAGGCACATTGAATGCACAGTTGAAGTCGGAAGTTTACATATACCTTAGCCAAATACATTTAAACTCAGTTTTTCACAATTCCTGACATTTAATACTTGTAAAAATTCCCAGTCTTAGGTAAGTTAGGATCATCACTTTATTTTAAGAATGTCAAAATCTCAGAATAATAGGAGAGAGAATTATTTATTTAAGCTTTTATTGCTTTCATCACATTTTCAGTGGGTCAGAAGTTTACATACACTCAATTAGTATTTGGTTGCATTGCCTTTACATTATTTAACTTGGGTCAAACGTTTCAGGTAGCCTTCCACAACAAGTTGGGTGAATTTTGGCCCATTTCTGCTGACAGAGCTGGTGTAACTGAGTCAGTTTTGTTGGCCTCCTAGCTTGCACACACTTTTTCTGTTCTGCCCACAAATGTTCTATAGGATTAAGGTCAGGGCTTTGTGATTGCCACTCCAATACCTTGACGTTGTTGTCGTTAAGCCATTTTGCCACAACTTTGGTAGTATGCTTGGGGTCATCAAGACCCATTTGCAACCAAGCTTTAACTTCTTGACTGATGTCTTGAGATGTTGCTTCAATATATCCACATAATTTTCCTTTCCTCACGATGCCATCTATTTTGTGAAGTGCACCAGTCCCTCCTGCATCAAAGCACTCCCACAACATGATGCTGCCACCCCGTGCTTCACGGTTGGGATGGTGTTCTTTGCCTTGCAAGCCTCCCCTTTTTCCTCCAAACATAACGATGGTCATTATGGCCAAACAGTTCTATTTTTGATTCATCAGACCAGAGGACATTTCTCCAAAAAGTACGATCTTTGTCCCCATGTGCGTTGCAAACTGTAGTCTGGCTTTTTTATGGCGGTTTTGGAGCAGTGGCATCTTCCTTGCTGAGCGGCCTTTCAGGTTATGTCGATATAGGACTCGGTTTACTGTGTGTATAGATACTTTTGTAACCGTTTCCTGCAGCATCTTCACAAGGTCCTTTGCTGTTGTTCTGGGATTGATTTACACTTTTCACACCAAAGTACGTTCACAGAACGCGTTTCCTTCCTGAGCGGTGGTCCCATGGTGCTGAGCGGTGGTCCCCTTCCTGCGTGGTCCCATGGTGTTTATACTTGCGTACTATTGTTTGTACAGATGAACGTGGTACCTTCAGGCATTTGGAAATTGTTCCCAAGGATGAACCAGACTTATGGAGGTCTACAATTTTTTTCTGAGATCTTGGCTGATTTATTTTGAATTTCCCATGAAGTCAAGCAAAGAGGCACTGAGTTTGAAGGTAGGCCTTGAAATATTTCCACAGACACACTTCCAATTGACTCAAATGATGTCAATTAGCCTATCAAAAGTTTCTAAAGCCATGGAATAATTTTCTGGATTTTATCAAGCTGTTTAAAGGCACAGTCAACTTAGTGTATGTAAGCTTCTGACCCACTGTAATAGTGATACAGTGAGTTATAAGTGAAATAATCTGTCTGTAAACAATTGTTGGAAAAATGTATTGTGTCATGCACAAAGTAGATGTCCTAACCGACTTGCCAAAACTATAGTTTGTTAACAAGAAATTTGTGGAGTGGTTGAAAAACGAGTTTCAATGACTCCAACCGAAGTGTATGTAAACTTCCGACTTCAACTGTATATTGTCTTTACATTAGATTTCAGTTAACACCCAAAAATGCTCCCAGGTCGTTGCTGCAAATAAGATTTGGTTCTTAGTCCACTTCCCAGGTTAAATAATGGAACATTTAAAACAAATTCACTGCTGTGATGATAGCTGCTATGAATTACAGTAGAATTGCAGTAACAAGTAAAACAGGCTACAATAGCAGCTTGGTCATGTCTAGTGCTACTTGATGCTTAGAGAAGATGGGCCTCTGGGTCTGTCTTTAGATTTGCAATCTACACTCACCTGATGGCCTTCTGGCACTTGACTGAGCGGGCAGCAGAGACCAAGTTTATAAGTCACAAGCACCAATCCATCTGAAACAAGTGTTACTCGAAAAAACCGGTAAGGGACAACTTCATTAAATACTTAGAATATTATTTGATCTTACTGTAATTTCAAAACATGATTTACTTTATGTTACGGACCGAATATAAGCACTTTATTGTACTAAAACGTTTTTCTTTCCCTTCAGATACTGCCATCAATCGACGAGTTCTTCTTGTTTATGACTCATCTGTCGCTGGGTCTGAAGCAGAAAGATTTGGCCCATTGGTTCAGCATCCACCAATCGACAGGGAGCCGGATTATCATCTCTTGGGCCAACTTCCTCTACTGTCTGCTTGGATCAGCACGGATATGGATCCCCAGGGAAAGTTCAAGGACTATCCAGACACCCAGATAGTGATCGACTGCACTGAACTCCGCTGCCAGACAACATCTTCACTACTATGGCAGAGTGAGGTGTTTTCTTCCTGTTGCAGGAATTAAATTCCTCGGTTTTAATACCCAATTAAAATGAATCATTCATAAGGGTTTGTAAGACCCTTATTTGTATAAAATGGACAGAGACCAGTCTTTGAAATCAACCAGCTGCGTTTATTCTCGTGAGTACTGCCCATTATACATTTTATCACAGGTTATAAACTGAAAATGACGTCAGCGTTTTCTAAACTGTTCCGTCTCTTCTCAACACTGGTACAAAGGCTCTATAGTTCTCAAGCCTTCCCACCTCGCATAGAGTCAAGGTCAGCCTGTGTAGATAAACATTCTAGCCAGTCTGGCGATATAGTTCATTCATTTCTACCAAGGAACAGACAGTCATTGTTCTAATTCTTGATTATATTTACACACATTATATTCAGTACAAGGATTAAAAAGAAAATTCATACATATACAGTAACATAATAGTATTCTGATTAGTACATATACAGTAACATAATAGTATTCTGATTAGTCAGTCCTGATTGAAATGTATACATAATTAGTCATTATTGATAAAATTCCCTTAACACTTCCTACAAGTCACACTGTACCTTTAAGGGCATGTTGGGAATGTCACCACATGGAGCTGTCACTTTTATGTCATCGTTGTGTGCTGGATCTGTGATTGACAAAGAGATATTCAAGCAGTCTGGAATTATTTCCTTACTGTACATGTGTTTATTTAGTAGTAGCAAAATAATAATTTGTTTATCTACGACATGTATCAATCATTTGTGTTGTAGTGAATATCCGTTTGTGTGGAGCTTGTAATTGGCTTTAATTAGGCAATGAATTTAGGGTGGGGGAAAGAAATCAAGTAAACACAGAATAGCCAGAATGCAAGACTGCATACAATGTTAGAGATGTGTAATTGATTTACTGAACTGTTGAACATTTGTGGAATACATTATTTTAAACAAATATATTATACTGCAGTTTTCTTCACAAGAACATCAATACTTATTTTTCATGAAACCACTAAACTCGGCACCCATGCAGGGGATCCATTCAGGTGCGAGAGACACTTCTGCAAGTAGTGGTAAAAATAAAAGTGTTCAACCTTCTCTCTTATAGTTTTTGAAACCTGTAGATCTTTAGATACCCTTTCAACTAGGATGTCCTCCTGTGCACAGATGACAAAGTCCCTTTGTGTTCAAGATCCCTTGAACATCCGCTCAGCTAGGCGGTCCGCTGAGGTCTCTCCCGGACATGGCAAACCTCTCGGAAACGAGATGATGTTATTCTCATTTTCCTGAGCTGATGCCATTCCGGGCTGCTGCTCTGCTCCCTTGTAGCAACCTTGACTTTGTGTGACATCTCGTAGGTTGTCTCTAATGCCTTGACCTGGAACTGCCCCTGATGGCTAAGGACGTAAGCACACTGGGAAGACTGAAGCCTGTTGCCATCTAACGTATTAGTGGAGAAGGGGCATCGGCAATTTTCACAATTTCACGGGTCTTTGGCTGTGGAAGTTGATAGGACAGCACACTGCCAGCTTGCATTGGCCCAAAGGCGGACTCAACCAGGGGCACATCAGCTGACATTTCTATTGTTGTCACAAGAGGGGCAGTAAGTGGAGAAAAGTTGGCATACGTTTCTGAGACGCGGAGAAGGTCCATGTCAGGCATATATCCATGGAGTGCTTTGTAGAGACAACTTCTGCAAAACATTTTAAAACCTTAACATCAGGTTGGAGAGATTACTATGACACAGACTCATAGTAGACACAGACTTTTCCAGAAACAGCACAAGCCCAAAAGTTGAAATTAAATGGATTAAAATATACAGATTTATAGATTTTAAAAAATCACAAGAAAATGTTTTCGAAATGTTTCCATTCTAGGAACCTCCGACTTACCTTATTCCATCAGCACACCAGTTAGTAGGTTTACGGAACTCTATCCCATCAACCGGACCTGGCTTCACACCCTAATTAACAAGGATTTACTGTTACATAGGCTGAATACTTTTCAGGTGCATTTTTTTATGGATATTGATAGACTCACAAGTGTTCTTGGCTCGTGCCAAAGCTGTTCTGTGTCTGTGCAGCAGGAATGTTTAGTTGAGAGTAGTGCGCTGTCTGGTAAAGAAGGGCCACCAGATGATTGCACACAGCACTTCCTGCAACACAGGAGCAGTGGCGTTGGACCACGATCCCTGGTACGGAGTGCTTTAACACCATCTGTGAAGATAAGTGTGATGAAAGACTGAAGTGAGAAACAAGAATGATGCGGCCCATAAATAACAATAAACAGTAGTGTCTGGTCTTCTTAACTAGGGGCTCATTTAACTATACAGGAATACATTGTGTCTCAGTAACACAATTACCAAACACTGCATCAACAGATCTTTAACAAATAACCTGTGGGCAATTCTAAATTGGGATTGGGACCCACCATTAATATCTATCTATTGATAAGATTAAACGTTGACGCTGTTTCCAACACATTTTGACCATGATGACAGTGTCCCACAGGAGATGTTTAACAAGGTCCCTAGTAGCCATCTATAACCTTTCCCTACTCTCATGCTGTACGGCTTTTCACTCTTCCCCATGGACCTGTGACGGGCAGCCCTCACGGTAATCTCCCCTGTCAATGTATCTTCGTTAGATAATGTTTAGAAGACATGAATAACAATTATTTTTAGCTAGCAAATATAGCTAGCAAGCATAACTTAACCAAGCTAACGAAAATACACACGTTCTCAGGTAGATTCTGCCAACGTTACATCATTTTACGAAGTAACTATCTAGCTAGCTACAGTTAATAGTTAAATTAGCTAGCTAATATGATTGTCGCTAGCTAACGTTATATCTGTCACTGACTTGGTAACGTTATTCACCTACATACTTATCTAAGTAGCTTCCTATATACATATTGAACCCATTTTAATTATTGCTAGCTGGAGTCTAATAGGCTGATTTAACAATTCGATGTACATGATGAATATTAATTTGAGGCAAGTCCTGAAGACAACTAGTAAAAAACTGCGACACAGTGGTAGTAATGTTATATCGTCGATAACAACTAGACTGTCGCCGGTATGAAGTGTGTTCAGAACGTCCGATATAAGGGCATAAGGGCTATTTTCTAGTTGCAGAAAGACAGCAGTGGGGTGCAAAGGCAGTTCGCCAGTTACAGCAGCGCGTCCGCTGAACGATAACGAAGAGGTAGGTGAGATCACGGAGACCGGGGTGAGAAGGCGATGAAGCGTACTTCGTGAGCTGTAATCGAAAAACAACTGGCATTTTGAAAGTTTGAGGTGAGGGAGAAAGTGTGGCGAAACAAGTATTGTTAGTATTGTATCTTGCTATAGCTGGATCGAATTCTCCTTTAGCTAGCCTGAGAAATGTTGAGCAACATTAGCAAACTTAGCTGATCAAATAATTGGTTTATTGTTTGAAACTTAGCTGGCTAATAAAGCCAAACAGCTAGCTAACGTTACAGCATCAAATGAGCTAACGTTAGTTACCTAACCAATTCGCTATAGTATTAATTGGTAACGTTATACGACTCCTTGCCGTTCCTCAAGTTATAACACGTTAGTTGCTTACTGGACCCTGACAATCTGTGTGAAATGTTAACTAGCTAACGAACTAACTCCTGTCTGTGAACTAATGTTTTCCCTCGACAGTTTATGGTTAATTTTTAGAATGAGAGAATTAGGTGAAAATGAGGCGTTGCTTGTTAAACAAGTGGATTCAGGGATCAAGTGTAGCTGGAGCTGGGCCTGGTTTATGCTGGATGCCAATATAGGTGAAAGAAACGCCATACACTTTCACTCTCAGTGGATAAAAAGAGGTATGCCAGGTGTACTCTCGGCCTGAAAGAGATCAATTGTGCCAACAAAGGGTATCATGCTCTGCTGCACATTGTAGAACAGATGTTCACAGGCAGAACTTGTACAATGTTATTACGTGCAGTGTAGCCCAAAGATATGGCTTTTGTTGTGTTGAACTTGACAGTAACACTTTTGTGTGATTTTTATTCTATTTATTTTTTTACTCTGAAGGTTATTTTTCACACATGTAGCCTTGTGCACTTGCTCGGTGTCTACTATAATAGATCAAATATAAAATGCCTGTTTGTTTCATTCTATTTCTACTTTAACTCTAAGATGCATAGTAAACATGACGCCCCAAGAATGCATATGCCGGGTCAAAATGAACCGTTAATGTAATATATGTTTTATTTATATGGGTCTAAAATATTATCAATTTTGTGGAACATAAATCTTTTGAGTTCTGATTTGGACCTTTTCAATAATTATTTTATTGTTTGAAATGTTTTTTGTCACTCTTCAACATTTTGATACACATTTCAATGATAACATATGATGAAAATGCATAACAGCTATTGAAAATATGAGCATATTTTTCACATTCAACCTTTTTAGTGTGAGCAACAAAATAAAACCATCTTAAGCATGTTTTATAATATTTCAAAACATTTATTTGAAAATCCAAAGTTCGTCATCAATATAAATGACAACACTAACAATTGTGAATTTAGAAAACGTGAACACTAAAAGGAACAAAGTGTGTGTGATGCTTACTTATGCTGTCTTAGTCCATGCATTTGTTACAAACCACAAGCATGTGACTGCTCTTTGCAGACGGATGTGTTGCACTGAGAACACCAGCAGCTGACTTTTCTATCCTTTGCGCTTGGGCAGAGCTGGCACCTCTTCCTCTTCTGGCCTTGGCTGCTCTGAGTGGTGGTGGCTCTCTTTCATCACCCCACATTTTCCATTGCCTCAGTTCTTCTGTGAAGATGGGAGAAACTTCCAGAAGGACAACCATCTCTGCAGCACTCCAACAACCAGGCCTTTATGGTAGAGTGGCCAGACGGAAGTCACTGCTCAGTAAAAGGCACATGACAGCCCGCTTGGAGTTTGCCAAAAGGCACCTAAAGGACTCTCAGTCCATGAGAAACAAGAGTCTCTGGTCTGATGAACCCAGGATTAAACTCTTTGGATGGAATGCCAAGCGTCATGTCTGGAGGAAAACTGCTCATCCACTGACGTAGTCGCTGGGGATGAACCTTCCTCTGCAGGTCGATAGGACACATACCAGAAGGCTGCCAGGTGGTCTGTTGCCTCTCTGAACACTCTGGTCGTCTTGTCATCCAGCCTCAGGTAGCGACGGATATCCTCACATCTTCCGACCGACCTGGTGGACTTATACATTGGATTCTGCAGTGGATCCAAAAATAGCTCCCGTGTGGAGACAGCCCACCTTTTCACCATGCCAATAAAGGCCTTTAGTTCCTCTTTGTTGACCTCTTGCCACTCTATCCCTTTTGCTGTTCCTGTTATCTGTCCTTCTAAATGTGTACTCTTTAGGACCTCCTCAATGCTGTTGTCACTAATGAACAGTTCTCAGGCAACTTTTGGTGAAATAACTGTTGACCCTGGAGCAGGCCCTGGGCAGTTCCTCAGGATGTTATGGCTTCTGGTCCTGCCTTTAGTGGGGGGTTCAGTCCAGTAAGACTGGTTTTCACTCTGAGGAGTTCTCCACATCTGTAGAATCATCTAGGACAGCTGGACTACCAGGTAGCAACTCCAACTTGACCCACAGGCATATACAGTTGAAGTCGGAAGTTTCCATACACTTACACGGAACCCAAACCGGCCGCCAAGTGCGTGCACCATCGTGCGCAAATTGATTTTGTCCCCCCACACCACACGTTATCACGACACTCAGGTTAAAATATCAAAGCAAACTCTGAACCAATTATATTATTTTGGGGGCGGAACGCTGTTTTTAGCGCCTTTTCTTGCCTGCATTTTCCAGTGACCCTGTTGAAATGTATTTTGATTCTTCTGATTTCACCGCGATTGAGGAGTGATAACATGGGTAAGTACATGATTGCATATTGTACAATAGTGATGCCAGGACAGGAGTTAATACATTCAATAAACGCAAATTGTTTTACACATTTAGGCACTTTCCTCTCAGACTCCATTATGCCAATAATATACATGGTTGGCTGATTACTGTAATTAGCCAGTCTCTTTCACCTTACAACCAAACCACTCTGGTATGAGATATAAACAATGCATTTACTGAATAAAAGCCCATGAAATAAGAAACTAATATTATACAACTAAAAATAAACAATACTTTATGCTTTTCTGAAATGCATGAATTAACCTGCTAAAACAGAACTTGGTCGCCCTTGTATTATTGAGGCGCACAGGGAAGGAGGAGGAAGTTATGGGTGCATCCCATAAATGTGCTGAGAAGGGAGCATGGGCAATACTACCACCTTGTCCAGGAGCTGCTCTTGGACCCTGCCCACATCACCGATACTTCCGGATGAGTGCAGAAGAGATGGAGACTGTCTTTTGTTGGCCCAGACCTCACCAAGCAGACGATCAACTACAGGACCCCAGTAGAGCCTAAGCAAAGACTAGCTGTCACTCTAAGGTTAGTTATTGGAAAAGGTTGTATTGTGTAAGCAGGTGCATGGATGTAAAGAAACTCCAGCAAGCTTGTGATCATGATGCTCCACAGATGTTAGGCCTATGTTCCATTACATCTAGGAAGCAGATGACCAGTTATAGTGTCTTCATTATGTTCAAGGTAAGTAAGACACACTGTTCTTTGTTTAGTCTTTTATTTATTATTATTCAAGGTGACAAACAGTCAAAACATGGCATGGTGCACCTGTTGTAGGTGACATTAACAGTCTCATCAAGGCATGGTGAACGTGTAGGTGACATTAACAGTCACATCAAGGCACGGTGAACAGGTACGTGACATTAACAGTCACATCAAGGCATGGTGAACATGTTGTAGGTGACATTAACGGTCACATCAAGGCATGTAAACAAATACGGCATATCCCTCCCAATAACAATATGAATAGCAAAAACAAACAATTAAAACAAAGTTAAATGCAAGGTGCAATGCATATATAACTGCAACAACAAAGTGCAAATAGTGCATACATAAATGTTTCCCTTTTTAAAACACTAAAACAGAACATGGGCCTAAGTATGCGCAGGGCTGGGTTCTGCCTTTTCAGAGATGATTATTGATGTGGCTGGGAGTCTCTGTCCTAGCTCTCTTGAGAGAATGTACTGAATGTACTGTCATCCCAGCTATATGTTGGAGACCTAGGTTCTGGTGAGTATTGATCCCTGGGCTCATCGTACATGATTGGCTGCAGTCCACCTCTTCCGTGCGGAGTATTTGCGGGCCGTGGTGGTGGCAGTGGTGTTGCCTGCTGGTCATCCCAGTTATGTGTTGGGAGACCTAGATCCTGGTGAGTAGGAGTATTGATGCCTGGGCTGGCCGTACATCATAGGCCGCAGTCCAGCTCTTCCATGTGGAGCATCAAAGAGCCATTGTGGTGGTAGAGGTGGTAGCAGAGGTGTTGCATACTGGTCATCCCAGTTTACAATCAATGACAGTAATTGCACTTTCAGACGTCCCTTGTTTCTTGCTATTTTCTTCAGCTCTGGTACAAGGCTGAGCACAAATGCCTCCTCCTCTGAGGTAACAGCAGAATGGATTGGCTTCCTGACAAATGCAAGCAGCTCTTCATCCACATCTTGATAGTTGACTTTCTGTTTTCTTTTTCTTGGCTGCCAGTCTTGAGCTGTGCCTGTAGTGGTTGGTCTTGACTGTTGTTCAGGCATCTGAAGCACAGGGTCATGGCTCAGGGACACCACGTCGTCTTCAGTGTCATCGGGTTCCATAGGTTGTGTCTGAGGCGAATCAGCATTTTCAAGGATGAGGTTGCCTTGAGCTGAAAAAAGGTCAACATAAATGAAAAGTTAAAAGTGTTTTAAGTAAACTTTCGAAACCTCAGCTCAGGCTCAATAAATCATATTTCTGAAATCTAGGCCATAATGTCTAATACTGCTGGTTTTCATCATTCCTCTGTAATAAGAGACTGATTCGTAATCTATAGGCCTATATAATCACTCATTCAGAAATGGGATACCAGCTGACATGAACCAATCATGTAGTGACTTAGCAGGTAGAAAATAAAGCCAGCAATACTGCAATTTGATGAGATTTAAAATTCTGTGCAATAAATTCAAATGTATATTATAACTTACCTTCTTGGCTGGACTTAAGGGATCAAGAATGATCATATTTTCATGTATTTCCATTCTTTCTGATTGGTTCCCCAGAACCACTGGGCTGGGCCTTCCGTAGGTGCCTTACAAAAGTGTCACGGAGGGACTTCCATCTGGTTTTGCACAATTCAACTTCTGTGAAGAGTAAAATACAATTGATTGTTATCCAATAACAAAACATTTATTTTGTCATTACAGGTATTTGGCATCTGGAGACTCTATTTGCAGCCTGTTCTTCACCTATCGTCTTGGATTCGAGACAGTGTCGCAGTGCATTATGGAGACCTGTTAGGCCATAGAGAGGAAGATGCTGGCGATCCATCTGCCACGACCCACTGAGGAAACCTGGAGATAAACTTCTCAAGAGTTTCATGAAAAATGGGACTTTCCCAATTGTTTGGGATCGGTTGATGGAAAACATATTATGATCACCAAACAACCAAACTCAGGGAGACGTTTTTAAATTGTTTTTAAATCGTTTTTTAAACTCTGTGGTGTTACTCGCCCTTGTGGATGCCAATTACCGCTTCACAGCTATTCAAGTGGGGGATTTTGGGAGAAAGAGTGACGGAGAAGTCTATGCCAACTCCCCACTTGGAAGGGCAATTGCATCAAAAACCCTGCAGGTGCCCCAAGATGCCTTTCTGCTTGGGGGCAAAGATTTAGGAAAGATACCATACATAATGGTGGGGGACGCTGCCTTCCCACTAAAGCCCTACCTGATGAGGCCATATGCCGGGCATAACATCAGCTACCAGAAAGAAATCTTCAACTATCGTCTCTGTCGAGCTTGAATGACTGGAGAAGGCATTCGGGATCCTTGCGGCCAGATGGAGGATCCTCTACCAAAAAATAAACCTACTGCCAAGCAAGGTTGATACCCTATGTGGCTACAGATGTGGCTACAGCAGGGTGGGGCAGGGATGAGGCAAGGCATGAGAGGCATAGCCATCCAGGCCAGCAGAGCAGGTCAGGAGGCAGTTTCTGTCAGAGAAAAGTTTACTAAGTATTTCACCTCTGTGGAAGGCAGAATTGACTTCCAGGACAGAATGGTTGCAGCTAGGCCTACTTAGATGCACTGTGTGAGAGTGTGTGTGTGTGTAGTTTATTAACATGGGACAGTAAGTTCAACTTTGACATCTTCATTTGTTTTGTGTATTCATTCTACACTTTAAAACTATTGTACAATTCCACCATTTCTGTATTTAAAAAAGCATACAGCACACATGGCATTTACATTCAGCTAACGCTAGCTAGTTCGTTTTATACCAAGGATGAACATTGGGTTGTTATACTTTACTTGAATTGTGCATGGTATTTGCAATCTCTCTCCATAACGCATCTTTATTAGTTGGATCCTTGTAGAATTTTGAAGACGGGTCATATAAAAGTGAGTACTTCTCTACTTCGATGAAAAATCTCTCCTCGTCCATCTTTCAAGCACCCACGTTGGCTTTTGTTTACAGGAAGTAGGGGACGTATGTTTGTTGTGAGATCCAATGAATTAATGGGAGGCGGAACATCCAGACTTGGTATTGCGGTTAGCAACCAATTTAAGGTGAATTCCGCCACCAACTGGACTGGAGTTTGTACCTTGCAGTTCGTCTTTCAGTCACCCACGTGGGTATAGCCAATGAGGAGATGGCACGTGGGTACCTGCTTCTATAACCAATGAGGAGATGGGAGAGGCAGGACTTTCAGCGTGATCTGCAACAGAAATAGAAAGGAGTTCTATTTTAGCCCTTGGCAACTCAGACGCTCAGTGCTCGCGCAGGAGACGTGTCCGGTCTGGTCAGCATGTTAGGTTGGAGTCATTAAAACTTCTTTTCAACCACTCCACAAATTTCTTGTTAACAAACTATAGTTTTAGCAAGTCAGTTAGGACATCTACTTTTTACATGACACAAGTCATTGTTTCAACAATTGTTTACAGACAGATTATTTCACTTAATTCACTGTATCACAATTCCAGTGGGTCAGAAGTTTACATACACTAAGTTGACTGTGCCTTTAAACAGCTTGGAAAATTCCAGAAAATTATGGCATGGCTTTAGAAGCTTCTGATAGGCTAATTGACATCATTTGAGTCAATTGGAGGTGTACCTGTGGATGCATTTCAAGGCCTACCTTCAAACTCTGTGCCTCTTTGCTTGACATCTTGTAAAAAATCAGCCAAGACCTCAGAAAACAAATGGTAGACCTCCACAGGTCTGGTTCATCCTTGGGAGCAATTTCCAAATGCCCGAAGGTATCACGTTCATCTGTACAAACAATAGTACGCAAGTATAAACACCATGGTACCACACAGCCGTCATACCGTTCAGGAAGGATAAGCGGTGTCTCCTAGAGATGAACGTACTTTAGTCTGAAAAGTGCAAATCAATCCCAGAACAACAGCAAAAGACCTTGTAAAGAAGCTGGAGGAAACATGTACAAAAGTATCTATATCCACAGTAAAATGAGTCCTATATTGACATAACCTGAAAGGCCGCTCAACAAGGAAGAAGACACTGCTCCAAAACCGGCATAAAAAAGCCAGACTACGGTTTGCAACTGCACATAGGGACAAAGATCATACTTTTTGGAGAAATGTCCTCTAGTCTGATGAAAGAAAAATATAAATGTTTGGCCATAATGACCATCGTTATGTTTGGAGGAAAAGGGGGCGGCTTGCAAGCCGAAGAACATCATCCCAACCGTGAAGCACGGTGGGGGTGCTTTGCTGCGAGGAGGGACTGGTGCACTTCACAAAATAGATGGCATCATGAGGTAGGACAATTATGTGGATATATTGAAGCAACATCTCAAGACATCAGTCAAGAAGTTAAAGCTTGGCCGCAAATGGGTCTTCCAAGTGGACAATGACCCCAAGCATACTTCCAATTCCAAATTTGTGGACAGAACTGAAAAAGCGTGTGCGAGCAAGGAGGCCTACAAACCTGACTCAGTTACACCAGCTCTGTCAGGAGGAATGGGCCAAAATTCACCCAACTTATTGTGGGAAGCTTGTGGAAGGCTACCCAAAACATTTGACCCAAGTTAAACAATTTAAAGGCAATGCTGCCAAATACTAATTGAGTGTATGTAAACTTCTGACCCACTGGGAATGTGATGAAAGCTGAAATAAATCATTCTCTATTATTCTGACATTTCACGTTCTTATAATAAAGTGGTGATCCTAACTGACCTAAGACAGGGAATTCTTACTAGGACTAAATGTCAGGAATTGTGAAAAACTGAGTTTAAATGTATTTGCCTAAGATGTATGTAAGCTTCCGACTTCAACTGTAGTCTGTGTCATCTGAATTGGATACCTCAGATTGGCATCTGTAAAACCATTTTGGTTGTATATCTGGCAGCATTCTTATGAGCCTCCTCATGAAACTCCTTTTACTCAATGAGTTAAAAAGGAGAAATGAAAAAGGTGATTAATGAACATTAAAAACAAGATATTTAATAAATATTTGATTATTTACTTTGATTTTATTGTTGTAGCAAAAAGAAGGGTCAGTTTGACAAGTGCAATGTGGTCAATTCCATAGGAAATACATCAGGGTCATATTTGACCCACATATGAAAACTTGGGGTAGTGATGCAAAAATAATTTTACTTAAACAAATAAGAAATTAAAAAACAAAAATAGGATGTTAAAACATTATAGACACATTGTTTAATTAATTTCTGGAATATTAGATGATGAAATTTTGGGGGTGGTTAATACAGCAAAAAAAAAAAAAACATTAGGGAGGGTAAATTTGACCAGCATTGCATCCAAGGGTTATTAAGATGTTTTTTTCCCAAGTGCAATATTTAGATGTGTGTGGTCATAAGTGTTGCATTATAAAGGCTGTCATTGGCTAACTGTAATATTAGTGTATTGTTTTTTTCTCGAGACTTGAGTGTCATTTGCAGTAAAGGCAAGGTAACAAATAACATTGGACTGATTTCTTTATATAATTTTTTAGCTTTGAGTTAGGTTCACATTAAACATTTTTTATTTTACACACAGAGAATGATCATGTAGATCATATTCTTTGTTGTTTAATTAGTTAAAACCTTCACTTCTCTTTAGCTGTAACGGCTCTCGTTGGTAGAAGGAAACCAAGGCGCAGCGTGGTAGGCGTACATCGTATCTTTATTGATGACACCAAACAAAATAACAAAGTCAAAAAAACGAAAGCGCACAGTTCTGTCATTCTATAGAAACTAAACAGAAAACAAGATCCCACAACCTAATGGTGGGAAAAAGTATGATCCCCAATCACAGACGACGATAGCCTCTGATTGGGAACCACACTCAGCCAAAAACAAAGAAACAGAAAACATAGACTTCCCCACCCGAGTCACACCCTGACCTAACCAAACGTAGAGAATAATAAGGATCTCTAAGGTCAGGGCGTGACACTAGCAGGGATTTCTTTTGCATGTTTCAGTGCAACAAAACGAAAGTGTCACCTTTTTGGGCCCTCACCAGATTGCATTCCTGCAAATAACAAGTATCCTCTTTCAGGCTCAATGTATTTGGACCAATGACAACTTGACACATGTAGCTATGAGTACAGGACTGAAATTCCTACACAGATTCTAAACAGATGTTGAACTGAAAAACAACTATTTCCATTGATTGTTAATTCCCTATTGACCTCTAGTCCTCTGCGTTGTGTATTATCTTAAAATATTCTTACATTGGGGTGGTTAGCATTTTTGGGGGGGTTAGCATTTTTGGGGGGGTATGATATTTATACCTCAAACTTTCTCACTCATCGTTATTCACGATTCATTCATGACTATCTTTAATCATGGTGTTCTATTCTTATTTACAATAAGTGACTCCAACGTGACACAATACATAATTTACAATTAATTCATATTAGGTTTACATTTTAGTCATTTAGCAGACGCGCCTAACCAGAGTGACTTAATTAGTGGATTCATCTTCACATACAGTGCCTTCAGAAAGTATTCACACCCCTAGACTTTTTCCACATTTTGTTATGTTACAGCCTGCATTTAGAATTGAGTAAATATATTTTTTCTCTCACCCAATTATACAAAATACCCCATAACGACAAAGTTAAAACATATTTTTTGAAATGTTTGCAAATGTATTGGAAATTAAATAAAATATTAAATTTACATACTGTAAGTATTCACACCCCTAAGTCGATACCTTGTTGAAACACATTTGGCAGCGATTACAGCTGTTTCTGAGTAAATCTAGGAGCTTTCCACACCTGGATTCTGCCACATTTGGCCATTTAGTCTTTTCAAAATTCTTAAGCTCCATCAGATTGGTTATTAACTTTCACTGGGCACTTTAAGCTCTGCCCACTGACCATTGAGCTTTAATTGAACCAATCACATTCATTCTGCCCTTGAGGCAGAGCTGCCCTCAGGGCAAGATTGAATACGGAAAACTGTCCCTAACCAATCTGGATTGTTATTTGAGGTTTAGGCTAAACCTGTTCACATTCTTTTGACCAACCCTTTGTCCATCTGCTGGTGAATAAGAGAAAAAACATTTAGCATTTCAATAAACCGATGACCAACCCACAAACAACATGGAAGCTATCAAAAAACAAGGAAGATGTAGGCATTTAAAATGCATTTATTGTGGTGGCATGTTCAATTAAACAATATATAAAAACTGTGTGTAAAAAAAGGAACATAAAACTATGGAGCATATCTACAATATTGTATGTATATTGCAGAACTTTGCTTTCAATAAAACATCTTTGATAATTGAACTCTATATTTTAAACAATTCTAGATTGGGTTGCCAGACTGTGGTGTCATACATGACCGATGACATCACAATGGTCTTAAAGCCAATTTGAAAAATGATGTAATGTGGAAATGTATCAGTCTTAATTGGTTATCGACATGGCTTGTTTCTGCTGGTGCAAAAAGGTATGAAATCAGGTCATTTAATCAATTAACAACTACTTCAATTCTGGAGTAGTATTTTTCTCTTAGACCTAGTGGGAAGAATTAAGTAAAAGTACATTCTGATTGACGAATACATAAAAAGTATACATGAAATGTATATGAAGTTCAGCTTTTGCAAATGCCACTCAATGTAACTTGTCTAAACTGTGTTATTTGAGGTTGAGGATAGATAGCCAAGTTCCTCTGATTTAGGCCTACCTGTTCCTATTAATATGGGGATTGGGGGGAAATTATTTAGCACTAACACATATTCTTGTCAACAGAAAAAATGGCAGAAAACCAATTCAATTGATGTGGAGCAGAAGACAAGAAATAAGAAGGAGAGTAGCACTTCATCCCCCTCTCCAATTCCAACTGACCGTTCTGAACGGAATGCCTCCGCCACCTCTGACCCCTCACTCTCTGACCAACTCTCCTCCCTCTATCCACCTCCCTCTCCTGTTAACTGTTCCTCTCATTCTTGCTCTCCTGCTAAACAGCCCTCTCTCCCCAGGTCACCTGCCAAACACCCTTCCCCAGTGAAATTCTCTCTAGTGGTGTCCTGCCCTAGTTCTCTCTCTCCTACCAACCCTCTGGACAGTCATGGAGACACCAGCCAAGAGGGTGCAACAGTCAGGTAATTCAAACAAAAATAAAATAAGTACAGTGCCATCCTAGAGTCCCCTTGAAGAGTTGGCTTTAGAGCTACAAGACCAGGGTCAGTGTTAATCAAGAGTATGAGAGCTAATCTAGGATCAGGTCCTCTCTATCCATAATAATCTGATTTATTATGATCTAAAAGGAAAAACTGATCCTAGATCAAACTCCTACTCTGAGACGCTTGATAACACAGTCCCAGAAAGTTACTTTCCTCAAACTGTAGTTTTAGGCTCTTCTAATCACATCTAGTGGATAAATAGAATACCAACCTATTGCCCTGGTCTACTTAGTATACTGCATTTATATCGTAATCAATACATGCATTACTACTTAGACTGTGTTTATAGTTGAGTATAGTATTTAAGAGAGATACTGTGTAGTGATACTATCTCTGCTTTGGAAGCTTTACACCTATTTCTCTCCTTCCTTCAGACCTCTGTCTCTTCAGGACCACTCTAGCCCAAGGCCCCAGAGGTCAGGCTCAGGTGCCAGAAGCCAGACTCTTCCCAGGGCCAGCTCAGCCACCAGAAGGTCAGAGGAGACCCAGGGGGCCAGAGGAGAAACGGGGGCCCTGGTCAACATGGAACTTCTTGGGTAAACCAAAACACACCGCAAATGCAACCACAACACAATGCAGATGCATTGAAAATAAGCTCTTTATTGTTTAGAGATCCATGTCTGATATACTATGGGGATGGGGCTTTCTATCAAGCATGTCAGTTTTATTAGATATTTATAAACCCATGAATTATGGTAATCTTGGTCTAAAGGACATCCACTTCTTTGTGTACTCATAGAGTAACATAGAACTTATCCCTGACCAAGATGGCTGGCATTGTCAGCACTTTCTAGAGCTATGAAGGTTTATGACATAGGCCACTCAATGTTTCTAGGATATTGTATCTCTATGTGTGTACTGATGGCTGGTTCTTCTTCACAGGTTGCCTATCATTGGCAACACTTGCTTCCTAAACGCCACCCTGCAGTGCCTCCTGGTCCTGCCTTCCTTCTCAAAGGAAATCCTACGCCAGGAACAACTCTGGAGCTCCTCCCCTTCTCCAACTTGCTCAGGTAAGGGAAGGCACAAAAGTAGACACACCCCCACCCATCCATTATTTGTGTTCATAAATTCAAGGAGGGACACACTCTTCATGCCACTTCTATAGAAAGTGATTTTCGTAGCAGGTTAGGAAAGCACTTTTGCTAACCCTTTCCCTAACCATAACCACTTCATATTCTGTTTATTTATTTATTTCCATTTTTGTTTTGTTTTCAATCTTCATAACGAGGAACAACAATGACATTTATTTATTTTGTATTTGGAAACTGTAGAATGATTTTACCCATGGTCATTGTTTAGTATGGGACATTTGGTAGCTTTTAAAATGCTCTGGAAATGAGAGCAGTATCCAAACCAAATATCTTAGGAGAATAAACAACACATTTTTGGTTTTGCTTCAAGTCCTCAAAGGTGAAATTATATTGAATGCATTTCTAATAATGGGGTGCCGCAAGATAAAAAATATTTGGATATGCTCATCTGCCTCTTCAGCCGTAAGCCAGTAGGTTCACACCATCCAGTCAGCTGCTAATTTACTCTCTTTCTCCCCTACAGGTGTCTGTCTGATGTGCACCTCGGGTCTACCTGACAGTGGCGCAAACCATGCCTCAAAAGCAGACCTCATGTGGAAGGTCAAGTACTCCTTGTCGGGATATGATTTGAAGTATCTGGGGGACACGCAACAGGTAACTGAGGCACTACTCTCTTCTGAACATGCACTCTTTTTGCAAGGGTTCATTTTCTCTCAATAATTAGATTTTATCTTGGTATTTTTCTTTCTCATCA
This sequence comes from Oncorhynchus tshawytscha, assembly GCF_018296145.1. Taxonomy (NCBI): domain Eukaryota; kingdom Metazoa; phylum Chordata; class Actinopteri; order Salmoniformes; family Salmonidae; genus Oncorhynchus; species Oncorhynchus tshawytscha. The sequence goes on from NC_056430.1 coordinate 51,260,065, forward strand.
TAGGACGCACACGAGTTACTTGTGAATATGCTGTGCCAGCTGAAGGAGGAGGGCATGATACTGAAGACGCTCGGGGTGAACTATACCTGCCCTGTTTCCCAGCTGGAGTTCCAGCTTGTCTCAGTGCGCACATGTACCAGGTAAGAGCTCCCATTGGTTGTAATATATCTACTGGTAACATGATCTTTCTTCAAATGATATTACAAAACACATGGCATAACATTGTAGAGACCTGAAACAGAAACCTGATGCATTTTTCTTCTCTTTGTCCTGCTTCTGAAGCTGTGGGCGCGAGTCATCCACCAGAGAGGACTACAATCACCTCTCATTGGACTTCAGCTCTGAGCGCACCTTGCTAAGCAGCCTAGCACTCACTTTCAAAGTCAGCACGTAGGGTTTAGCCCTGGGTGTAGAGACTAACACCCAGGGCAAGCTGCCCACTGTCTCAGAATACGGTATCTTATTATTGTAGTGGTATCACTCATTTTGTAATGCTTTTGTTTCTAACCCAGGGAGAAAAGGTTGAATTCACATGTGAGGGCTGCAAGGGCCTCCACGCCTCAAAGGTGGAGCAGTTCCACACACTGCCTCTGTGAGTTGCCCCTGTATAACCTCTCATAGAACTGGCAGTATTTAATTAAATGAGTGGTCATTGTGTCCTGAGCATTTAGGAGTAATTACCTTCCTTAGCACCACCAAACAAATTTCACTCATCTGTTATTTGTTGACTGGTTTCATTGTCTGTCTGTTCCTCTCTGTCTCTGGGCAGTGTGCTGGTTCTGCATCTGAAGAGGTTTGGAGGACCTGGGGGGTTGGAGAAGCTGGAGGCTCCTCTTTTGTTTCCTTCGGAGCTGAGGCTCTCCACCTTCTGTGGGGACACGGTGCCACCCCTGCACAGTGCCAGCCCACAGGCCCTCACCAACCAGACCCCCAATATCCAGGTGTCCATCCCCCAGACCCTCGCCAGCCAAGTCCCCAACCCACCTGGAGAGGCCAAAGATTGCGCCCTCTGCTGTTCAGGTAGGTCATGGCATCACAACACTATTCTTGTTCCAACACCACACAATCCACCCACTCCCAAAACGGTCCTGCAGACAGAGAAGCTAGAAGCTGCAAATTAAAATGTTTCTCAGACATCTTCAGTGATGTACGGAAGCTGTTTTAGACCAGAGCAATTCAGACAAGCGACCACGTTTTCACAGCTCTTTATATGTATATTTGACCCCTCAGATTCAAATGACCAGGAACCAGGGAAAGTGCTGTGGACAGCCTCAGTGGTGAGGAGAGATAGAGAGTGAAACCATTGAAATATAAGTTATGACAGAACACTGAGATAGTTATGAGGAGTACATGATCTAGTCGACCTCCTGCAGTAGACAAGTAGTGTAGTGGAGAGATAGAGAGTGAAACCAGTGAAATATAAGTTTTGACAGAACACTGAGATAGTTATGAGGAGTACATGATCTAGTCGACCTCCTGCAGTAGACGAGTAGTGTAGTGGACTGTAGACAGTGTGGTGGTGTGTAGGGGAAATGAGAATCCAATGATCATATGTGTTTTCTTACAGAAGCAGCAGCCAGTGAAGTCAGTGATTGGCTACTACCAGTTGACCGGCGTAGTCTCTCATTTGGGAGGCTCCGCAAACTCCGGTAGGTAAATACCTTAAAACACACACATGCAGATGCACAGTACATATGGCATAGGCTGAATCCCAAATAACTCCCTTCTCCTCGACTTTTAAATATGCGCATTCACGTGCGCCTCTGCAATGAAAATGATCAAGGTTTGAAGGCCGGGGATAATAATAATTTGTAGACTGCAAATTGACCGTAAGAAGCCCAAACAGATATCATATTTGACTAATTTCAAACCTTGCTTACATTTGTGTACAATCACGTATATCTCTTTATTAGGCGTAGGAAGACTTTGGATCAGATTTCCAAAGTGAAAATCACTTGGAACTGATTTGCTGGTGTTTTTAGTCTTTTAACAATTACAATTGTTTGCTCAGAAAACATGGGGTAGGCCAAATAAAATGCCACGGCCCGCCAGTTGGGGAACCCTGGTGTAGGGGATAATTAGACCCTCCGATAGCCTTAGACCAAGCGAGCAAGGCTGCAGGCTTCAGAGCGAAGTGCCATCCCGACAAGCACTGCTATATGTTTAGAGTTTGCGCAATTTAATTCAAAGGAATGGAGAGGCATGCCACGTGTATGTGCTTATCTCTGATTTCCAAACTTGACACTTGTAACAGATAAAATACCTTCCAAATGAACTGTTTAACTGTTATAACACACTCCATTACCCACAAGAGCCTGACCCTTGACCTCGAGACTGTCTTCTTTGTTCCACAGGGCACTACATTAGTGACATCTTGAATGCCAGTGGAAACTGGTTCTGCTGTAACGACAGCCAAGTGTCAATGTCCAATGAAGCCACTGTGCTGAGGACCAGAGCCCGGAGTGCTTACCTGCTCTTCTATATGTTCAGGTACTGCTTACTCTTTTCATCTATATACTTGTGTTGCTATATATTTGTACTGTATGTACAGTAAGTGGTTCCTTTCACCCTTCAGGGCAGGAGAGCATTAGGCCCCAGCACACAGGGCCTAACAGGTCCACCAGCACCAGCCTCAACAGGGGCAGCACCTGGACCAGCCTCCACACACCAAGCTCAGCCTCAAAAGGCTCAGCCCAGTCTCAACAGGGGTTGTACCAGGCCTAGACTAAATACCCTCAGCCCAGCTTCAACAGGGGTAGTCCCAGGCCCAGCCTCAACATCCTTAGACCTTCCTCAACAGGGGTAGCACCAAGCCCTGCTTCAACACTCCCTGCCCAGCCTCAACAAGGGGGGTGGGGGTGTTATGATCACTACTGGCTGTAAGTGAACAAGTAATGCGCGTTTGGGGCAATACTGGATGTATCCAAGGCTCAGCCATTCGTTCACATAACAACAGGATGTAGCACGTGACTGAAGAGAGAAGAGACAATCAATAGGCTCTGTGCATTATACCGCCTCCAATGTTCTAATTTACTTCCTACAGGGTTGATGAGTTCCTGCAGCGATTTCTGCTATTGTTTTTATCATTAGCTTGATAGCTATCTAACTGTTGTTGATGCATTTCTGACTGAAATAGTTTGCAATGGCTACGTTTAAATTACAGCCCTGCGTATGAGGTGCTAATGACAGTGACTTTGTTGAAGGAAAAATTGGGGAGCGACAATTCCTAAAAATAGGTTTTGTTCCTACAGTCTTCTCATGGAACTGGCACAATGAAAAGAGACCTGGTGTTTGGGAAAGAAGACTGAAGCCTCCTGCTCTGACTGAGGAGGATGAAGAACAAGGTGCGCTGCCTATGGACTGTGCCATCTCTGATCAGGTCCAGACACATGATTACTGTGCAGCCCCTGAACCTGCAGCCATGGACACGGCCCTAATGGCAAATCATGAGCACGTAAGAGAAATTGAGGAGCTTCGAGCCAAGCTGGAGAAACTGACCGCCCAACACGGCTTTGGTGTGATTTTCTGGTTCTGACGAGGATATGCATTTTTACACAAGGTACAGTAACGATTTATTGTTATCCAGCATTACTATTGTTTTATTTACTATGAATTATTATTATTATCCCAAAGTCCATCTTACCTTTAAGAACGTGTTCATTGTTATTTAAAACTAGGCTAGCGTATCTTAGCATAAGTAGGCACATTGAATGCACAGTTGAAGTCGGAAGTTTACATACACCTTAGCCAAATACATTTAAACTCAGTTTTTCACAATTCCACAACAAGTTGGGTGAATTTTGGCCCATTTCTGCTGACAGAGCTGGTGTAACTGAGTCAGTTTTGTTGGCCTACTAGCTTGCACACACCTTTTCTGTTCTGCCCACAAATGTTCTATAGGATTAAGGTCAGGGCTTTGTGATTGCCACTCCAATACCGTGACGTTGTTGTCGTTAAGCCATTTCGCCACAACTTTGGCAGTATGCTTGGGGTCATCAAGACCCATTTGCAACGAAGCTTTAACCTCTTTTTACATTTAAAAAACAACAACTGTTTATTAAGTTTTACACACACACACACAGACAAGACAAAGCAATATAAATAATATACTCAACTAGAAAAAAAATACAAATAAAAATACAAATAAAAAAATAGCTTTAAAGATACCATACTTTAGACAAGTTAAACACACCAGGCAGAAGGCTACAGAGGTTAAAGGGCAATCTATAGTACAGGGACAGAGCAAACACCTCACCATTGTTCCTGTAAACAGTCAAGGGATAAGGGTGGAGAAATGCAACCACTCACAGAGAGTCATGGCCACAGACCGACCATCCACTGGATCAAAAAAAAAAAAGTTCACAATGCTTTAAAATAAAAAATAAAATAAAAATAGAATGATTATTCATGTAGGCATGAACAAAATGTAAAAATAACTGGGAAAAACAAGCTCACACTTCAGTCTCTGCCCGGGCAAGATGAACAAGGCATCTGCGGATCACAATCAATAAGCACATGGACCTTAATGCCCCTCCCCCAGCAAAAACACAGAGAGAAGCTCCTCCAACCCTTAAGTCACAGACTTATTTTAGTATTAATTGGAATGCCATCAGAGGATGGACTGTTTAAAGTAAGACCGGAATGGAGCCCAAGCCTCATCAAACATTTTGGGGTTCCCACGTGAATTGAATTGAATTTTTTCTAGTTTCAGAGAGCACAACACATCCCTCACCCAATATTTATTTATCTTTATGGATAACTGTGGTGGCACCAGACGGGGTCCTTATTTGTGGGATTAAACGTGAGGCCTCAGATTTACGGATCTGATGCGCAAGGAGTTTACTGGCCTTGTCGCCTTGTTCATAGACTTTGTATCGAGCTCGCAAGAGTAACTGTTCAGCTTGCCTGGTAGAAAGCTCATCAAATTCAGATTGGAGTAGTTGGCGCTCTTTATGCAGATCAGAGGAAGGATCCGTAGCATACTTCTCATCCAATGTGGCTATGGACTCGCTCAGGTCCCGAAGTCGCTGGGAGCGAACTCTGTTTTTGTTGGCTGTATAAGAAATAATTTGGCCACGTAGGTATGCTTTGAGAGACTCCCATATGGTAGAGCAGGACATACCTGGTGTTGAATTAGTTTCTAGGAATAAGGTGATTTCAGAAGAAATGAAATTGACAAACTCCTTATCTGAGAGTAAAATGGGGTTGAAACGCCATTGATAACACATAGGAGGTCGCTGGGGAAACTCTAGTTCAAGCACTAATGGTGAATGGTCAGAGATAACAATACTCTCGTAAGTACACTGCCGAAGGTTAGGCAGAAGTTTTTTGTCCAAAAAGAAGTAATCAATCCGGGAGTATGTTTGATGAACAAGAGAATAAAAGGAATACTGTCTATCTGTAGGATGTAGGAAACATAGCATATTTCTGAAGAAAGGGTTGAATAAGTAGGGCACATTTAGATGGGCCTGTATTTGTTTGTGAGGACTTGTCAAGAACTGGGGACATTTTACAGTTGAAATCCCCCCCTAAAATCAACAAATGAGAATCTAAATTGGGAATAGCAGACAGAAAGGAAGAAATGAAACTTGTGTCATCCCAATTGGGAGCATAAACACTAGCCAAAACAAGAGGGGTAGAAAACAGTTCACCGGTTACTATGACGTATCGTCCCTTAGGATCAGCAATAACCTCAGAAGCTACAAAGGGAGGAGCTTTATCAACCAGAATAGCAGCACCTCTTGATTTACTATGAAAGTTCGAGTGGAACACTTGACCAACCCAGTCCTTACGCATCCTAAAATGCTCACCAGTCCTCAAGTGAGTCTCTTGTAGAAATGCAATATTTGCATTCAAACCCTTTAAGTGTGTCAACACCCTCTTACGCTTCACCGGGTTGTTAACCCCTTTGGTGTTCCAAGAAATGTACTTGATCGCATTATTTCGGCCCCTCTGGGCATTCCCGTTATTCAACCCTGTCATTAGAGCATAGAATGGAAAAGCAATGAGCGCCCAAAACCCCCAGAATAACTTGTCTCAGAGTAATAATGTACGGTGGTAAATGTTTGGAAAAAGTACAGAAAAAAAAAACAGGAAAAAAACTAAAAAGACAGAATGACAACATTAGAACTGAACAATTCAACCTGCCCACCCCCTCCCCCCATCCCAGACAATACCTCCCCAAACGAGGTACAAGCCTAAATAGAACATGTTCTCTTCACACAGTATGTCTGTGAGAGTGCGGTCTTAAACCTAAACCCACAGTCCCGCTCTTTAAAGTCGCATTTTGTTAGTGGATCAAGCAGCAAAAAGAAAGATTTGTATGGTTTTTTTTTTCAAATAAAAAAAAGGCGAATCCCTTGTGCAAACGGAATGACAAAAGCACCACTTGTAGATGTATATAATTGTATTCCCAGTCTTATAACAAGCATTGAGAGAGAAAATAAATTAAATGTATAAAGGCTTTCTCAAAGTCATGCTTTTGGCCTTATGTTTGGTCGACATGCTGACATTCAGAAGCAAAGTAGTCTTGGTTTTTACGGAAAGGGATCACCAAATTAATATTTGAAAATAAATATGGTTCTGCTGCAGAATTCACGTAAACTTTAAGAATACCACGGGAGCAAACGGAAAACACGTCAGTCGCACATGGCGTCCTACCATGGCGTCCTACCTACCATTCCTCAAGCTTTAACTTCTTGACTGATGTCTTGAGATGTTGCTTCAATATATCCACATCATTTTCCTTTCCTCACGATGCCATCTATTTTGTAAAGTGCACCAGTCCCTCCTGCATCAAAGCACTCCCACAACATGATGCTGCCACCCCCGTGCTTCACGGTTGGGATGGTGTTCTTTGGCTTGCAAGCCTCCCTCTTTTTCCTCCAAACATAACGATGGTCATTATGGCCAAACAGTTCTATTTTTGATTCATCAGACTAGAGGACATTTCTCCAAAAAGTATGATCTTTGTCCCCATGTGCGTTGCAAACTGTAGTCTGGCTTTTTTATGGCGGTTTTGGAGCAGTGGCATCTTCCTTGCTGAGCGGCCTTTCAGGTTATGTCGATATAGGACTCGGTTTACTATGTGTATAGATACTTTTGTAACTGTTTCCTCCAGCATCTTCACAAGGTCCTTTGCTGTTGTTCTGGGATTGATTTACACTTTTCACACCAAAGTACGTTCACAGAACGCGTTTCCTTCCTGAGCGGTATGACGGCTGCGTGGTCCCATGGTGTTTATACTTGCGTACTATTGTTTGTACAGATCAACGTGGTACCTTCAGGCATTTGGAAATTGTTCCCAAGGATGAACCAGACTTATGGAGGTCTACAATTTTTCTTCTGAGATCTTGGCTAATTTCTTTTGATTTTCCCATGAAGTCAAGCAAAGAGGCACTGAGTTTGAAGGTAGGCCTTGAAATATTTCCACAGATACACCTCCAATTGACTCAAATGATGTCAATTAGCCTATCAGAAGCTTCTAAAGCCATGGAATAATTTTCTGGATTTTATCAAGCTGTTTAAAGGCACAGTCAACTTAATGTATGTAAACTTCTGACCCACTGTAATTGTGATACAGTGAGTTATATGTGAAATAATCTGTCTGTAAACAATTGTTGGACAAATGTATTGTGTCATGCACAAAGTAGATGTCCTAACCGACTTGCCAAAACTAGTTTGTTAACAAGAAATTTGTGGAGTGGTTGAAAAACGAGTTTCAATGACTCCAACCTAAGTGTATGTAAACTTCCGACTTCAACTGTATATTGTCTTTACATTAGATTTCAGTTAACCCCCAAAAATGCTCCCAGGTCGTCGATGCAAATAAGATTTGGTTCCTAGTCCACTTCCCAGGTTAAATAATGGAACATTTAAAACAAATTCACTGCTGTGATGATAGCTGCTATGAATTACAGTAGAATTGCAGTAACAAGTAAAACAGGCTACAATAGCAGCTTGGTCATGTCTAGTGCTACTTGATGCTCAGAGAAGATGGGCAATAATACTAATGAGTTTTTTTGGTATTCAAATACTCTGGGTCTGTCTTTAGATTTGCAAACTACACCCACCTGATGGCCTTCTGGCACTTGACTGAGCGGGCAGCAGAGACCAAATTTATAAGTCACAAGCACCAATCCATCTGAAAAAAGGGTTACTCGAAGAAAACCGGTAAGGGACAACTTCATTAAATACTTAGAATATTATTTGATCTTACTGTAATTTCAAAACATGATTTACTTTTTGTTATGGACCGAATATAAGGACTATATTGTACTAAAACATTTTTCTTTACGCTCAGACACTGCCATCAATCGACGAGTTCTTCTTGTTTATGACTCATCTGTCGCTGGGTCTGAAGCAGAAGGATTTGGCCCATTGGTTCAGCATCCACCAATCGACAGTGAGCCGGATTATCATCTCTTGGGCCAACTTCCTCTACTGTCTGCTTGGATCAGCACGGATATGGATCCCCAGGGAAACCGTCAAAGCCCACCTGCCACCCGAGTTCAAGGACTATCCAGACACCCAGATAGTGATCGACTGCACTGAACTCCGCTGCCAGACACCATCTTCACTCCTACTGCAGAGTGAGGTGTTTTCTTCCTACAAGTCACACTGTACCTTTAAGGGCATGTTGGGAACGTCACCACATGGAGCTGTCACTTTTATGTCATCGTTGTGTGCTGGATCTGTGAGTGACAAGATCTCCAAGCAGTCTGGAATGATTTCCTTACTCTCCCCTGACATGGCCATTATGGTGGATAAGGGCTTTCTCGTAGATGACATTGTTCCGTGCAAGGTCTACCGGCCAGCATTTCTGTCAAGATGCACACAGATGCCAGCGCATGAGGTTAGGGAGACCCAATCCATTGCCAGGCTGAGAGTACATGTTGAAAGAATGATCTGCAGAGTAAAGGAGCACAAGCTGTTTGACACAGTCATCCCCCTGACCATCTCAGGCAGCATCAACCAATTGTTTGCCTTTTGGTCAACTATCAAAATGGACCTTTGGTCAGAGCATGGGCCAAGCCAGTGTAAATGTACATGTGTTTATTTGGTAGTAGCAAAATAATAATTTGTTTATCTACGACATGTATCAATCATTTGTGTTGTAGTGAATATCAGTTTGTGTGGAGCTTGTATTGGCTTTAATTAGGCAATGAGTTTAGGGGTGGGGGAAAGAAATCAAGTAAACACAGAATAGCCAGAATGCAAGACTGTATACAATGTTAGAGATGTGTAATTGATTTACTGAACTGTTGAACATTTGCTGAAATACATTATTTTAAACAAATATATTATACTGCAGTTTTCTTCACAAGAACATCAATACTTATTTTTCATGAAACCACTAAACTCGGCACCCATGCAGGGGATCCATTCAGGTGCGAGAGACACTTCTGCAAGTAGTGGTAAAAATAAAAGTGTTCAACCTTCTCTCTTATATTTTTTTAAACCTGTAGATCTTTAGATATCCTTTCAACTAGGATGTCCACCTGTGCACAGATGACAAAGTCACACCAGCTACAACCTGTGAGAAGAATTTGACCTTGCACCTGCCAGTAGTAAGCATTAAATCTCTTCAACTTCAGCTCTCCATTCTGTATCCTCAGGTAAAGGCAGTCAACATAACTTTGTACATTTGGGCACTTGACCTCTAAGAGTCCAAAGTGTGGTCTCACACTGGGATCAAATATGATGCCATCTGGAGAGGATCCTAACCACGGAGCATCTGGGTGCACTACGAAGCCACATGGAAAGAAGTTAACGTTCTTCAGTGTGCAGTACTCCTGTACAGCCACTGGCTCCATGGCTAGCCCCCTCTTCATCTCCACGGTCTGCACACCAGATCCCTTGAACATCCGCTCAGCTAGGCGGTCCGCTGAGGTCTCTCCCCGGACATGGCAAACCTCTCGGAAACGAGACGATGTTATTCTCATTTTCCTGAGCTGATGCCATTCCGGGCTGCTGCTCTGCTCCCTTGTAAGCAACCTCAACTTTGTGTGACATCTCGTAGGTTGTCTCTAATGCCTTGACCTGGAACTGCCCCTGGTGGCTAAGGATGTAAGCACACTGGGAAGACTGAAGCCTGTTGCCATCTACCGGAAGTATTAGTGGAGAAGGGGCATCGGCAATTTTCACAATTTCACGGGTCTTTGGCTGTGGAAGTTGATAGGACAGCACATTGCCAGCTTGCACTGGCCCAAAGGCGGACTCAACCAGGGGCACATCAGCTGACATTTCTATTGTTGTCACAAGAGGGGCAGTAAGTGGAGAAAAGTTGGCATACGTTTCTGAGACGCGGAGAAGGTCCATGTCAGGCATATCCATTGAGTGCTTTGTAGAGCCAACTTCTGCAAAACATTTTAAAACTTTAACATCAGGTTGGAGAGATTACTATGACACAGACTCATAGCAGACACAGACTTTTCCAGAAACAGCACAAGCCCAAAAGTTGAAATAAAATGGATTAAAATGTACAGATTTATAGATTTTAAAAAATCACAAGAAAATGTTTTAGAAATGTTTCCATTCTAGGAACCTCCGACTTACCTTATTCCATCAGCACACCAGTAGGTTTACGGAACTCTATCCCATCAACCGGACCTGGCTTCACACAATAATTAACAAGGATTTACTGTTACATAGGCTGAATACTTTTCAGGTGCATTTTTTTATGGATATTGATAGACTCACAAGTGTTCTTGGCTCGTGCCAAAGCTGTTCTGTGTCTGTGCAGCAGGAATGTTTAGTTGAGAGTAGTGCGCTGTCTGGTAAAGAAGGGCCACCAGATGATTGCACACAGCACTTCCTGCAACACAGGAGCAGTGGCGTTGGACCACGATCCCTGGTACGGAGTGCTTTAACACCATCTGTGAAGATAAGTGTGATGAAAGACTGAAGTGAGAAACAAGAATGATGCCCCATAAATAACAATAAACAGTAGTGTCTGGTCTTCTTAACTAGGGGCTCATTTAACTATACAGGAATACATTGTGTAACACAATTACCAAACACTGCATCAACAGATCTTTAACAAATAACCTGTGGGCAATTCTAAATTGGGATTGGGACCCACCATTAATATCTATCTATTGATAAGATTAAACGTTGACGCTGTTTCCAACACATTTTGACCATGATGACAGTGTCCCACAGGAGATGTTTAACAAGGTCCCTAGTAGCCATCTATAACCTTTCCCTACTCTCATGCTGTACGGCTTTTCACTCTTCCCCATGGACCTGTGACAGGCAGCCCTCACGGTAATCTCCCCTGTCAATGTATCTTCGTTAGATAATGTTTAGAAGACATGAATAACAATTATTTTTAGCTAGCAAATATGGCTAGCAAGCATAACTTAACCAAGCTAACGAAAATACACACGTTCTCAGGTAGATTCTGTCAACGTTGTATCATTTTACGAAGTAACTATCTAGCTAGCTACAGTTAATAGTTAAATTAGCTAGCTAATATGGTTGTCGCTAGCTAACGTTATATCTGTCACTGACTTGGTAACGTTATTCACCTACATACTTATCTAAGTAGCTTCCTATATACATATTGAACCCCTTTTAATTATTGCTAGCTGGAGTCAAGGAGGCTGATTTAACAATTCGATGTACATGATGAATATTAATTTGAGGCAAGTCCTGAAGACAACTAGTAAAAAACTGCGACACAGTGGTAGTAATGTTATATCGTCGATAACAACTAGACTGTCGCCGGTATGAAGTGTGTTCAGAACGTCCGATATAAGGGCATAAGGGCTATTTTCTAGTTGCAGAAAGACAGCAGTGGGGTGCAAAGGCAGTTCGCCAGTTACAGCAGCGCGTCCGCTGAACGATAACGAAGAGGTAGGTGAGATCACGGAGACCGGGGTGAGAAGGCGATGAAGCGTACTTCGTGAGCTGTAATCGAAAAACAACTGGCATTTTGAAAGTTTGAGGTGAGGGAGAAAGTGTGGCGAAACAAGTATTGTTAGTATTGTATCTTGCTATAGCTGGATCGAATTCTCCTTTAGCTAGCCTGAGAAATGTTGAGCAACATTAGCAAACTTAGCTGATCAAATAATTGAGTGTATTGTTTGAAACTTAGCTGGCTAATAAAGCCAAACAGCTAGCTAACGTTACAGCATCAAATGAGCTAACGTTAGTTACCTAACCAATTCGCTATAGTATTAATTGGTAACGTTATACGACTCCTTGCCGTTCCTCAAGTTATAACACGTTAGTTGCTTACTGGACCCTGACAATCTGTGTGAAATGTTAACTAGCTAACGAACTAACTCCTGTCTGTGAACTAATGTTTTCCCTCGACAGTTTATGGTTAATTTTTAGAATGAGAGAATTAGGTGAAAATGAGGCGTTGCTTGTTAAACAAGTGGATTCAGGGATCAAGTGTAGCTGGAGCTGGGCCTGGCTTATGCTGGATGCCAATATAGGTGAAAGAAACGCCATACACTTTCACTCTCAGTGGATAAAAAGAGGTATGCCAGGTGTACTCTCTGCCTGAAAGAGATCAATTATGCCAACAAAGGGTATCATGCTCTGCTGCACATTGTAGAACAGATGTCCACAGGCAGATATTGTACAATGATATTACGTGCAGTGTAGCCCAAAGATATGGCTTTTGTTGTGTTGAACTTGACAGTAACACTTTTGTGTGATTTTACTATTATTATTTTTTACTCTGAAAGTTATTTTTGCACACATGCAGTCTTGTGCACTTGCTCGGTGTCTACTATAATAGATCAAATATAAAATGCCTGTTTGTTTCATTCTATTTCTACTTTAACTCTAAGATGCATAGTAAACATGACGCCCCAAGAATGCATATGCCGGGTCAAAATGAACCGTTAATGTAATATATGTTTTATTTATATGGGTCTAAAATATTATCAATTTTGTGGAACATAAATCTTTTGAGTTCTGATTTGGACCTTTTCAATAATTATTTTATTGTTTGAAATGTTTTTTGTCACTCTTCAACATTTTGATACACATTTCAATGATAACATATGATGAAAATGCATAACAGCTATTGAAAATATGAGCATATTTTTCACATTCAACCTTTTTAGTGTGAGCAACAAAATAAAACCATCTTAAGCATGTTTTATAATATTTCAAAACATTTATTTGAAAATCCAAAGTTCGTCATCAATATAAATGACAACACTAACAATTGTGAATTTAGAAAACGTGAACACTAAAAGGAACAAAGTGTGTGTGATGCTTACTTATGCTGTCTTAGTCCATGCATTTGTTACAAACCACAAGCATGTGACTGCTCTTTGCAGACGGATGTGTTGCACTGAGAACACCAGCAGCTGACTTTTCTATCCTTTGCGCTTGGGCAGAGCTGGCACCTCTTCCTCTTCTGGCCTTGGCTGCTCTGAGTGGTGGTGCTGGCTTGGTTCTCTTTCATCAACCCACATCTTTCCATTGCCTCAGTTCTTCTGTGGAGGTGGGAGAACCTTCCAGAAGGACAACCATCTCTGCAGCAGTCCAACAATCAGGCCTTTATGGTAGAGTGGCCAGACGGAAGCCACTCCTCAGTAAAATGCAGATGACAGCCCACTTGCAATTTGCCAAAAGGCACCTAAAGGACTCCCAGACCATGAGAAACAAGTCTCTGGTCTGATGAAACCAAGATTGAACTCTTTGGATGGAATGTCAAGCGTCACGTCTGGAGGAAAGCTCCTCATCCACTGTGGCGCAGTCGCTGGGGATGAACCTTCCTCTACAGTTTTCTAGGAAAAGGTCCCACACATACCGCAAGTCTGCCAGGTGGTCCGTTGCCTCTCTGAACACTCTGTTCCTCTTGTCATCAAGCCTCAGGTAGCGACGGATATCCTCATATCTTCCGACCGACATGGTGGCCTTATACATTGGATTCTGCTGTGGATCCAAAAGTAGCTCCTGTGGAGACATCCCACCTTTTTTCCATGCCAATAAAGGCATTTAGTACCTCTTTTTGTTGACCTCTTGCCACTCTATCCCTTTTGCTGTTCCTGTTATCTGTCCTTCTAAATGTGTACTCTTTAGGACCTCCTCAATGCTGTTGTCACTAATGAACAGTTCTCAGGCAACTTTTGGTGAAATAACTGTTGACCCTGGAGCAGGCCCTGGGCAGTTCCTCAGGATGTTATGGCTTCTGGTCCTGCCTTTAGTGGGGGGTTCAGTCCAGTAAGACTGGTTTTCACTCTGAGGAGTTCTCCACATCTGTAGAATCATCTAGGACAGCTGGACTACCAGGTAGCAACTCCAACTTGACCCACAGGCATATACAGTTGAAGTCGGAAGTTTCCATACACTTACACGGAACCCAAACCGGCCGCCAAGTGCGTGCACCATCGTGCGCAAATTGATTTTGTCCCCCACACCACACGTTATCACGACACTCAGGTTAAAATATCAAAGCAAACTCTGAACCAATTATATTATTTTGGGGGCGGAACGCTGTTTTTAGCGCCTTTTCTTGCCTGCATTTTCCAGTGACCCTGTTGAAATGTATTTTGATTCTTCTGATTTCACCGCGATTGAGGAGTGATAACATGGGTAAGTACATGATTGCATATTGTACAATAGTGATGCCAGGACAGGAGTTAATACATTCAATAAACGCAAATTGTTTTACACATTTAGGCACTTTCCTCTCAGACTCCATTATGCCAATAATATACATGGTTGGCTGATTACTGTAATTAGCCAGTCTCTTTCACCTTACAACCAAACCACTCTGGTATGAGATATAAACAATGCATTTACTGAATAAAAGCCCATGAAATAAGAAACTAATATTATACAACTAAAAATAAACAATACTTTATGCTTTTCTGAAATGCATGAATTAACCTGCTAAAACAGAACTTGGTCGCCCTTGTATTATTGAGGCGCACAGGGAAGGAGGAGGAAGTTATGGGTGCATCCCATAAATGTGCTGAGAAGGGAGCATGGGCAATACTACCACCTTGTCCAGGAGCTGCTCTTGGACCCTGCCCACATCACCGATACTTCCGGATGAGTGCAGAAGAGATGGAGACTGTCTTTTGTTGGCCCAGACCTCACCAAGCAGACGATCAACTACAGGACCCCAGTAGAGCCTAAGCAAAGACTAGCTGTCACTCTAAGGTTAGTTATTGGAAAAGGTTGTATTGTGTAAGCAGGTGCATGGATGTAAAGAAACTCCAGCAAGCTTGTGATCATGATGCTCCACAGATGTTAGGCCTATGTTCCATTACATCTAGGAAGCAGATGACCAGTTATAGTGTCTTCATTATGTTCAAGGTAAGTAAGACACACTGTTCTTTGTTTAGTCTTTTATTTATTATTATTCAAGGTGACAAACAGTCAAAACATGGCATGGTGCACCTGTTGTAGGTGACATTAACAGTCTCATCAAGGCATGGTGAACGTGTAGGTGACATTAACAGTCACATCAAGGCACGGTGAACAGGTACGTGACATTAACAGTCACATCAAGGCATGGTGAACATGTTGTAGGTGACATTAACGGTCACATCAAGGCATGTAAACAAATACGGCATATCCCTCCCAATAACAATATGAATAGCAAAAACAAACAATTAAAACAAAGTTAAATGCAAGGTGCAATGCATATATAACTGCAACAACAAAGTGCAAATAGTGCATACATAAATGTTTCCCTTTTTAAAACACTAAAACAGAACATGGGCCTAAGTATGCGCAGGGCTGGGTTCTGCCTTTTCAGAGATGATTATTGATGTGGCTGGGAGTCTCTGTCCTAGCTCTCTTGAGAGAATGTACTGAATGTACTGTCATCCCAGCTATGTGTTGGAGACCTAGGTTCTGGTGAGTATTGATCCCTGGGCTCATCGTACATGATTGGCTGCAGTCCACCTCTTCCGTGCGGAGTATTTGCGGGCCGTGGTGGTGGCAGTGGTGTTGCCTGCTGGTCATCCCAGTTATGTGTTGGGAGACCTAGATCCTGGTGAGTAGGAGTATTGATGCCTGGGCTGGCCGTACATCATAGGCCGCAGTCCAGCTCTTCCATGTGGAGCATCAAAGAGCCATTGTGGTGGTAGAGGTGGTAGCAGAGGTGTTGCATACTGGTCATCCCAGTTTACAATCAATGACAGTAATTGCACTTTCAGACGTCCCTTGTTTCTTGCTATTTTCTTCAGCTCTGGTACAAGGCTGAGCACAAATGCCTCCTCCTCTGAGGTAACAGCAGAATGGATTGGCTTCCTGACAAATGCAAGCAGCTCTTCATCCACATCTTGATAGTTGACTTTCTGTTTTCTTTTTCTTGGCTGCCAGTCTTGAGCTGTGCCTGCACAGGGTCATGGCTCAGGGACACCACGTCGTCTTCAGTGTCATCGGGTTCCATAGGTTGTGTCTGAGGCGAATCAGCATTTTCAAGGATGAGGTTGCCTTCAGCTGAAAAAAGGTCAACATAAATGAAAAGTTAAAAGTGTTTTAAGTAAACTTTCGAAACCTCAGCTCAGGCTCAATAAATCATATTTCTGAAATCTAGGCCATAATGTCTAATACTGCTGGTTTTCATCATTCCTCTGTAATAAGAGACTGATTCGTAATCTATAGGCCTATATAATCACTCATTCAGAAATGGGATACCAGCTGACATGAACCAATCATGTAGTGACTTAGCAGGTAGAAAATAAAGCCAGCAATACTGCAATTTGATGAGATTTAAAATTCTGTGCAATAAATTCAAATGTATATTATAACTTACCTTCTTGGCTGGACTTAAGGGATCAAGAATGATCATATTTTCATGTATTTCCATTCTTTCTGATTGGTTCCCCAGAACCACTGGGCTGGGCCTTCCGTAGGTGCCTTACAAAAGTGTCACGGAGGGACTTCCATCTGGTTTTGCACAATTCAACTTCTGTGACGAGTAAAATACAATTGATTGTTATCCAATAACAAAACATTTATTTTGTCATTACAGGTATTTGGCATCTGGAGACTCTATTTGCAGCCTGTTCTTCACCTATCGTCTTGGATTCGAGACAGTGTCGCAGTGCATTATGGAGACCTGTTAGGCCATAGAGAGGAAGATGCTGGCGATCCATCTGCCACAACCCACTGAGGAAACCTGAAGATAAACTTCTCAAGAGTTTCATGAAAAATGGGACTTTCCCAATTGTTTGGGATCGGTTGATGGAAAACATATTATGATCACCAAACAACCAAACTCAGGGAGACGTTTTTAAATTGTTTTTAAATCGTTTTTAAACTCTGTGGTGTTACTCGCCCTTGTGGATGCCAATTACCGCTTCACAGCTATTCAAGTGGGGGATTTTGGGAGAAAGAGTGACGGAGAAGTCTATGCCAACTCCCCACTTGGAAGGGCAATTGCATCAAAAACCCTGCAGGTGCCCCAAGATGCCTTTCTGCTTGGGGGCAAAGATTTAGGAAAGATACCATACATAATTGTGGGGGACGCTGCCTTCCCACTAAAGCCCTACCTGATGAGGCCATATGCCGGGCATAACATCAGCTACCAGAAAGAAATCTTCAACTATCGTCTCTGTCGAGCTTGAATGACTGGAGAAGGCATTCGGGATCCTTGCGGCCAGATGGAGGATCCTCTACCAAAAAATAAACCTACTGCCAAGCAAGGTTGATACCCTATGTGGCTACAGATGTGGCTACAGCAGGGTGGGGCAGGGATGAGGCAAGGCATGAGAGGCATAGTCATCCAGGCCAACAGAGCAGGTCAGGACGCAGTTTCTGTCAGAGAAAAGTTTACAAAGTATTTCACCTCAGTGGAAGGCAGAATTGACTTCCAGGACAGAATCGTTGTGGCTAGGCCTACTTAGATGCACTGTGTGAGAGTGTGTGTGTGTAGTTTATCAACTTTGACATCTTCATTTGTTTTGAGTATTCATTCTACACTTTAAAACTATTGTACAATTCCACCATTTCTGTCTTATAAAAGCATACAGACACATGGCATTTACATTCAGCTAACGCTAGCTAGTTCGTTTTATACCAAGGATGAACATTGGGTTGTTATACTTTACCTGAAATGTGCATGGTCTTTGCAGTCTCTCCATAACGCATCTTTATTAGTTGGATCCTTGTAGAATTTTGAAGATGGGTCATATAAAAGTGAGTACTTCTCTACTTCGATGAAAAATCTCTCCTCGTCCATCTTTCAAGGACCCACGTTGGCTTTTGTTTACAGGAAGTAGGGGACGTATGTTTGTTGTGAGATCCAATGAATTAATGGGAGGCGGAACATCCAGACTTGGTATTGCGGTTAGCAACCAATTTAAGGTGAATTCCGCCACCAACTGGACTGGAGTTTGTACCTTGCAGTTCGTCTTTCAGTCACCCACGTGGGTATAGCCAATGAGGAGATGGCACGTGGGTACCTGCTTCTATAACCAATGAGGAGATGGGAGAGGCAGGACTTTCAGCGTGATCTGCAACAGAAATAGAAAGGAGTTCTATTTTAGCCCTTGGCAACTCAGACGCTCAGTGCTCGCGCAGGATACGTGTCCGGTCTGGTCAGCATGTTAGGTTGGAGTCATTAAAACTTGTTTTTCAACCACTCCACAAATTTCTTGTTAACAAACTATAGTTTTGGCAAGTCAGTTAGGACATCTACTTTGTACATGACACAAGTAATTGTTTCAACAATTGTTTACAGACAGATTATTTCACTTAATTCACTGTATCACAATTCCAGTGGGTCAGAAGTTTACATACACTAAGTTGACTGTGCCTTTAAACAGCTTGGAAAATTCCCGAAAATTATGTCATGGCTTTAGAAGCTTCTGATAGGCTAATTGACATCATTTGAGTCAATTGGAGGTGTACCTGTGAATGGATTTCAAGGCCTACCTTCAAACTCAGTGCCTCTTTGCTTGATATCATGGGAAAATCTAAAGAAATCAGCCAAGACCTCAGAAAACAATTGTAGACCTCCACAAGTCTGGTTCATCCTTGGGAGCAATTTCCAAATGCCCGAAGGTACCACGTTCATCTGTACAAACAATAGTACGCAAGTATTAACACCATGGGAGCACGCAGCCGTCATACCGCTCAGGAAGGATAAGCGGTGTCTCCTAGAGATGAACGTACTTTAGTCTGAAAAGTGCAAATCAATCCCAGAACAACAGCAAAAGACCTTGTAAAGAAGCTGGAGGAAACATGTACAAAAGTATCTATATCCACAGTAAAATGAGTCCTATATTGACATAACCTGAAAGGCCGCTCAACAAGGAAGAAGACACTGCTCCAAAACCGGCATAAAAAAGCCAGACTACGGTTTGCAACTGCACATAGGGACAAAGATCATACTTTTTGGAGAAATGGCCTCTAGTCTGATGAAAGAAAAAAATAAATGTTTGGCCATAATGACCATCGTTATGTTTGGAGGAAAAGGGGGCGGCTTGCAAGCCGAAGAACATCATCCCAACCGTGAAGCACGGTGGGGGTGCTTTGCTGCGAGGAGGGACTGGTGCACTTCACAAAATAGATGGCATCATGAGGTAGGACAATTATGTGGATATATTGAAGCAACATCTCAAGACATCAGTCAAGAAGTTAAAGCTTGGCCGCAAATGGGTCTTCCAAGTGGACAATGACCCCAAGCATACTTCCAATTCCAAATTTGTGGACAGAACTGAAAAAGCATCTGCGAGCAAGGAGGCCTACAAACCTGACTCAGTTACATCAGCTCTGTAAGGAGGAATGGGCCAAAATTCACCCAACTTATTGTGGGAAGCTTGTGGAAGGCTACCCAAAACATTTGACCCAAGTTAAACAATTTAAAGGCAATGCTGCCAAATACTAATTGAGTGTATGTAAACTTCTGACCCACTGGGAATGTGATGAAAGCTGAAATAAATCATTCTCTATTATTCTGACATTTCACGTTCTTATAATAAAGTGGTGATCCTAACTGACCTAAGACAGGGAATTCTTACTAGGACTAAATGTCAGGAATTGTGAAAAACTGAGTTTAAATGTATTTGCCTAAGATGTATGTAAGCTTCCGACTTCAACTGTAGTCTGTGTCATCTGAATTGGATACCTCAGATTGGCATCTGTAAAACCATTTTGGTTGTATATCTGGCAACATTCTTATGAGCCTCCTAATGAAACTCATTTTACTCAATTAGTTAAAAAGGAGAAATGAAAACTGTGAATAATGAACATTAAAAACAAGATATTTAATAAATATATTAATTACTTGGATTTTATTTTTGTAGCAAAAAGAAAGGTCAATTTGACGACGCAATGCAGTGAATTCCTTGGGAACTATATACGGGTCATATTTGACCCTATATTTGAAAATTTGGGGTAGTGATGCAAAACCTCTTTTTACTTAAAAAATAAGAAATTAAAAAACAAAAATAGGATGTTAGAACATTAAAGACACATTGTTTAATTAATTTCTGGAATATTAGATGATGAAATTTTGGGGGTGGTTAATACAGCAAAAAAAAAACATTAGGGAGGGTAAATTTTGACCAGCATTGCATCCAAGGGTTATTAAGATGTTTTTTTCCCAAGTGCAATATTTAGATATGTGTGGTCATAAGTGTTGCATTATAAAGGCTGTCATGGCTAACTGTAATATTAGTGTATTGTTATTTCTCAAGACTTGAGTGTCATTTGCAGTAAAGGCAAGGTAACAAATAACATTGGACTGATTTCTTTATATAATTTTTTAGCTTTGAGTTAGGTTCACATTAAACATTTTTTATTTTACACACAGAGAATGATCATGTAGATCATATTCTTTGTTGTTTAATTAGTTAAAACCTTCACTTCTCTTTAGCTGTAACGGCTCTCGTTGGTAGAAGGAAACCAAGGCGCAGCGTGGTAGGCGTACATCGTATCTTTATTGATGACACCAAACAAAATAACAAAGTCAAAAAAACGAAAGCGCACAGTTCTGTCATTCTATAGAAACTAAACAGAAAACAAGATCCCACAACCTAATGGTGGGAAAAAGTATGATCCCCAATCACAGACGACGATAGCCTCTGATTGGGAACCACACTCAGCCAAAAACAAAGAAACAGAAAACATAGACTTCCCCACCCGAGTCACACCCTGACCTAACCAAACGTAGAGAATAATAAGGATCTCTAAGGTCAGGGCGTGACACTAGCAGGGATTTCTTTTGCATGTTTCAGTGCAACAAAACGAAAGTGTCACCTTTTTGGGCCCTCACCAGATTGCATTCCTGCAAATAACAAGTATCCTCTTTCAGGCTCAATGTATTTGGACCAATGACAACTTGACACATGTAGCTATGAGTACAGGACTGAAATTCCTACACAGATTCTAAACAGATGTTGAACTGAAAAACAACTATTTCCATTGATTGTTAATTCCCTATTGACCTCTAGTCCTCTGCGTTGTGTATTATCTTAAAATATTCTTACATTGGGGTGGTTAGCATTTTTGGGGGGGTTAGCATTTTTGGGGGGGTATGATATTTATACCTCAAACTTTCTCACTCATCGTTATTCACGATTCATTCATGACTATCTTTAATCATGGTGTTCTATTCTTATTTACAATAAGTGACTCCAACGTGACACAATACATAATTTACAATTAATTCATATTAGGTTTACATTTTAGTCATTTAGCAGACGCGCCTAACCAGAGTGACTTAATTAGTGGATTCATCTTCACATACAGTGCCTTCAGAAAGTATTCACACCCCTAGACTTTTTCCACATTTTGTTATGTTACAGCCTGCATTTAGAATTGAGTAAATATATTTTTTCTCTCACCCAATTATACAAAATACCCCATAACGACAAAGTTAAAACATATTTTTTGAAATGTTTGCAAATGTATTGGAAATTAAATAAAATATTAAATTTACATACTGTAAGTATTCACACCCCTAAGTCGATACCTTGTTGAAACACATTTGGCAGCGATTACAGCTGTTTCTGAGTAAATCTAGGAGCTTTCCACACCTGGATTCTGCCACATTTGGCCATTTAGTCTTTTCAAAATTCTTAAGCTCCATCAGATTGGTTATTAACTTTCACTGGGCACTTTAAGCTCTGCCCACTGACCATTGAGCTTTAATTGAACCAATCACATTCATTCTGCCCTTGAGGCAGAGCTGCCCTCAGGGCAAGATTGAATACGGAAAACTGTCCCTAACCAATCTGGATTGTTATTTGAGGTTTAGGCTAAACCTGTTCACATTCTTTTGACCAACCCTTGTCCATCTGCTGGGGAATATGAGAAAAAGCATTTAGCATTTCAATAAACCGATGACCAACCCACAAACAACATGGAAGCTATCAAAAAACAAGGAAGATGAAGGCACTTAAAATGCATTTATTGTGGTGGCATGTTCAAATAAACAATAAAAAAATAAAAAAACTATGTAAAAAAAGGAACAAGAAAACAATGGAGCATATCTACAATATTGTATGTATACTGCAGAACTTTTCTTTCAATAAAACATATTTGAAAATTGAACTCTATTTTAAACAATTCTAGATTGGGTTGCCAGACTGTGGTGTCATACTTGACCGATGACATCACAATGGTCTTAAAGCCAATTTGAAAAATGATGTAATGTGGAAATGTATCAGTCTTAATTGGTTATCGACATGGCTTGTTTCTGCTGGTGCAAAAGGTATGAAATCAGGTCATTTAATCAATTAACAACTACTTCAATTCTGGAGTAGTATTTTTCTCTTAGACCTAGTGGGAAGAATTAAGTAAAAGTAGATTCTGATTGACGAATACATAAAAAGTGTACCTGAAATGTATATGAAGTTCAGCTTTTGCAAATGTCACTCAATGTAACTTGTCTATACTGTGTTATTTGAGGTTGAGGATAGATAGCTAATAATTTAGGCCTCTATCCACCTCCCTCTCCTGTTAACTGTTCCTCTCAGCCTTGCTCTCCTGCTAAACAGCCCTCTCTCCCCAAGTCACCTGCCAAACACCCTTCCCCAGTGAAATCCTCTCCAGTGGTGTCCCGTCCTAGTTCTCCCTCTCCTACCAACCCTCTGGACAGTCATGGAGACACCAGCCAAGAGGGCGCAACAGTCAGGTAATTCAAACAAAAATAAAACAAGTACAGTGCCATCCTAGAGTCCCCTTGAAGAGTTGGCTTTAGAGCTACAAGACCAGGGTCAGTGTTAATCAAGAGTATGAGAGCTAATCTAGGATCAGGTCCTCTCTGTCCATAATAATCTGATTTATTATGATCTAAAAGGAAATACTGATCCTAGATCAAACTCCTACTCTGAGATGCTTGATAACACAGTCCCAGAAAGTTATTTTCCTCAAACTGCAGTTTTAGGCTCTTCTAATCACATCTAGTGGATAAATAGAGTACTAACCTATTGCCCTGGTCTACTTAGTACACTGCATTTATATGGACATCAATACATTCATAACTACTCAGACTGTGTTTATAGTTGAGTATAGTATTTAAGAGAGATACTGTGTAGTGATACTATCTCTGCTTTGGAAGCGTTACACCTATTTATCTCCTTCCTTCAGACCTCTGTCTCTTCAGGACCACTCTAGCCCAAGGCCCCAGAGGTCAGGCTCAGGTGCCAGAAGCCAGACTCTTCCCAGGGCCAGCTCAGCCACCAGAAGGTCAGAGGAGAACGGGGTGCCCTGGTCAACATGGAACTTCTTGGGTAAACCAAAACACACTGCAAATGCAACCACAACACAATGCAGATGCATTGAAAATAAGCTCTTTATTGTTTAGAGATCAATGTCTGATATACTATGGGGATGGGGCTTACTATCAAGCATGTCTGTTTTATTAGATATTTATAAACCCATGAATTATGGTAATCTTGGTCTAAATGACATCCACTTCTTTGTGTACTCATAGAGTGACATAGAACTTATCCCTGACCAAGATGGCTGCCATTGTCAGCACTTTCTAGAGTTATGAAGGTTTATGACATAGGCCACTCAATGTTTCTAGGATATTGTATCTCTATGTGTGTACTGATGGCTGGTTCTTCTTCACAGGTTGCCTAACATTGGCAACACTTGCTTCCTAAACGCCACCCTGCAGTGCCTCCTGGTCCTGCCTTCCTTCTCAAAGGAAATGCTACGCCAGGAACAACTCTGGAGCTCCTCCCCCTTCTCCAACCTGCTCAGGTAAGGGAAGGCACAAAAGTAGACACACCCCCACCCACCCATTATTTCTGTTCATAAATTCAAGGAGGGACACACTCTTCATGCCACTTCTATAGAAAGTGATTTTCGTAGCAGGTTAGGAAAGCATTTTTGCTAACCCTTTCCCTAACCGTAACCACTTCATATTCCGCTACATTTATTTATTTCCATTTTTGTTTTGTTTTCGGGAATCTTCATAACCCAGAGGAACAACAATGACACAATGATTATGATGTAGATATTTGTAGGCCAATTTGGAAACTGTAGAAGTGACTATATTACCCATACAGGTCATTGACTGAACATCCCACATTATTATGGGACATTTGGTAGCTTTTAAAATGCTCTGGAATTGAGAGCAGTATCCAAACCAAATATCTTAGGAGAATAAACAACACATTTTTGTTGTTTTGCTTCATTGTCAGTCCTCAAAGGTGATATTGAATCGAATTAATAATTTCTAATGATGGCGTGCCGCAAGATAAAAAATATTTGGATATACTCATCTGCCTCTTCAGCCGTAAGCCAGTAGGATGACACCATCCAGTCAGCTGCTAATTTACTCTCTGTCTCCCCTACAGTTGTCTGTCTGATGTGCACCGATGTTCGGGTCTACCTGACAGTGGCGTAAACCAGGCCTCAAAAGCAGACCTCATGTGGAAGGTCAAGTACTCCTTGTCGGGATATGATTTGAAGTATCTGGGGGACACGCAACAGGTAACTGAGGCACTACTCTCTTCTGAACATGTACTCTTTTTGCAAGGGTTCATTTTCTCTCAATAATTAGATTTTATCTTGGTATTTTTCTTTCTTATCAAAGGACGCACACGAGTTACTTGTGAATATGCTGTGCCAGCTGAAGGAGGCGGGCATGATACTGAAGACACTCGGGGTGAACTATACCTGCCCTGTTTCCCAGCTGGAGTTCCAGCTTGTCTCAGTGCGCACATGTACCAGGTAAGAGCTCCCATTGGTTGTAATATATCTACTGGTAACATGATCTTTCTTCAAATGATATTACAAAACACATGGCATAACATTGTAGAGACCTGAAACAGAAACCTGATGTATTTTTCTTGTCTTTGTTCTGCTTCTGAAGCTGTGGGCGCGAGTCGTCCACCAGAGAGGACTACAATCACCTCTCATTGGACATCAGCTCTGATCGCACCTTGCTAAGCAGCCTAGCACTCACTTTCAAAGTCAGCACGTAGGGTTTAGCCCTGGGTGTAGAGACTAACACCCAGGGCAAGCTGCCCACTGTCTCAGAATACGGTGTCTTATTATTGTAGTGGTATCACTCATTTTGTAATGCTTTTGTTTCTAACCCAGGGCGAAAAGGTTGAATTCAGATGTGCAGGCTGCAAGGGCCTCCACGCCTCAAAGGCGGAGCAGTTCCACACACTGCCTCTGTGAGTTGCCCCTTTATAACCTCTCATAGAACTGGCAGTATTTAATGAAATGAGTGGTCATTGTGTCCTGAGCATTTAGGAGTAATTACTTCCCGAGCAGGTTGTAGGACTTAGGGATGAGCACCACCGAACACATTTCACTCATCTGTTATTTGTTGACTGGTTTCATTGTCTGTTCCTCTCTGTCTCTGGGCAGTGTGCTGGTTCTGCATCTGAAGAGGTTTGGAGGACCTGGGGGGTTGGAGAAGCTGGAGGCTCCTCTTTTGTTTCCTTCGGAGCTGAGGCTCTCCACCTTCTGTGGGGATACGGTGCCACCCCTGCACAGTGCCAGCCCACAGGCCCTCACCAACCAGACCCCCAATATCCAGGTGTCCATCCACCAGACCCTCGCCAGCCAAGTCTCCAACCTACCTGGAGAGGCCAAAGATAGCCCCCTCTGCTGTTCAGGTAGGTCATGGCATCACAACACTCTTCTTGTTCCAATACCACACAAGCCACACTCTCCCAAAACGGTCCTGCAGACAGAGAAGCTAGAAGCTGCAAATGTAAAATGTTTCTCAGACATCTTCAGTGATGTACGGAAGCTGTTTTAGACCAGAGCAATTCAGACAAGCGACCACGTTTTGACCCCTCAGATTCAAATGACCAGGAACCAGGGAAAGTGCTGTGGACAGCCTCAGTGGTGAGGAGAGATAGAGAGTGAAACCAGTGAAATATAAGTTATGAGAGAACACTGAGATAGTTATGAGGAGTACATGATATAGTAGACCTGCAGTAGACGAGTAGTGTAGTGGACTGTAGACAGTGTGGTGGACTGTAGGGGAAATGAGAATCCAATGATCACATGTGTTTTCTTACAGAAGCAGCAGCCAGTGAAGTCAGTGATTGGCTACTACCAGCTGACTGGCGTAGTCTCTCATTTGGGAGGCTCCGCAAACTCCGGTAAGTAAATACCGTAAAACACACACATGCAGATGCACAGTACATATAGCATAGGCTGAATCCCAAATCACTCCCTTCTCCTCGGCCCTCAATTTGCGCGTTCACGTGCGCCTCTGCCATATAAACAAGTATCCAGGGTGAAGGCTGGGGATAATAATAATTTGTCGACTGCAAATTGACCTTAAGAAGCCCAAACAGATATTATATTTGACTATTTCCAAACCTTGCTTACATTTGTGTACAATCACGTATATCTTTCCAAAATGAAAATCACCTGGAACTGATGTGCTGGTGTTTTTACAGTCTTTTAACAATTATATATTTTTTTAGTCAGAAAACATGGTGTGGCCAAATAAAATCACCCGTGGGCCAAATTCATCCCACGGGCCGCCAGTTGGGGAACCCTGGTGTAGGGGATAATTAGACCCTCCAATAGCTACTTCGGCTAAGCGAGCAAGGCTGCAGGCTTCAGAGCGAAGTGAAATCCCGACAAGCAATATGTTTAGAGTTCACGCAATTTAATCCAAAGGAATGGAGGGGCATGCCTAATTATATACCACGTGTATTTCTTTATCTCTGATTTCCAAACTTGACACATGTAACAGATAAAATATCTTACAAATGAACTGTTTAACTGTTATAACACACTCCATTACCCACAAGAGCCTGACCCTTGACCTCATGTCTGTCTTCTTTGTGCCACAGGGCACTACATTAGTGACATCTTGAATGCAAGTGTAAACTGGTTCTGCTGTAACGACAGCCAAGTGTCAATGTCCAATGAAGCCACTGTGCTGAGGACCAGAGCCCGGAGTGCTTACCTGCTCTTCTATATGTTCAAGTACTCTCGCCATCTATATTCTTGTGTTGCTATATATGTGTACTGTATGTACAGTAAGTGGTTCCTTTCACCCTTCAGGGCATGGGAGCAGGAGGCCCCAGCACACAGGGCCTAACAGGGCCACCGCCCCAACAGGGGCAGCACCTGGACCAGCCTCCACACACCAAGCTCAGCCTCAAAAGGCCCAGACTAAATACCCTCAACCCAGCTTCAACAGGGGTAGTCCCAGGCCCAGCCTCAACATCCTCATATCTTCCTCAACAGGGGCAGCACCAGGCCCAGCTTCAACACCCCCTGCCCAGCCTCAACAGGGGCAGCAATGGCCCAGGCTCACATCCCCAGCCCAGCCTCAACACCTCCACGTTTGCCCCTCTTCATATTTTTCCCTGACGACATTCCCACTGCTGTGTCTAAAAAAATAAATCACTTGAGGAATCGGACTTCAGACCCCCCCCTCACCCTACAGAAAATGATGACTGGTCTGTCTATCATGCGGCTCAAGGGAGACTTGATCTTCAACACTAGCTTAGAGCATCCTTTTCAGTAGCGTATGTCATAAATATCTGCCCTTGTTTCGACTACTTCGCCGAATGTATAAAGTGCATGTAAAAAAACGAATACAGTATACACACTAAATGTAGTACACATATAAATGTGGTGGATAAAGTGTCTGATTATTTAGAGGGTATAACATCTCTTATATTTGGTTAAGTTTTAAAACCTCCTGTTGTGAAATATACTGTGGTGTATAACCTCTTAATCAGCATGGTCACACTGGATGCACTGCAATATTCAACATTGATCCAGGTCCCCAGGATATCGGGAGATTACTTGTGCATGCCATGCAATTTCAATAAAGAAAAACAAACTTAAAATAATCCAATTGAAGATCATTCTGTTAACCGTTGTAACTCTTTCAGCTCAGGAATCTTTATCGTCTGGTCCTAATAGGAAACGCGACAAAGGGAAGCAGCTGGGCAGCTGATGTTATGGAGCCTTTTAGCCCTCAATCAGGTCTGGAGGTGGAATGACACAAAGATTCAGAGATGCTATGAGTATATTTTGAAGTTACTCTCCAGTTGTATTTACCATTTGAATAAATACAGACATGAAAATGCTGGGCTACGGATATAATCTTGGTTCTCTGAGTAGAGTATCTGAGTAGAGTAATGGGTCACCAAACGACCTATGGGAACTCCTTCCCTTTCACGTGATATGATTGAGATGCTTAATGTCAAAGATGTTTACAGTGATGCCACACCCTTACTGTACCCATGTGACCTGTCACCATAAAAGGGTGTGACGTGACGTACTTTTCTTCACCCACGTACACTTCCCTAAGTATTTATTTTGACAGTGAAGCTACAACTTTTACTTTGGCTCTATACTCCAGCATTTTGGATTTGAGATAGAATGTTTCATATGGGGTGACTAAGGAATGTCACCTTTTATTTAAGGGTAATGAATGGTAAATATTTTGGAGTAATTTTATTGTAAATAAGAATTGAGTATTTTTCCGAACACTTCTACATTAATGTGGATGCTACCATGATTTTGGATTATCATGAATGAATCATGAATAATGATGAGTGAGAAAGAGGATCATACCCCCAAGACATGCTAACCTCTCACCATTATCAATAATAGGGGAGGTTAGCATTTTTTGGGGGGTATGATATTTATACCTCTGTAACTTACTCATCATAATTCACGATTCATTCATGATTATCTTTAATCATGTTATTCTATTCTTATTTACAATAAAGTGACACCAAAATGACACAATACATTATTTACGATTCAAATCTATTACATTTACAGTTCCGTGTAACTACAATGTTGTTGATCCATTCTCAATTTTCCCCTATCAAACCATTAAACTCTTTAACTGTTTACCATTGGCCTCATGGTGAAGTTAGGAAGGAAGCCTGTATCTTTGTAGTGACTAGGTGTATTGATACACCATCCAAAGTGTAATTAATAAGTTCACCACGCTCAATGTGATATTCAATGTCTGCTTCTTTTTTTTTTTTTTACCGTTCTACCAATCGGTGCCATTCTTTGCGAGGCATTGGAAAACCTCCCTGGTGTTTGTGGTGTAATTTGTGTTTGAAAGTCACTGCTCGATTGAGGGACCTTACAGATAATTGTATGTGTGGGGTACATACAGTTGAAGTCGGAAGTTTACATACACCTGAGCCAAATACATTTAAACTCAGTTTTCCCAATTCCTGAAATTTAATCCTAGTAAATATTCCATGTCTTAGGTCAGTTAGGATCACCACTTCATTTTAAGAATGTGAATTGTCAGAATAATAGAGAATGATTTATTTCAGCTTTTATTTCTTTCATCACAGTCCAAGTGGGTCAGAAGTTTACATACACTCAATTAGTATTTGGTAGCATTGCCTTTAAATTGTTTAACTTGGGTCAAATGTTTTGGGTAGCCTTCCACAAGCTTCCCACAATAAGTTGGGTGAATTTTGGCCCATTCCTCCTGACAGAGCTGGTGTAACTGAGTCAGGTTTGTAGGCCTCCTTGCTCGCACACGCCTTTTCAGTTCTGCCCACAAATTTGGAATTGGAAGTATGCTTGGGGTCATTGTCCATTTGGAAGATCCATTTGCGACCAAGCTTTAACTTCCTGACTGATGTCTTGAGATGTTGCTCCAATATATCCACATAATTGTCCTACCTCATGATGCCATCTATTTTGTAAAGTGCACCAGTCCCTCCTTGCAGCAAAGCACCCCCACAACATGTTGCTGTCACCCCCGTGCTTCACGGTTGGGAGGATGTTCTTCGGCTTGCAAGTCTCCCCCTTTTTCCTCCAAACATAACGATGGTCATTATGGCCAAACAATTCTATTTTTGTTTCATCAGACTAGAGGCCATTTCTCCAAAAAGTATGATCTTTGTCCCCATGTGCAGTTGCAAACCGTAGTCTAGCTTTGTCATGGCGGGTTTGGAGCAGTGTCTTCTTCCTTGCTTAGCGGCCTTTCAGGTTATGTTGATATAGTCCTCGTTGTACTGTGGATATAGATACTTTTGCACCTGTTTCCTCCAGCATCTTCACAAGGTCCTTTGCTGTTGTTCTGCGATTGATTTTCACTTTTCACACCAAATTATGTTCATCTCTAGGAGACAGAATGCATCTCCATCCTGAGCGGTATGACGGCTGCGTGGTCCCATGGTGTTTATACTTGCATACTATTGTTTGTACAGATGAACATGGTACCTTCAGGCGTTTGGAAATTACTCCCAAAGATGAACCAGACTTGTGGAGGTCTACATTTTTTTTTCTGAGGTCTTGGCTTATTTCTTGTGGTTTTTCTGTGATGTCAAGCAAAGAGGCCGTGAGTTTGAATGTAGGCCTTGAAATACATCCACAGGTACACCTCCAATTGACTCAAATGATTTCAATTATCCTATCAGAAGCTTCTAAACACATGACATAATTTCTGGAATTTTCCAAGCTGTTTAAAGGCACAGTCAGTGTCTTAGTGTATGTAAACTTCTGACCCACTGGAATTTTGATACAGTGAATTATAAGTGAAATAATCTGTCTGTAAATAATTGTCCGGACCTAATAGGAACACAGCCCTTTAGTCATGCTTAACTCAAGTTCTGCCCTCAACTACGCTGAGTACAGAACGAGCTGTGGAAATGCGTACAGGAGAACCTCTGGCCACTGGTTTGCAAAAGCATCTATCCCTAGTGGCGGTTCATCCTGGGCTTGTAGAGAAAACCATAGGGGACATTGCGCGTTCACCCATGACGCGAACAGGTCCACCTCGGCTCTCCTGAACCGTTCCCCTATTTGGAGAACAACATTGGGGTGCAGTCGTCACTCGTCGTCTCGGGGACCCCCTCGAGACATGAGGTATGCTCCGATATTCTGACAGCCAGATTAGCGAGAATCATATCCAAGGCCAACCTATTCTGCCTGGCCACCCTAGAGGTAACCTCCAACTGTTCTGACATACCAGTAAGTGCACCACGGGAGAAATCCACAAAGCGCTGTTGGTTGTAATAAATGTAATTTATCCATGCAGATTGCTGTGCATCCACTATGGCTGGCCCTACAATAGGCATCAGATGCCAAAACCCATCATTTCTACTCAGGGCTTGGAATTCATGAGGAACCCCCACTGGTACCCCCAACAGGTTGGTGTGTATATCCACCACATCCGCTGTCCAGGGAGCAGTACGTCTATGCCTCCCAAGCACGAATGGATTATTCACAGGTCCCTCTGTTACGGAGCCCAGCAGCTGTTCAGCAGTAAAGTCAATGATGGTTAGTGGTATTATTAAACTGGCCAGAGCACATGTGCCCTGCCAGTTCCCTCTAAGAATGGGTGTTAGAACTCTATTGGGTCCACATATCCACCATACATCAGCTAAACCACTAGTTTGGTTTAGGCCCCCTATTGGCCAGTAGTCATTAATGGTCACATAACTGACACAGTCTGCTGGGGGCAACCGTCCATAGTTCATACCTGTTCCTGTTCCGGTGATGCAGCTGTAGTTTCCCCCGTAGGACTTAACACCCAATGGGGCCCGCTGGGGAGGAAGGGAACACTAGGCTCAAAGAGGTACACAGGGTTGAATTGGGTTTGACTTCATAGAAACCCCTCAGAATACACAACCACCCCTCTCCTTTCCCTAATGCAAATGGGTGTGTTGCCAGAATAGGTCTAGCATGGCTACACAT
This sequence comes from Oncorhynchus tshawytscha, assembly GCF_018296145.1. NCBI lineage: Eukaryota > Metazoa > Chordata > Actinopteri > Salmoniformes > Salmonidae > Oncorhynchus > Oncorhynchus tshawytscha. The sequence goes on from NC_056430.1 coordinate 51,292,138, forward strand.
GACACAATCCTGTCTTTTCAGAGTTCTTGCTGTATATCTCATGTAGGATAACCACAAATTGTCCCTTCCATCGTAACCAGTCTCTGTACCTAGTTGATCGCTATCTGAAAAGTCCCTAACATTAATTACCTGAACGGGGTTTGGCACAGTGGTGGGTGGTGGCAGTCTCGGGTTAGGAGGGGTGGAAGAGGGTGTCTGGTCCTGGCTCATCTGGGACCTCTGTGGTTTTGGCAGCACCTAAATGAAAAACAGGCCCATCGTGTCGGCCCCAGGTCTGTCCTGTCCAAGGGTGTAAGTACCTGCATCAGAGAGCTTAATGGTTTTGATGGTTAGAAGGATTTCATCACCTTTACAAATGTCCCTTCCAGGAGATTTCCAAATCATTGAGAATCTCCCCACCTTAGAGAGATCCCCAATACTATATGGGTAACCTCTCCTCCATTCCCAAAACTTTCCCACATTAGTTATCATGTAGTCCCAATAGGGACACCACTTCCCATTACACAGATAAGTTTGTCGTTGTCTTGCGTAGGACGTCAGAACATTACAGCCTCCTGGGGTGTGTATCGGACAGATATCCCCTATCCTCCTTGCCCCATTTCTCCATGTCCATATCTTACAAGGTGCTGTATAGTGAGCACCTGAGACTCTCCTTCCTCTAGAGTGATAACCATGCTTCCTGTAGTATGGGCTACTAGTCCTACCAGTGTGGTCACCAACAGAAGGTTGTGCCATTCCATATTTTATGGCTGTAACTCACCAAGAGCTTCACCTACTTGATCTGGTGTCCTGCTTGGTTGGTGTTTTGGTGGTACCAGATGTCTCTATGGACCTCTCTTACCCTCAAGGAGTGGCTTGATACTTCCTTGACTTGGAATGGTCCCTTCCCACCTGGGTTGTGTCCACTTCCTCGAGTGCACCTTCACTCTCACCCAGTCACCAACCAGGATGTCCCTGTTCTCATCTGTGGTCTCAACAGCAGGAGTACGGACCTCCACCACCTGTTCGGACAGTCTTTTGACAAGAGAGGTTAGAGCCTGCATGTAGTCTGTGTATCTGACTTTAGCAATGTCTAAACCAGGCAAACTCATGTTATCAGCGGGTGGACCTGGCATTCTCCTTCCTGTCATCAATTCATGTGGAGTAAGATGAATATCTGACCCTGGGGAGTTTCTCATAGACATTAAAGCTAGGGGTAACGCATCTATCCATTTTAGCTTGGTCCCTGCCATTATTTTAGCCATTTTTGGTTTCAGAGTCTGATTGGCCCTCTCCATAAGGCCCTGGGATGGAGGGTGATATACTGACCCAAATTTATGGGTAATCCCTAATGGCTTGCTCCACCTATTTCAGGTGTTTATTGTTGAAGTGAGAACCATTGTCGGACCGGATCATTCGAGGAACTCCGAACCTTGGGATAAGGCCATTTGATAACTGCCTGTGCATCCTCCCTTGCTGTGGGGATAGCTTCCACCCACCTGGTGAACCTATCCACCATTACCAACAGGTATCTTTTCCATTCCACCCGATTGTCTTGTCCCATGTCAGTGAAGTCAATGCACACATCCTGGAACAGTGCATCAGGTACAGGAAAGCTTCCTATTACCGCTCCCAATGAGATTTTGTTGTTGTAGCCTTGGCAGATGTCACAGCTGTCTGAAACTTCCCTTGTCATGTCCTGCATATGAGGGTGCCACCACAATATTTCCAGAGCTTTGGCCACGCTCTTCCAACCCCCATGCGCTTTGTTGTGTTCTTCTCGTATCATTGACCTTAGTAACTTGGTGGGTGCTACCGTCTTTCCAGTGTGTGCCCTCCAGATGCCTTGTTGATCTCTTCTGGCTCCATGCCTATTCCAAACAGTCTGTTCGTATACATCCGTTGCTTCTTGCAGTTGCCTAACTGTATCCATTGTTAGTTCTTCCTGTATTTCTTTTGTCCTTTGTACCATCTGTTGTGCAGTATATCCTCCAGCTTCTTTGGCCGCTTGGTCTGCCCTGTCGTTGCCTTGTCTCACACTGGTGCCTTCTTTACTGTGCCCTTTACATTTCATGATGGACACATTCCTTGGCAGCTGTATCTCTTCAAGTAGTCGTTGCACTTCCTGTTTGTGTTTTATGGGTTCTTTGAGCTGGTCAGGTAGCCCCTCCTCATCCATTGTGGGCCATCTATATGTGCAATGCCATGTGCGTATGCAGAATCTGTGTAGATGTTCACTCTTTTCAATTTGCTCAGTTCCAGAGCTCTGAGTTCAGCCAGCTGGGCTGAGGCCTCAGATGGGTCCAATCTCTTTGATTCTACCACCTCGTGTGTTTCTGTCCCTCCTCCTTGCTTCACCACTGCATAGGATGCTATGTTACCTTCTCCTGGTGTCTGTAACAACAACCGTCCGTAAACAGAGTCTCTGCTGTTCCTTCCAACAGGACATTCTCGAGGTCCATCCTGACCTTTACTTGTTTTGCTGCCCTGTCCTCACAAATGTGCGGTTCTCCGTGTTCCATCCCGTCTGTCATGTTGGTTGCACCTGTAACATAGGTAATGTGTTTTGCTGTGATCATTTTTGTGATGTTTGATTTTCTTTTGCTGGAGAGAGTGAACAATTTTGAGCTAATAAAAGCTGTTACTCCATGATCTGTGTTGATTTCCAGAGGATGTCTCATAACGATATGAGCTGTTTTCCCTATTGCTTTAGACAGAGCAGCAATGTGTCTCGCACAATCAGTTTGGCCACATTCAATGTTGTCCAGTTGTGCACTGTAGTAATGTAACACTCTTCTCTCCCCCTTTTGTTTCTGATAAAGGATGGAATGGACATAGCCATCCTGTTCAGAAACATCCAATCTAAATGGAATGGTGTAGTCAGGTAGGGATAGGGCCTCTGCTTGGGCAAGGGTTTGTTTTAGTGCTATGAACGCAGCTTCGGCATCCAAGTGAGCTTGGCTGTGAGATTCCTGTTACCAGCCTGTCTAAGAATGGCTCTGAGTGGTTCAACTTTCAAGCAGTATTCGGGCACATGAGTCCTGCTATACCCAGTGAGGCCCAGAAAGGACAGCAAGTGTTGCACATTGATGGGTTTAGGGTGCTCCAGAATAGAAGTCCTCTGGGCTGATGACTCTGCCTGTCTTGTCCTGAGAGCACCCTCCCCAGGAATTGTACAGTTCTCCTGCAGCATTGCCCTTTTTCCCGTTTGACCTTATATCCTTTATCTGCCACGTGCTTGAGTAGGAGTTCAGTTGCTCTGTTAGGGTTGCGTAAATTTGAATCTGGTATTAGGATAAATATAACAATGAGTCACCGATTTTATACTATGTATTTTTTATTAGCTAAGTAATAAATGGCAAATGCAACTTTCGTATATACGGGCTCACTGTAATACCACGCAGGGCAGAACAGAGAACTGCCAGGATGTATGTAAACAGTACTCTTTATACTGTGATAGACATAGTTCCAACCCGTCTGTTGGCCTATCACAGTAGAGGCTGGGCGTGGTTTAAACTTGCTCAGCCTATTGCAGGCGCTCAGGTGGGTCCCCGCCTCTTGGCGCTTGTTATATAAATAATTCTAATATCGAGCACTACTAGCAGACCAACACTCTGGTTAAACCGGATGCCCTCAGATAACTCTGGGCCCAGTGTCCTCAGTCAAGTTTAGAGCCTACGTGCAATAACATGATTATCCGAAGGACACACAGCTGCCATCACGCAAATATACTCCCCTGTAAACTACAAAGAGCAGCCTGCAACACTAACAAGCTTAGAAGTGCCAAGCTATCTCACTGACATTGAACCCTACATGCACTCCTGCATAAACAGGAAACACCTGAGCCTAAAGCAGACATTACCAGTCCCTAAATCCACGCTTTCCTCGACACACATACATTTCATGAGCACTGTACACTCACACTATACCCCCTACTGGTCGGGTGCCAAGAGCAAAGGACTTTGCTGTGCACCAATGGGGCTCCTGCCTCTGGCTAGAGCAGGCCCGCCTCCAACTCTTCAGGAAAAGTCAGAAGACCAACACGACGAGACTCCACCTACATTATCCTGTGTATACATTCTGCTGTAAACTCTGGCTGGGCAGCCTAATGATTCTGACTCCTCACAGAGTCACATTGCTTAGGTCCATGCACGATAACGGCAGGACAAAATATTTTTGACTCAATAAATTGCCTTTTTGATACACCTGATTCCACTCTGTCCAGCGTCGTTGTTTTGCATTCCCTCTCCAGTATGTAAACACTAACAAAATGGTAGCAGAGGATGGTTATTCCTGGATTCGATCTATGATAAGTTAGTGTGAGAGGACGAAACAGATCAGCGGCTCAAAATCAGACGGAAGAGTGACCTGTCCACAGCCATTTGTCTTGCCTCAGGAAATCTGATCGGAGCGCTCTACTTAAAAGGTGAGCCTGTTAAATTGAAATCTGCATATTGTATTATAGTCTAAACCAAATTTTGATCAGAAAGTACTGACGTGAGTATGAATCGTTGCCAAATTTTCTTTTACATAAAAACCTAAGGCATTGATCAAGGATATCTTGTTTTGCTCGTTTTTATTTTTATTAATTGGTCTGAGTTATTGAGTTATTATAATGGATAAGTGAATTGTGTTTGACCAATATGCTAGATTCCCCCCGGGATCCGGTTCGTTCATGAAAATCTGCATAGAAAACTGTCCTACTGAATAGGTTGTGTACGAAGTGAAGTGTTGAACCGAGGCTGTGTTCTAGTGTATAATGGATACTGAAGGTGTGAGTTATTTTAATAGGAATGTGTGAATTGTGATTGACCAATGTGTTAAATTCCTTTGGGACCCTATTTGTTCTGAAATCTGCATGGAAAACTGTCCTGATTATATATTTACCAGGTTGTGTATAGAGGTGAAGTTAAATAAGAGGCTGTGTTATAGCACGTAATGGACACAATTATGGATGTTGGAATTTCAATGTGAATTTCGTATGAATGAATGTAGTATTGAGAAAACATATGAACCAGAGTTAACGTTCCATGATTTTGAGACCGGGGAAATTAAATTGAGAGAAACGTTTGTCGCGGAGTAACCGCTAGGTTGAGATACGTAACTGGGCTATTATGCACACGTGCTGATAGACAAAGCTACCTTAGTAGTCGAATCGCCGTGCAACTTTGATTGACAGCCGCCGGCCTCAAACACTGATTTTCGCTTTTTTCATTCCTGTTGATATTGCCTAAAGTTTAAAATTGTTCTGACAATTGTTATAGAATCGCTGGAATTTACTGATATAAGTTCATAAAGGAAGTTACTGAATTATTTACAGAAAGTATTTAAATAAATCGCAGAACAATTTTTTAAAGTTCTTCTATTTTTCGATATTTCCTAAAGAGATTATTCTGACAAATGTTATAGAACCGCTTGAATTTGCTAACATATTGTCCCAAGAGGGGATTGCTAAATTATTTCTTTTAAGTATTTAAATAATTAGCTGAACAATTTTTTATTTTTTTTATTGTCTGTTTTTTCATATTTCCTAAAGTACTAGAATTATTCTGACGATTGTTATAGAATTGCCTAAATTTACTGATACATCGTTCCAAAAGGAAATCGACGATTCATTTCTAGAAAATACCTAAATAAATCGCTGAACAAATTCAAATAAACTACCGGAGAAACACACACGTAGCTGTAATCACATACCGATAGAACCTTTGAATACGAGGGTGGGGTACAAGAGTTGAGTCTGTCCCGATACCGCAAATACATCCTTGGTTTCAACCAAGGACGGGCTAAGTATACAAAGATGGAAATAAACACATATTACACAGGACATAGTACAGGACTGACTCAAACCTAGAGGACACATTTCAGACATTACCAAATGAGCTAGAACAGGAATTAGGAGCCAAATAAGACCTTTTTTCAGATAATCACTGCCTTAGTTATATCTTGCCTAACCGCGTTAATAATTACCTTAGCAGTTCACGTAATTATTTTGTGATAACATGTCTGGCCCAAATACACCCAAACTCAAGTTCAATGAATACTTAGAACAGCACATGACTGATAGAGCGGGAGGAAAGGAACAGTACAGGAAAGTGAACGAAGTATGGGAGGTGATAAGGGTAAAATGGACACAAGCAGGTTACTTTAGCGGGAGACCTCCTACAGGGGGGAACTCCAAATTATGCAGAGAGAGCTAGAGGAAGCAAGAGCAAGTGAGACTGAGAGGAACAAGATATACATGTTCAAAACGAAGGGGACAAGAGAGAGAGAGAGCAGAACCTCCGCCATACAGATTGTGTGTGAGCAACCCCCCACCACCCCAATATCCTCCCCCACAGCAGTATATCCTGCAACAGCAACAGCCACAACAGGGCCCCTACACTGGACCATACAGAGGGGGAAACTACCAGTGTTATAACTGCGGAATTCCCGGTCACTTTGCCAGAGATTGCAGGAAACCACTCTCCCCGCAGCAACTGCAATGGAGAGAAAGAGGACGTGGAGGGGAACCAGGAAGAGGAAGAGGAGGACCCTCTCCTAATCACATGCAGCAGAAACAGCAAGATTACAACCAACCACAGTTCCAAAGTATGGCAGGGAACACCATGCCCTGGCCATAAAGATGCCCACCACCCACGGCAGGAGAAGGGAGACAACATTTTCAACAGCACACTGAACCAACAATGATGTGCGAAGTTGAGGGTGTCCCCCATCAGTTCCTGGTAGACACAGGATGCACCTATTCTGCTATCAAGTTCCCCCAAATCCTGTCATCTGATTCCATATACGTTGACGATCTACTACTAGGCGCTCCTACATCTAACCTCTGCCTACAAATAACAAAAACACTGCCAGACTTCCTAGCCACCAAGGGCTACAAGGTCAAACTGAGACCAGACCTGAAGAATGAACCACTGACCAATCCCGACCAATGGCTGTACACTGATGGCTGCTGCTACAAAGGAGAAGGAGGAAACATAGCAGCCTATCAAATCAAATCAAATTTTATTTGTCACATACACATGGCTATGTGACAAATAGCAACTCCCAGACGGCTCACACGTCACCCTTGAATCAGCCATCATCCCTCAACCAGCACCTGCCCAATTAGCTGAAATCATCGGATTGACGCAGGCCCTCATCAGAGGAAAAGGAAAGACTGTGAATATCTATACAGACTCAGCCTATGCCCATGGAGCAGTCCACACAAATGGACCCAGAACTTTTAAGAGAAGCACATGGCCCCACACACACGAAGGCAACTAAAGACCCTTCAAAAGGTCTCGCACATCTGGTGGCACCCTCACATGAAAATATGACAGATTTTTTAATTTTTTTTATGACGATGACTTATTTTATGACGAATGCAATGTTTGTGACAGCCACAACCCAAAGAAACCATATCAAACACCAATGGGCTCATACTTAGTACCTAATGCATGTTTTCAGGACATTAGTATAGACTACACCGACATGGGCCCCGACAATGTATCTAAAGGCAAACGCTATCTCCTAGTTATGGTAGATAGGTTCTCCAAATGGGTAGAAGCAATACTACCAGCGAAGGGGGATGCTAGTTCAGTCGTTAAGTGGTGTTGATGAATAGGTATATGAGAAACGAGACCAAGTCGAGACGCTGGACAAGGCGGATACGGTATAGTAAAGGCCGTTTATTCAAAGTAATGATATCTGGCAATTACGTGCACGGCTCCGTTTCGTCAAGTTCTCAAGCGAACCATTGGAAAGAAAAAAAAGAGGCAGTTCACAATTGTACAGGTCATTTTATACATTGAAATGACGTAGGTAGATTCTGGTAGTCCTGGCTCCTAGTAGGTTGTTCGTAGATGATAGACAGTCTCCTCCAGACTGGTGTCAGTATCCCATTGGTTCTCGACAGAGTTCTTTGTCTTTGGAGCCCATCCAAAAGGGGAGGGGCTGCGTGTGTGTGTGGGTGTGTGCGTTCCTGTCTGGCCCTACCATGTTTTACTGTGAAAATACATTGCTATATGTTGTCTCAGTTATAGCAATGCAATAGCAGTAAGCTGGTCATTTGCATAGGAAATAGCACTTCATTACAGTGGCTACAAACCAAACTAATACCCAGGTATGGCATCCCAAGACAAATCAAATTTGACAAATGGCTCACATTTAACAAACACCTGAGACAGGTGGAAGAAAGATTTGGCATAACACACAGATTTGGTTCTGTGTACCACTCCCGGTCCCAAAATCTGGTGGAACGTTAAACCAAAAGCTGAAAGCTAAGATAGCAAAAGTGTCTGGAAGAGTCATGCCTGGTCCACCAAGGGAGGGAGGTCATATGCCCGCTCTTGATGAACAACAAATTGTAATGTCTAATTATGTGAAAAAACTGACGGTTCTCTCTGCAGCACTCTCTACCCAGGTTCACAAGGTCCAGGACGGGGAGCTGCCGGGGGACACGCCACTACTGAAGGTAAATGTTGGTGACTGGGTGAGGGTTAAAGTCCACAAGAGAAAGTGGCTGGAACCCAGGTGGACTGGACCGTACGAAGTGAAGGAGGTTACTTCCCACTCAGTCCAGGTCAAAGGTAAATCAGGCGCACCTTGGCACCACCTTACACATTGCACTCCAGCCCCAATTCCTTCTAGAACACTGACTGAAGTCAGAGCTGATTTGAACAGCCTAAATGTGATTCCAAATGAAGATATTCCTGACTCAGGTAATGGGGGCATCAAACCCCTCTAACCCTGATAAAGGAACCTCGCCCAGTTAGAGGGACATTTCTCCCTCCCTGGGTGAGGCTAGGAATATCTGAACCACTGTTTGTGATATTCCTACTGATATTTGGGGTGTCCCTGGGCACTTTCACATGGTTAATAGAAGTAGTGGGTATAGTAGTGTTTTTTTTTGGCATCAAATCAAATCAAATTAATTTATATTAGCCCTTCGTACATCAGCTGATATCTCAAAGTGCTGTACAGAAACCCAGCCTAAAACCCCAAACAGCAAGCAATGCAGGTGTAGAAGCACGGTTGTCAAGTTAATTTAGGAAAATCGCAATAAGCAAGCTAACTTTAGGGGTGTTTTGACATAAGTATGACACTTTAATTCGTGTTTAATTATTTAGGGACTCCTGAGAAAACCAGCAAACCAAATCAAATCAAATCAAATTTTATGGTTAGCAGATGTTAATGCGAGTGTAGCGAAATGCTTGTGCTTCTAGTTCCGACAATGCAGTAATAACCAACAAGTAATCTAACTAACAATTCCAAAACTACTGTCTTATACACAGTGTAAGGGGATAAAGAATATGTACATAAGGATATATGAATGAGTGATGGTACAGAGCAGCATAGGCAAGATACAGTAGCTGGTATCGAGTACAGTATATACATATGAGATGAGTATGTAAACAAAGTGGCATAGTTAAAGTGGCTAGTGATATATTTACATCATTTCCCATCAATTCCCATTATTAAAGTGGCTGGAGTTGAGTCAGTGTCAGTGTGTTGGCAGCAGCCACTCAATGTTAGTGGTGGCTGTTTAACAGTCTGATGGCCTTGAGATAGAAGCTGTTTTTCAGTCTCTCGGTCCCAGCTTTGATGCACCTGTACGGACCTCGCCTTCTGGATGATAGCGGGGTGAACAGGCAGTGGCTCGGGTGGTTGATGTCCTTGATGATCTTTATGGCCTTCCTGTAACATTGGGTGGTGTAGGTGTCCTGGAGGGCAGGTAGTTTGCCCCCGGTGATGCGTTGTGCAGACCTCACTACCCTCTGGAGAGCCTTACGGTTGAGGGCGGAGCAGTTGCCGTACCAGGCGGTGATACAGCCCGCCAGGATGCTCTCGATTGTGCATCTGTAGAAGTTTGTGAGTGCTTTTGGTGACAAGCCGAATTTCTTCAGCCTCCTGAGGTTGAAGAGGCGCTGCTGCGCCTTCTTCACGATGCTGTCTGTGTGAGTGGACCAATTCAGTTTGTCTGTGATGTGTATGCCGAGGAACTTAAAACTTGCTACCCTCTCCACTACTGTTCCATCGATGTGGATAGGGGGGTGTTCCCTCTGCTGTTTCCTGAAGTCCACAATCATCTCCTTAGTTTTGTTGACGTTGAGTGTGAGGTTGTCGTCTTGTGAAAAAGTGGATGTAAAGAATCTAGCTAATGTTGGGAGATGACCAATCACAGGGGTTGGTGTAGGGTCCTGCCAGAAGTTTAGTTGATTGCTAGAAGTTTAGTTGATTGATGAATCAATGTTTGTTGTTTCTACATGAGTCCATCGCTAGCTTTAACCAGAAGAATGGAGGAGAAATTGATTATTGCTGTGGTGGGGATCCCAGAACTCTATGATGTGACTGACTTTTAAAGTAGAAACAAACAAATAAAAATGCAGAGTGAAGGAAATGTGGCAGAAGTCATTGGTGTCCCTGGTGGGTTTCATAAAATAACGTTTATGTGTCAATATTAAATATAATGTCAATATTAGCTAGCTATAAACCTTCCCAGAAAACATGACTGAGCTTTGGTGCTGAGATAGCCCAAAATCAGCCATCAGCGGCCCCTCGCGGTCGAGAACATTCCAGGATCGATCCCGCAACTCACTGAAGATGTACGCGAGCCGTGTTTAAATGTGAATGGTTTTTAATGAGGGAATGGTCGACTTCACAAACTGACAGGTAAGCAATCGGCTCAGCCATAACATTTGTTAACATTAATTGTTTTGCGATTTTTTAAAACTCAGTAAACGGGTAAGCTACCTAGACTAAATGGTTTGAATATTTTACCGATGGTCACATTGTTTGTCTGGCCAACAAAACTAATTTAGCAAGAGCTAGAAGTTATTTAATGTTGACTTTGTAGCCGTTTTACAAAAGTAAGTCTTGTCAGCGAATTCGCTGTTTCAACGCACAAATATGTATTTTAAAGTTAAACCGCCACCATAGGTCAAATCTTTCACTTACCCAAGGTTAACTTCTGTTTATAGCCATTATGATGTTAGCTTAGGTTAGCGCGTTAGCCACGCTAGCTCACATTTAGCATAAACATATTACAAAGTATAAATTGACTAAGATCACTTTGTAATATCTAAGTCGTTAGCTAAGTAACATCTATTAAAGGGAGCATAACTAACTTGAGATGAAAATGTGCAAGGGAGTAAGCTTATACATCTATGTACTAGGTTGCTATTTTAAGGTTACTGGTTTTGGACTAACATTACCACAGTCTAGCATCTAGATGTGTGCACTTCTAACTCAAAACTTTTCTCTGGTGATATTCAATAGTTAGCTAGCTAATATGGATACAGTAAAATTGTAAATTTAATGTGTAACTGCGTAACTTTTGCAAGACAAGTAACTTTACTCTATCAAATGATGTGTCCATAATTTAGCTGTACCATATCCCATATACTTAACCCACATTCTTCACTTCAAGTATATGGTTCAAGTCTTTTTTCCCACTGATTTGCTTAAACCTACACTGAACAAAAGCCTCAGAGTAAAGGTCAGTCAACCTCTGAATTTAGTCAGTTTATCTGTAGCATAATTGACTTGTAGTAGTAGTGGCTGTCCAAAGGCAGTTAGGTCTGGCAGAAGTTATTGGACGAAACAAAAGCGCACATTAAGAATACTCCAATCGTTTGCCAATTCATCATCTTCACTAGAGGATATTAATGATTCTCAAGTGTTAGAAGACGTTAATCCGGAATAGAATCTCCACGAGGAGCCTAATCATGAAGAAGATGATGTGTATCTGCACTGCTTAATTGATGATATTGGGAATTTTCCAGTACGGGTGTGACATCTTAGATTAAAATAAGTTAACTTTATGTGTGTCTAGGTCATTAGGCACCATTAGACATGCATCTGTCTTGGGAGTGGGCATGCCTGTTTATTTTTGTACCATTGCTATGGCCTAATATTTACTGTTGCAATGGTTACACCTATTGGGAATTTTCCAATACATGTGTGCCCATTATACATCTTAAGAGAAATCAGCAGAATAAGTGCACTCTATATGTGTGTCTAGGTCATTAGACACCATTAGACATGGACCTGTCTTGGGAGTGGGCATGTCTGTTTATTCTTGTACCATTGCTATGGCCTAATGTTTCTATGCCCTAATGTAAAACCAAACTAAAATTAGTGCAAGGCAAAAAGATATTGGTGGCTAAATGCCAGATGGGATGAATCATTAACATAAAAGGAGTTACTATGTGTGTGATGTAAGGATGAAACCTGTATAAAAAGTGTGCCAAAGCTCGGCATCTGTTACTTTGTAATAAAGTATATTTGAAATCACCAGTTCCATTATTTGAGAAAAACTATTGACTGAATATTTCCACGACAATGAAAATCTTGTTGGTGATGATACTCATGAGACAAGTGACAACTTTGATGAGGAAGGTAATAATTCTGAAGTTATGTAAGGTGTTGTGTGAGTGGACATTGAGAAAAGATATACACACAGAACACCCTCTCAGATCTTCTTGGTGTGCTGTAGGAATTCCATCCAAATCGACCAAAGCAAGCTTGTACTGTCCTACAAATGGAAAAAATAGAATCCAACATTCAAACCATTAAGGTTGCCGAGTATTTCTATTTTGGTCAGTGTCAGGGTTTACCAGATTTGGACCCAGAAGCAGACCAGGACAAGGTGAGTAAGAAGATGGTGTGTATTTATTAATTAATGAGAACGTGGAGGTAGATAGTTCCGGGTGGAGGAGCGGGCAGCAGAGGTGGGTTGATGGGAGTGGGTAGGCAGATCCAATGGATAACAACACACTGGCGACGAGCAGACATGGATGGGGTATGGGTTCCGGGTGAATGGCTGTAGACAATCAAACGGCGGTAAGTTAAAGGCAAGCAAGACGTACAAAACAATAAAACAAAACAAAACAAACTCTATAAACTGGAGGCTGGTTCGTGGGCACAACATACTGTTCATGGCTAACGATCCGGCAGGGAATGGATGTCAGGTCAGAGCTTTTGAAGGGGAGAGGTGATGATCAGGACAGGTGTGCAGATTACTGATGGGATACAGGTGTGGGTGAACATGATCTCCCAACAAGCTAATTCGCCCGGCAACCAGACAGGGTGCGTTCCAGGACACCGGAAACACACTCCATGACAGAAACACAGGCAAACACAGACTCAGGAAGCGGGATTCGTGACAGTCAGAGGTGGAAGTAATGAATTAAAGGCTACTCACGTTCCTGTAATTGAGTAGCTTTTCTGTGTACTTGTATTTGTTTGAGTATTTTTCAAAGGATGTACTTTTACAGTAAAAAAGTACTTAAGTACATTTTGAAAACCATTTGTTAGAGTACAATCTAGAAAAAGGATACACATCATGGCAAGCACATAAAGTTTGCGACTTTTGTAGCAGCTAGAACTGTCCTACATCGTGGAGCTCCGCACCATAGGGGAGCTCTGCTCCTAGTGGTTTACCCCGCTGCCTAGGCAACTAATAGCCTGAGGTGTCCCTATATAAGGAGACGCTTCCCCTCAATCAGCCTCCCATTATCTTCAGCGACAGGACTGGACTGAAGAAGCCTAGAAGAGAAGAGATCTCAGGACGAACCAGTCGTCGATATCCTGTTGTTGACGTCGTCCTTCAATGAGCACACCTTTTCCACCCCCAAAAGCTGTTTTAAGAGCTCAGTGTTGCTGCTCCACTATGGCGGCTTTGGACCAGCACAAACTATGTTTTGTGTGCTTAGGTTCAAAGCACGCTAGGGGCGGCCTCACAGATCCCCCGGAATGCTCTAGCTGTTCACTCCTTTCTTTAAAGGAGAGGAAACAGTGATGGGCATTTTTCAGTGAGGATTTCCCTCTAGAGGACGCCATGTCTATGATAGCCTCAGACTCTGAGGCGTCATATGATGACGGCTCCTCTAGAGAGGATGAGGATGTTGGGAAGTGTCAAGGTTTTTCTCCGAAAGAATCCAGTCTACTGACCGAGGCTGAAAAGACCCCCCTCCCTAGGGAGAGAGCATTTTCTCATCCTTATGCGAGGAGGAGATTGTTGGTGTTCACATACTGGAGAGGGAGTGCAAAACAACGACGCTGGACAGAGTGGAATCAGGTGTAGCAAAAGGGCAGTTTATTTAAAGTCAGAGATATCTTGTCCTGCAGTTGAGCGTGCACGGACCTAAAAATATGGCTCTGTCAGGAGTCAGCTAATTAGGCTGCTTTAGACAGAGTTTGCAGCAGAATGTATAAACAGAATAATGTAGGTGGAGTCTCGTCGTGTTGGTCTTCTGACTGGTCCTGAAGAGTTGGAGGCGGGCCTGCTCTAGCCAGAGCAGGAGCCCCATTGGTGCACAGCAGAGTCCTCTGCTCTTGGCACCCGACCAGTAGAGGGGGGTGGAGTGTGAGTGTACGTGCGTATGAGATGTCTGTGTGTCAAGGAAGCGTGAGATAAGGGGAACTGGCAGTGACTGCTTTAGGCTCAGGTGTTTCCTGTCTTTGCAGGAGTGCATGCAAGGATCAATGTCAGTGAAATAGTTTGGCACTCTAAGCTCGTTAGTGTTGCAGGATGTTCTTTGTAATTTACAGGGGAGTATATTTGAGTGATGGCAGCCATGTGTCCTTCGGATAATCATGTTATTGCACGTAGGCTCTAAACTTGACTGAGGACACTGGGCCCAGAGTTATCTGAGGACATCCGGTTTAACCAGAGCGTTGGCCAGCTAGTAATGCTTGATATTTGATTATTTATATAACAGATGGGCTCTGAATTTTCAACAGCCTCCTCCTATGCAGTGGCCTCTCTGCACTCTGATTTTACAGGGCTCATTGAGCGGGCTACAAGCAGGCTGGAAATTACACTGCCCTCCATTCCCTCCGTTTCGGAAGTGGATTTGATGTTTGGCGGCACCTATTCCAGACCAAGACGGGCAGCGGTACTTTTGGCACCGACCATGCCCTCGTTCGTCAAATATGTGGAGGGTGCATGGGAAACGTCTTTGACGGCCAGAGCGCTGGTAAAGGCGTATATCCCGTTCGCTAACGTTGACGGAGAACGGCCTCAAGAGATCCCTAGGCCGCACTAGCACCTCGTGCCAGGTTCGAGCACTTGGCCGTCTGCCAAGAGACCCACATTACCGACGACTAAGGACAGCCTCACAGCAGAGCTGGCTGAGAAGTCCTTTGTTCTAAGTACACAAGCTGTAGCAGCAGCTAATAATATTGCCCTCTTGGCAGCCTCTCTTCCTCTCACCACTCTGTGTGCAAAGCAGCCCATTGTGGAGCTGAGCACACACAGAGGGACACTGTGAGTGGGAATGACGAGAGGAAAGCAAGACGGATGCTCGTAACGAGCCGTCATGCTATACCTCATAAAAACCCAACACTACACACACTGAGGAGTGAAGTAGATATGGGTTTTAATAGCAGCATGCGTACACAGCCCCATAGTGGGCTGATGAAGCAATCACTGTTGGGAGACGGCGCACTAATTCAGGCCGGCGCCTCAATTAGTTTAGCGTAGACCCGTGTTGAGTTCACGGAGGGCTGGAACCACAAGGTTACATGTATAACCGAAGTGTCGGCGCCCCCGATTCTCACAGAACGCGTTAGTGTTCCCTCCCCCTTTCAAAGGGGGCCCACCTCGGGCTGTCCCACTACTTCAGTGTTGGGAGACAGCGGCGGCTTGGGCCATAGAGGAATACAGGTCCTTCCTATTGTCTGTACAACAGCTTTGTGGCTTTCCCGCTCTCAGAACACTGGCAGCGAACCCTCTCCTCCTGGCTAAGTCGGACGTTGGAGAAGGGTTATGCCATTCAATTCCATCGAACCCCACCCCCGTTCTCGGGTGTGGTGGAGACGGTGATGAAGATGCCAGAGAAAGTAGCCACTCTTGTGAAAGAGATTACGAAACTTTTGGCGAAGGAGGCGGTCACAGTAGTTAAAAATGATGGGGGGAATGAGGCCGATATTGGATTTACGCACTCTCAACAAGAGCGTAGCCAAACAGCCTTTCCGAATGCTCACAAAAAAACGTCTACTGGAATGTATTCACAACAGATACTTTTGTGTAAGCATAGATCTAAAGGACGCATACTTTCATGTGCCGGTACTTCCGCGTCACAGGAAGTTTCTGCGTTTCGCCTTTCAAGGGGTGGCGTACGAGTACGCGAGAATGCCATTCGGGTACGCTCTGGTTCCTCGCATGTTTTCCAAATGTGTGGAGAAGGCATTGGAGCCATTGTGCCATCAAGGGATAAGGCTATTAGCCTACCTAGACGACCTACTGGTTTTGGCCCCGTCAGCAGAGCTGGCAATCACACACACGACACAGACAGTGATTCACCTCACACGTCTGGGGTTCGCTGTGAATTGGAAAAAGAGTGCGCCTTGGCCCAGTCAGCAGATTGTCTATCTGGGGTTACAGATAGACACTGACTATGAGGGCGCGAATTTCGGATCCTCGACGGGCTGCCTTGTTGATCACATGGTGACAGTTGATTCCGTCATTACACTTTTGGGTCTCATGTCGTCTGCCCACTCCGTGGTTACGCTGGGTCTTTGCATATGCGCAAAACAGAGCGAAGGTTTGCTCAACTACGACTGGACCCAGTGAGGCACCGTCGTCTCGCTCAGAGCGGATCTAAACTATTGGAGAGACCCATGCGTAATGGCACAAGGGGTCGCAATAGGCAGAGTGTCATCCTACGTTCCAGTGTTCACAGATGCTTGTCTGACTGGATGGGGAGGGACATGTCAGGCTCGGGCAGGCGGAGGCGTGTGGTCCCAATCGGGACGTCACATCAACCTCCTGGAATTGGAAACGGTTCTGACCCACTTCATGTCCACCCTACGGGGACACGACCTGCTGGTCTGGTCAGACAACAGGACGACATTAGCCTATATAAATCGCCAAGGGGGAGACGGCGCACTAATTCAGGTCGGCGCCCCCGATTCAGGTCTCCTGCACTCCACCGGTTGGTGAAGGAATTGTGGCTGTGGGCTCTTTTTTAACAGAAGAGAGAGAGAGAGAGAGAGATGTGCAACATGACCTTTGTTTGACACTGTGTCATTGTTTTTTATTTATTTTACTAGGCAAGTCAGTTAAGAACAAATTCTTATTTTCAATGACGGCCTAGGAACAAATCTGTCGTTCTGCCCCTGTTCAGGGGCAGAACGACAGATTTGTAACCTTGTCAGCTCGGGAATTCGAACTTGCAACCTTTCGGTTACTGGCCCAACGCTCTAACCACTAGGCTATCCTGCCGTGCTGGGAAATAGCACTGTAACCTAGTGTTACTTGACTATTATTCCGGTCACTAAAGTTGAGGGAATATTGAGGCATCATATATCTGCTGAGGCAGAATAGTGGGCCTATATTCTATCGTCTGCCCACAAATCATTGGCTCTGCCTATGGATTGAGTGTGGTGGGTTACACTGAGAAAGCAGTGAGCATGTCTTCTAAATTGGTTCAGCCTGTACTCTGACGTTAAGGCTAGAATTAAGGCGGGAAAACACAGGATTAATGGGCAGGGTTTCCATCAGGTCCATTTTTTCCTTTATTAGAAGGACTACAGGACATGACTCCTGGCTGAATGGCACAGTTGAGTCATGTGTTATATCTTGCTGAGGCTGCACTTGGCACAGAACCCGTAGAGCCACAGAAATAGTCCAAATGGACAGACATGTTTTCGACTAAGACAGGTGCATGCATGTAGGACCCTAGCAACAGTCTTTGGTACCTTAGAGAAATAACCAGACATGTCATCCTGCTAACTCCTCTGAAAGGGACACCCATGTTCTGGAAAAGACCCAAGAGGTGTAACCATAGCAACAATACATAGTAGGCCATAACACAGTTACAATAACCAGTCGTGCCCAAACCCCCCAGACAGGTGCATGTCTAATATTGTCAAATGACCCAGAGCACATAGATAGAGCGCTCCCATCTTACTAACTCTTCTACAATTAATAATTGACACACATGGTCTGGAAAATTCTCAATAACTTGAACCTCAAGGACTAGGCTGATACTGTGCTGTTACGTATCTCTACACAGACAGCCTTCGAGACAAAGTAGTTCCAGTGTTCTCTCTCTCCACCTTTCTGTCCCTACTCTTTCTCCATTGACCTCTACTGTGTAGCAACATCTCAGATTTGCTTGTGCTCCCCTTTCTCTCTTTCACCCGTCTTGTCTGACGCTTCGATCACCCCGACAGCGTCATTGCATTTTGGTACACCAGAATTACATTAATTTCCAATAAAACGCTGCATTTGCCTTGCAGCTTTGCGTTGCAGAAATTGTTGCAGTGCGTTCAGCGTGGTGCATATGTTGGATCTATCGAACATATGCGTCAAACTGTATACGTAGATGGCTTGCCAGAAATGGTAGCAAAAGGTGAAAGTTGAACTTTTGTTGCAAACATATCCAGATGATGCTGCGTACTATTTTGTGCAATGACGCTGTCGGTGTGTTCGAAGCGAGTGTGTAGTTAGCTCCTCCCATTAGAGTCTCTCAGTCTGTTAGAGTGCAGGTATGGGGGGGTGATAAGAGACATGTACAACCGTGTAGCTGTTGCCTAGCATTGAACGTCTGACTGACATGACATGATACCAATGCCTTACTAACGTCTGCATGACACCTGCGTCACGTGTCTGACTGACATGACATGTTACCAACGCCTGCGCCACGTGTTAGTGAAAGTCAGAAACATACAATCTTTGCAGTGCAAGCAGCATTCCAACGTAGGTACCTTGAACTATAGTGTAGCTTATGGCTTGTGTATTTCCTGTTATCGCCAATGGCCTAGAAAAGATGATGTCCAATCTATAGGTAATCTGTCTTTCCCTCAACACCTCATGGCATGGTATGTTATGTTATCTTATCTCGCCATCTACAGATCTTTATGTTGTTAGGCAATCACAAACTGTGTTGTTACTAATTCCCAGTAGCCTATCAGACAACCGATAAGAGTTGTGCCCATGGCTTTCAGTCAAATAGATGAGTTCATAGATGCTATGAGGATCCTTGGGATGTCCCTTGAGTCGAATAGAGCAGTTCATAGACTTTTCCAGAGGGTCCGTACAATTCGGCATCCTTGGGATGTCCCTATCTCTATTTAGTATAAATGTAAAATGGTTAAGTTTAGTGTTGGTTTAGGGTAGGGACGTCCCAAGGAATCCGGATAGTAGTGACCGTTCATTGAGTGAGAGACTGGTATGGTATTTGAGAGCTCGGCAGTGACACATACATTAATTTGTTAGTCGCGGCAGAAGCGATTTTAGTTTCCTTAGAGAAAAATAATTACCAAGATGTACTTGATCCAAATGAGGAGTAAGTGGGCTATATTTAAGTTGTGATACCGTTAGGAAATATTTAGGCCTACTGTGTTAAGGCAAATTTGGTTTATTTGAAAATAATATTTTTTGGTTGATAACGTATTGTCGAAAGATGTAGGCAATATTATTTAGTGAGGAGTTCATATGACTTAGCAGAGGGTCCATGCTATTCGGTAGCCTTGGGATGTCCCTATCTATCAAGTACAAATGTAAAAGAGATAAGTTTAGTGTTAGTTTAGGGTTCTGGGTAAGCATGTCTCAAGGAATCCGGATAGCAGTGACTGTTCAGAGTGAGCCTAGCCTTTTGTTTTGTTAATCCACCTGTCGTGTCAGATTTTGAAATTATGCTTTTCAGCGAAAGCAATCCAAGCGTTTGTGTAAGTTTATCGATCGCATGACAAAACATTAAGTACACTTAGCATCAGGAAGCTTGGTCATGAAAATCAGAAAAGCAATCAAATTAATAGTTTACCTTTGATGATCTTCAGATGTTTTCACTCATGAGACTCCCAGTTACACAACAAATGTTCCGTTTGTTCCATAAAGATTATTTTTATATCCAAAATACCTCAGTTTGTTCGTCGCGTAATGTTCAGAAATCCACAGGAAAGAGCGGCCACGACAACGCAGACAAATTCAAAATAGTTTCCATAATGTCCACAGAAACATGTCAAAACGTTTTTTATAATCAATCCTCAGGTTGTTTTTAAAATATATAATCGATAATATATCAACCGCAAATGTCTTTCACAGTAGGAGAGGGGGAAACAATGGCTGTCCAAACTCTGTTGCGCGAGCAAAACTCATGTGACCACTTGACGCGATGTTATCGTTCCGGCTCATTTTTCTAAATAAAAGCCTGAAACTATGTCTGAAGACTGTTGACACCTTGAGGAAGCGATAGGAAAAGGAATCTGGTTCATATCCCTTTAAATCCAGCAAAGGGAGGCTATGGAACATTGAGTTTTCAAAATAGAAGCCACTTCCTGTTTTGATTTTCCTCAGGGTTTCGCCTGCAATATCAGTTCTGTTATACTCACAGACAATATTTTGACAGTTTTGGAAACTTTAGAGTGTTTTCTATCCAATACTAATAATAATATGCATATATTAGCAACTGAGACTGAAGAGCTGGCCATTTAAAATGGGCACCTTTTCATCCAAGCTACTCAATACTGCCCCTGCAGGCGTAAAGTTAATATTATGATGTTTCCATTCAGAGAAAAATTGTCAGTTTGTAAATTCAGACCATTTCACTCTTGGAGTGGACGTGCAGGCCGAGGAGTAGGGTTGATTTGAGCGTTCTGGCCTTGCAAGGCAGTCAAGCTTGCCATCGTTTTGAAGTAATCGCAAAAACAACAGGCCTTATTTTAGTGCATTTTTCACCCTGCCAGCTCCTGTTAGTTCTATTGAGCACCATAGCACCAACTCGCCTTCCGAATGTTCTATTCCTAGCGTATTGTTCAACGTCACAATGCCTGCTTCGCTATTGTTGACAATGAGACCTGCTCATGTTGTTTTATAGTTAAAATGTAAACAACAATAATAATATTGGAACTCGGTTGTTTTCCCATTGTTTCCTATGGGGGAAATATAGGCATGTCTGTCTATTTCGCCAAATATCTCACAATGTGTATATTTAGCTTTTTTTTCAAGTCAGGTGCTAGCTAGTTAGCAGGGTGCGAGCTGATAGCGTTTTAATCGTGACATCACTAGCTCTGAGACCTTGAAGTAGTTGTTCCCCTTGTCTGCAAGGGCAGTGATGCCAATTTAGCAATTTTGTTGCTAGATTTAGCAACTTTTCAGACTACCCTGGCAACTTTTTTTTTCAAACAGCACCTAGCAACAAATTTAGCTACTTTTAAAAATGTATTTGGAACTTTTAGCAACTTTTGAAAAGTGACTCAAACGCTAAAATGCACGCATTTTCCCTCTAAATGACACAAAAACGATTTTCTCTGTCACACACTCAGTCACAACACAACACACGTGCCTGGCTGCAAAAGTGCATTGTGAGTGATGTCAGCAGCAGGCGCTCAGCTCTTGCACAGGCAGCAGCAGCAATTTCAGCAAATTGCAAATCATTGTTGGCTGACTGCAGCAGCAGTAGTAGTAGTACGGGTTCGACGAGCCAAACCCAATGAATATAGTTGGTCACGAATGTTTGATCTTGTACAGGACTTACAACATCAATCAACATGCCCCAATCAAACATGTACAGCCAAAAGTACAGAAAAGAGTGGGAGTCTGTGTAATATTCATATGTATAAACATACTGAATTGTAATTGGATGCATTTTACCGCTATATCATACTGTGCTATGATTGGTTAAGACCACCCAAATGGTTAAGTCATGGTCAGTTTGATCCTGGTTGGCGATACGTGAACATGCCTGTTATAGCTAGCTAATAAAGAGCTACGTTAAGAAATATCCTGTAGTACTGCATTTGATTATTTTGTACAAAGTGTGCAAAACAAGACATGTTGTCAGAGTAAAAGGTCTTACAATATGGATTTTTCTGGAGTTCCTTCACATCGAATGGACTGGCAGTCTACAAACTTACCCGATGCATGGCAAGTACAAACAGCATGTGGAGCTAATGTTGCAGCTACTTGCTCCTCTGGATCGGTGAAAAAAGGAGAGATATTTACAACACATGGACACTTACCGAGGCTGAATCAAAGGTACTGAAAACATACTACGATCGTTTTGAAGCATATGTTGCTCCGAAGATTAATACGATTTTCGCTAGGTACAAATTCCATGAGAAGGTACAGGGTGCTAGCGAGTCTTTTGAACAGTTTGTGACAGACCTGCGTCTGCTTGTGAAAGACTGTGATTATGCAAACAAGGATGAGATGGTCAGGGACCGTATTGCATTTGGAATACACTCACCGCGGGTGAGAGAGAAACTTTTGAATGTTGGGTCTGAGGTAACGCTGGACAAAACTATAGACATAGCCAGATCTCACGAGCTAGCACAGGCTCAGATGAAAACCATTTTGCGCAGTAGCACCAGCGCATCACGTGAACAAGCAGTGCACCGAGTCAGGCAGACATGAAAGCACACCTCTGGTGCACATTAGAGCGCGTTTTAGAACGGAGAGAGACATAACTCCAAAACAGAGCGACACAGACTCAAAACGTGGATATTGTGGATACAAAGTGCATGGCGAACAAGGAAATTGCCCAGCTAAAGGCAAACAGTGTACTAAATGTGGAAAATGGAAATACTTTGTAAAAGTGTGCAGAGCTTACTGTGGAAAAACAGTACACACGGTGAGTGAAAATAAAATGTCAATCAAAGAGTCAAACGCTGATGAACTGTTTATTGATTCAGTGACACAGAAAAGTCAAATATCAGAGACAGAGCAAGCCTTTGCTGACATAGAGATAGGAACACAAGGCACAAAGCTAAAGTTCAAACTAGACAACTGGTGCACAAGTAAACATTATTCCTCTGAAAAAGTACAGCAGCTTGACACGACATTGCTTTCTAGAATGTGAAAGACTTGATCACGAGAGAACCAGGACCAATCCTTGCCTACTACGAAAAGGAGCTCTACACCATTCTGTTCGGATTTAAACGTCTCCATCAGTACATATATTGACGACAAGTCATTGTGGAATCTGACCACAAGCCCCTTGAGTCAATCGTGAGGAAACCACTAGCCGCAGCCCTGCCAAAGCTACAGAGAATGATCCTTCAACTACAAAAATACGACTTCACAATCACTCACCGTCCAGGCGAAGACATCCCTGTTGCAGACACACTCTCCAGGAAGTTACCTATAAGTACCTATAAGGACAGTAGCCTCAGTGAAGACATGGAAGTGCACACTGTGTACAGCAATTTACCAGTTAGTGACACAAAACTGAAAGAGATCCAAGCAGAAACAAAAAAGGACTCACAACTCACACAGCTGATGAAAGTCATACAGGATGGATGGCCTGAGAGGAGAAAATGCCTTCACATTGTCTCAGAATTCTGGAACCATCGTGATGAACTATCACAGATCAACGGAATAATTTCCAAAGGAGAGAAATCATTATTCCCACCAGTCTCAGAGAAGAGATTTTGTATCCCAGACCGACCCTGGCAGGTCGTGGCAACTGATCTGTTCACCTGGAACAACGAGGACTACATCGTAACAGTGGACTACTACAGCAGACACTTCGAACTCGACAAGCTTCACAGCACCACATCTGCAGCTGTGATACACAAGCTGAAAGCAGCCTTTGCCAGGCATGGCATTGAAGAGACTTTAACATCTGACAATGGGCCCTGTTATAAATCAAATTAGTTTGAATCCTTCACAAAAGCATGGGAGTTCACACATGCCACCAACAAGCCCGCATTACCCTCAAAGTATTGGCCTTGCTGAAAAATCTGTGCAGATTGCTAAATCACTCATGGATAAAGCAAAAGCAGATGAGAGACCCCTACCTCGGTCTCCTTGAATACCGCAGCACTCCAGTTGACAACTTCAAATCACCAGCCCAGCTGTTGATGAGCCGCAGACTTCGCTCAATCCTTCCCAGCACCAACCAGCAGCTGCAACCTGAGGTCGTCAGCTACAAGGAAATGCATGAAAAATGTGCACAGAGACAACAACAAAAGCGATACTACCACCGGTCAGCTAGACCATTACCACCTGACTGATTCGACGGAGAGTCAGTTAGAATCCAGGAGCATGGCCTCTGGAAGCCAGCAGTTGTCATCCAGCCAGCTGATACTGAACGTTCATATCACGTCCGCACCGCAGAAGGAGCGGTGTACCGCCGCAATCGTCGTCACCTACTGAACACAAAAAAAGAACAACACACTGATGAGATTAACTGTTCCCCTGAAAGAGAACTTGATGGACTAAACACACACACAGCACAACATACACCATACTTACCTGCAACACCACAAGAAATATTGACTGACACAGAAGCATGCTCAGCATCATATCGCACAAGGTCAGGAAGAGAGGTCAAGCCCAGAGCTGTCCTAGACCTGTGAAATGTCAAAGGGTGTAGGCGGATCGCTGCCCTAAAAGAGTTCCAGACTGTAAACTTGTTATTGAAAGTTCACTTGAAATACTTTGGTATTGTATTTGTTTGAAATGTTAAGATGTTATTTCTACAGTGAAAGCTGAGTTGCTGAGAATCCCTTGTTTGAAAAGTAACAGTATGTTGGATTATTGTTTCAGAGTCTATGTTGATTCAGTTGGTGTAGTATGCAATATAAATGGTTACTTACCTTGAGTTCAAACTACAGAGCATGTATTCAAATGAAACGCTTAGAATATGTAAACATGTTTCTTTTGTTTTAAAAGAAGGGGGATGTAATATTAATGTGTAAACATACTGAATTGTCTTGCAAAACAAGACAGTCTAGTCTGTACCTGAACAAATGTCAATTTTTTTTTTTTTTGTTGAGATGGCCAGACAATTTGAGTGACGTTAATTGTGTATTCCACGTAATGACACAGTTTTACGTTATCACGCAAAACAGGCTCTGTGAACTTTTGATTCCATTAATTCGCTATGGGCTCTCGCTAGTGTTCCAGTTTTGCCAACCAACATTCTTAAGCCGTTTTCCTGCTTTGGATGAATTTTGTCTCGTTCTATTGTCCAGCCTAGAGATAGCCAGAGCGAATTTACAAAAGCACCCGAATGTCCGTTAAGAAAGCACAACGACTATACCATTTAGCTAAACTAAGAATGACGAGAATAATCACATCAATGTAGCTAACAAGTTGTCAGCCAACATAACGTGTAAGGTAAGTTACTTGAAAAGTCATTACTTTATTACATATTACCGGCAAGCTTACCCCCTTGGTTGTTAGGGCAAATCTGGTGTTCAGCTATTAGCCCTCCTCCCCAACTTGCAACCAATTGTTGTTCCTATCTTATTCCTTTCCCTCATCCACACGTCATCAATCTGCTCCTGAGTGGCTGGCTTGTGGGCGCGCTGGCAGGATATGGCAGCAACTTCGGTTGTGCTTTAAGAATTCTGCATAGAGTAGCATGTTTGTTTGTATGAAGGTGTGGTTATTCATAGGCAAATTGTTATATGCTATGGAGGTACATTTGTGTCTTTTTGTTGAGAGCAAAACCTTTTTATATTTTCAAGCAAAAAATGTTGTTCTGAAAGCAAAAAAAAATCAGACACAAAGGAAGTCAGCACCTGCCTGACTGTATTGACGTATGCTAAAAATGACATCTGCTGCTTTAGATTGAATGGTCATATCTCAGTTATTGTTTTCATATCTATAAAAAATAAGCTGTTTTCTTTACTTTCCGAGAGCGAGCTGACCAAGGGGTCAAAAAATGTAATACATACATGCAGACACAGCATCATTCAAATAATGGCGTTTGATATGACTGAAAAAAAAATGTCTCAGAGATTCATACCTGAACCGCACCTTTATTTGCCAAAGAAGAGGACATGATCAGTGAATATATTCAATGTACAGGCTACAATATGGGAATCTCATGCATGGTAATAACTACAGTACATGTGTATATAGAACTTGCATCCTTGACACAATAAATGTATTATATTCTACTCAATCCATAGGCTTCATTAATGCCATTCAGACTTGAAGTTGATACAACAACTATGATAGATGAGGTTCATAGATTGGTATGTATATTAGTTCAGAAGCTAAAGTTTTAGGGTCCATACACAGATCAGCTACACATCCATAGGCATATGAATTGTAATGTCATTAATGCATTTCTTTTGAATATATAATTATTTAATGTACAAGTGAATAGGTTGGTTTACTTTTAAGTTAACGTTTTGACCAATAAGGTAGCTTGTTAAGCTGTGGCCAATGGGAGAGTTGACCTGGTTAACATGAGGCCTGGGAAAAAGAGACGTTGAAAAAAGATGGCGATACATTATCAGTGTTGGTGAAGAAAAATGATAAAAATAGAACTAAACCCATACCTACCGAAGTTTGAAGGGAAATACCGATTTTATAAGAGTTATTATTATTTTGATAACAAAGACTTAGTAGAGACTAAAGCTACCGTCTCATCGTGGAGGTATTTGACAGCCTAGAGGTTAGCCTACAATCCTGCAAGACCTGGAGAGAATTGCTTGTGGAAGGAAGATTAATGAGTTCATGCGTCCATGGGATATCTGTTGCTGCTAAGAAGTACTGCATTGATAGCTGTGCTTTCTGTGGATCTTGTGAGGACACCTGCACGGAACTGCTATTCTTCGCTGAGGAAATATCTATGAGTAGTGAGTAACCACAACGGTGGGGTGCTTCTGGACTTTATGTATGTTGTACTTATTTTGGAGCTCCAAACGCGTGCCAACGGTTAAGCAAGCTTGCCAGTAAATTTGGATATGGGTTGTGAAAAATGTTTGGGGTTTATTATTTTCATTTCTTTAGATGTGGTGCATTGCACCTTATGTCTGTTGCATTGGTAGAGTAATTTACTGTTTCAATTTCATTTAAATACATAGGAAAGCTTACCCTTATATAATAACAAAATTCTATAATCATTCTATCTGAAGTTAATACTCTAGTTGTCATCACCCTAGCGAGTTTACAGTAGGGATTCTTATTGGAGATGTCCTTCTCACCTAATATCCCATGCTGTTGAGATATTCTAAGTAAGGTAATATCGTGAGAGTCAAATTCGAGCCTGGTGAGAGGGTTACACAAGGTTAATTACATAGTCCATGAGTTTGATGATGTTTGAATGCAATTGAAAGGAGTTTTAACCAAGTGAAATACTGGTTGGTATTTTCCCCAATATAAGTAATGGAGTTAAGCTAGGTTTTTAATGGTTTGCATGTAAGAGAAGAGGTTAACATGGCGTCCTAACTTTCTGTACTTTTTTTCATCAATGTTTTAGGTCCAATTTGTTTATTTTCTATGAACAAACGCTGAGTTTAATAATATATGAAAATATGTGATGTCATGATAAAATGTGTTTAACAGTTCGCTAGCTAGATGCTAACCAAATTTAGCTTGGCTAAGCGCTAGTTATCTCTAGCCTAGTTGGTTTTAGTCCATGTCAGCTTACATGTTAGTGGTTAATAACGTAATGGTTGTAGCATTGTTTCGCATAGGCGTCCAGTAATTTAGAGGGGCATTTTTCTTTGAAATTGACACTGATAGTACAGTGAGTTATATATAATGTGAATGTGTAGGTGTATAGTGACTCCATGTTTGGATGAATGGACCAACGGTACTGCCATGGGCAAGTCCCTTGACGGGTACCAGGAATGGTGGAAGGACAATCTGAAGGTAATTATTTTTGCACAAAACACAGCAGTGTCCAGGCCTCCAGAGTACTCACCCTATCGCCTGCTGTGGGAGGGAGGGTGATTGACCTAGTGTTGTTCTATTTCTGTTTTTGTATACCGTACTTTGAGGTCACTGATACAACACCTGATATGGTGGAAGTTGTCGAACCTGATCAGAGCGCCTTTGAAGACCACCTTTAGGCACGGACTGAGTAGGATGTGGAGGTTTTTGACCAGGTACAAATGATTGCCCGCTGTTCATTTATTTTCTGGCCTTCCAAGAGATATATTTTCAGGCCTTCCAAGAGATGTATTTTCAGGCCTTCCAAGAGATGTATTTGAAATCATGTGAAATATAATTGCATTTATTTATATTATCAATCAAGGTGAGACTGAACATGGACAGGGTGCATGAGAAAAAAGGAGAGCCACCGGAGGACAATCAAGAAAACCAAGTGCTTCGACATCCGGGCGAATGACTTAGCTTGGAAGAAAGACAAAAAGGAAGGCGAGCCCCGGGAAAGCTAGGTGCTCTTTCGCTCCTAGCTGGGGTCACCATCCCTTAAAGTGAAAATAACAATCTCAGATGATAACTATTTGCATTTGCCGCCCTCGTGGTGGGTGGCATTGCTATACTGTCAGAAGTACCAACACTGGCCCAAATAGTCAATCTCAAGGCAAACCGTTGGTCACGTTAAGTAACCGCCACTTCCAGTGTATGAAAGACTATTGAGAGTAAACATTAGTTAATCATAGGAGAGCTTTAGCTCCGCCCACCGGTGATGTGGAGCAGAACATGCTGGGCGATGTCTAACTGAGGAGAAAGTACACAAGCCATGATAAGTTCCAGCCATCTTCTGTGATTATCTCTAGTTAAGATTCTTTGTTTTAGTGTGCGTCCTTCAGAAATGTGAGTTCATATTTCTTACAATACATGTTTTGTGGACACACTGCAATTTAGATTTTGGCCACTAGATGGCAGCAGTGTATGTGCACGTTTAAGACCGATCCAATGAACCATTGCATTTCTGTTCAGAATGTTGTATCAAGTCTTCCCAAATGTGCCTAATTGGTTTATTAATAACTTCAAGTTCAAACTGTGCACTCCTCAAACAATAGCATGATTTTCTTTCACTGTAATAGCTACTGTAAATTGGACAATGCCGTTAGATTACCAAGAATGTAAGCTTTCTGCCAATATCAGATATGCCTTATGTCTTGGGAAATGTTGTTGTTACTTACAAACTCGTGCTAATCCCATTAGCCTACGTTAGTTTACCGTCTTAGATTTGGTACTGTAGTAGAAAGGTAAATAATGATTGTTGGAAAAACTACCACACCACCAGTACCACAGTAGCTACTTCATAATAACTGCTATACAGTCACTCAGATGTAAACAAGATAACAACACACAGGTTAAAACTTCTCAATCCTGAAGGGGGGGTAGTATGAGAAGTAGTTAGCGAACTATTCTAAAGTTCTGTGCATTTACAAGGCAATAGAACAAAGTGACTGTATAGCAGTTATTATGAACTAGCTACTGTGGTACTGGTGGTGTGGTAGTTTTTCCAACAATCATTATTTACCTTTCTACTACAGTACCAAATCTAAATCAACTGCAATCTCCACACTCACTGACCATGAAACCTGACCTCACAATCGAGTTCATAACATATGTTAATCTGTGTCCCTCAATTTTGTATCATATTTTACATGGGCAACAGGGAGGTAAATCTGCACATTCTGCGTAATATTTTATAACACATGGTCTGTAGATGGCAAATAACTTGGTTTCGGGGGGGACCATTTTGCCTATATTTACAATAGTATATTCATATAGGGTTAGTGTATACAGTTCGGTTGGAGTCATTAAAACTAGTTTTTCAAACACTCCACACATTTCTTGTTAACACACTAGTTTTGGCAAGTCGGTTAGGACATCTACTTTGTGCATGACACAATTTTTCCAACATTTGTTTACAGAGTGATTATTTCACTAATTCAATGTTTCACAATTCCAGTGGGTCAGAAGTTTACATACACTAACTTGACTGTGCCTTTAAACAGCATGGAAAATTCGATAAAATTATGTCGTGGATTCAGAAGCTTCTGATAGGCTAATTGACATAATTTGAGTCAAATGGAGGTGAACCTGTGGATGTATTTCAAGGCCTACCTTCAAACTCAGTGCCTCTTTGGTTGACATCATGGGAAAGTCAAAAGAAATCAGCCAAGACCTCAGAAAAACAAGTCTGGTTCATTCTTGGGAGTAATTTCCAAACGACTGAAGGTACCATGTCCATCTGTACAAACAATTGTATTCAAGTATGAACACCATGGGACCACGCAGCCATCATACCGCTCAGGAAGGAGACGTGTTCTGTCTCCTAGAGATGAACGTACTTGGGTGTGAAAAGTGCAAATCAATCCCAGAACAACAGGAAAGGACCTTGTGAAGATGCTGGAGTAAACAGGTACAAAAGTATCTGTCTACAGTAGAACGAGTCCTATATCGACATATCCTGAAAGGCCACTCAGCAAGGACGAAGCCACTGCTCCAAAACCGCCATAAAAAAGCCAGACCACGGTTTGCAACTGCACATGGGGACAAAGATGGTACTTTTTGGAGAAATGTCTAATGGTCTGATGAAACAAAAATAGAACTGTTTGGCCATAATGAACATTGTTATGTTTGGAGGAAAAGGGGGAGGCTTGCAAGCCGAAAAACATCATCCCAACCGTGAAGCACGGGGGTGGCAGCATCATGTTGTGGGGGTGCTTTGCTGCGAGGAGGGACTGGTGCACTTCATGAGGTAGGACAATTATGTGGATATATTGGAGCAACATCTCAAGACATTGACTGTCAGTCAGGAAGTTAAAGCTTGGTCGCAAATGGGTCTTCCAAATGGACAATGACCCCAAGCATACTTCCAATTCCAAATTTGTGGGCAGAACTGAAAAAGCATGTGCGAGCAAGGAGGCCTACAAACCTGACTCCGTTACATCAGCTCTGTAAGGAGGAATGGGCCAAAATTCACCCAACTTATTGTGGGAAGCTTGTGGAAGGCTACCCGAAACGTTTGACCCAAGTTAAACAATTTAAAGGCAATGCTGCCAAATACTAATTGAGTGTATTTAAACTTCTGACCCACTTGGACTGTGATGAAAGAAATAAAAGCGGAAATAAATCATTCTCTAAAAAAAAATGATGCAAGTGGTTGTCCCAGACTGTTTGGAATATTTATTTCTTGAATAGAATAGTTCCGACTTCATGTACTATGGGAGATAGTAGATTGACATAGGCTATTGCTTTTGCTGTTTGTTAGGCCTACTAATCTTGTTGGCTGACGAAAAGTTAATGCAGAGAATTCTTCCAATGTCTTCAATATGCAACCTCAGAATTGGTCAAGTGATGTGTCTGTCTTCACTTGTAGCCTGTGAGAAAGACCTGATCAAGTGATGGAAAGCCATGTGAGTGAGAGGTGCTACAGAGCGGGCAGCACTCATAGAGAAGGGCACAACACAGAACTCCAGGTCGAGGGCACAACGGCCACTGGCCACAAAAGGCATGGATTTCTTTAGGGTGCATTACGGCCACACAAAGAGGATGCCGCAGTGAAATTTGAGGCATTATCTAGTGCTTGTCAAATTGAGCGTGTACAGCCGGCGCAAAAAAACTAAGTAGAGCTCATGACTTTTCAAGCGACTTTTTCAAATCATCATTAGATCCGCATCATGCAGCCTTACAATGTATTAAAAATCAAAACATATAGCCAAATGTTTGTAGAACAACTGAAGTTACATTTAATAATTCTAAATTAAGCATACAGGAGTACCTATTTATTTGTTAACCGCTCAACATAGAATAGCCACGTTTGCACCCC
This sequence comes from Oncorhynchus tshawytscha, assembly GCF_018296145.1. Taxonomy (NCBI): domain Eukaryota; kingdom Metazoa; phylum Chordata; class Actinopteri; order Salmoniformes; family Salmonidae; genus Oncorhynchus; species Oncorhynchus tshawytscha. The sequence goes on from NC_056430.1 coordinate 51,323,553, forward strand.
CTCAAATTGTTTTGAGAAAATATCCTTTCAATTTTATTCAGCTTTGTTCAATTGTGTTCTTCATAATATAAAGTACTGCCACAGAATTTTAAGCAAATTCTGCTAAATGAACGAGTGTAGCTCATAGCCATTTGGCATAGCCAGATCAGGACCTAACAAAACAGTGGTTGCTCCAATAATAGTTGTGCGATTCTGCTGCGGGATTTAGAGGTAATTTGTGGTTTAGTACGGTACCCTGCGTCACCACTTCATTGCTCCAGCCCAGCGCAAGGGGGCGTTAAGAGCACTGATTATGCTTTTCGGTCCTACTGTGTTTCTAACTGACAATAAATGGGCAATATAAACCTAAATAGAAACTGATAATTGTGCACGACTACAGTGTTACTTACCAAAACTTTTTATTATTTTGTTAGGATTATTTTGCTCTTACTGTAGTACTGTAGACCACTCCCAAACAGTCACATTGTACAGCTCCTGAGTGGTGCAACAGTCTAAGATACTGCATAGCCGTGCAAGCTGTGTTGGTTCAATACCTGTGCTGGTCTTGACTGGGAGACCCACGAGATGACTAGTTTTTGGTTTCTCTCCCTCTAAAAACCGAAATAAATAATTCTAAATAACAAACTGGCTTTATTTACAAATTAGTAACAATGTCTCCTCACGCCATGCATGTTCAAGAATGGCCTTTTTCTCACTCATTTTACGTTATTTGAAAACGAAATGATTTCCAAAATATTGTTATATTTTAAACAAAAGCAATTTATTATGATTATTATTAGATAAAAGCCTGTTGGATATTCTCACAGATATATTATTATCCCTGTTATTAGCAGAACAATATATATTGTTCATGGCTCCCGAGTGGCACACAATGGGATTTGATTGCCTTGCAGTTCTCCAGCTGTATCAACTGAAAGCGTGTGCGGTTCAATGGGGAAGGGAGGGGGGACCCCCGCCATACTGGCAACACTTTAAGGGGCATTGCACTAATAATGGAGCTGACTATTGTTAGAGTTGCGTCAATTCGAATCTGGTATCAGGATAAGTATGACATTGAGTCACCGATTGTATACTATGTATTTTTTATTAGCTAACCAATAAGTGGCAAATGCAATTTTCGTATATACGGGCTCTCTGTCCCACCTCGCAGGGCAAACAGAGAACTGACTTGTACCTGACAAAGACATTATAAATATACCCTGACAGAAACAGTTCCTGCTTCCGAGCCGGCCTGTCGGAGTAGAGACTGGGCGTGGTTTAAACTCACCCAGCCTATCGTTGATTGTTGGCGCAGAGAATGTTCCCAGCCCCCTCAGCGCTTCAGTTGATAGATGTAACTGTTGCTGTGAAGAATATCTATGCGCTCATGCTCGATACCGTTATCTCGCACCTGGCTCCTGTTGTTTAACAAAATACAGTTTGTTCTCACAACACTACGTTCTGAATGTCCCCCCCCCCCTCAACTCATTGCACATTTCCTGTCTTCATGTTATTCTGTATTTTTCCATCATGAGAAAGGCCCGTGGCCCTGAAACTTGTTAACAATGTTTCAAGTCAGCTATGTTGCATAACACATACATACATCCACACAAGCCAACAGCAGATAATATTCAATCACATATATGGTAACGGGCTATAGTGCATAACACAGAATCCTCATACTGACAAGGGAAACGTTTCCGCTGTTCTGTTCTTAGTGCCAGTCTGCACGTTCGAACTAAAACAATGTAACTAATAATGGCATCTTATCCTTTCGTTAATAAAATTAGTTTCCTAAGAGCCCAATCCGAAAGTAACTTTCTGATCTCATCCTCCTCGTCTGTATTTTTTTCAATGCTCAACCTCTGTGCTCTCAGTGAAGCTCTCATTATCCCCATCCTCACTACCACTTAGTGTGCAAACATCAGCTGGCTAAACCCTACTATTTCACTCCTGCATTGGAAGAGCCACTTGCACAAAATTGCTTATAACAATCATGACTTCAGTTTTAACAAATCTTGTGCAACTCCCCTCTGAATTTTTCTACGTTTACTCCAGTAACTGGACATTTCACCTGGAAACTTTTGGTATGTAGACTGGATATCTGCAAAGAAAATCAAACAACGCTGAAATGTTCAACATCACTTTACGTCGACAACAAAACAATGCAAGATTGGTCACTGGTTATATATGAAGGGCAACAACACAAAAATTAAATGTAAATGAATCTCCATGGTATGTTTCTTTGTGTGTGTCTAAGGATGGTGGAAAGTTTTTACTATGCATGCAGATAATGCTACACTGAACATATAACACCAATACTAGACTGATGTAGTCCTAATTAAAAACTAAATATATCATTGAAGACACATGAGGGCTGAGTATTTCCAAAAAATGACATATTTGCTTTAGTCAGTATTTTCACTTTATTGTTGTTTAAACTTGTCAATTGTAAACAAATGAAAATGCATCAGCTAATTTCGTGGACACAATAGTAGCACATTAATTAGTCAAATACTGTGCGTAGGTTAGACCTGATTGTATGTCACTTCTTTAGTGCTTTTTCTCAGAATATGATGTTCCTTCAGCTGTGGAGCAAAAATAAATACCTTTGGCTGATCGCAGAACAGTGTTAAAAATATTTACAGTTAATTCTATTGGTGCGTAAATCGGTGAAATGGCGATTATAATTGGTGCTCATTTTTGTTGACCACATTACCTTTTACTCAGTATTTAAATGTGTCTCAGCTCTAAACTCTGAATTAAAGTGACACCGAAGAGGTATGCTAGAATATTATTAACGTGATGAGTATGCCTCCGTGCAGCTGGATGAGAGGTAAATGAGATAAATTCAGGTCAATTTGGTGAGTGAACAGGGCTAAATAGTTAATTGTAGCAATAATTTTAAGTAACCTAGTTTTAAGGTTGATCTTTACAATTTAGCCAAGCTAACGTTACAACAGTGCAGTTCCAAAGGCCACTCACGAGACCCCTGCAGCTTGCTAGTTTGTTCTGAAGACCGTTGACTAGCTAGCATAGCTAACTAGTCAAATCGCTTTACTATTTGCAAACTTTTAGCTGGTTACTGTTTGTAACTCGACAATGTTAACTCGTAGGGCACTTTTTATTGTCCATGTAATGTTAGTTGGCCAAACCTAAAGTTGTCTGCCAACATAGCTAACGTTATGTTAACTGGTCTAACTTTAGCGTCTAAAGGCACTATTGACTTATTGACACATGACAGTTCCTAGGGTCCTTGTTAACATTAACCTTAGCCATACTATGTGTCATGATATAACCTATCAAACAATAACCATAACTTAAACAAACTTTAATTTATCATCACCTTGGCTTTTTACTGGGACAACAAAGACGCCGACTGGGTTTTTAGAAACAGATGCGCGAGCAAGGTGATCGATAGGTGATCCAGCTGTTCTCTCCAGAGGATTCCACAGGGCAACGTTTATATGTGGCACCACACATCAGGAAAGGGGCGCCTTTTAATGGTGATTTGCAAATCAATTTGAGCAGGTCCGTTGTCACACGCTGATCTGTTTCTCCTGTCTTTGTGCTCGTCTCTACCCCCTCAGGTGTAGCCCATCTTCCCCCTCAGGTGTCGCCCATCTTCCCCAGTGTATTTATACCTGTGTTCTCCGTTGCCAGTTCATTTTGTCCGTCAATCGTACCAGTGGTTTTCCCCTTGCGCCTGTCTTTTTCTATAGTTCCGGTTTTGACCATTCTGCTTGCCTGGCGTTCTGTACCTTGTCACGCCGCCCTGGACTGAAACTACCTACCATTCTGTACCTTTTTCAAGAATGCAATCTGGTGAGGGACAAAAAAAGTGACACATTTGTTTTGTTGCACTGAAACATGCATTTTTGCTGTATTATGGTGGCCACAAGGTTATATGTGTGCAGAAATAATGTTCACTGAGTAAAAATATATATATATAATCCCCCCCTCACTCACACATTACTGTCAAGTTCAACACAACAAAAACAATATCTTTGGGCTACACTTCACCTAATTCTCTCAATCTGAAAATGAACCACATACTGTAGAGGGAAAACATTAGTTAACATATAGTGGTTAACTAGTTTCACAGAGATTGTCAGGGTATGGAATTCTAACCCTGACCTGTTCACTGGACGTGCTACCTGTCCCAGACCTGCTGTTTTCAACTCTATAGAGACAGCAGGAGTGGTAGAGATACTCTCAATGATCGGCTATGAAAAGCCAACTGACATTTACTCCTGAGGTGCTGACTTGTTGCACCCTCGACAAATACTGTGACTATTATTATTTGACCATGCTGGTCATTTATGAACATTTGAGCATCTTGGCCATGTTCTGTTATAATCTCCACCCGGCACAGCCAGAAGAGGACTGGCCACCCCACATTGCCTGGTTCCTCTCTAGGTTTCTTCCTAGGTTTTGGCCTTTCTAGGGAGTTTTTCCTAGCCACCGTGCTTCTACACCTGCATTGCTTGCGGTTTGTGATTATAGGCTGGTTTTCTGAACAGCACTTTGATATATATCAACTGATGTCAGAAGGGCTATATAAATACATTTGATTTGGCACAGTAAGCAACAAAGAACGGCAAGTAGTTGTATACTATAGCGAATTGGTTGGGTTACTAATGTTAGCTCATCTGATGTGATGTTAGCTAGCTTAATGTTAGCTGTCTGGCTTTATTAGCAAGCTCATTTTCACACCATAAACTCAATTATTGGATCTGTTAACTTGGCTAATGTTGCTCAACATTTCTCTGGCTGGCTAGTGTTCAGTTAGTGTTTATTTATTGGAGAGTTGAGACCAAATCATGGACGCTGGACAGAGTGGATTTCAGTTGTAACAAAAGACAGTTTTAATGAGTCAAAAGATATCTTGTCCCGCAGTTTTACGTGCATGGATCTAGTTCATATAACTCGGCAAGGAGTCAGGTGAAAAAGAGGCCTTATACAAAGGTTACATTCATTTTTATACATAGAATAAAGTAGGTGGAGTCTTGTCGTTTTGGTCTTCTGACTGGTCACAAAGGGTTGGAGGCGGGCCTTGCTCTAGCCAGAGCGGGCCCCATTGGTGCATAGCAGAGTCTTGTTCTCTGAGCTCCCTGACCAGTAGAGGGGGTGAGATGTGTGTTTATACAAGGAGACATTTGTGTATCAGGAAATCTGACACAGGAGAGCAGAGGGGGTCAGTTTTATGGCTGGGTGTATGTGTTCTTGCAATGGAATGTCTTTGTTTCCTGGGGTCAGGAGACAACAAAGCTGAGGGGATAGTGTTAGGGGGGTAGTTTTATTGCTGGCTGTGTGAGCTAGTTCCTGTTTTAACAGGGGTAGGTAAGATGACTTGAGTCAGGCGGTTTGGCTTGGCGCTGTATAATAAATGAGCTATGTGTATGAATGTTTACATATATATATATATATATATGACACTAGTTAATGGAGAATTTGATCCTGCTAATACTTGTTCCCTCACCTCGAACTTTCCAAATGCCAGTTTTTCGGTTACAGCTCATGAAGTACGCTTCATCACCTTCTCACCCCCATCGCCGTGGTTAGGCTTCTCACCTAACATGACCTTTTCGTTATCGTTCAGGGGAACGTGCTGCTGTAACTGACATACTGCCTTTCCAGAGTGTGTGCTGATGCTGTAACTAGTAAGTTGGTTGTCTCTTCTTCTGTCTTCAGTCGAGCTTAAGAAACGCTAGTGTACCGATGAGCGTGTGCCGCTGATGGCGTGCCACCCCAAAAAACGCTGCCGCACCGACAGGTCATTGTTTGCTGGGTGACATGGAACCTATTTGGTTAACTTAAGCTAGCTCTGACAATTGGTTTGTCAACCTAACTTCGATGGCTGGCTTGCTAGCTAACATTAACTTACATGTGTGAAATGTCTGTAACATTAGCGATGTTTTCTCAGAATGCCATTTCGCGTTGCTAACTAGCTAACATTGAACCTATTTGGTTAACTCTATCTATCTATGGATTGTGATTTGATTTCATTTGAATAGCTAGTAAGCTAACTCTTAATATTAAATGCCTTAAAAAGACCAAGTTAAAGCTTGCTGTTAGCTAGCCAGCTGAAGTTCAATGGCTGGCCTGCTAGCTAACATAGAATATATTTGGTTAACTTTAGCTAGCAATGACAATCGGTTTTGTATTGCTAGTAAAGGCTTGCTAGTAGCTAGCCAGCCAAATATACACTGGAGTTGCTTGCCAAGAACACAGTGAATGTTCCTGAGTGGCAGGCAAAGTTACAGTTTTGACTTAAATCGATGGCAAGACCTGAAATTGGTTGTCTAGCTATGATCAACAACCAATTTGACAGAGCTTAAAGAATAATGGGCAAATACTGCACAATCCAGGTGTGGAAAGTTCTTAGAGCTTTACCCAGAAATACTCACAGCTGTGATCGCTGCCAAATGTGCTTCAACAAAGTATTGACTTGGGGGTGTGAATACTTAATTTAAATAATTTTCAATACATAAAATGTAATGTAATAGAAATGAATAATAAATAATGTATTGTGTCAGTTTGGAGTCACTGTTATTGTAAAGAATAGAATACCATAATTGAAGATAATCATGAAAGAATCGTGAATAATGAGTGATAAAGTTACAGCGGTGTAAATTGCATGCCCCCCAAAAATGCTGACCTCCCCTATTATTGGTAATGGTGAGAGGTTAGCATGTCTTGGGGGTATGATCCTCTAACTTTCTCACTCATTCATGATAATCCGTAATCATGGTAGCATACACTTTAATGTAGAAGTGTTCAGAAACATATTCTATTCTTTTTTACAATAAATTGGCACAATACATTATTTACCTTATTTATCATTACCCTTAAATAAAAGGTGACATTCTATTCTATATAGTCATATGAAACAATTTTATCTCAAATCCAAAATGCTTGAGTATAGAACCAAATTAAAAGTTGTAGCTTCAACTGTCGAAATAAATACATAGGGGACTGTACGTGAGTGAATAAAAGACAGTATGTCACGTCACACCCCCTTTTGTGGTGACAGGTCACATGGGTACAGTAAGGGTGTGGCATCACTTTTGATATTAAGCATCTCACTCAGAGAACCAAGGCTACATCCATAGGTCAGCATTTTCATGTCTGTATTCATTCAAATGGTAAATACAACTGGAAAGTAACTTCAAAATATACTCATAGCATGTCTCCTTACCTATTAGGACCGGCCTGAATCCCAGACGATAAAGCTTCCTGAGCTGAAAGAGTTAGAACGGTTAACAGAATTATCTTCAATTGGATTATCTTCAGTTTGTTTTTCTTTATTGAAATTGCATGACATGCACAAGTAATCTCCCAATATCCTGGGGATCTGGATCAATGTAGAATATCGCAGTGGATCCGGTGTGACCTTGCTGAATAAGGTTATACACCACAGTGTATTTCCAAACAGGAGGATTTCAAATAGAAGGTATTTTATTCCCTCTAAATAATCAGAGACTCTATCCCCCACATTTACATGTGTTCTACATTTAGTGTGTATACTTTATTTTTTACATCCGCTTTATAGATTAGGTGAAGTAGTCAAAACAAGGGCAGATATTTATGACATATGTTACTGAAAAGGATGCTCATGCTTGTGTTGAAGATCAAGTCTCCCTTGAGCCGCATGATTGACAGACCAGTCATCATTTTTTTGTAGGGGGGGTTGGAGGTCCGATTCCTTAAGTTATTTTTCTTTTCCTTTTACACAACAGTGGGAATGTTGTCAGGGAAAAACATGAAGAGGGGCAAACATGGAGGTGTTGAGGTTGGGCTGGGGATGTGAGGCTGGGTCAGTGCTGCCCCTGTTGAGGCTGGGGGTTTTGAGACTGGGCCTGGTTCTACCCCTGTCGAGGCAGGTCTGAGGGTGTTGAGTCTGGGCCTGGAACTACCCCTGTTGAGGCTGGTCCAAGTGCTGCACCTGTTGAGGCTGGGACTGGTGGCCCTGTTAGGCCCTGTGTGCTGGGGCCTCCTCTCCTGCTCTGAAGGGTGAAAGGAACCACTTACTGTACATACAGTACACATATATATAGCAACACAAGAATATAGATAAAGGGAGTAAGCAGTACCTGAACAAATAGAAGAGCAGGTAAGCACTCTGGGCTCTGGTCCTCAGCACAGTGGCTTCATTGTACATTGAGACCTGGCTGTGGTTACAGTAGAACCAGTTTCCACTTGCATTCAAGATGTCACTAATGTAGTGCCCTGTGGCACAAAGAAGGCAGACTTGAGGTCAAGCGTCAGGCTCTTGTGGGTAATGGAGTGTGTTATAACAGTTCATTTGGAAGGTATTTTATCTGTTACATGTGTCAAGTTTGGAAATCTGGGTTAAAGAAATACACGTGGCATATAATTAGGCATGCCTCTCCATTCCTTTGAATTAAATTGCGTGAACTCTAAACATATTGCAGTGCTTGTCGGGATGGCACTTTGCTCTGAAGCCTGCAGCCTTGCTCGCCTGGCCGAAGTGGCTATTGGAGGGTCTAATTAAACCCTACATCAGAGTTAGCCCACGGATGATTTAATTTGGTCCCCCCATGTTTTCTGAGCAAAAAAAAATGTAATTGTTAAAAAAACTGTAAAAACACCAGCAAATCATTGTACAGAAATGTAAGCAAGGTTTGAAATTAGTCAAATATGATATCTGTTTGGGCTTCTTATGGTCAATTTGCAGGCTACAAATGATTATTATCCCTGGCCTTCACCCTCAATAATTTTCACTCCCTCAGCTTTGGGATACTTGTTTATATGGCAGAGTGTGAATGCGCAAATTGAGAGCCGAGGAGATGGGAGTGATTTGGGATTCAGCCTATGCCATATGTACTGTGCATAGGCATTTTTGTTTTAAGGTATTGTTATATAATAATTTACTTACCGGAGTTTGCGGAGCCTCCCGCGTCAGCTGGTAGTAGCCATTCACTGACTTCACTGGCTGCTTCTTCAGTAAGAACACATGTGATCATTGGATTCTCATTTCCGCTACAGTCCACCACACTGTCTTACAGTCCACTACACTACTAGTCTACTGCGGGAGGTCTACTATATTGTGTACTCCTCATAACAATCTCAGTGTTCTGTCGTAACTTATTTTTCACTGGTTTCACTCTCTATCTCTCCTCACCACTGAGGCTGTCCACAGCACTTTCCCTGGTTCCTGGTCATTTGAATCTGAGGGGTCAAATATACATATAAAGATCTGTGAAAACGTGGTCACTTGTCTGAATTTCTCTGGTCTAAAACAGCTCCCATACATCACTGAAGATGTCTGAGATACATTTTAATTTGTAGCTTCTAGATCAGGGGTGTCAAACTCAAATACCCAGTGGGCCAAAATGTAAAACCTGAACAAAGTCACGGGCCAACATTGAACAAATTAACCTTTTAATATGGACCCAAACAAGTTTTGCTCTAACATTGAATATGGAACAAGCATCGCTTATTACCATACAATATATAATTTAATAGTGGAGACATGCAAAATCGAATTTCAAATGAAAAAACACATCAATGGCATTCATTTATTAAATAAATAAAATTTAAATAAAAATTGTATGCCTCTTTTCTATTTGCAGCCTTCTGATTTAAATACCAAAATAAACTTTTTCCACTGGCTAATAATTTTACAAATAAAATGATAATAAATCAATCAACCATTCAAGCCCATGCCTTGTAGCAAGAAAAAGTGCATAAAGAAAACGTTAATTATTGCACACTGGTCTAATCTGATGTGCCCAAGCCAGATACCTGGCATCTCTTCTTGGATGCTAGTTCATCAATGTCTGGGCTCAAGCTCTGAGCTGAAGAAATCCTCAGTATCGAGCGAAGATGTTCATCAGTCAGACGTCTCCTGTGAGTTGTTTTGGTCATCTTCATCGAGGAGAAAAGTTGCTCGCATAGATAAGTGCTGCCGAACATGGAGAGCATCTGAGCAGCTTGGGTGCGGAGCTGAGGCAATGTGTCAGGGATGAGCCGTGGAAACTGTGCGGCGCCCACAGCATCATACTTTGACTTCAGCGTGTCGTTGCACTGGAGTTCAATCAGCTCCATTTGGATGTTGGTTGGTGCATTTTCCACATCAACTGCGAAGGGATTACTAAGCAGTTCAAACTTGCATTTCTGGGCATCGAAGTCGGCAAATCGCCGGCTAAACTCAGCGGCGAGAACACTTGAGTTTTTCAGCAAACTGCGCATGGGAACACGGCGGTAGAGATCTGCGCTTTTATGGATTGGCAGCAGGGAAAATGGCAAGGGTTTCCTTGCAGCATCTGATTCTCCCACAGGCACAGTTTAGTTTTGAAGGCCCTCACTGCAGCGTACATGTCTGTGATGATGCGCCCCCGCCCCTGAAGCTGCAGGTTCAGCGCATCGAGATGGCTCGAGATGTCACAGAGAAAGGCCAGCTCACACAGGAACTTTTGCTCCCGGAGCTCTGCTGTATCCTTCCCTTTGGTTTCTAGGAATTGACATATTTCCTCACGCAGCTCGAAACATCTGTTCAGTACTTTTCCTCTGCTTAGCCATCTCACCTCTGTGTGATACGGCACGTCTGCGTATTCCGAACCACACTCCTCCAGAAAATATTTAAACTGGCGGTGATTTAGACCTTTGGCTCTTATAAAGTTAACTACCTGTGTTACTGTGGTCATAACATGTTCCATCTTTAGGGCTTTGGCACACAGTGCTTCCTGATGTATGATGCAGTGGTAAACAGTTAGCTCACCTGCACAGTTCTCTTCCCGCATCTTCTCCCGAACCATGCCCACCAGTCCACTCTTTTTACCGCACATCGCTGGTGCACCATCTGTCGTTAATCCAACGAGTTTATCCCACGGCAGCTTTATTTCAGTTACACATTTGGAAACCTCCTCAAAGATTTCCTTTCCTGTGGTTGTGCCATGCATTGATTTGAATCCTAATAGCTCCTCCGTAACACACAGATTTGAGTCCACTCCACGGATGAATACTGACAGCTGAGCAGTATCAGATGCGTCGCAGCTCTCATCCACAGCGAGGGAGAACGCAACAAAATCTTTTCCCTTTTCCATCAGCTGGTCATACAGATTGGTGGCAAGATCACATGTGCGATCAGCTACTGTGTTCCTGCTCAGGCTCACGTTTGAAAATGCTTGTTTTTTCTCTGGGCATACGAGGTCACAAACCTTCATCATGCACTTTTTCATGAACTCTCCCTCATTAAAGGGCCGGGCTGATTTTGCGATCTCTGCTGCCACTATATAACTAGCCTTTACAGCAGCCTCGCTTTGTGATGTGGCTTTTTTAAACATATTCTGTTGTGAAACCAAACTTCTTTTCATCTCCTCTACTTTCTGGCTCCTTTGAGTCATGTCCAGGTCCTTGTATTTGTCATGGTGTTTCGTTTCATAGTGTCGTCTAATGTTGTACTCCTTACTTACAGCCACGTTGACTCCACAAACAAGACAAACAGGTTTGTCTTTTACATATATGTAAACAGATATTCTGCCTCCCACTTGTCCAGAAAGCTCCTGTTTTCTGCCTTTCTTTTCGCCATTTTTGGGAAGGGTTAGCTCGCTGACAGTTGTAGCGTCTATGTTGCTATGACTACTGTCACAGAGGAGAGAGCGTTTATGGGTCATGTCCTGATTGGCGCGCGAAAACAGCAGAGCATTATGGGATTCGTAGTATTAGTGGTGAATGCGCTGTATAATACCGGCGGGCCAGCTCTAGTAGTAATATGGTATTGTCTCGCGGGCCAAATATAATTACCCCGCGGGCCAAATTTGGCCCAGGGGCCAGAGTTTGACACCCGTGTTCTAGATTCTCTGTCTGCAGGACCATTTTGGGAGTGGGTGGCTTGTGTGGTTTTGGAGCAAGAATAGTGTTGTGGTGCCATGACCAACCTGAACAGCAGAGGTCGCTATCTTTGGCCTCTCCAGGTGGGCTGGGTACTTTGCTGGCGAGGGTCTGGTTGGTGAGGGCCTATGGGCTGGCACTGTGCAGGGGTGGCACCGTGTCCCCACAGAAGGTGGAGAGCCTCAGCTCCGAAGGAAACAAAAGAGGAGTCTCCAGCTTCTCCAACCCCCCAGGTCCTCCAAACCTCTTCAGATGCAGAATCAGCACACTGCCCAGAGACAGAGAGGAAGAGAGAGGAACAGACAATGAAACCAGTCAACAAAATAACAGATGAGTGAAATTTGTTCGGTTGTGCTCATCCCTAAGTCCTACAACCTGCTCAGGAAGGTAACTACTCTTAAAGTCTCAGGACACAATGACCACTCTTTTCATTAAACACTGCCAATGTTATGAGAGGTTATAAAGAGGCATGTGTGGAACTGCTCCACTTTTGAGCTGTAGAAGCCTTTGCAGCCCGCACATGTGAATTCAACCTTTTCGCCCTGGGTTAGAAACAGAAGTATTACAAAATGAGTGATACCACTTCAATAATAAGATACCGTATTCTGAGGCAGTGGGCAACTTGCCCTGGGTGTTAGTCTCTACACCCAGGGCTAAACCCTACGTGCTGACTTTGAAAGTGAGTGCTAGGCTGCTTAGCAAGGTGCGCTCAGAGCTGAAGTCCAATGAGAGGTGATTGTAATCCTCTCTGGTGGACGACTCGCGCCCACAGCTTCAAATTTAGGACAAAGAGAAGAAAAATGCATCGGGTTTCTGTTTCAGGTCTCTGCAATGTTATGCCATGTGTTTTGTAATATTATTTGTAGAAAGATCATGTTACCAGTAGATACATTACAACCAATGGGAGCTTTTACCTGGTACATGTGCGCACTGACGCAAGCTGGAACTCCAGTTGGGAAACAGGGCAGGTATAGTTCACTCCGAGCATCTTCACTATCATGCCCTTCTCCTTCAGCTGGCACAGCATATTCACAAGTAACTCGTATGCGTCCTATGATGAGAAAGAAAAATACCAAGATAAAATCTAATTATTGAGAGAAAATGAACCCTTGCAAAAAGAGTGCATGTTCAGAAGAGAGTAGCGCCTTAGTTACCTGTTGCGTGTCCCCAAGATACTTCAAATCATATCCCGACAAGGAGTACTTGACCTTCCACATGAGGTCTGCTTTTGAGGCCTGGTTTGCACCACTGTCAGGTAGACCCGAACGGTGCACATCAGACAGACACCTGTATCGGAGACAGAGAGTAAATTAGGTCAACCTACGGGCTTACGGCTGAAGAGGCAGATGAGTTTATCCAAATATGTTTTATCTAGCCGCACTCCATCATTAGAAATGATTAATTCGATTCAATGCAATTTCACCTTAGAGGACTGACAATGAAGCAAAACAACAAAAATGTGTTGTTTATTCTCCTAAGATATTTGGTTAGGATACTGCTCTCAATTGCAGAGCATTTTAAAAACTACCAAATTTCCCAAACTAATGTGGAATGTTCAGTCGATGAGCATTATATTACGGGCAATGTAGTCATTCTACAGTTTCCAAATTGGCCTACAAATATCTACATCATAATCATCGTGTCATTGTTGTTCCGGCGGGTTATGAAGATTCCGAAGAAAAAAACAAAAAAATGGAAATAATTAAATAAATGCAATACACAGCGGAATATGACGTGGTTAGGGAAAGGGTTAGCAAAAATGCTTTCCTAACCGGCTACAAGTGCCGTGAAAAGAGTGTCCCTTCTTTAATTTATGACCACAAATCATGTGTTGGTGATTGTGTGTCTGCTTTTGAGCCTTCCCTTTACCTGAGCAGGTTGGAGAAGGGGGAGGAGTTCCAGAGTTGTTCCTGGCATAGGATTTCCTTTGAGAAGGAAGGCAGGACCAGGAGGCACTGCAGGGTGGCGTTTAGGAAGCAAGTGTTGCCAATGTTAGGCAACCTGTGAAGAAGAACCAGCCATCAGGACACACATAGAGATACAATAACCTAGAAACATAGAGTGCCCTGTGATAAACCTTCATAACTCTAGAAAGTGCTGACAATGGCAGCCATCTTGGTCAGGTATAAGTTCTTTGTCATTCTGTGAGTACACAAAGAAGTGGATGTCTTTTAGACCAAGATGACCATAATTCATGGGTCTATAAATATCTAATAAAACTGCCATGCTTGATAGTAAGCCCCATCCCCATAGTATATCAGACGTTGATCTCTAAAAAATAAAGAGCTCATTTTCAATGCATTTGCGTGTGTGGTGGTTACATCACGTAAACCTTTTGCCACAGGAATTGTTTACCCAAGAAGTTCCATGTTGACCAGGGCCCCCCATTCTCCTCTGTCCCCCTGGGTCTCCTCTGACCCTCTGGTGGCTGAGCTGGCCCTGTGAAGTCTGGCACCTGAGACTGGCCTCTGGGGCCTTGGGCTAGAATGGTCCTGAAGAGACAGAGGTCTGAAGGAAGGAGAGAACAGGTCTAAATCCTCCAAATCAGAGATAGTATCACTCTACACAGTCTCTCTTAAATACTATACTGTACTATAAACACAGTCCGAGTAGTGCATGCATGTATTGATGTCCATATAAATGCAGTGTACTAAGTAGACCAGGGCAATAGGTTAGTACTCTATTTATCCATAAGTGTGATTAGAAGTATATTTGATCTATATTTGATATATTTGATATTTGTGTCAAGGACCGAGCAACATGCTGAGACTGCTGCATGTTGCAAAACTGTAGATAACAGCCCAGCAGATGCTTTGTCCTTGTGTTTGTATGTAACAATATTGAGCACATGGTGTGACTTGCTGTATCTTACAAAGTTGTGATAGGGAGGGGTGGTCATCAAGAGGTTTAACTGAGATGGAAAAATACTGAACAACACAATAGCAGGAACTGAGCAACTGTTATAACTAGGGGGTGATACCAGAACAGTAGGAATCTATACATCGACGGAGGGAGGACTTCAAGAAGCGCCAAGAGGCGGGAACCCGCCTGAGCGCCTGCGATACTGTGACAGGCCAACAGACTGGTTGGGACAATGTCTATCATAGTATAAGAACACTGTTTACATACATCTTGTCAGTTCTATGTTCTGCCCTGCGTGGTATTACAGTGAGCCCGTATATACAAAAGTTGCATTTGCCATTTATTACTTAGCTAATAAAAAATACATAGTATACAATCGGTGACTCATTGTTATATTTATCCTGATACCAGATTCGAATTTACGCAACCCTAACAATAGGTTCTCACTGTTCTGGTGCCATACCCTAGTTACTGCAACTACTCAGTTCCCGTTATCTGTTATTGTGTTATTCAGTATTTTCTAATTCAATCAAACCTTGTGATGAGCCTCCCCTCCCTGTACCTGATTAACCACAACTTTGTAAGATACAGCAAGTCACACCATATGCTCAATATTGTCACATACAAACACAAGGACAAAGCATCTGCCGGGCTGTTATCTACAGTTTTGCAACATGCAGCAGTCTCAGCATGTTGCTCGGTCCTTGACACACACACACACACACACACACACAGGCAACTGCTGTTCAAACAATTCAATCTGACGTGATATAGTAGTGGGTTATCGAGCATGGACATAAATCCTCACACCATCATCCCCCATTTATTATCGATGATTAATATGATTTCTGTTCCTGTTGTAGTACTAAATCAATAGTAGCCCATTTGAAACCTTCACAGACTATGTTTAAAACAGAATCCTGAACCTGGCCTTCTTCCTCACTAGAGTTTATTCCCCTGCTCCCCATAATTTATCCTGCCTCAATTCCACTTTCTCTTCTGTGGTTCAAAACTATAATTATGTCCAAGAGCTATAAACTACATTATAATTAATTTACCTTAAAAAACAGTATCACCTATGACCACAAATTCATTATCCAAATGGCCCTCCACTGTGGCTGATCAGACCACAAGAGAAAGCCATGATAAAGGTCAAAGGTTACAGCACCCTTTTACATTTGTGTTCCATACCATATTAGACATATTAAAGAACCCTTTATCTATATATTTTTTAAAACTTGTTTAATTAAAAATAAAACTCATAATATTCCATATGTGAGTGTACCCCTTGAAAGATATCTTGTCTCTGGGCAACATGGAAATCCCCTTAAACCCAAACGTTTACTCAAAGCTATAATGCACACATTTCCCTCTAAATGACACAAACCATTTTCTCTGTCACCCTCAGTCACAACATCCTTGCCCAACTGCAAAAGTGCATTGTGAGTGATCTCAGCAACATGCGCTCAGCCCAGCCCAATCATTGTTGGCTAACTGCAGCAGCAGTAGTACGGCTTCGATCAACCAAACCCAATTTATCAAAACTGTTGGATCTTGAATAGAACTTACAACATCAATCAACATTTCTCAATCAAAATTGTACTGCCAGAAGTACTGAAAAGAGTGTACCTGAACAATGGTCAAATCAATTTGAGTAACGTTATTGTGTATCCAACGTAATGACGCAGTTTTACTTTCCAACTTCTACCCAAAATTTAAACATACCATGTACTTCGCTAAATTCATAAGAACATTTCGATGGGCACAAATCTAATTGTCTCTTCAGTATTATTTAGAATTCATCAGATTTAGGCAACTGTCTCATCTTATTATTCAGCATTTTAAAATACGACTCCATTCCCAATAGGTTATTCCAGCAGATCATTTGGGAAACACAACGTATTATATAGAAATTGCCTCGCCATTATTTTGAATGAATTAGTCTCTCAATTCAACCTAAACAAACTATTAAAACATTCAGTTCAGATCTTGAACAAACACTAACAACCGTATTTTTCAGGGCAAAACCTACAAATATTTGAATTACAATCTGAATGAATTTTAGTCTATCGGTGTCAAGGCTGAGATACGAACCTGAGTATCCCGCGTTGTAGGCAAAAACTTGACCTCTGAACCACCAACGCTATTGAGACAATTCCCAGAATATATTACAATTCAAAGGGCCAAGCTTTTCCCCAGCGAGGATTCTCCTTACTCTTTCTATCTACTCCGAACTGCTTTTATATGTTTTTCGTTTCAGTGTCTCCAGTATTTTACCAAGCTCCCCTTCGACTGTGAGCCTGTTGGGCGCGGCAATACTGCCCTCTTCTGTCCATTCTCTGTATAATTTTTCCCCTCGTTTCTTCCAGTCCTTTCCATCTTTACCTCCGTTAATTTCCAGTGTTGTTTTCAACACCTTCTCAGCCTCCTGACTAGTCATTGTTAAGTACATTTGGGGTGTTTATCATATCATTTTTTGAATTATTTCCAACACCAATTCACCACTTTTTATTTAACGTTGCTACCTCCTTAGTCAATTAACAGTATGACTTCAAGAAATACCCGTAGGTCGTTCAAACTGGTATTAGCTATTCCCACTCAATACCCAATGTACTACATTCATTCAGTGAACTTATCTTATTTCCAATAAAACCCATCTCATTACCCTTAGGTCATTCAAACTGTTATTGTGCGCCGACTAATAACTAATGTACCACAGTCACTCGATGAACTTATCTTATTTGGAATATAACACAGGTCTCTTGCCTGTACTATTATCCGTAGATCATTCAGCCCGTCATCAGTACGCCGACTGACTAATGTACCACAATCATTCGATTTGTCCTTGTCAAATCTTCATTCACACCAGTAAGTAGGCCAACTCACCCACACACCAACCAGTAGGTACGCCGACCCACCGAGTACATTACATTCGCTGTTATATTGCCGTTCATCCACACTCGCACCAGTAAGTTCGCCGACCCACCCTCATATAAACCAGTAGCTTCACCGAACTACCTAGTACATTACATTCACTGTCATACCATAAAAGTGATCGATCAGTTCAAAATTGCATTTACCACTATGTATTCCCTATGATCCTTTACCAATATAAACTAATGAAATTTGGTCACTTACATCGAACAGGTGTCTCACAAAAATACATTTCGATAATGCCAATATGCAGAACTTTAGTTTATTCACAATAGGTGTCTGCTTACCTTTTTAGTTGACCGGTCTAGTTTGTAAGGTACACCGTTCAACGACAGCAATGGTCAATTGGCTGGCACGCCAATGTACAGCGAAGTCCTTCACCAGATCACGTTCAGGATAAGTATGACGCTGAGTCATCGATTGTATACTATGTACTTTTTATTAGCTAAGCAATAAGTGGTAAATTCAATTTACGTATATACGGGCTCTCTGTTACACCTCGCAGGGCAAACAGAGAACTGACTTGTTCCTGACAAAGATATTATAATATACTCTTGACAGAAGTAGTTCCTGCTTCCGAGCCGACCTGTCAGAGTAGAGACTGGGCATGGTTTAAACTCACTCAGCCTATCGTTGATTGTTGGCGCCCGAGCTGGTCCCAGCCTCCTAAGCGCTTCAGCGGTCAGTCGTTGTAGTTGTGTAGAATATCTATGTGCTCACACACTCAATAAAGTTATCTCACACCTGGCTCCTGTTATCTAACAAAATAATGTTTGTTCTCGCAACACTACGTTCTGAATGTGCCCCCCCACAACTCATTGCACAGTTCCTGTCTTCATGTTATTCTGTTTTTTTCCCATCATGAGAAAGGCCCATGGCCCTGAAACTGTTAACAATGTCTCAAGTCAGCTATGTTGCATAACACATATACCCACAAAAGCCAACAGCAAATAATATTCCATCACATATGATATGGTAAGGGCTATAGTGTATACATCACCTTCTCACCCCGGTCTCCGTGATCTCACCTACCTCTTCGTTTATCGTTCAGCAGACACGCTGCTGTAACTGGCGAACTGCCTTTGCAACCTACTGCTGTCTTTCCAGATTGCGCGCTGTTTCTGTAACTAGAAAATCGCCGGGGAGGGGGCTCAAGATCAGGCATGAGAGAGCATAACATTTCCAGCTGAGGAACAATTTTAGGGTTTTCTAACAAAGTTTATAGTTTTAGACTGCAGTTGCAATTTATTTTACAAAAAATTATATCCAATCAAACCATGTAGCTATTTTGAATAATTTTGTAATTAATCAAACCATTGAAATCCAATTTTTCAATTTTTGATTTGTTAAAAAAGTTTGAAATATCCAATAAATGTCGTTCCACTTCATGATTGTGTCCCACTTGTTGTTGATTCTTCACAAAAAAATACAGTTTTATATCTTTATGTTTTTTTGAAGCCTGAAATGTGGCAAAAGGTCGCAAAGTTCAAGGGGGGCGAATACTTTCGCAAGGCACTGTATATTTTTGATGATTTCCAATGAAGAAGCTAGCTATCGAAACATTTCAGCGTGTGTCGTTAAGTTAGCCTGCTAACGTCTTCATAGCTAGTAGCATGGAATCAGGACATGACCAAACTGTTGCTGAGATAATGGTTGTTGAAACTTCCGAGGAGAAAATAGGCATTGTCGCTCATATGCTTGCAGTGTAAAAAAAAAGGGGTGAATGTGATTCATACCCGAATACCCCAACCAAGGAGCAACTTCCAAAGAAGCTGAGAAGTGAACCATCACTGAGCCAGCTACAGGACAACATCGTCCGCACCCTCATGGCTAAAATCAAAGAGAGCGCAGATGACATCATGGATTTGGTGGAAAAAAGAACACTATCAGTATCGTTAACCTGAAGAAATCAATTGATTTCAATGCTGAGGAAGTAAAAACTCTGAAGCAGCAGAACGCAACATTAATATTCAAGTTGCAAAGCAGACGAAACTCACTGAAATGGAGTCAAAGGTAAACGAGAATGACCGGTTAGTCGGAGATAGAATCTTCGAATTTATGAAATAGTAGAAAAATCTGACGAGAACATCAAAGCAAGAGTGAAGGACATTTGCAGGGCAATAGTCCCGGAGGAGAAACAAAATGTTGTTGCAGGTTCTCTGGATGTTGTGCACCGCCTGGGTAGGCTGAGAAATGGGGAAAACAACCAGCCACCGTGATCATGAGATTCATCTCCAGGACAGCGAGGGATATGACATGGAAAATTGCAAAGAAAAATGGCTATTTCAAGAAGAACAACCTGAGGATTTGACAAAGAAGATCGGGAATTGTCTGTGGCCGATGACTGAGAGAGCAAGGAAGGAAGGGAAAAGTGCATACTTTGCGGGAGCCAAGGTTTTTGTTAATGAAAGGGAAATTCACGCTGACTCCAAGCTTGATGACTGCTGGATTTATCAAGGGAGTTGTGCAGGACTGAGTTTTATTTGCATCTGATAAAACTTTAGATTTCTTGAGGAAAGAGCATTGTTTGTGTGAGCCAAATATTTTATATATACAGTGGGGCAAAAAAAAGTATTTAGTCAGCCACCAATTGTGCAAGTTCTCCCACTTAAAAAGACGAGAGAGGCCTGTAATTGTCACCATAGGTACACTTCAACTATGACAGACAAAATGAGGGAAAAAAATCCAGAAAATCACATTGTTTTTATTAATTTATTTGCAAATTATGGTGGAAAATAAGTATTTGGTCAATAACAAAAGTTTATCTCAATACTTTGTCATTGCCAACAAAGGGTATATAGCAGAGGTCAAACGTTTTCTGTAAGTCTTCACAAGGTTTTCACACACTGTTGCTGGTATTTTGGCCCATTCCTCCATGCAGATCTCCTCTAGAGCAGTGATGTTTTGGGGCTGTTGCTGGGCAACACAGACTTTCAACTCCCTCCAAAGATTTTCTATGGGGTTGAGGTCTGGAGACTGGCTAGGCCACTCCAGGACCTTGAAATGCTTCTTACGGAGCCACTCCTTCGTTGCCCGGGCGGTGTGTTTGGGATCATTGTCATGCTGAAATACCCAGCCACGTTTCATCTTCAATGCCTTTGTTGATGGAAGGAGGTTTTCACTCAAAATCTCACGATACATGGCCCCATTCATTCTTTCCTTTACACGGATCAGTCATCCTGGTCCCTTTGCAGAAGAACAGCCCCAAAGCATGATGTTTCCACCCCCATGCTTCACAGTAGGTATGGTGTTCTTTGGATGCAACTCAGCATTCTTTGTCCTCCAAACACGATGAGTTGAGTTTTTACCAAAAAGTTATATTTTGGTTTCATCTGACCATATGACATTCTCCCAATCTTCTTCTGGATCATCCAAATGCTCTCTAGCAAACTTCAGACGGGCCTGGACATGTACTGGCTTAAGCAGGGGGATATGTCTGGCACTGCAGGATTTGAGTCCCTGGCGGCGTAGTGTGTTACTGATGGTAGGCTTTGTTACTTTGGTCCCAGCACTCTGCAGGTCATTCACTAGGTTCCCCTGTGTGGATCTGGGATTTTTGCTCACCATTGTGATCATTTTGACCCCACGGGGTGAGATCTTGCGTGGAGCCTCAGATCGAGGGAGATTATCAGTGGTCTTGTATGTCTTCCATTTTCTAATAATTGCTCCCACAGTTGATTTCTTCAAACCAAGCTTGCTTACCTATTGCAGATTCAGTCTTTTCAGCCTGGTGCAGGTCTACAATTTTGTTTCTGGTGTCCTTTGACAGGTCTTTGGTCTTGGCCATAGTGGAGTTTGGAGTGTGACTGTTTTGAGGTTGTGGACAGATGTCTTTTATACTGATAACAAGTTCAAACAGGTGCCATTAATACAGGTAACGAGTGGAGGACAGAGGAGCCTCTTAAAGAAGAAGTTACAGGTCTGTGAGAGCCAGAAATCTTGCTTGTTTGTAGGTGACCAAATACTTATTTTCCACCATCATTTGCAAATACATTCATTAAAATTCCTACAATGTGATTTTCTGGATTTTTTTTCTAATTTTGTCTGTCATAGTCGAAGTGTACCTATGATGAAAATTACAGGCCTCTCTCATATTTTTAAGTGGGAGAACTTGCACAATTGGTGGCTGACTAAATACTTTTTTGCCCCACTGTATATATTTTATGGCAGGGAAATTCGCACTGACACTTAATGTTAGCTTGATGGCTATTCGTTTTACCAATCTATGGTACAATGTTATTTGCAATTGTCTAAAAATATATATAATTTAGGTCAAACACTTGCGTGGTGCAAAGGACTGTTTTTATTTGCAACTAGTAAGAACTTTTCTTTTTGTGAGAACCCGATTTATGTGAACGTATACAAGTTTAATATTCTTCATATAGTCACTGTGATAGTAAATGTCAATTTCTGTTTTATCTATTAATGCCAGGGGAATCCGTAATATTTTGAAAAGGAAATCTTTATTTTTGTATTGTAAGGGTAAGAGTGCCGACTTTTAAAAATTGTATTCAAGAAACTCATACCTGTTCCACAGATACTGCGTTTTGGAAGTGTCAGTGGGGGAATACTATTTGGTTTTCATTTGGTACTAATCGGTCAGCAGGTGTCACTGTTTTAAAAGGCAACTTTAAGGGTCATATTGAGTCATGAAGCAGATAATACTGACTGGGTAGATGTCGACCGATTAATGGGAATGGCAGATTAATTAGTGGCCGATTTCAAGTTTTCATAACAATCAGAAATCGGTCTTTTTGGGGCACCAATTAATTTAACCAATATAACAGACATGTTTCATTATTTACTTGAGGCTAAATAGATTTTATTGATGTATTATATTAAGTTAAAATAAGTGTTCATTCAGTATTGTTGTAATTGTCATTATTACAAACAAACAAAAATAAAAATCGGCCGATTAATCAGCATCAGCTTTTTTGGTCCTCCAATAATCGATATCGGCGTTGAAAAATCATAATCGGTCAACCTCTACAGGGAGATGGATTATACCATTGGTAGATGTCAACCACGTTCAATTAACTCTTGTAAATACTTATGCTTCCAATAACAAGTTATTTTATTTAGAGACATTGAAAGGAAAATAAGTAAAATTATGTCTAAATTTCCATTGGCCAAAGAAATATGGGGTGGAGATTTTAATACAGTGTTACATGATAATCTAGATATATGGCCTCCTAAGGATAGCAATTATGTTTGTGAGATAAGGGATATATGTATAAGGTTAGGTGTTCTAGATATTTGGAGACATAAGAACACAGATAAGATTGTTTACATTAAGTACCAAAGATTTATCTATACAATCCTGTATTGATTTCTGGCTGATATCTGAAGATATGGCTGACAAGGTTGATACAGTCTCGATTGAACCATCTATTTTAACAGACCACAAAGGGATCTCAATAAAGATAAATATGCATGGTTTGTCAACAAAAAAAAGTTAGTAAAGGTTACTAGAAAATGAAGACTTTACTAGAGAATTAAGTATTTAAGAAGGAAGTAGCATGAATTATTGATAAATACTGGAATTGTGCCTGTGTTATGAATACGTTTGGAAGTTACTGGGAGCTAATGAAATTTGATATAAGGCTTTTGGCCATTTCAATGGGGAAATAAATTGCTCGTGCCAAGAGAGAGAAAGAATATGACATAAAGGGAATAATGGATTATACAACAAAAAAACTGAATTCACTAATCAGGAATTACTGGAGCTCTCATTGCAAATAGAGTTAGACTGTATCTATGAGGAAAAGGCCCAGGGAGCGTTTGTAAGAACAAGATGGAAATGGATGGAAGAGGGAGAGAAAAATACAAAATATTTATTTAATTTAGGGGGAAAGGCAGGCGAAAAGACTTCCATATGTAAATGAATGATTAATAATACTCCCAGTGACAATCCAAAAGAAATCTCTCGGCATGTTGCCCAGTTTTATCAGAGTCTATACATCAGCCCAGTCAACTTCCAATATGGATATTTTCTTAGAAAATGTAGCAAACATTGCTAAGAAGATAGATCATGATTTCAGGGATTTTTGTGATGATGAGTTATCTGAATTTGAGATAAAAGACTGTATTAAAAGCCTTAAGGACAATAGGTCCCTGTAACGGCTTTCTTCCTGGGAAAGAGAGGACCAAAGTGCAGCGTGGTGAGTGTTCATCTTCTTTAATAATAAATCCCAACTGAACACTCCAAATTACAAAACAACAAATGTGAAAACCAAAAACAGTCCTATCTGGTGCATCGACACAAAGACAGGAAACAATCACCCACAAACCCCAACACAAAACAAGCTACCTAAATATGGTTCCCAATCAGAGACAATGACTTACACCTGCCTCTGATTGAGAACCATATCAGGCCAAACACAGAAATAAACAAACTAGACACAACATAGAATGCCCACCCAGCTCACGTCCTGACCAACACTAAAACAAGGAAAACACATACGAACGATGGTCAGAACGTGACACTCAGCAAGATTATTTTGGACAAATATCTATGGTGATATACAATGGGGGAAAGCATGGAAAATTGCTAACAAATATTGCATTAGTAACAAAGTTATATTTAAAATGTTACATATAATTTATCTTGTGAAACATGTTTTGGAAAGATTCAAGCTAAATATTGACTTTAACTGTGATTTCTGTGGAATGGAGAAGGAGACAATTTTGCATTTGTTTTTAGTAGAATTTTTTGGATTGACATACAGAATTTTGTTACGAAAAAATAGGACCGGTTGTACTATTTGATGGTTTTGATAAAATGATTTATTTCAGAAATTCTGACATAAGATAAAAATGTAGTAGATTTAATTCAACTGCTAATAATACTAGGTAAATTTCATATTCACAAATGCAAATGGTCTAATTCAAAAACCTAACATTTTTCACTTTATAAATGAATTTAAACAATATGGCACTACTTTAACTAAAATGAAAAACAAAAAGGCAATTAAAACTTGTTGTATTATTAATACATTGATTTGTTTGTTTCACGGCTTCAATAAGTAGTGAGTGCAGGAGTCAGGCGAAGAGAGCAGGGTAGTTCAAAAGATGTGGATCTTAAACAGTGGTGTCTTTACGATGTAATGACAAATGTTGGGGACAAAGACGGGGGAAATATATCATCTATAAATCTGTATATTTTAATCGATTTTATTTCAACTTTCGGGCTTGTGCTGTTTCTGGAAAAGTTACATGAGTCTTTGTCATAGTAATCTCTCCAGCCTGATGTTAAGGTTTTAAAATGTTTTGCAGAGGTTTTCTACAAAGCACTCAATGGATATACGTATGCCTGACATGAAGCTTCTCTGCATCTCAGAAACGTATGCCAACTTTTCTCCACTTACTGCCCCTCTTGTGAAAACAATGGAAATGTCAGCTGATGTGCCCCTGGTTGAGTCCGCCTTTGGGCCAGTGCAAGCTGGCAGTGTGCTTTCCTATCAACTTCCACAGCCAAAGACCCGTGAAATTGTGAAGATTGCCGATGCCCCTGCTCCACTAATAGTTCCATTAGATGGCAACAGGCTTCAGTCTTCCCAGTGTGCTTACATCCTTAGCCATCAGGAGCAGTTCCACGTTAAGGCATTAGAGACAACCTACGAGATGTCACACAAAGTCGAGGTTGCTACATGGGAGCAGAGCAGCAGCCCGGAATGGCATCCTCTCGTTTCCGAGAGATTTGCCATGTCCGGGGAGAGACCTCAGCTGACCACCGAGCTGAGCGGATGTTCAAGGGATCTGGTGTGCAGACCGTGGAGATGAAGAGGGGGCTAGCCATGGAGCCAGTGGCTATACAGTAGTATTGCACACTGAATAATGTTAACTTCTTTCCGTGTGGCTTCGTAGTGCACCCAGATGCTCCGTGGTTAGGATCCTCTCCAGGTGGCATCATATTTGATCCCAATGTGAGACTATACTTTGGACTCTTAGAGGTCAAGTGCCCAAATGTACCAAGTTAGGTTGACTGCCTTTACCTGAGGATACAGAATGGAGAGCTGAAGTTGAAGAGATTTCATGCTTACTACTGGCAGGTGCAAGGTCAAATTCTTCTCGCAGGTTGTAGCTGGTGTGATCTGTCATCTGTGCACAGGAGGACATCCTAGTTGAAAGGATATCTAAAGATCTACATGTTTCAAAAACTAAGAGAGAAGGTTAAACACTTTTATTTTTACCACTACTTGCAGAAGTGTCTCTCACACCTGAATGGATCCCCTGCATGGGTGCCAAGTTTAGTGGTTTCATGAAAAATAACTATTGATGTTCTTGTGAAGAAAACTGCAGTAGAATATATTTGTTTAAAATAATGTATTTCAGCAAATGTTCAACAGTTCAGTTAATCAATTACACATCTCTAACAATGTATACAGTCTTGTATTCTGGCTATTCTGTGTTTACTTGATTTCTTTCCCCAACCCCTAAACCCATTGCCTAATTAAAGCCAATAAGCGCACCTTGTTATTCATCCTCCTCAGTTGGAGCAGGAGGTGTCAGTCTTCTTTCCCAAACACCAGGTCTCTTGAATGTGCCAGTTCCATGCGAAGACTGTAGGAACAACACCACTTTGTAGGTATTGTTGCCCCCCAATTTTTCCCTCAACAAAGTCACTCTCGATGAAATGTGTAGTACACACCTTTGTGTGTTAGGTGACAGTAAAGTTGTCACGACGTACTGCCACCAACCACCTTTTTCTCTCTGAGCTCTACATCGACCGGGAAACTATGGAAACTCACAATACCATTAAATTTGGAAGAAACTGAACAATGTTCGTTCGTGTTAGAGTTGCGTAAATTCAAATCTGGTATCAGGATAAATATGACAATGAGTCACCGATTGTATACTATGTATTTTTTATTAGCTAAGCAAATAAGTGGTAAATGCAATTTTCGTATATACGGGCTCTCTGTCCCACCTCGCAGGGCAAAACAGAGAACTGACAAGATGTATGTAAACAGTATTCTTTATACTGTGATAGACAGTTCCAAACCGTCTGTTGGCCTATCACAGTAGAGGCTGGGCGTGGTTTAAACTTGCTCAGCCTATTGCAGGCGCTCAGGCGGGTCCCCGCCTCTTGGCGCTTCTGTTGATAGATGTACGTGTTGCTGTGAAGAACATCCAGGCTCTCATGCTCCATACCGTTATCTCGCACCTGGCTCCTGTTATCTAACAAAAGACCGCTTGTTCTGCAACCCCACGCTCTGAATGTGCCCTGTCTTCTGTATTTTTCCATCATGAGAAAGTCCCTTGGCCCTGACACTTTTAACAATGTTTCAAGTCAGCTATGTTGCATAACACATACATACATCCACACAAGCCAACAGCAGATAATATTCAATCATATATATGGTAATGGGCTATAGTGCATAACACAGAAACCTCATATTAGCACCCCATTCGCATGGCTGTAATTTAAACGTAGTCAACTATTTCAGTCAGAAATGCATCGACAACAGTTAGATAGCAAGCTAATGATAAAATAATAGCAGAAATCGCTCTGTAAGTCATCAACCCGGTAGGAAGTCAATTAGAAAGTTGGAGGCGGTATAATGCATAGAATAGAGCCTATTGGTTATCTCTTCAGTCGCATGCTGCATTCTGTTGTTATGTGAACGATTGGCAGAGCCTTGAATACAGACAGTAATGCTCCAAATGCGCGTCACTCATCGGATCTACACGATTCACGTAGGTCACCTATTTTGGATTCAAAACAGCGAATTATGCCAAGAGCTGACTAGTTTGCATCCCTGTGTTTAGTCATTGGCCCACTGTTACTGCAAGGAATTCTAATTGTTCAACCACAGGCTAGGGTTGGGGGTTATAAATTACATCCTGTCCCTTTGTTTGTAGAGGAATCACTGAAGACAGGGGAGAATGAATACCTCTCAGCATAACATCTATGATTTGTCCTCTTTGAATAAAACTATTTTTCTCCCCCTGATTCTCCCCCTAATTTGCCTTGGGGTCTGTGTTATTGGAGAGTAATGTCAACTGCTAACACAGATTATTGGTAATGGTGAGAGGTTAGCATGTCTTGGGAGTATGTTCCTCTGTAACTTTCTCAATCATCATTATTCACAATTCATTCATGATCCTCCGTAATCATGGTAGCATCCACATTAATGTAGAAGTGTTCAGAAACATACTCTATTCTTATTTACAATAAAATTACTCCAAAATGAAACAACACATTATTTACCATTCCTTACCCTGAAATATCTCAATCATATCACGTGAAAGGTGTTCCCATAGGTCGTTTGGTGACCCGTTACTCTACTCAGAGAACCACGGTTATATCCGTAGCCCAGCATTTTCATGTATGTATTTATTCAAATGGAATACAGCTGGAGAATAACTTCAACATATACTCATAGCATCTCTGAATCTTTAGAAGGCTCCATAACATCAGCTGCCCAGCTGCTTCCCTTTGTTGCGTTTCCTATTAGGACCGGCCTGAATCCCAGACGATAAAGCTTCCTGAGCAGAAAGCAAGAGTTACAACAGTTATCAGAATTATCTAAATTAGATTCTTACATTTGTTTGTCTTTATTGAAATTGCATGGCATGCACAAGTCATCTGCCAACATCCTGGGGACCTCGGTCAATGTCGAATATTGCAGTGCATCCGGTGTGACCATGCTGAATAAGTGGTTATACAAGACAGTGTATTTCACAACAAGAGGATTTCAAACTAAACCAAAAAGAAGGGATGCAAATCAATTTATAACATTTTCGACATGCGTTTTTCTGGATTTTTTTGTTGTTATTCTGTCTCTCACTGTTCAAATACACCTACCATTAAAATTATAGACTGATCATTTCTTTGTCAGTGGGCAAATGTACAAACTCAGCAGGGGATCAAATACTTTATTCCCTCACTGTACATATAAAGAGCTGTGAAAACGCGGTCACTTGTCTGAATTGCTCTGGTCCATACAGCTCCCATACATCACTAAAGATGTCTGAGAAACATTTGAATTTGTAGCTTCCAGCTTCTCTGTCTGCAGGACTGTTTTGGGAGTGAGTGGTTTGTGTGGTTTTGGAGCAAGAATAGTGTTGTGGTGCCATGACGGTACCTGACTTTCGTTCCAGGATGGAGTAGCAGTCGGGTGTCTGTTTTGTTTGTCTTGTCCCATCCCGTGTATATATAATTTCCTTTGTATATATTTCATACATATTTTTTAAATTTTTTTATCTCAATTTCCATGTACGGACTGAACATACTCTCCTGCAACCCGCCTCACCCAATGTGGTTTGGATCTGCATTTTTTATAATTTAGAACCGGAACCCCCATCAGAAGCAAGCCAGCTAACTAGCTAGTAGTCAGTTAGCTACTGCTAGCGGTCATCACCGTTAACTTGGACATCAGCCAGCCTCAGCCTGATCAATTCCTGCTAGTCTGCACAGCGTGATTTCAACCCAGAGCATATCGGAATGCTTTTTCTATACCCCATCTCTGGATTCCTACCGCAAGCGCTGAACCTTTACTCCGGTTCATCGCAGCTAGCTAGCTGCTATCCGAGTGGCTACTCCTGGCTAACGTTTCTGTCCCGACGCAAGCGCCTATCTCCCGGGTAGCCGAAGAGATCCATCAGACAATACCTGGGTTTCAATACCTCTTTTGCCAATTGGCCTGGACCCCTTGCTGCCGACACGGAGCCCCGCCGATCCATCACGACTGGTCTGCCGATGTAACCACCCGAGGGGGTTTCAACAGGCTCTTCCGTTGCGACGTCCCCCTGAGGCCCATCTGCTAGCCTGCTAGCCCCGGCCTGCTAGCTGTCTGAATCACTGTGTCCCCAGCTCGCCTAGCTATTCACTGGACCCTATGACCACTATGCTACACATGCCTCTCCCTAACGTCAATATGCCTTGTCTATTGCTGTTTTGGTTAGTGATTTTTGTGTTATTTCACTGTAGAGCCTCCAGCCCTGCTCAATATGCCTTTGATAGCCCTTTTGTTCCACCCCCTACACATGTGGTGACCGCACCTGGCTTAAATGGTGCCTCCAGAGACAAAACCTCTTTCATCGTCACTCAATGCCTAGGTTTACCTCCACTGTACTCACATCCTACCATACCCTTGTCTGTACATTATGCCTTGAATCTATTCCTCCATGCCCAGAAATCTGCTCCTTTTACTCTGTTCCAAACGCACTAGACGACCAGTTCTTATAGCCTTTATCCGAACTCTTATCCTACTCCTCCTCTGTTCCTCTGGTAATGTAGAGGTTAACCCAGGCCCTGGCGCCCATTCCCCAGGCGCTCTCATTTGTTGACTTTTGTAACCGTAAAAGCCTTGTTGTCATGCATGTTAACATTAGAAGCCTCCTCTCTAAATTTGTTTTATTCACTGCTTTAGCACACTCCACCAACTCGGATGTCCTAGCCGTGTCTGAATCCTGGCTTAGGAAGGCCACCAAAAATCCTGAAATTTCCATCTCTAACTATAACAATTTCCGACAAGATAGAACTGCCACAGGGGGCGGGGTTGCAATCTACTGCAGAGATAGCCTGCAGAGTTCTGTCATACTATCCAAGTCTGCCCAAACAATTCAAGCTTCTACTTTTAAAAATGCACCTTTCCAGAAACAAGTCTCTCACCGTTGCCGCTTGTTACAGACCCCCTTCAGCCCCCAGCTGTGCCCTGGACACCATATGTGAATTGATTGCCCCCATCTATCTTCAGAGTTCGTACTGTTAGGTGACCTACACTGGGACATGCTTAACACCCTGGCTGTCCTATAATCTAAGCTAGATGCCCTCAATCTCACAAATATTATCAAGGAACCTACCAGGAACAACCCTAAATCCGTAACCATGGGCAGTCTCTTAGATATCATCCTGACAAACTTGACCTTTAAATACACCTCTGCTGTCTTCAACCAGGATCTCAGCGATCACTGCCTGCGTGCATAATGAGTCCCCTCATCACGGTCAAACGTTCCCTAAAACACTTCAGCAAGTAGGCCTTTCTAATCAACCTGGCCCAGGTATCCTGGAAGGATATTTTTTATTTATCTGTTATTTTACCAGGTAAGTTGACTGAGAACACGTTCTCATTTGCAGCAACAACCTGGGGAATAGTTACAGGGGAGAGGGGGATTAATGAGCCAATTGTAAACTGGGGATTATTAGGTGACCATGATGGTTTGAGTGCCAGATTGAGGTTTAGCCAGGACACCGGGGTTAACACCCCTACGCTTACAATAAGTGCCATGGGATCTTTAATGACCTCAGAGAGTCAGGACACCTGTTTAACATCCCATCCGGAAGACAGCACCTGACACAGGGCAGTGTCCCCAATCACTGCCCTGGGGTATTGGGATATTTTTTTAGACCAGAGGAAAGAGTGCCTCCTACTGGCCCTCCAACACCACCAGCATCTGGTCTCCCATCCAGGAACTGACCAGGACCAACGCTGCTTAGCTTCAGAAGCAAGCCAGCAGTGGTATGCAGGGTGGTATGCTGCTGGCAATTGACCTCATCCCATCAGTAGAGGATGCCTGGTTGCTCTTCAAAAGTGCTTTCCTCACCATCTTAAATAAGCATGCCCCGTTCAAAAAATGTAGAACTAAGAACAGATATAGCCTTTGGTTCACCCCAGACTTGACTGTCCTCGGCCAGCATAAAAACATCCTGTGGCGTTCTGCATTAGCATCGAATAGCCTCCGCAATATGCAACTTTACAGGGAAGTCAGGAACCAATATACTCAGTCAGTTATGAAAGCTAAGGCTAGCTTTTTCAAACAGAAATTTGCTTCCTGTAGCACAAATTCCAAAAAGTTTTGGGACACTGTAAAGTATAGGGAGAATAAGAGTAGCTCCTACCAGCTGCCCACTGCACTGAGGCTAGGAAACACTGTCACCACCGAAATCTACGATAATCGATCATTTCAATAAGCATTTATCTACGGCTGGCCATGCTTTCCACTTGGCTACCCTTACCCCGGCCAACATCTTAGCACCCCCTGCAGCAACTTGCCCTCCCCGCTTCTCCTTCATCCAAGTGCATGCTCTTCGACCGATTGCTGCCCGCACCCTCCCGCCCGACTAGCATCCCTACTCTGGACGGTTCTGACCTAGAATATATGGACAACTACAAATACCTAGGTGTCTGGTTAAACTGTAAACTCTCCTTCCAGACTCACATTAAACATCACCAATCCAAAATTAAATCTAGAATCGACTTCCTATTTCGCAACAATGCCTCCTTCACTCATGCTGCCAAACATACCTTCGTAAAACTGACTATCCTACCGATCCTTGACTTCGGCGATGTAATTTACAAAATGGCACCCAACACTCTACTCAGCAAACTGGATGTAGTCTATCTCAGTGCCATCTGTTTTGTCACCAAAGCCCCATATACTACCCACCACTGTGACCTGTATGCTCTCATTTGTTTATGTGTAACTCTGTGTTGTTGTCTTTGTCACACTGCTTTGCTTTATCTTAGCCAGGTTGCAGTTGGAAATGAGAACTTTTTCTCAACTGGCCTACCTGGTTATTAAATAGGTTACATTTGAAAGAAAAAATTATAATAATTAAAAAACAGCAGAGGGCGCTGTCTTTGGCCTCTTCAGGTGGGCTGGAGACTTGGCTGGCGAGGGTCTGGGGGGTGGACACCCGGATGCTGGGGGCCTGGTTGGTGAGGGCCTGTGGGGCCCAGAGGAGACTGGGATGGCACTGTACTTATTTTATTTTTTGTTTGAATTACCTGATCGTCATTTTGGCTGGTGTCTCCATGATGGTTCAAAAGGGTTGGTAGGAGATAGAGAACTAGGGCGGGACACCACTGGAGAGGATTTCACTAGGGAAGGGTGTTTGGCAGGTGACCTGGGGAGAGAGGGCTGTTTAGCAGGAGAGCAAGGCTGAGAGGAACAGGAGAGGGAGGAGAGTTGGTCAGAGGGTGAGGGGTCAGAGTTGGCGGAGGCATTCCGTTGGCTATCAGTCGTTTTTTCTGTTGACAAGAAAATGTGTTCGTGCTAAATACTTTTTTCCCCGATCCCCAACCAATGGAGAAAAAAAAATGTGGGGTGGGTCATAATAATAGGAATGGGTAGGCCTAAATTAGAGGAACTTAGCTGTCTTTTCTAAACCTCAAATAACACAGTATAGACAGGTTACATTGAGTGACATATGCAAAAGCCGAACTTCATGTACATTTTATGTACACTTTTTATGTATTCGTCAATTAGAATGTACTTTTACTTTTCTTCTTACAACTAGGTCTAAGAGAAAAATACTACTCCAGAATTTAAGTAGTTGTTTATCGATTAAATGACCTGATTTCATACCTTTTTGCACCAGCAGAAACAAGCCATGTCAATAACCAATGACTGGGCTAACCCAACCCCTACTTGCCTTTAACTTACCCAATCACATGTATTGCCTAAATGTAACCATTCACATTTGTTTGTGCCTTTATAACAAGATGGAATAGGCTGCCAGATGGCCGACATGTTTCGTGACATTGGCAAAAGTCAAAATATTTTCCAGAATGTCAGTTAAATGCATCTGCATTCTTCAATCAACATGTAGGCTACTTTTGCTTTTAAAAGAATGTGCACACTAGGTGCACAATAGTTGTCAAGTCGATTAGGTGAAATAACCTGGTTTAAGTCCCAAATACATATCAAGGTTGTATTATTAGTTACAGTCGGATGTTTACATACACTTAGGTTGGAGTCATTCAAATTTGTTTTTCAACCACTCCACACATTTCTTGTTAAAAAACTATTGTTTTGGTAAGTCGGTTAGGACATCTACTTTGAGCATGACACAAGTAATGTTTCCAAAAATTTCTTACAGACAGATTATTTCACTTATAATTCACTGTATCACAATTCTAGTGGGTCAGAAGTTTACAAACACTAAGTTGACTGTGCCTTTAAACAGCTTGGAAAATTCCAGAAAATGATGTCATGGCTTTAGAAGCTTCTGATGGGCTAATTGACATCAGTTGAGTCAATTGGAGGTGTACCTGTGGATGTATTTCAAGGCCTACCTTCAAACACAGTGCCTCTTTGCTTGACATCATGGGAAAATCAAAGGAAATCAGTCAAGACCTCCAAAGAATTTAGACCTCCACAAGTCTGGTTCATGGAGCAATTTCCACACGACTGAAGATACCAAGTTCATCTGTACAAACAATAGTACGCAAGTATAAACACCATGGGACCACGCAGCCGTCATACCGCTCAGGAAGGAGACGCGATCTGTCTCTTAGAGATGAACGTACTTTGGTGGGAAGAT
Source organism: Oncorhynchus tshawytscha (assembly GCF_018296145.1). Taxonomy (NCBI): domain Eukaryota; kingdom Metazoa; phylum Chordata; class Actinopteri; order Salmoniformes; family Salmonidae; genus Oncorhynchus; species Oncorhynchus tshawytscha. The sequence goes on from NC_056430.1 coordinate 51,357,460, forward strand.
GCTGGAGGAAACAGGTACAAAAGTATCTATATCCACAGTAAAACAAGTTCTATATCAACATAGCCTGAAAGGAAGAAGACACTGCTCCAAAACCGCCATAAAAAAAGCCAGACTACGGTTTGCAATTGCACATGGGGACAAAGATCATACTTTTTGGAGAAATGTCCTCTGGTCTGATGAAACAAAAATATAACTTTTTGGCCATAATGACCATCGTTATGTTTGAAGGAAAAGGGGGAGGCTTGCAAGCCGAAGAACACCATCCCAACCATGAAGCACGAGGGTGGCAGCATGTTGTGGGTGTGCTTTGCTGCAGGAGAGACTGGTGCACTTCACAAAATAGATGGCTTCATGAGGAAAGACAATTATGTGGATGTATTGAAGCAGCATCAATCAGTTAAAGCTTGGACAATGACCACAAGCATACTTCCAAAGTCGTGACAAAATGGCTTAATGACAACAAAGTCAAGGTCTTGGAGTGGCCATCGCAAAGCCCTGACCTCAATCCTATAGAACATTTGTGGGCAGAACTGAAAAAGTGTGTGCGAGGAGGCCTACAAACCTGATTCAGTTACACCAGCTCTGTCAGGAGGAATGGGCCAAAATTCACCCAACTTATTGTGGGAAGCTTGTGGAAGGCTACCCAAAGCATTTGACCCAAGTTAAACAGTTCAAAGGCAATGCTACCAAATAGTAATTGAGTGTATGTAAACTTCTGACCCACTGGGAATGTGATGAAAGAAAAATAAAAGCTGAAATAAATCACTCTACTATTATTCTGACATTTCACATTCTTAAAATAAAGTGGGGATCCTAACTGACCTAAAACAGGGAATTTTTAGTCTGATTAAATGTCAGGAATTGTGGAAAAACTGCATTTAAATGTATTTGGTTAAGGTGTATGTAACTTCCGACTTCAACTGTAGGCTGTCTTGTACACATTTGCAGCTAAAATAGTTTTTGCAGCATTAAAAAAAAAAAGAGGTCAACGCTAGTGCATTGTGTACTGTATAGTGTGCCATTTGAGACGCTGATCTCATACCTTTGGCACCAGCTGAAACAAGCCATGTTAGTAACTAATGAAGACTGATTCATATCCACATGACTAAATTGGCTTTCAGACAATGGTGACGTCATATGTCATTTATGGTCGTTTTTAGTGGTAATGTGAATTTAGTTTTATTTTGACAGTCGACTCCACACAAAAATAATGCTCAAACAGTGGTGTATTCATTCCGCCAAAAACAGCTGCACAACGAGAGTTTCTATTGGACAAATTCAGGTAGGTCCCGCCACGTTTCCTTCCGTTTAAGAAACGTTTTGCAACAGAATCGGCGGACTGAATTTACACCCCAGAACACTTGATTTGTACTGACGCACTTAAACGTGCGCGTCCCCGCTATTCAACGATAAAAATGGCGGCCGCCGCCGGATCAGGTAAAGTAATTCCCCGTTCACACATTTGTGATATTCATTTGATACGCTAGTATTTTACGTTTACTATAATAGTGGTTTATTTTACCTTCCAATATGAGCCATTCATCTCAAAAACTCCACATTTCCCCAGACAGCATGTTTATTAATGTTAGATTAATGTGGGTGTTAGCTCAGCCAGTATTGCGCGCTAACTAACGTTAGTTTAGCTGGCTCTTCGGTTATTTTTCTGTTTTTGCCCAACTCACGTGCTTTTAAAACCTGACTTGATTCTGCCATAAACCATAAACGATGTTATCGTCATAATTGACTATTGGTGAATGTATTGTGGTTGTTTAGCCATCTGCGCATGTAGCTAACGTTAGGTAGCCTATTCAACTGCAGCGTCATGTTTCTGCAGAGCTAACGTTAGCAAGCTAGCTAACGACACTAGCTGAACCGACACAATTTGCAAAGCGAGAAACAGAACTAGTTAACTAGCATACATGTTTAGAATAACTAAGCTAACTAACTATATCGCTGGAATCTTTCAGAATATGTTTATCCTACTTCATATCAGCGGTTAGTTGAGTGAAATGTTCATTTTAATCAGCATTGAGTATTGAACTATTTTGGATACGTTGATGCTAGCTAACGTTGGCTAGTTTTGTCAACTGGTCATTAACTTTGGTACACACCAGGGGCTATTCATTACGCTAATAATGTTGCAAAACGTGTCTTAAACGGAAACAAACGAAACTAAGATACCTACCTGAATTTGACTCATATAAACTCTCGTTTTAGTGACTAATGATTACACCCCAGTGGTACACACCCATAACCTGAGAAATGTGTAGCTACAGGCAATTGCACGTGTCATATTGAGGTGCATGAATAGTTGATTGATAAGGGATAGCTAGTTAAAGGCCCAGTCGTCAACGTGATTTCCTGTATTTTATATTTCCACACGGAGGTTCGTATAATACTGTGAAAATGATTTTAATGCCCTATTAGTGTACGACAGTGGTCATCAACCCTTTCTATGTCAAAATCACTTTGTTAAAAAGCAAGCAGATCTATAGCTTTTCCTCCTTTTTTTTCATGACTTAAACATAAGCCCACGCAACATGAATGCTTGAATTGTCCTGCCAAAACATTGTTCTTCTTTGAGGTAGGCTATATGATTGCACCGGTAATGGATCGGTTGTATTGCTTGAGGCACAGTTGCGTGACCATAAAAGTTAAATAATTTGCTATTTTGATTTTACTGGGCTGATAGTGCCTGCATCGGATGGTCAGTCTCAGGGGTGAGAGCAGCAGACCGAGGGTCCGCCTCAACGTCCCTCTGCTCTCCCTGTCCTCTGACACTGACCAAAAAGGGGGCACCATCTTAAAGCAGATGGCAAAACTTGTGCCCCACCGCATTGTTTCTTCCTTGTGCATAAATTCTAGTTTTTACTCCAATGACCAGAAAATCCAATATTATTATTATTATATTTAAAAAAAAATACCTATGCAAAAGGACACTTTTTTACTAGCCACCATTGTCGCCCCCTTTCTCTTCTGTGCGGTTTAACGGCGATTGGTATCCAATGTTATGGTGCATTACTGCCATTTACTGTACTGGAGTGCCCCTGCTTCCTGCATATGTACTGGAGTCATAGCTTAAAAATGAACCAATATAAGTATAAAGAGGAGTTCCTGCTAATGCTGGAATGCACATGCAGGAACGCCCCGAATTTCGGGCTGCAGTTGCACCTTTCTCCTCAGACCACTCCAACAGTCCTAGCAAAATTCTTGCTTTAAGAAATTGTCCTTCACTAAGAAGTTATTTTTTTTTTGCATTTTTAATTGAAAATGCTCCCAAAAAAAGCTACTTAGTTGTTACCCGGGCTTTGATATTTAGATCATGTCTGCATTGGACCTTTGACATTACATGGCTCCTACTATAATGTATTTGATTAGCTGAGGGTTGTGGGTTTTAAATTCATCACTATCGAAATACATACTTACATGTGTGCCTGAAATTGGATGAAAGGACTGCATAATCAGTAGACCTGCCAAAATCTGATGTTTGGCAATAGGGCCAAATTGAAAGCTTATGGTAAGGAATGGACATTTTTATTAAAATGACTACTATGTTCAGTCTTGCGTCATGATTGACTCTTTATTTTTTTATACGTAATTCAATAGAACCAACATGGCACCCTTGTTTGTGTGCTGTAGCTACTAGGCACGTGTGGTTGAAAAATGTCTGCTTTGAACCTTTTCTGTTTTAAAAAGGCGTCAAAGTACCCCGTAACTTCCGGCTGCTGGAGGAGCTGGAAGAGGGCCAGAAAGGCGTTGGAGACGGGACGGTGAGTTGGGGACTGGAGGACGATGAGGACATAATGCTGACTCGCTGGACAGGCATGATCATAGGGCCTCCCAGGGTAAGAAAAAAAGCTAACACCACACACACACACCATAGGGCCTCCCAGGGTGGGAGGGCTCAAACGCACACCAAACAACGCCACATACAAATCCTTGTTTACTCCGGCCTGGTTTCCTTAATTCCTATCAAATTTTATTGGTCACATACACATATTTAGCTCATTGGAAGAGAGGTGTTGTATTTTTGCTCAATGGCAGATTTGGCTGCCAGTGGAACAACGAGCGAAATAACCTTGGGAACAACACCGTTGTAAGACAGATCTATTTACAAAGGAAAAGTGGATGTGCATAACAACTTTATTGAGAGTATATTTGGTAGAAATACTATGTTCCCCAAAAAATTAACTTGTTATTTTTGAAGTGGTGGCAATGAGTTTGGCGCCACAGCTAAATGAATGCACACGACACAGCAGGCCAGCTCTTAACCATGCACATGTAGCTAGTTCTTGGGTAATGGCTAGCTTATGAAGTACGATGTGTTTTTGTTGACGTTGCTTGTGAGCATAAACATAGCATAAATCACCTTTCACCCAGTAGAGGCAAAGCCCACAAACCGTAAGTGGGACAGCATTGAAATGGAATGGGAACATTCTACTGGGATGGCCAAACGGGTATGCAGCAGCACAAACATAGCCTACAACAAACTTATTATCATAGAGCACCGCTGATTATAACCAAGACAGTTACCCACGACCATGCAGTCTTTATCTTGAGCTGAAACCTATTTCAAGACTTAAATCTTGCCTTTTTTCTGATGTCTTTCTTCCAGACAATCTACGAGAACAGGATGTACAGTCTAAAGGTAGAATGTGGACCCAGATACCCGGAGTCTCCCCCTTTTGTCCGATTCGTGACCAAGATCAATCTGAATGGCGTACACAACTCAAATGGTGTGGTAAGTCCCAAGTCATACATTTCCTGTTCGGGTTGGATCAATTACCACAAATCAAAAGCAACCTTTGTATTTGAGTGTGTAGCCTGAAAGGCTTCAGCCTACAGCTAGCGAAAGCACATCTGATTCATTACCTACAGACGTAGGACTGGTTTTCCAGAACCAGATTTACCCTACTCCTAGACTAAAACGCACTTTAAACTGAACATGTTTTTAGTCCAGGAATCGGGATTGTTTGTATTGAGGGAACTTTTGTCTCAGCTAAAGTCACCAATCAGCCACATTTTAAAATAAGCCAAGCTTTGAAACACAATTTTCTCAAAAAGAGGCTATGTCCTTTCCAACTGATGTCTGCCTATAAACTCAGCAAAAAAAGAAACGTCCTCTCACTGTCAACTGCATTTATTTTCAGCAAACTTAACGTGTACATATTTGTATGAACATAACAAGATTCAACAACAGAGACATAAACTGAACAAGTTCCACAGAAATGGAATAATGTGTCCTTGAACAAAGTACTGCAGTGCATCTCCTCCTCGTGGCCTGCACCACTCTTCCACCAAGGCACCTGCAAGTTCCCGGACATTTCTGGGGGGGAATGGCCCGAACCCGTATCCTCCGATCCAACGGGTCCCAAACGTGCTCAATGGGATTGCGATCTGGGCTCTTCGCTGGCCATGGCAGAACACTGACATTCCTGTCTTGCAGGAATTCACGCACATAACGAGCAGTAAGGCTGCTGGCATTGTCATGCTGGATGGTCATGTCAGGATGAGCCTGCAGGGAAGGGTACCACATGAGAGAAGAGGATGTCTTCCCTGTAACGCACAGCGTTGAGATTTCCTTGCATTGACAACAAGCTCAGTCCGATGATGCTGTAACACAACGCCCCAGACCATGACGGACCCTCTACCTCCAAATCGCTCCAGAGTACAGGCCTCGGTTAAACGCTCATTCCTTCGACGATAAACGCAAATCCGACCATCACCCCTGGTGAGACAACTACGACTTGTCAGAGAAGAGCACTTTTTGCCAGTCCTGTCTGGTCCAGCGATGGTGGGTTTGTGCCCATAGGTGACGTTGTTGCCGGTGATGTAAGGCAGGTCCTCAACAGACAACAGGCCTACAAGCAGTCAGTCCAACCTCTCAGCCTATTGCAGACAGTCTGAGCACTGATGGAGGGATTGTGCGTGTAATCCGAGCAGTTGTTGCCATCCTGTACCAGTCCTGCAGGTGTGATGTTCAGATGTACCGATCCTGTGCAGGTGTTACACGTTCTGCCACTGCGAGGATGATCAGCTGTCTGTCTCCCTGTAGCATTGTCTTAGGTGACTCAGTACAGACATTGCAATTTATTGCCCTGGCCACATCTGCATGCCTCCTTGCAGCATGCCTAAGGCACGTTCATGCAGATGAGTAGATACCCTGGGCACCTTTCTTTTGGTGTTTTTCAGAGTCACTAGAAAGGCCTCTTTAGTGTCCTAAGTTTTCATAACTGTGACCATAGTTGCCTACCGTCTGTAAGCTGTTAGTGTAACCGTTTCACAGGTGCGTGTTCATTAATTGTTTATGGGTCATTGAACAAACATGGGGAAACAGTGTTTGAACCCTTTACAATGAAGATTTGTGAAGTTATGTGGATTTTTACCAATTATCTTTGAAAGACAGGGTCCTGAAAAGGGGACGTTTTCTCGTTTAGCTGTGTAAGTTTTGAGCCTCACATGTATGTAACCTCCCATTCTCAGGTGGACACGCGGGCAGTGGCGGCACTGGCCAAGTGGCAGAACTCGTACAGCATCCGTGTGGTGCTGCAGGAGCTCCGGCGGCTCATGATGTGCAAAGAGAACATGAAGCTCCCCCAGCCCCCCGAAGGCCAGCTATTCAGCAACTGATTCCCCTGACCCTGACTAGCCCTGCTATCTCAACTCTCCTTCACTCTCCCTTCATCCAACACACAAATAAATATACACATTCAATACATGCACATAATGATTCAACGATTCCTCACATGCACACAAATCCGCACATGCAGCGTACATGTACCCCTCTTATTTTTCAGAGACTCTTGAAACCTCTGTTCTCACGTAAGCTCTTTTTGCCAGGCCCCTTCCCCTTTGTCCTAAGTCATGGCCACTTTGTCTCTCGAGACCTTCTCGTTGGACAGAGAGATGGTTGCACAGGTGGACTCCATCCATACCCTACCCTGACACCCAATGCTCACCACTGTGCAGACCAGACATTGATACAAATTACTTCATCTTTTTTTTTATCTTTGTGTTCTACATCCAGATTGTAAAATAACATAAATGATCTTATTGAGTGTACCTATCTTATGTGTGTGCTGGGTTCTTCAACCAAGGATGATGGCATTTACTTTGTACTGTAGGTATAACAAGGGTGGAAATCAAGATACTTGCTGCTCCACGAAAGAAAAATAGACCTGTGCCCCCACCGCAATGTGGCCGATAAAGTTTTCACTGTTTGGCTCTTAATTTTGCTGCAAGAATTCTGCTCCCCCAGTTGGACTTGTCAGAGGCAGTGGTTTGGGATCTACAGCGTAGTCTTGCCAGTGTGTTTCAGAAAGCTAATAAATAAACATTGCCCCCCACCCCCTTTAAAAAAACATTTAATGTCTTTCAGGATAGCTTTGGTCTCAAACTGAGTAACCAGCTTTTTGATCCCGAATATGTGAATTTATCGGCCTTGGCACGTGTACGGTACATGGGATTGGGGGGGAATAAAGGTTCTCTTGGTTTCTCTTAAAGTACATGGGGTTTGAAATGCTCATCTTTTGTGCTTTGCACCTTTTTTCAGGTTCACCACATTACTGTGGCCTCCTATGTGGAGAATGAGTTTTTGTTTTGTCTTTAGGGTTGACCTGTTTACTCAGAGGTCATCGCATACAGTGGGCTCACTGACTGCAACATATGGCTTTAGTTGTTTATTTCATAACGGGTGTGAATCTGGGTGAAGGTGACCTGTGCATGGTTTTATTTGAATTAAACCTCGTTACTTTTGCATGTGTTTGTCTTCTGATTCTCAATCCATTTTTGGTAAGGCCGGCGTTGAGTCAAACCCGCACCGTGGAGTGATAGGATTGGGTCTACTCTAACAAACTGCATGTTTGACCTGAATTCAAAAAAAGTGCTTTTTTTTGTTTAGTGTATTATCACATGCCTTAGAATGTCGCTGTGCTACAATAATGCACATTGTTACGATGCCAAAGTGGTATCCATTCGTATTTAAAGGGTAGTTAATTAAAGTTACCCAATCCTTACCCAATCCTATGGATACCTAATTGGTCTTCTATGGAATTTGCACAGAAATGTTACACTAGAGAGTGGAAGTGTATACTACTAAAGTATAGGGTCTCCCTGCTCTTGATGGTTCCATTTTCTTTTTCACTTCAAAACATCTCAACTTTATAACTATAACAAATGTTAACACTTTAGCGTAGAGTCACATAATAGCTTAGTAAACTTTCATTGGGTATTATAAACATTTACTGTACAGTTTCTTTCCATATCTTATACTAATCCATAATTAATACAAAATGTGTGCCTAATATGATCCTGTAGTGTTTCCAAAAAGACTGCTGACACCTTGTAAACAAATCTCAGGATGTTCTACAAATTTTTCTGTCACGTGACACTTCGCTTTGACTGAAAGACTTTGTCGCGTCAAGCAGATTTTCATGATATTAGAATGGCTCTCCTGATCTGATTCTGCTGGATTTTGTTTTTCAATTTTTGAAGCCAGATAGTGTGCAGCAGCATTAAATCAGGCCACCCACCCTGGTTAGATAGGGAAATATGGGGGGGGGGGGACTCATTTAGGAAGTAAGCCGTCATCCCTGAGCAGGAAACGTGTCTGCTAAGAAAATGGGGGTTGTTCTCATCCATCTTGATAGAGTGACTTGCAAGGTGCAGCAGCTCTATGGGAAGCAGACCCCTGGTCCCTATTCAACAGCTGTTGCCTCTTGTGGCTGCTGCTCCTCTCCTGCAAGGCTAACGTGGAGACAGGACAAAGAGAGTCACGTGACTGGGGTGGTTTTGATGGGATAGCGGCACAAAACCATCACAATGAGAGAGACAGCTGGGGGTGCCCCAGTCTCCTATAGGCTACATCACACAATATGGAGCACTCTAAACTCTTAAGGACTGGCAAAAGTAGAGTACACCGTTATTTCAGCGGCATTATTCATGTGCCTCAACGTAGGAGCGCTGATCTAGGATCAGGTCCCTCCTGTCCATGTAGTCTCATTCATTATGATATAATAGGCAAATCCAATCCTAAATCAGCACTCCTGTAACGATTTATGAATACAGCCCCAGGAATTGTCAGGAAAAATGTATTTTGTATTGTGGTTAGGTAATTATTTGCATTCACAGGAAAGTCCTAGAATCACATAATTCAAGATTAGTTATGTTTGTGAATTTCCATCTGAATGTCCCATGGTAAGAATTCTAAGGAAAGAATACTTTTTTTTTTTGAAGAACCATTGGGTAACACTTTACTTAAAGCCTGCAGGTATAACGCATCGTAAGGCTTCGATGCTTGTATATGACCCTTTACAATGTCTTACTATGATCTCATAATTATTTAGACAAAATTCAAACGGTGAACAGTTTTTTCCTCTGTCCTCTCACTATCTGCCTCACACCTTGCTTTCAATTCCGTTTCGCAAATGGCAACCTCCAGGAAATGTCCAGTAAACCAAGCCCCCCCAAAAAAAAAAAAAAAAAAAAAATCTCCCTGCATTTGCTTCATGACAAGACACTTTCTGATCAGATTATAAGTATTGGCTTTATATAGACAGCCCTTTGTGTGGTAAGGGAAAGGAAAATAGACATCCCCGTCCATCCCCCTAAATGTATGTGCTGTGATGAACAATCCTTCCATCACCTTGACTGCATCTGATATAGAAAATGTATTGGTCACATACACATGGTTAGCAGATGTTAATGCGAGTGTAGCGAAATGCTTGTGCTTCTAGTTCCGACAGTGCAGTAATATCTAACAAGTAATTAACAATTCCCTAACAACTACCTAATACACACAAATCTAAAGGGATGGAATAAGAATATGTACAGTGGGGCAAAAAAGTATTTAGTCAGCCACCAATTGTGCAAGTTCTCCAACTTAAAAAGATGAGAGAGGCCTGTAATTGTCATCATAGGTACACTTCAACTATGACAGACAAAATTAGGGGGAAAAAATCCAGAAAATCACATTGTAGGATTTTTAATGAATTTATTTGCAAATTATGGTGGAAAATAAGTATCATCACCATAGCAGTATGGAATTCTCAATCATTGAATGGGTCTAATTGGGAAGCAGGACACAGGTGTGTGTAGGATGCAGAGTCAGGGACTACTGAAAAAAAATAGAACGTGAATAAGAATATAAAATAGAATATGACTTGCTGATCAATATGACCAATTCCATAGACTTAAGAGACCACGTAGTGGTACTAGTTTTCAGCTTTTTGCTCAAGCTGCCGTAAAGTAAACACTACCAAAGCAACAGTAGAGGTTGAAAATGAGGATGTTAACCCTTGATGAAAATGAAAGCGTAGTTATTTGGGTATCATCGAAAAACCTTCCACATTTTCTCCTATTTTTAAATATACAGTACATTTGGAAAGTATTCAGACCCCTTGACTTGTTCATACATTTTGTTACGTTACAGACTTATTTTAAAATTTATTAAATTAATGTTTCTACAACTTGATTGGAGTCCAGCTGTGGTAAATTCAATTGATTGGACATGGTTTGGAAAGGCACACACCTGTCTACATAAGGTCCCACAGTTGACAGTGCATGTCAGAACAAAAACCAAGCCATGAGGTCGAAGGAATTGTCCGCAGAGCACAGAGACAGGATTGTGTTGAGGCACAGATCTGGGGAAGGGTACCAAAAAATGTCTGCAGCAGTGATGGTCCCCAAGAACACAGTGGCCTCCATCATTCTTATATGGTAGAAGTTTGGAACCACCACTTCTTTTCCTAGAGCTATCCGCCCAGCCAAACTGAGCAATCAGGGGAGAAGGGCCTTGGTCAGGGAGGTGACCAAGAACCCGATGCTCACTCTGACAGAGTTCCTCTGTGGAGATGGGAGAACAACCATCTCTGCAGCACTCCACCAACCAGGCCATTATGGTAGAGTGGCCAGATGGAGGCCACTCCTCAGTAAAAGGCACATGACAGCCAGATTGGAGATGGCAAAATGCACCTAAAAGACTCAGACCATGAGAAACAAGATTATCTGGTCTGATGAAACCAAGATGGAACTCTTTGGCCTGAATGCCAAACGTCACGTCTGGAGGAAACCTGGCACCATCCCTACGATGAAGCATGGTGGTGGCACCATCACGTTGTGGGGATGATTTTCAGTGGCAGGGACCTGGAGGGAAAGATGAACGGAGCAAAGTACAGAGAGATCTTTGATGTAAACCAGAGCGCTCAGGACCTCATACTGGGGCGAAGGTTCACCTTCCAACAGGACAACGACCCTAAGCACACAGCCGAGAATGCAGGAGTGGCTTCGGGACAAGTCTCTCAATGTCCTTGAGTGGCTCAGCCAGCTGTGCAGCAACGCTCTTCATCCAACCTGACAGAGCTCGAGAGGATCTGCAGAGAAGAATGGGACAAACTCCCCAAATACAGGTGTGCCAAGCTTGTAGCGTCATACCCAAGAAGACTCAAGGCTCTAATTGCTGCCATAGATTCTTCAACAAAGTACTGAGTAAAGGGTCTGAACACTTATGTAAATATGATATTACAGTTGTTGTTTTATATATAAAAATGTGTACAAATTTCTAATTACATGTTTTTGCTTTGTCATTATGGGGTATTGTGTGTAGATTGATGAGTAAAAAAAACATTTTAATCAATTTCAGAATAATGCTGTAGCGTAACAAAATATGGAAAACGTAAAGGGGTCTGAATACTTTCCAAATGCACTGTAACTATATTCAGAAACTATTCATACCCCTTGACTTATTCCACATTTTGTTACAGCCGCAATTCAAAATTGATTACATTGAAAAGTCAAGGAGTCTGAATATTTTCCGAATGCACTGTGCATTCACCTGCCAGTTTATTTGGTACACCACCCAGTTCATGAAAATGGATCACTACAGACAGTGAGTCACAGGGCTGTGGCTTGTTATATAAACCTGGCATCGAGGCATTCAGTTACTGTTTATTTGAACGTTAGAATGGGAAAAACGAGTGACCAAAGTGACTTTGAGCGTGGTATGATCGTTGCAGCCAGGCTCTCCAGATCCAGTATCTCAGAAACGGCCACCCTCCTGGGCTTTTCACGCAAGACCGTGTCTAGGGTTTACTGAGAATAGTGTGACAAACAAAAACATCCAGTCAGTGGCAGTCCTGTGGCCGAAAAAAACAGCTTGTTGATGAGAGACTTCGAAGGAGAATGGCAAGAATCGTGCAAGCTAATAGTCGGGCCATAAACAGACAATTACCGGCACAGTACAACAGTGGTGTGCAGAACGGCATCTCGGAACGCACAACTCGTCGGGCCTTGTCACAGATGGGCAATTGCAGCAGATGACCACTCCAGGTTCCACTGCTATAAGCTAAAAACAAGAAGAATCGGCTCCAGTGGGCATGTGATCACTGGACAATTGAGGAGTAGAAAAACATTGCCAGAAACATGTCAGTGAATTAATTTTACTTGAGTGGTCTGCGCAGTCCCCAGACCTCAACTCAAAAGAGCATCTTTGGGATGACATGGAACGGACTGTTTGCCAGAATAATTCAGGCTGTTCTGGAGGCAACGGAGGGTCTGACCCGGTACTAAATGGGTGAACCTAATAAACGTCATGTGTTCATCAGACCAACTGCCTGATTATCATATGAAATATCTGTATTCGCACACCATCTCAATAATTAACTCCATTCCCTGATTGCACTCCATTTGTTGCATTCACATGTAAAGCACAGACCACAGAGAGTGGACCATTTGTGGGCGGTGTCAGATGGTCTACTGACACACACATACTCCCACACCATTCTCCAGCATGACCCGGTGTGCGGGCTGCGCCGAGCAGTTTCGAGAGGCCCATCTGCTGGTGGGGTCAATACCACTCACACACATTTATACACTCACTCTCGCCCAAAGAGGGAGAGAGAACCATGACTAAAGTGCCACTTAGCTGAATGGGAAAGATTGTTTGCTTAGTGTTGAGTTTCATTTCGAAGGACGTGCACATGCATGTATCATTTGGGCATTCTGCTGCTTTGAGATTTCTGCTGAATATATGCTGTGCCGTGCTTGGTGAACGTCCCGTGTACCGTTGATTTAAACAGCTGCTGATTAAGTTGATCGTCCTCTGTCATATGTCCCTGTAGACCAGGGCTGCCCAACCCTCTTCCTGGAGATCTACCGTCCTGTGGGTTTTCAGTCCAACCCTAATTTAACACACCTGATTCTATTAATTAGCTGCTCAACAATACCTTAACTAGCTGAATCAGATATGCTTAATTAGGGTCGCACTGAAAAGGCAGCCCTGCTATAGACCCTCTCATTATATAAACAAACTTCTTGATTTTGTTTCCATTTTGGGGCATTGGAGAAAAACGTGAAGTGAGTTCTTCCTGCCCTGATAACAATGACCAATAAACATGTGATCTATTGGGAGACTGAGTGCTAGTTCAGCTTATTTGGGGGCTGCAGAGGAGCTGTTGACTAAGTTGCCAGTCTTCTCTCATCTATAGCATATCTCATTTATATATAATTTTAAAAAACTCACCACAAGCACCCATTCTAAGAAAATAGACTTCTCTATTATCAGAGATAACCTGAGTTGCAGTCAGTTTCGACTGGAGCAAGCTGCTTTGTCAGTGCTGTCATGCCACACGTCTGAACCCAGGCTAGTTGTTTCCCATTTCCCCGTTCTAATCAACTACAGAAACTAAAATGGCTGATAAACCAATTAGACTGATTAGGGAAATGGAGTCATTTATGCGAGGTCACTTGGGCACTGTAAATCTCCCTCTCCATGTCACAGCCCCAGGGCTCAGCCCCTATAGCCTGGGCTCAAGGGGAGCAGCTGAGGTGCTGGCTGTCGCATGGCTTTAAGGTGATGGAATGTAGCCCTCTACCATTCTCTGACCCCTCCACCCTCCTTATACCCCCTCACACCGCCACACGCCCCATTATGAAACCCTGAGCAGATGGCCCGGGACAAAAAGTGTGAGAGATTCCTCCCCCTACACACACACCCTCCCCTCAAGCACACAGCTCAGCACTACAGCTGGCCCCTATCACACCCATTGTAACCTTTCCTCGAACCCCCCCAACACACAGACACACACACACACACTTTCCTGAAGCAGAAGTTAGCCACGTGCCCCTCAATTAGGCAGAATTGACGACACTTTCGAGAAACGTCCCTTTTTCAGCATATGCAGATACAGCGATTATTCTACCGGTACTTCATTTTGCGAAAATTTGCTTTTTTAATGCGGACATTAGCCAAACGTCATGTCCTCTGCAGGTAATTCTCCCTTTGACAGTGCAATTGAACAGCGAGCGCTGAAGGGCTTTTTGGCAAAGAGCCATTTAATGTAAGTGCTCTCAAGGCCACCGAATGACACTTGTAGATACAATGACACCATCAGTTGATTGTATATTGAATAGGGACAATTGAAGTGATATATGCTCCTCAGGGTCAAAAATATGCATTATTATTAGCAACCATGAAGTCCAAGGCAAGTGTCCTCCTAGGAAAGTTAATTAACTTTGTATGTGTCCCAAATGGCACCCTACTCCGTATGGGCCCTGCTCAAAAGTACTGCAGTATAGGGAATATGGTGACATTTGGGACACAGGCTCTGTGGCAGAGTGTGGAGGCCTTTATCAATATTAGGACGACAATGAGACTTTTAGGCAATAAACTCTGGTTATTTCATTAATGCAGTATACACAAATGGTACGACATAATACATTTTATGGGGGCATGGCTTACAGGGGACACCTGTCCTTTTTCTGAGACACAACAACATGCATCAAATAGGCACATGTCTGCCTTTCCAATGTTGTATAATGTCAATGATCTACTGTCTGAAGCTGACCTTTGCATGTTGTTTGTACATTCATTTTGTGTTTATTCTGTTTGTAAAATGGCCGCAGTCCTTGTGTTTTAGCGCTATCAACAAAAAAAATCTAATTTTCTTCTACGCTGCCTAGTATTCACACCCCTTGACTTTTTCCACATTTTGTTGTGTTACAGCCTGAATTTAAAATGGATTACATAGAGATGTTGTGTCGCTGGCATACTACACAATACCCCATCATGTCAAAGTGGCATTATGTCTTTTGACATTTTACAAATGAATTCCAAATCAAATTTATTTACATAGCCCTTCGTACATCAGCTGATATCTCAAAGTGCTGTACAGAAACCCAGCCTAAAACCCCAAACAGCAAGCAATGCAGGTGTGGAAGCACGGTGGCTAGGAAATACTCTCTAGAAAGGCCAAAACCTAAGAAGAAACCTAGAAAGGAACCAGGCTATGTGGGGTGGCCAGTCCTCTTCTGGCTGTGCCGGGTGGAGATTATAACAGAACATGGCCAAGATGTTCAAATGTTCATAAATGACCAGCATGGTCCAATAATAATAAGGCAGAACAGTTGAAACTGGAACAGCAGCACAGCCAGGTGGACTGGGAACAGCAAGGAGTCATCATGTCAGGTAGTCCTGGGGCATGGTCCTAGGGCTCAGGTCCTCCAAGAGAGAGAAAGAAAGAGAGAATTAGAGAGAGCACACTTAAATTCACACAGGACACCGAATAGGACAGGAGAAGTACTCCAGATATAACAAACTGACCCTAGCCCCCCGACACAAACTACTGCAGCATAAATACTGGAGGCTTAGACAGGAGGGGTCAGGAGACACTGTGGCACCATCCGAGGACACCCCCGGACAGGGCCAAACAGGAAGGATAACCCCACCCAGTTTGCCAAAGCACAGCCCCCACACCACTAAATCAAATCAAATTTTATTTGTCACATACACATGGTCAGCAGATGTTAATGCGAGTGTAGCGAAATGCTTGTGCTTCTAGTTCCGACAATGCAGTAATAATCCAACAAGTAATCTAACTAACAATTCCCCCAAAAAACTACTGTCTTATACACAGTGTAAGGGGATAAAGAATATGTACATAAAGATATATGAATGAGTGATGGTACAGAGCAGCTTAGGCAAGATACAGTAGATGGTATCGAGTACAGTATATACATATGAGATGAGTATGTAAACAAAGTGGCATAGTTAAAGTGGCTAGTGATACATGTATTACATAAGGATGCAGTAGATGATATAGAATACAGTATATATGTATACATATGAGATGAATAATGTAGGGTATGTAAACATTATATTAGGTAGCATTGTTTAAAGTGGCTAGTGATATATTTTACATCATTTCCCATCAATTCCCATTATTAAAGTGGCTGGAGTTGAGTCAGTGTGTTGGCAGCAGCCACTCAATGTTAGTGGTGGCTGTTTAACAGTCTGATGGCCATGAGATAGAAGCTGTTTTTCAGTCTCTCGGTCCCAGCTTTGATGCACCTGTACTGACCTCGCCTTCTGGATGATAGCGGGGTGAACAGGCAGTGGCTCGGGTGGTTGTTGTCCTTGATGATCTTTATGGCCTTCCTGTAACATCGGGTGGTGTAGGTGTCCTGGAGGGCAGGTAGTTTGCCCCCGGTGATGCGTTGTGCAGACCTCACTACCCTCTGGAGAGCCTTACGGTTGTGGGCGGAGCAGTTGCCGTACCAGGCGGTGATACAGCCCGCCAGGATGCTCTCGATTGTGCATCTGTAGAAGTTTGTGAGTGCTTTTGGTGACAAGCCGAATTTCTTCAGCCTCCTGAGGTTGAAGAGGCGCTGCTGCGCCTTCTTCACGATGCTGTCTGTGTGAGTGGACCAATTCAGTTTGTCTGTGATGTGTATGCTGAGGAACTTAACTTCCCTTCCCTTAACTTCCCCCTCTACCCTCTCCACTACTGTTCCATCGATGTGGATAGGGGGTGTTCCCTCTGCTGTTTCCTGAAGTCCACAATCATCTCCTTAGTTTTGTTGACGTTGAGTGTGAGGTTATTTTCCTGACACCACACTCCGAGGGCCCTCACCTGCTCCCTGTAGGCCGTCTCGTCGTTGTTGGTAATCAAGCCTACCACTGTTGTGTCGTCCGCAAACTTGATGATTGAGTTGGAGGCGTGCGTGGCCACGCAGTCGTGGGTGAACAGGGAGTACAGGAGAGGGCTCAGAACGCACCCTTGTGGGGCCCCAGTGTTGAGGATCAGCGGGGTGGAGATGTTGTTGCATACCCTCACCACCTGGGGGCGGCCCGTCAGGAAGTCCAGTACCCAGTTGCACAGGGCGGGGTCGAGACCCAGGGTCTCGAGCTTGATGACGAGCTTGGAGGGTACTATGGTGAATGCCGAGCTGTAGTCGATGAACAGCATTCTCACATAGGTATTCCTCTTGTCCAGATGGGTTAGGGCAGTGTGCAGTGTGGTTGAGATTGCATCGTCTATGGACCTATTTGGGCGGTAAGCAAATTGGAGTGGGTCTAGGGTGTCAGGTAGGGTGGAGGTGATATGGTCCTTGACTAGTCTCTCAAAGCACTTCATGATGACGGAAGTGAGTGCTACGGGGCGGTAGTCGTTTAGCTCAGTTACCTTAGCTTTCTTGGGAACAGGAACAATGGTGGCCCTCTTGAAGCATGTGGGAACAGCAGACTGGTATAGGGATTGATTGAATATGTCCGTGAACACACCGGCCAGCTGGTCTGCGCATGCTCTGAGGGCGCGGCTGGGGATGCCATCTGGGCCTGCAGCCTTGCGAGGGTTAACACGTTTAAATGTTTTACTCACCTCGGCTGCAGTGAAGGAGAGTTCGCATGTTTTCGTTGCAGGCCGTGTCAGTGGCACTGTATTGTCCTCAAAGCGGGCAAAAAAGTTATTTAGTCTGCCTGGGAGCAAGACATCCTTGACGTCCGTGACTGGGCTGGTTTTCTTCTTGTAGTCCGTGATTGACTGTAGACCCTGCCACATACCTCTTGCGTCTGAGCCGTTGAATTGAGATTCTACTTTGTCTCTATACTGACGCTTAGCTTGTTTGATAGCCTTGCGGAGGGAATAGCTGCACTGTTTGTATTCGGTCATGTTACCAGTCACCTTGCCCTGATTAAAAGCAGTGGTTCGCGCTTTCAGTTTCATGCGAATGCTGCCATCAATCCACGGTTTCTGGTTAGGGAATGTTTTAATCGTTGCTATGGGAACGACATCTTCAACGCACATTCTAATGAACTCGCACACCGAATCAGCGTATTCATCAATGTTGTTATCTGACGCAATACGAAACATATCCCAGTCCACGTGATGGAAGCAGTCTTGGAGTGTGGAATCAGCTTGGTCGGACCAGCGTTGGACAGACCTCAGCGTGGGAGCTTCTTGTTTTAGTTTCTGTCTGTAGGCAGGGATCAGCAAAATGGAGTCGTGGTCAGCTTTTCCGAAAGGAGGGTGGGGCAGGGCCTTATATGCATCGCGGAAGTTAGAGTAACAATGATCCAAGGTTTTTTCAGCCCTAGTTTTCAGCACTAGAGCGATATCTTCAACCACCAACTTACCATCCTGAGACAAGGCCGAGTATAGCCCACAAAGATCTCCGCCACGGCACAACCCAAGGGGGGTGCGCCAACCCAGACGGTATGAAAGAGCCCCAGTAAGCCAGCGACTCAGCCCCTGTAATAGGGTTAGAGGCAGAGAATCCCAGTGGAAAGAGGGGAACCGGCCAGGCAGAGACAGCAAGGGCGGTTCGTTGCTCCAGAGCCTTTCCGTTCACCTTCCCACTCCTGGGCCAGACTACACTCAATCATATGACCCACTGAAGAGATGAGTCTTCAGTAAAGACTTAAAGGTTGAGACCGAGTTTGCGTCTCTTACATGGGTAGGCAGATCATTCCATAAAAATGGAGCTCTATGGGAGAAAGCCCTGCCTCCAGCTGTTTGCTTAGAAATTCTAGGGACAATTAGGAGGCCTGTGTCTTGTGACCGTAGCGTACGTGTAGGTATGTACGGCAGGACCAAATCAGGGAGATAGGTAGGAGCAAGCCCGTGTAATGCTTTGTAGGTTAGCAGTAAAACCTTGAAATCAGCCCTTGCCTTGACAGGAAGCCAGTGTAGGGAGGCTAGCACTGGAGTAATATGATCAAATTTGTTGGATCTAGTCAGGATTCTAGCAGCCATATTTAGCACTAACTGAAGTTTATTTAGAACTAGAACAAGCATCTCTGTTTTGTCCGAGTTTAAAAAGTAGAAACTTTGCAGCCTTCCACTTCCTTATGTCTGAAACACATGCTTCTAGGGAGGGCAATTTTGGGGCTTCACCATGTTTCATTGAAATGTACAGCTGTGTGTCATCCGCATAGCAGTGAAAGTTAACATTATGTTTTCAAATGACATCCCCAAGAGGTAAACTATATAGTGAAAACAATAGTGAAAATGAAAAGCTGAAATGCCTAAATAAGTTCAGGGGCAAATATTTGCTGAACATGTCACATAATAAGTTGCATGGACTCACTCTGTGTGCAATAATAGTGTTGAACATGATTTTTGAATTCTCATCTCTGTACCACACACATATGTAAGGTCCCTTAGTCGAGCAGAGACTTTCAAACACAGATTCAACCACAAAGACCAGGGAGGTTTTCGAATGCCTCGTAAAGAATGGCACCTATTTGTAGATGGGTAAAAATAAAGAAAAGCAGACATTGAATATCATTTGGAGCATGGTGAAGTTAATAATTACACTGGATGGTGTATCAATACACCTAGTCACTACAAAGATACAGGAGTCCTTCCTAACTCAGTTGCCGGAAAGGAAGGAAACTGCTCAGGGATTTCACCATGAGGCCAATCGTGACTTTAAAACAGTTTAACGACTGTGATAGGAGAAAACTGAGGATGGACAAACAACATTGAAGAAGGAAGCCTGTACACAATAAAAAATATTCCAAAACATGCATCCTGTTTGCACTAAAGTAAATCTGTAAAAAAAATCTGGCAAAGAAATTAACTTTATCTCCTGAATACAAAGCGTTATGTTTGGGGCAAATCCAACACAATACATCACTGAGTACGACTCTACATATTTTCAAGCATGGGGGTGGCTGCATCATGTTATATCATGTTATGGGTATGCTTGTCATCGGCAAGGACTAGGGAGTTTTTTTAGAATAAAATGAAACGGAAGCACAGGCAAAATCCTAGATGAAAACCTGGTTCAGTCTGCTTTCCAATAGACACTGGGAGACAAATTAACCTTTCAGCAGGACAATAATCTAAAACACAAGGCCAATTATACACTGTAGTTGGCTTAGTTAGAGTTCTGACTTAAATTGGTTTGAAAATCTATTGCAAGACTTGAAAATGGCTGTCTAGCAACGATCAACAACCAATTTGACAGAGCTTGGAGAATCTTTGTCATAATATTGTGCAAATATTGTACAATCCAGGTGTACAAAGCTCTTTGATACTTACCCAGAAAGACTCACATCTGCTTGCTTCGTTGCCGAAGGTGATTCTAACATGTATTGACTCAGGGGTGTGAATACCTATGTAAATTTGATATTTCATTTTCAATAAACTTGCAAAAATGTCTAAAAACATGTTTTCACTTTTTCCTTCACTTCTTCCTTATGGGGTATTGTGTGTAGATGGGTGAGAGAGAAAAATCTATTTAATCCATTTTGAATTCAGGCTGTAACAAAATGTGGAATATGGGGTATTTTTCCACATTTTGTTACGTTACAGCCTCATGAATCTACACACAATACACCATAATAACAAAGTGAAAACAGGTTTTTAGAAATGTATGCAAATTTATATTTAAAAAACTGAACCCTGGGAGCACGTGATGCCGCGGAGCTGAGCAGACGTTGACAAACCGAGTTCTTCAAAATTATTCTATTTTTACCTAAATAACAATGTTGAAACAATATTCTAACATCGTCTGATAAATTGTCAAGTACTTACCTTCCCAAAGAGCCATGGACCTCCGACCGAGAGGCAAGAAGGACGACCAAAACGTTGTTGATTCCCAAGATAACGATAACGCTACAGCTAGCAAGATTAGCATTAGCCCTCACAACTCAGACAACAGTTCCAGACTGTTGCTCTCAGCAGCCTCTTGCGAGCCTGCCGACATGCTGGCTACTCTCCCCCGGGACATTCAGGATGGTAACAGAGGTCTTTCTATGAAAATTGATAAGAAATCGGCTGAACTCCATTCTTCCTGAAACGACCTGAAATCCTCCATGAATGATCTCCTTTTGAGAACGACTGAGGCAGAGTTGCGCATTAGCACAGTTGAAGATACCATCTCTAGACATGACCAGGTCTTGATACAACTGCAAAAGGACAATGCCTACCTCAAAAACAAGGTAGATCAGATGGAGAACCAGAGTAGACGTAGTAATATCCGTGTGGTGGGATTGAAAGAGGACAGCGAGGGCCGTGACCCGGTCCGTTTCTTCACTCAATGGATCCCGGAGGTCCTAGGCATAATCCACTTCACCAAGCCACTGGAAATCGAACGCGCCCACAGAACATCAGCGCCGAAACCCCGGCCAGATGAGCCCACACGAGTTGTCCTGATCAGGTTCCTCCGTTTCCAAGACAGAGAGAAGATACTGCAACTCGCAAGAGCCAAAGGGGACATCAGCATCGATGGAAAGAGGGTCAGCCTTTTCCCAGATATGAGCGCGGATCTCGCCAGACGTCGCAAGCAGTTCAGACCTGCCGCCAAAGCACTGAAGAAGAAGAACATCACCGGCTACCTCATCCACCCTGCTCGGATGAAAGTTCAGTACAAAGGCCGAAGCCATCTCTTCAACACACCGGGAGAAGTGCACACTTTTCTCAAAGAACTGAGCAACGTCTGAGCCAGGACGGTCTCTCTGGGGGATAAAATGCAGTTCGCTTGTTTTCTCTGAACTGCTGGTATCTCCCGGTCACTATAATTGATTTGTACATTTTCAACTAACCGTATCTTTCCGGGGTGAGTTCTATTACATTTACAGGAGAGTATATTTTGGTTTAGTTCATATCCACTGGGCGAAGCAGTAAGTGGGCTTAGGCTATTAGAACGTGCCCTGACATACATGGCTTTGAGGTGGGCCCCCATACCCATAAATTATCACTCTTTGCGGACAACCGTATCTTATTTCTAACAAACCCAGAACACTCCCTCTCTCACTTGCAGATCCTACTACAGTGTTATAGTTCTTTCTCTGGATATAAGGTCAATTTTGATAAAAGCGAAATCTTACCGTTGTCTGTCTTTGACCATCATACCATCAAGCACAAGTTTCCTTTTAGATGGTCGTCTATGGGCTTCACATATTTGGGCATAATGGTGGATGGTAATCTGAACAACCTCTATAAACTCAATCTGGCCAGTTTGTTGCAAAAGGTGGAGGTTGACCTTTGTAAATGGATGGACTTACCTCTCACTCTACTGGGTAGAATCAATGTAATTAAAATGAATGTCCTGCCCAGATTTCTATATCTGTTTCAATCTCTCCCTATCCCTGTTCCCGCAGCATTTTTTTCCTCTCTCGACAAGCTGACCAGACGGTTTATCTGGCACGGCAAAACCCCTAGGGTTGGCCTGGATAAACTGACCCTTGATTACAGTCAAGGGGGCTTAAACCCGCCCAATTTTAGAATGTACTACTGGGCTGCACAGTCTAGGTTTCTGGCTCAGAGGTTTGACAATGGTCCCTCTCCCTCATGGTTGAACATTGAAAAGCTTGAGGTGAATGATGACACTGGGGCAGAATTGTTTTACAAATGGGACAGAAAATCTATAAAAACCATCACAGACAACCCTTTAATCATACCTTCTGTCCTGGCATGGTGCAAACTGCATTGAGCTGTTCGGACGAGAGGGATTCCTTTCCCCTAAAACCCCTTTATGGACCAATAGATTGATCCCTATGTTTTTCCAGAATAGTAACTTTAGACCATGGTCTGATAAGGGGATCACTCTTCTGGAACATTGTTACGAGGAGGGAGTACTTATGTCTTTTGATCAGCTGAAACAGAAATACCACTTGACTAACAGGGACTTCTTTAGCTACCTACAACTGCAAAACTTTATTAGGGTGACTCTCAAGGGACAATGGAACTTACCTAAGATGTCACCTATTGAACAACTCTGCCACGCAGACCAACCACTGTTCAAGACCATTTCCCGTGTATACGATGCTCTTATGTCAGGACTAACACTGCCTGGGCTAGATAAACCCCGACTTAGATGGGAAAAAGATCTGGGTATTGATCTTGATGAGGATCTATGGAGTGACCTATGCAGGGATGGTGTTATATCCACATTGAACTCCAGATACAGACTGATCCAGTTTAATTTCCTCCATCAGCTCTATATCACCCCATCTAGACTGCACACGTTCAACCCAGATATCGCCTCCCTATGTTTTAGATGTGGCTCAGATGAAGGAACATTCCTCCATTCCACTTGGCAGTGTTCAAAACTACAAATGTAGTTTGTAGAATAATAGTAGAGAGAATGATTTACTTTCATCACATTCCCAGTGGGTCATACGTTTACATAAACCCAATTAATATTTGGTAGTATTGCCTTTAAATTGTTTAACTTGGGTCAAACATTTAGGGTAGCCTTCCACAAGCTTCCCACAATAAGTTGGGTGAATTTTGGCCCATTTCTCCTGACAGAGCTGGTGTAACTGAGTCAGGTTTGTAGGCCTCCTTGCTTGCACATGCTTATTCAGTTCTGCCCACAAATATTATATAGGATTGAGGTCAAGGCTTTGTGATGGCCACTGAAATACCTTGACATAGCTGTCCTTAAGCCATTATGCCACAACTTTGGAAGTATGCTTGGGGTCATTGTCCATTTGGAAGACCCATTTGCGACCAATCTTTAACTTCCTGACTGATGTCTTGAGATGTTGCTTCAATATATCCACATAATTTTCCTGCCTCATGATACCATATATTTTGTGAAGTGCAACAGTCCCTCCTGCAGCAAAGCACCCCCACAACATTATCCTGCCACCCCCTGTGCTTCACGGTTGGGATGGTGTTCTTTGGCCTGCAAGCATCTTTCTTTTTCCTCCAAACATAACGATTGTCATTATGGCCAAACAGTTATATTTTTTGTTTCATCAGACCAGAGGACATTTCTCCAAAAAGTACGATCTTTGTTCCTATGTGCAGTTACAAACCGTAGTCTAGATTTTTATGGAGGTTTTTGAGCAGTGGCTTCTTCCTTGCTGAGTGACATTTCAGGTTATGTCGATATAGGACTCGATTTACTGTGGATATTGATACTTTTGTACCTGTTTCCTCCAACACCTTTACAAGGTCCTTTGCTGTTCTGGGATTGATTTTCACTTTTCGCACCAAAGAACGCGTTTCCTTCCTGAGCGGTATGATGGCTGCATTTATACTTGCGTACTATTGTTTGTGCAGATGAACGTGGTACCTTCAGGTGTTTGGAAATTGTTCCCAGGGATGAACCAGACTTGTGGAGGTCTACAAATTTTTTTCTGAGGTCTTGGCTGATTTCCTTTGATTTTCCCATGAGGTCAAGCAAAGAGGCACTGCGTTTGAAGGTAGGCCTTGAAATACATCCACAGATACACCTCCAATTGACTCAAATTATGTCAATTAGCCTATCAGA
Organism: Oncorhynchus tshawytscha; assembly: GCF_018296145.1. NCBI lineage: Eukaryota > Metazoa > Chordata > Actinopteri > Salmoniformes > Salmonidae > Oncorhynchus > Oncorhynchus tshawytscha. Next base: position 51,381,964 of record NC_056430.1, read on the forward strand.
AGCTTCTAAAGACATGACATAATTTTCTGGAATTTTCCAAGCTGTTTAAAGGCACAGTCAACTTACTGTATGTAAACTTCTGACCCACTGGAATTGTGATACAGGGAATTATAGGTGAAATAATCTGTCTGTAAACAATTGTTGGAAAAATTACTTGTGTCATGCACAAAGTAGATGTCCTAACCAACTTGCCAAAACTATAGTTTGTTAACAAGAAATGTGTGGAGTGGTTGAAAAACAAGTTTTAATGACTCCAACCTAAGTGTATGTAAACTTCCGACTTCAACTGTATCTCTCTTTTTCAAACAAGCATTGCAGAGCTGGCTACAATTTCAATTTCATTCCCCTGAAAAGATAGAACAAATGTTACAACAAATATTATGGCTGAACTCAAATGTGCTTGTTGAAAAATATGTATGAAAAGGGTATTTTGTATTTAATTGATATTGTAAATTGGAATGGTAGAGTTATATCTTTCATGGAGTTATCAGAGGTCTGCTCAATCAAATATTACAACCAATTGATTAAAGAATTACCCCAAAAATGGAGGAGGTAGGAGGCCTCAAAACTGGCGGAGGAATAAAAGTAGCATAGATAGGAAAGTATACCAGTTTCATTAGAGGACCATGATGTTGACAGCTCTGCCATACAGATTGCAAAATAGTTGGGAAGAGATTTTTGATGTACTGATTCCATGGCACAGGGTGTACGAGTTGATATATAAAACGACACAAGATACAAGACTTCGTGCTTTTCAGCTACAATTATTGTACAGAATTCTTGCCACCAACAAAATGTTGAATATTGGTGGCATAGAATCATCACAGCTATGCAGATTTTGTTGTGAGGATAACAGAATCAATAGACCATTTGTTTTGGTATTGCCCTCAGGTAGCCTGTTTCTAGTCTCAGGTTCAGAAATAGCTGAAAATGCATAACATTCATCTAAAATTTACCCTTGAAATAGTATTGTTGGGAGATCTGGAGAGAGCGGGTCAGTCAATTACTGATATACTAATACTCTTAGTAAAAGTAGTTATCTTCAACTCACAATCTGTGGATTCTATTCAATTAGATAGATTCAAATTGTATGTTAAACATCACTACATAGTTGAAAGATGGTGCCGGAGAACAAGGCTGACGTTTTACGTATTCCTAACCAATTGTGTTTTTTTGTTTGATTCTTTGTGTTGTTTGTAACTTATTTTTGTACTTATTTTGTACATAATGTTGCTGCTGCCGTCTCTTTTGACCGAAAATAACTTCTGGACATCAGGACTGCGATTACTCATCACGGACTGGCAGAATCCTTTTTTTCCTTTAACGAGTCCGACAATCCCGAAGTGAATGATATACTGCTTCCCTGGGAACATGCCCAAATCAAATCAACGTTTATTTGTCATGTGCGCCGAACACAACAGGTGTAGACCTTTCATTGAAATGCTTACTTACAAGCCCTAACCACCAGTGCAATTTTTAAGTAAAACATAGGTATTAGGTAAACAATAGATAAGTAAAGAATTAAAATAAAAAAACTGTAAAATGACAGTGAAAATAACAGTAGCGAGGCTATATACAGGTGGTACCGGTATAGAGTCAATGTGCGGGGGCACTGCTAGCCATTTGATTACCTGTTCAGGAGTGTTATGTCTTGGAGGTAAAAGCTGTTGAGAATCCTTTTGGTCCTAGACTTGGTGCTCCGGTACCGCTTGCCGTGCGGTAGCAGAGAGAACAGTCTACGACTGGAGTGGCTGGGGTCTTTGACAATTTGTAGGGCCTTTCTCTGACACCGCCTGGTGTAGAGGTCTTGGATGGCAGGCAGCTGTTGGGGAATAATCAGAATTGGTTGGTAACATAGGTAAGATGTTTTATATTCATCATATGTTTGTAAGTTACTTCTCATCGGAATGTTATTTTTGTATAATACTGTGTCGGGGTTGCAGTATCTGTTCTATGTCAAGACTAAGTTGTTTGGGCCGGAGAGAGGGGAGAGGTCAAGCGTGTATCTCTTGGCTCCACAATGTCTGTGTGCCAGTCAGTGTGTCTCTGTGATCTTGTCAAGATAGGATGGATTTGATATATGCCTGTTGATATGGAGGATTGGTTTATGGTTCTGAGTTTGAGAAAATAACATAGTTTAGGAGACAAAGCTGAACGATTTATTATGTCTATGCTGTCTGACTATGTGTGTTTTTTGCTATTAAAGGATCTCAGCTGCAATGTGTAAGGGACTCTCAGAGAATTCATTGATAGACACTGAATTGATCTGAGAGTCACAGGGTTGTGATAGAGCTCATATAATTAAAGATGGACTTTGATAACTAACTCTGACTTGTGTGTGGTTTGCTCTCATGATTTGGTAAATAGAGGAAATTTCTACGACACAGCTTAGCCCCAGTGATGTACTGGGCCGTACACACTGCCCTCTGTAATGCCTTGCGGTCAGAGGCCGAGCAGTTGCCGTACCAGACAGTGATGCAACCTGTCAGGATGCTCTCAACGTTGCAGCTGTAGAGCCTTTAAAAAAATAAATGTACCCCCTTTTTCTCCCCAATTTCGTGGTATCCAATTGTTAGTAGTTACTGTCTTGTCTCATTGCTACAACTCCCATACGGGCTCAGGAGAGACGAAGGTTGAGAGCCATGTGTCCTCCGAAATACAACCCAACCAAGCCGCACTGCTTCTTAACACAGCTCGCATCCAACCCGGAAGCCAGCCACACCAATGTGTTGGAGGAAACACCGTACACCTAGCGACCTGTCAGCCTGCACTGCGCCCGGCCCGCCACAGGAGTCGCTAGTGCGCGATGAGACAAGGATATCCCTACTGGCCAAACCCTCCCTAACCCGGACGAAGCTAGGCCAATTGTGCGTCGCCCCATGGCCCTCCCGGGCACGGCCGGTTGCGGCAGAGCCTGGGCTCGAACCCAGAGTCTCTGGTGGCACAGCTAGCACTGTGATGCAGAGCTGTAGAACCTTTTGAGGATCTGAGGACCCATGCCAAATATTTTCAGTCTCCTGAGGGGGAATAGGTTTTGTTGTGCCCTCTTCATGACTGTCTTGGTGTGTTTGGACCATTCTAGTTTGTTGGTGATTTGGACACCTAGGAACTTGAAGCTCTCAACCTGCTCCACTACAACCCCGTCGATGAGAATGGGTGCGTGCTCGGTCCTCTTTTTCCTGTAGTCCACAATCATCTATTTTGTCTTGATTACGTTGAGGGATAGGTTGTTATTCTGGCACCACCAGGCCAGGTCTCTGACCTCCTCCCTATAGGCTGCATCATCGTTGTCGGTGATCAGGCCTACCAATGTTGTATTGTCTGCAAACTTAATGATGGTGTTGGAGTCATGCCTGGTCATGCAGTCGTGGGTGAACAGGAGTGCAGGAGGGGACTGTGCACGTACCCCTGAGGGGTTCCAGTGTTGAGGATCAGCGTGTCAGATGTGTTGCTACCTACCCTCACCACCTGGGGGTCGGCCTGTCAGGAAGTCCAGGATCCAGTTGCAGAGCGAGGTGTTTAGGCCCAGGATACTTAGTAGCTTAGTGATGAGCTTTGAGGGCACTATGATGTTGAACGCTGAGCTGTAGTCAATGAATAGTATTCCCACGTAGGTTAGTATTTGGTCCAGGTTGGAAAGGTCAGTGTGGAGTGCAATAGAGATGGCATCATCTGTTGACCTGTTTGAGCGGTATGCAAATTGGAGTAGGTCTAGGGCTTCTGGGATAATGGTGTTAATGTGAGCCATTACCAGCCTTTCAAAGCACTTCATGGCTACGGACATGAGTGCTACAGGTCTGTGGTCATTTAGGCAGGTTACCTTAGTGCTCTTGGGCACAGGAACTATGGTGGTCTGCTTGAAGCATGTTGGTATTACAGACTCAATCAGGGACAGGGACAATGTCAATCAGGGACAATGTCAGTGAAGACACCTGCCAGTCGGTCAGCACATGCCCGGAGCACTAGTCCTGGTAATCTGCCCAGCGGCCTTGGGAATGTTGACATGTTTAAAGGTCTTGCTCACATCAACTGTGTAGAGAGTGATCACATAGTTGTTCAGAACAGCTGATGCTCTCATGCATGCCTCAGTGTTGCTTGCCCTCGAAGCGAGCATAGAAGTGATTTAGCTCGCGGCTGTGCTTCCCTTTGTAGTCTGTAATAGTTTGCAGGCCCTGCCACATCCGACGAGCGTCGGAGCCACATCCGACGAGCGTCGGAGTTGGTGTAGTACAATTCAATCTCAGTCCTGTATTGGCGCTTTGCCTGGTTGATGGTTCGTCGGAGGGCATAGCAGGATTTCTAATAAATTTCCAGGTTAGAGTCCTACACCTTGAAAGAGGCAGCTCTACCCTTTAGCTCAGTGCAATTGTTGCCTGTAAATCCATGGCTTCTGGTTAGGGTATGTACAGTGCCTTGCAGATGTAATCACCCCCCTTGGCATTTTTCCTATTTTGTTGCATTACAACCTGTAATTTAAATTGATTTTTATTTGGATTTCATCAAATGGACACACACAAAATAGTCCAAATTGGTGAAGTGAAATGAAAACAAAATAACTTGTTTAAAAAAAATTCAAATTAAAAAAAAGTGGTGCGTGCATTTGTATTCACCCCCTTTGCTATGAAGCCCCTAAATACGCTCTGTTGTAACCAAATACCTTCAGGAGTCACATAATTAGTTAAATAAAGACCACCTTTGTGCAATATAAGTGTCACATGATCTGTCACATGATCTCAGTATATATACACCTGTTCTGAAAGGCCCCAGAGTCTGCAACACCACTAAACATGGGGCACCACCAAGCAAGCAGCACCATGAAGACCAAGGAGCTCTCCAAACAGATCAGGGACAAAGTTATGGAGAAGACAAAGTTGTGGAGAAGTACAGATCAGGGTTGGGTTATAAAAAAATATTCTAAACTTTGAACATCCCACAGAGCACCATTAAATCCATTATTAAAAAATGGAAAGAATGTGGCACCACAACAAACCTGCCAAGAGAGGGCCGCCCACCAAACTCACAGACCCGGCAAGGAGGGCATTAATCAGAGAGGCAACAAAGAGACCAAAGATAACCCTGAAGGAGCTGCAAACCTCCACAGCGGAGATTGGAGTATCTGTCCATAGGACCACTTTAAGCTGTACACTCCACAGAGCTGGGCTTTACGGAAGAGCGGGCAGAAAAAAGCCATTGCTTAAAGAAAAAAACAAGCAAACATGTTTGGTGTTCGCCATAAGGCAAGTGGGAGACTCCCCAAACATGGAAGAAGGTACTCTAGTTAGATGAGACTAAAAATGTGCTTTTTGGCCATCAAGGAAAACGCTATGTCTGGCGCAAACCCAACACCTCTCATCACCCCGAGAATACCATCCCCACTGTAAAGCATGGTGGTGGCATCTTCATTCTGTGGGTATGTTTTTCATCGGCAGGGAATGGGAAAGTTGTAACGGTTTTCTTGAGTTGAAGGAGAGGCGGACCAAAACGCAGCGTGGTTGAAGTTCATGTTTTTTAATAAGACAACTAAACATGAACATAATACAAAACAACAAACGTGGAAAACCGAAACAGCCCTATCTGGTGCAACAAACACAGAGACAGGAACAATCACCCACAAAACCCAACACCAAACAGGCTACCTAAATATGGTTCCCAATCAGAGACAATGACTAACACCTGCCTCTGATTGAGAACCATATCAGGCCAAACATAGAAATTGACAAACTAGACATGTAACATAGAATGCCCACTCAGATCACACCCTGAACAAACAAAACATAGAAACATACAAAGCAAACTATGGTCAGGGTGTGACAAAAGTGGTCAGAATTGAAGGAATGATGGATGGCGCTAAATACAGGGCATTCTTGAGGGGACCCTGTTTCAGTCTTCAAGAGATTTGAGACTGGGACAGAGGATCACCTTCCAGCAGGACAATGACCCTAAGCATACTGCTAAAGCAACACTTGGGTGGTTTAAGGGGAAACATTTGAATGTCTTGGAATGGCCTAGTCAAACCCAGACTTCAATCCAACTGAGAATCTGTGGTATGACTTAAAGATTGCTGTACACCAGCGGAACCTATCCAACTTGAAGGAGCTGGAGCAGTTTTGCCTTGAAGAATGGGCAAAAATCCCAGTGGCTAGATGTGCCAAGCTTATAGAGACATACCCAAAAAGACTTGCAGATGTAATTGCTGCAAAAGGTGGCTCTACAAAGTAAGACTCCGGGGGGTGAATAGTTATGCACACTCAAGCTTTCTGTTTTTTTTGCTTTGTTTTTTTGTTTGTTTCACAATAAAAAATATTTTGCAACTTCAAAAAGGTAGGCATGTTGTGTAAATCAAATGATACAACCCCCCAAAATCTATTTTAATTCCAGGTTGTAAGGCAACAAAATAGGAAAAATGCCAACGGGGGTGAATACTTTCGCAAGCCACTGTACGTACAGTCACTGTGGGGATGACGTCCTTGATGCACTACCAACAGGACATTCAAAACTGTAATATCGTATGCTTCACGGAGTCGTGGCTGAACGACAACATTATCAACATACAGCTGGCTGGTTATACGCTGTATCGGCAGGACAGAACAGCGGCGTCTGGTAAGATGTATTTTTGTAAACAACAGCTGGTGCACGATATCTAAGGAAGTCTCAAGGTTTTGCTCGCCTGAGGTAGAGTATCTCATGATAAGCTGTAGACCACACTATCTACCTAGAGAGTTTTCATCTGTATTTTTTGTACATACCACCACAGACTGATGCTGGCACTAAGACCGCACTGAATGAGCTGTATTCCACCATAAGCAAACAGGAAAACGCTCACCCAGACGCGGTGCTCCTAGTCTTACCAAATTTCTATCAGCATGTTAAATGTACAACCAGAGGGGAAAAAAACTCTGGACCACCTTTACTCCATACACAGAGATGCATACATAGCTCTCCCTCGCCCTCCATTTGGCAATCTGATCATAATTCTATTCTCCTGATTCCTGCTCACAAGAAAAAAATAAAGCAGGAAGCACCAGTGACTCAATCAATAAAAAGTGGTCAGATGAAGCAAATGCTAAGCTACAGGACTGTTTTGCTAGCACAGACTGGAATATGTTCCGGGATTCCTCCGATGGCATTGAGGAGCACACCACATCAGTCATTGGCTTCATCAATAAGTGCATCAATGACATCGCCCCACAGTACACTACCGGTCAAAAGTTTGTGGTCACTTGAAATGTCCTTGTTTTTGAAAAAAAGCACATTTTTGGTCCATTAAAATAACATCAAATTGATCCGAAATACAGTGTAGACAGTGTTAATGTTGTAAATGACTATTGTACCTGGACATTTTTATATACAGTACTAAACAAAAGTTTGTACACACCTACTCATTCAAGGATTTTTCTTTATTTTTACTATTTTCTACATTGTAGAATAATAGTGAAGACATCAACACTATGAAATAACACATATAGAATCATGTAATAACCAAAAAAGTGTTTTATATTTGAGATTCTTCAAAGTAGACAACCTTTGCCTTGATGACAGCTTTGCACACTCTTGTCATTCTCTCAACCAGCTTCACCTGGAATGCTTTTCCAAAAGTCTTGAAGGAGTTCCCACATTTGCTGAGCACTTGTTTGTTGGTTTTCTTTCACTCTGCAGTCCAACTCATCCCAAACCATCTCAATTAGGTTGAGGTCCAGGGATTGTGGAGGCCAGGTCATCTGATGCAACACTCCATCACTCTCCTTACTGGTTAAATAGCCCCTACACAGCCTGGAGATGTATACGGTCATTGTCCTGCTAAAAAAAACAAATGATAGTCCCACTAAGAGCAAACCAGATGGGATGGCGTATCGCTGCAGAATGCTGTGGTAGACATGCTGGTTAAGTGTGCCTTGAATTCTAAATAAATCACGACAGTGTCACCAGCAAAGCACCCCCACACCATCACACCTTCTCCATGCTTCATGGTGGATACCATCCATGTGGAGATCATCCGTTCACAAAGACGGTGGTTGGAACCAAAAATCACACCAAAGGACAGATTTCCACCGGTCTAATGTCCATTGCTACTGATTCTTCGCCCAAGCAAGTCTCTTCTTATTATTGGTGTTGTAAGGATATGTCGAAAATAAATACACAATGCAGAGGACGAGAGGACTAGAATTAACGATCAATGGAAATAGTGTTTTTTCTTTAATATCAATGGGTCAGCGAATTTCAGTCCGGGACTCATAGCTACATGGCAAGTTCTCATTGGTCCAAATTGTTTATATGTCGAATCTGAAATAGGATACTTGTTATTTGGCCATTGGCCCAGTTTTATTGCAAAGAATTCTAATTGGTCAACCACAGGCTAGGGCTGGGTTATAAAACTACATCCTGTCCCTTTGTTCTGTGGAGAGAATCACAGGAGAGAATCACTGAGCACAGGGGAGCATGAACATCTACCATCTACCTCCCTGCATGATTTGCTCTTTTTGAATAAACCTATTTTCCTCTCCCTGATTTGCTTTGTGGTCTGTATTATTGAAGAATGACATCAACTGCTAACAGTTGTGTCTTCTCTGAACAGTTGATGTTGATGTGTCTGTTACTTGAACTCTGTGAAGCATTTATTTGGGCTGCCATTTCTGAGGCTCTGGGTCTTCCTTTCCTGTGGAATTCCTCATGAGAGCCAGTTTCATAATAATTTCAAAAGTTCTTGAAATTTTCTGGATTGACCGACCTTCTTATCTTAAAGTAATGATGGAATGTCGTTTCTCTTTGCTTATTTGAGCTGTTCTTGTGTTTTACCAAATAGGGCTATCTTCTGTATACCACCCCTACCTTGTCACAACACAACTGATTAGCTCAAACGCATTAATAAGGAAAGAAATTCCACAAATTAATGTTTAACAAGGCACAACTGTTAATTGAAATGCATTTGAGGTGACTACCTCATGAGAAGCTGGTTGAGAGAATGCCAAGATTGTGCACAGCTGTCATACAGGCAAAGGGTAGCTACTTTGAAGAATCTCAAATATAAAATATATTTTGATTTCTTTCACACATTCCATATGTGTTATTTCATAGTTTTGATGTCTTCGCTATTGTTCTACAATGTAGAAAATAATAAAATAAAGAAAAATTATGGAATGAGTAGGTGTGTCCAAACTTTTGACTGGTACTGTATATACAGTTGAAGTCAGAAGTTTACATACACTTAGGTTGGAGTCATTAAAACTTGTCAACCACTCCACAAATTTTTTGTTAACAAACTATATTTTTGGAAGTCGGTTAGGACATCTACTTTGTGCATAACACAAGTAATTTTTCCAACAATTGTTTACAGACAGATTATTTCAATTATAATTCACTGTATCACAATTCCAGTGGGTCAGAAGTTTACATACAGTAAGTTGACTGTGCCTTTAAACAACTTGGAAAATTCCAGAAAATTATGTTATGGCTTTAGAAGCTTCTGATAGGCAAATTGACATCATTTAAGTCAATTGGAGGTGTACCTGTGGATGTATTTCAAGGGCTACCTTCAAACACAGTGCCTCTTTGCTTGACATCATGGGAAAATCAAAAGAAATCAGCCAAGACCTCAGAAAAAAAATTGTAGACCTCCACAAGTCTGGTTCATCCTTGGGAACAATTTCCAAACACCTGAAGGTACCACGTTCATCTGCACAAACAATAGTACGCAAGTATAAACACCATGGGACCACGCAGCCGCCATACAGTTCAGGAAGGAGACGCGTTCTGTCTCCTTGAGATGAATGTACTTTGGTGAGGAAAGTACAAATCAATACCAGAACAACAGCAAAGGACCTTGTGAAGTTGCTGGAGGAAACAGGTACAAAAGTATCTATATCCACAGTAAAACAAGTCCTATATCGACATAAACTGAAATGCCGCTCAGCAAGGAAGAAACCACTGTTCCAAAAAGCCAGACTACGGTTTGCAACTGAACATGGGGGCAAAGATCATACTTTTTGGAGAAATGTCCTCTGGTCTGATGAAACAAAAATATAATTATTTGGCCATAATGACCATTGTTATGTTTGGAGGAAAAGGGGGAGACTTGCAAGACGAAGAACACCATCCCAACCGTGAAGCACGGGGGTGGCAGCATCAAACATGGGGGTGCTTTGTTGCAGGAGGGACTGGGTCACTTCACAAAATAGATGGCATCATGAGGTAGGAAAGGTATGTGGATATATTGAAGCAACATCTCAAGACATCAGTCAGGAAGTTTGGTCGCAAATGGGTCTTCCAAATGGACAATGACCTCAAGCATACTTCCAAAGTTGTGGCAAAATGGCTTAAGGACAACAAAGTCAAGGTATTGTAGTGGCCATCACAAAGCCCTGAACTCAATCCTATAAAAAATGTGTGGGCAGAACTGAAAAAGAGTGTGCGAGCAAGGAGGCCTCCAAACCTGACTCAGTTACACCAGCTCTGTCAGGAGGAATGGGCCAAAATTCACCCAACTTATTGTGGGAAGCTTGTGGAAGGCTACCCTAAACATTTGACCCAAGTTAAACAATTTAAAGGCAATGCTACCAAATAATAACTGAGTGTATGTAAACTTATGACCCACTGGGAGTGTTCTGGCATTTCACATTCTTAAAATAAAGTGGTGATCCTAACTGATCTAAGACAGGGAATTTTTACTTGGATTAAATGTCAGGAATTGTGAAAAACTGAGTTTAAATGTATTTGGCTAAGGTGTATGTAAACTTCCAACTTCAACTGATAATATATACATTTGTAAAAAATGATAGAAAACAGTTATGCTTTGTCATTATGGGGAAGTGTGAGTAGATTGAGGGAAAATGTTTTGAATACCCTGTATTTTGTACCTGTTTTGTATCATTATTGTTCAATAAGAAATACAAAAAAATCACAAGTACTATTGAAATGAATGTCTCATGTAGTACAGTACTCCTGTGTTTCTCCTATTGTCTGTCTGTACTGCTCTACCATCCATCCAGATCTGGCATCATGTCACAGCTTTCTCATTATAATGCACCTCATTCTCTCTTCTTCTGCACTTTTCATTTTCAGCAGCATCTGTAGCGTGGGCCTCCCAGTTCCCCGGAGAGCCGGTTTTCCTCACGCCACGACAACGGGCGGATGCCTCGGAGAGAGACCGGCGGGACAGAGGGAATGACAGGTTTGATTGATGACCCCCGAAACGGAGAGGAGAGAGAAGGACAGAATCTTTTTTTATCAGAATTGAGGCTCGACTAGATTAAAATGTAGTTGTACAACCCCCTTTTGCCCCCCCCATCATAACACCCGATGAATAGAGGTTTTTCTCATCCTCTTCCGTAACTTCTCATCAGACCTCCTTGCTTTAATATCTTTGGGTGGGATGAGGGTGGAATGCCTTTTCAAGTTACTTTTCAAGCATGGGTTTTGTCATGTGCTTGTCCTATGCAGAATCCCTGTGGACATTGTAGTATTGTTTCTCCAAACAGAAATTCAAACTAAAGTTTGGAGCGGCAGGGTAGCCTACTGGTTAGAGCGTTGTACTAGTAACCGGAAGGTTGCAAGTTCAAATCCCCGAGCTGACAAGGTACAAATCTGTTCTTAACTGACTTGCCTAGTCAAATAAAAAAGTTTAGGTTTTGCCATGTGTTTGTCCTGTACAGAATCCCCTAGAATTGTCTCTCCCAGCAGACATAGAGCTGAAGTCAACAAAATGTTTGTATGCGTTAAGTGTATGACCAAACTAAAATATATTTTTTTATTCTCCATTTTCAAGTCAGCACATACTCAGAAATGAGTGAGTTAAGGGAACAAGTGTAGTGAAAGTGAAAGCAAGTTCATTCTTCTCTTTTCTCCGATTCACTCACTGGTAACTGCTGATTAAATGGAAAAGACAATCAGGCTCATTCATTGGCTTGCAGCTGTCTCATTGTCAGGTGGTGAAGAAAGCGACTTTAGCGAAGTGCTGAAAAGACATTCTTAGTGAAAAGGACCAGGATTTGTTTTGCAGAGGGTCCTCCACTAATGACTGGATGCGATTAGCACAAATTATCTCACTTATCGCTACTAAAACAGACCCCAATAGCCACTCTCCCGTTACACACTCTATGGCCCTATTTACTATGCAGTAAGCTAGTCAAATGGGGCACAGTCGCACACAAGATTAATCAATTATGTGTATAGAGGAAAAACACACAAATGTGAAAACCAAACATGTGCAATGTTGTATTTTGTGTATATCTTCACCGATTTGCAGGGTTGCACATTTTCTACAAAGAGTCTTGTTTTTCCCCTAAGGGATAATAAAAAATAAGGCATATTGGCTATATATACATATATATATATATATATACAGTACCAGTCAAAAGTGGACACACCTACTCATTCAAGGGTTTTTCTTTATTTGTACTATTTTTCTCTTTGCTTATTTGAGTTGTTCTTGCCATAATATGGACTTTGTCTTTTACCAAATAGGGCTGTCTTCTGTATACCATCCCTACCTTGTCACAACACAACTGATTGGATCAAATGCATTAAAAAGGTAAGAAATTCCACAAATTAACTTTTAACAAGGTATACCTGTTAATTGAAATATATTCCAGGTGGCTAGCTCATGAAGCTGGTTGAGAGAATGCAAAGAGTGTGCAAAGCTGTCATCAAGGCTACTTAAGGTGGCTACTTTGAAGAATCTCAAATATAAAATATATTTTGATTTGTTTAACACTTTCTTTGGTTAGTACATGATTCAAAAGGTGTTATTTCATAGTTTTGATGTCTTCACTCTTATTCTACAATGTAGAAAATAGTACAAACAAAGAAAAACTCTTGAATGAGTAGGTGTGCCCAAACTTTTGACTGGTACTGTATATAAAATGCATATTTTTCCTTTTTTTTGTACACTGTTTGTGTATTTTCAAAAATCCATTCAGAGACATTTCAAGCCACGTATCCATAATTCCCCGTCACCCCTCCGTTCACACAGGAGTCAACCGGTCACAGCCGCCAGGCCGGAAGTCACTACGGGGACCATTGAGGTTGACGTGGAGGATAAGAGATTCTTATGTGGACATAAAACTGCCAGGAACCTACAATAAGAAATGAGAGAGAAAAATAGCAGCTGTTGTGGCGGCACTGATGGCAGTATCTCTGTCAAGTATGTGGATGTAAAATGTATGTAAACAACATATCAAAAGCATTACCAATGTAGAATATTCAGAGGTGGTTTATGCTCAAAGGATACACATTGCAATATGACACCCTCCATTCTTTACATCTAAATCAATCTGTATGGGTGAAAGCTACAATCACATTTTAAAGCATCTGTCTTCAGAAAGTATTTATACCCCTTGACTTATTCCACATTTTGTTGTGTTACAGCCTGAATTCAAAATGGATGAAATAGATCTTTTCCCCCACCGATCTACACACAATACCTCATGATGACAAAATGAAAAGATGTTTTAGAAATGTTTGCACATTTATTGAAAATTAAATACAGAAATGTAATTTACATAAGTATTCTCAACCCTGAGTCAATACTTTGTGGAATCACCATTGGCAGTGATAACAGCTATGTCTTTCTGGGTAAGTCTGTAAGTGCTTCCCACAACTGGATTGTGCAACATTTGCCCATTATTCTTTTCAAAATTCTTCAAGCTTTGTCAAATTGGTTGCTCATAAATTCTAGACAACCATTTTCAGCTTTTGCCATAGATTTTTAAGAAGATTTAAGTCAAAACTGTAACTCGGCATCTCAGGAATATTCACTGTCTTCGTGGTAAGCAACTCCCATGTAGATTTGGGATTGTGTTTTAGGTTATTGTCCGGCTGAAAGGTGAATTCATCTCCCATTGTCTGGTGGAAAGCAGACTGAACCAGGTTATCCTCTAGGATTTTGCCATTGCTTTTCTTTTTTCTCCTGAAAAACTAATTTAATGATTACAAGCGTACCGATAACATGATGCAGCCACCACTATGCTTGAACATATGGAGAGTGGTACTTAGTAATGTGTTGTATTGGATTTGCCCCAAATATAACACTTTGTATACAGGACATAAAGTGAATTGCTTTGCCACATTTTTTTAGCAGATTTACTTGTGATTTATAGATTTACTTGATTTACTTACAGATTTACTAGTGCCTTGTTGCAAACAGGATGCATATTTTTATTCTGTACAGGCTTCCTTATTTTCTCCCTGTCAATTAGGTTAGTATTGTGGAGAAACTACAATGTTGTTGATCCATCCTCAGTTTTCTCCTATCACAGCCATTAAACTTTGTAACTGTTTCAAAGTCACCATTGGCCTCATGGTGAAATCCCTGAGTGGTTTCCTTCCTCGCCGGCAACTGTTAGGAAGGACGCCTGTATCTTTGTAGTGACTTGAGGTATTGATACACCATCCAAAGTGTAATTAATAACTTCATCATGCTCAAAGGGATATTCAATGTTTGTTTTGTTTTTTACCCATCTACCAATAGGTGCCCTTCCTTGTGGTTGAATCTGTGTTTGAAATTCACTGCTCGACTGTGGGACCTTCCAGATAATTGTATGTGTGGGGTACAGAGATGACGTAGTCATTCATAAATCATGTTAAACACTATTTGTCACGCCCTGACCATAGAGAGCCTTTTTATTCTCTATTTTGGTTAGGTCAGGGTGTGACTAGGGTGGGTAATCTAGGTTGTTTTATTTCTATGTTGGCTTGGTATGGTTCCCAATCAGAGGCAGCTGTTTAGCGTTGTCTCTGATTGGGGATGATATTTAGGCAGCTATTTCCCCACAGTTTTTTTTTGTGGGATCTTGTTTATGAGCAGTTGCCTGTGAGCACTACTTAGCTTCACGTTTCTATTTTATTTTATTGTTTTGTGCGTTTCACGATATAAAAGATGTGGAACCCATATCACATTGCGCCTTGCTCCGAATGTTATTTTGACGATCGTGACACTATTATTGCACACAGAGTGAGTCCATGCAATTTATTATGCGAATTGTTAAGCAAATGTTTACTCCTGGACTTATTTAGGCTTGCCATAACAAAAAGATTGAATACTTATTGACTCAAGACATTTCAGCTTTTCATTTTTAATTCATCTGTAAAAAAAAAAAACGAAAAAATAAAATATAATTCTACTTTGACATGATGGGGTATTGTGTGTAGGCCAGTGACAAAAAATCTCATCTTAATCCATATAAATTCAAGCTGCAACACAACAACATGTGGAAAAAGTCAAGGGGTGTGAATACTTTCTGAAGGCACTGGATATTGCCATTTGTTAAAATCCATATCCCCACTTGTATAATCATGATAAATAAATGATAAATACATTATCAAAGAAGATTATAATTATGAAATGAAATTATTTTAATCCGCATTTAGCCTTTGAAGATTAAAATATCAGAAGGTGTGGAGGAAGAGGCACATAACAGTTTTTTGGGGGGGCAGTCAGCAATAAACTGTTAGCTACTTCATTGGAAGACAATAGGGGACAAGATGTTGTGTGTAGTGTCACCCACATGCTTCAGCGGTGCTATTGTCTGCTCTCTCTCTGTGTGTGGAGCGATGAAGGGGTGAAAGAGACGGGGTGAGAGGAGGGGGAGTTGACTGGGGTTGGCTGCAGTGTGTGCGCTCGTGTGTGTGTGTGTGTGTATGTGCGTGTGTGTAGGTGCTCGTGCGGGGATGCACAGACGGCTCGTGGTAATTTGATGTGTGTCCCCGGGGATGTTTGATGGATTAATGCTAAGTAGGCTCCCTTTTCCAAAGGCACCACCTGATCTTTGGGGGTTCTTGCCCCATATAAAAGCCTGCGCTAGTGCTGAGCTCAGCTAGTCTAGCCATCTCCTCTCTCTCTCACACGGTCTCTATCTTTCTATCTCCACTGTCTTTCTTCCTCTGTCTTTACTTTCTCCTTTGGCTTTCACTTTTTCCTAGCACTTTCTCTTCCGTTCTTCCGGTTTCCATTCTTTCTGGCATTCAGACTGACGCTATTCAGACTATTCAGGCCTGGGAGTTTTAGTAGTGAGGGAAATCTCAGAGCATCCGTTTGCGTCATTCACCTCCATTTTGGCTTTCTTTGACTTGGGGCCTTTTCTAAAGGGCTGTCCTGAAGTAGCGTGCAGGTCTTTGGCTTTTTCCTGCGTTGTTTTTTTATTCTTATGTGGCATTAGGGACCAGCCCGTCAAGAAAATGCCACGTTCCTTTTTGGTGAAGCAACTGAAGGTCCACGATTACTCCTCCTCCAATCATCAGCATCACTCGGACGGATCGTACACGCTCACACGTGCCATCACCGAGTCCGCCACCAACTTGGCGGTCCGTTTGAGTGAAAATGGTGAGTTGAGATGACTTAACTTTTCTGTCTACACATTGCAAACGTGTAGTAAAAAAACACATTTTTATTGTTAATGTGCTTATTGTTAATGTGTTGTATATAGTTTAGAGTTGTAGGTTTCAAGAAAAATTCAATAGTGTATTTGTTCAGAAATGGAATGAAAAACATACTTGTTAAATTTGTTTTATAAATGGACCAACCCCTTGATACATGTTTTTCCTTAAGCCTGTGATGTTGCTATTTAATCCCTCCACCGGCCAACCCTCCCCACCCCAGTCCGCCCCATGCCTCCAGTGACGCTAAAGAGTATTCAGGTCACTCTGGACCAATCAGTTTAATACAGAGCAGATCACACAACAGGCTTTGGCTTTAATACTATTGTGTACATGCATAATGGTACACATGGATGCTCGAAATCCCATCCAAGCCTTTGTGAGGTCTATAACCTCTCCACCACCACCAGAAAGCAGATATCCACATGCGACTGGTTTGTCCTTAGCTGGTGCTGTTGCCCTTAAGGCTTTACCTGTTATCACCCCCACCCCCTCCAGTCCTCTAGCTCTTCATCCCTTCATCTCATCTGATCTTACAGGATGCGAGATACCCACAGGGAGGTCAAATTGTAGCAATTCAAACCCCTCTCTTTCTTTCTCCAAAATCCATTGACAAAATACAGTTTATTTTCTGATAAACCGACAAAACTCAATGTTAAATGGGTAAAAAAAAAATGTATTCATTAGAAAATATCAACTTAAATGGAAAAGGGCAACATGCTTTGTAACATCCTTAGTTTATCATTGATACAAAAAATGAGAGGGGAGTGCAATCAACCTTAGATGTATATGAGGTTTTGTCAATTGATGCTATGATTTCAGGGAAAAACACTTCCATAGAAATGTGTGGTGTGTTGTTAGTGGAATGTCCATCATAACCACAGAGCTTTGGCTCGCCGGATCATTTGTTCCCAGAATTAGGATGCCAGCTGTCTGGTTCCCTTTGTGTTGCAAGGGGGAGCATAATATATTGTGCACTGCTGTAAAGATCAGCCTATAACCCCCCTTTGCCTTCCCCTCTCCATTCCCATCCCCAAATCACACTGCACCTGTCATTCAATCTACACATTACCATACTCACAGGCACTTTCAACACACCACAGATGGAGAATGATCTGATTAAAATGATTTAGCGCTTTGTGGGATTTCTCTACTGAGACATTCATTTTTGTTTTGGCCCCCACTACGATAACAGATTTAGATATGGTGGCATGGGATGGGATGGCGACAGGTGTATCAGTTCTGGAGAAGTGTGTTTAATTTTATGACTGTTGTGTCCATGTCAGTGCATAGAACTTGCATTTAGTCTGTGAGGGTCTTTTTGATAGCTAGTAATGATAGTCCTTGTATGTGTCCCAAATGGCACCCTATTACCTACATAGTGCACTAGTTTTGACCAGAGCCCTATGGGCCCTGTTCAAAAGCAGTGCACTATATAGGGAATAGGGTGCCAATTGGGGTGCATAACTTGTTTTGAGCCGGATGAGTATTGATCGGTGCAAGACTGTGCACTGTAGAGTCATTCATATTTAATTCGCAAAGCTTGCTGAACCAAGCACTTGCAAATGGTTTCCTGTATACAGTTTCATATTGATCCGCAATGCATGGAAGACTCAGATCAGCTGTCTTTCACTCAATGGCTCAACAATAAAAATAAAAAATGCTTTCAACTGGAATCAGAAAGAGTGCTGGAATCATAAAACCATAGAATCTTAGACCAAAAAAACATATCTTGTAAAATGTATTTTGCTAAAAATCTGTATAAAGGCTATACATTTAAAATGCCACAATTGTTGCCAAAAATGCACTTATTTATTCCAAATCTTCCTCTACCAAACCTGCTACAGGCTACATCCAGGATTACGTCATCCCCTCAATATGCCAGAGCACAAAGGACCCTGGCTTGAGGAGGCAGACCGGGCTCTCCGCGGGGCCCCTGTACTCCCCAGGGAGCACAGGGGGCAGCGGGGGGGAGGACTACTCTGACCATGACATGGAGCAGCCCGACAGCCCCTGCTCAGGCATAACCACCGAGTCGGACAGCAGCAGCTACACAGTGGACACCTTCCTCATCTCTGACGGCCGCTCTCGGAGAAGGGCCAACCACGGGAAAACAAAAACTAAAGGTGAGGAGAGAAACAGCATTGCAGAAGTGGGCTCCACAGGATCCACAGAGTCCAAGGCTGCCAAAGGAAAGCCCGGAAAGTCTAAGGGACCGGGGCGCCACACGTGCAGCGAATGCAGCAAGACCTATGCCACCTCGTCCAACCTGAGCCGTCACAAGCAGACACACCGCAGCCTGGAAGGCCAGCAGGCCAGGAAGTGCCCCACGTGCCATAAGGCCTACGTGTCCATGCCGGCACTGGCCATGCACATGCTCACCCACGACCTGCGGCATGAGTGTGGAGTGTGCGGCAAGGCGTTTAGCCGACCGTGGCTGCTGCAGGGTCACATGCGCTCGCACACGGGCGAGAAGCCGTTTGCCTGTGCCCACTGCGGCAAAGCGTTTGCGGACCGCTCCAACCTGCGTGCCCACATGCAGACGCACTCGGCCTTCAAGCACTATGATTGCAAGCGCTGCGGCAAGAGTTTTGCACTGAAGTCCTACCTGATCAAGCATTACGAGTCGGCCTGCTTTAAGGGCTCCGGAGATGAAGAGGACTGCTGTCCCGAGGACTGATCAGAGATTTACACGATATCAGCTTATTTACCCAGGTCTGTTTCACTGAGATAATATCTCCTTTACAAGAGAGACCAATGTTGTGTTCATTCGGGCAGTGTTTCCCAACTCCAGTCCTTGAGTACCCCCAACAGTACACATTTGTATTGTATTCCCAGAGAAATACACCTCATCAAGGGCTTGATCATTAGTTGAATCTGTTGGGAGTACTCGAGGACTGGAGTTGGAAAACATTAGGGCTGGTAACAGAAATGTTTTAAAACACATCGCAACTGAAAACTAAAATGAAGGTTAAACTTTTTTTATTAGTGGACTTATCCAGATAGTCCCTTGCCTTGTTTCAGTCTGTTTTCTTCCATTTGGTGCCTAATGAACACAACCCTGGTCAAAGACTGCACACCTCACCACTCGTCTTTCTCTTCCTGCTTTTTGATAGAGAGCAATAATAATGAAAATGAGGGTTGTTCAAGAACATAGAAGATAACTGACGATGATGACTGAATAACATTAAAATGTTAATATTTTTTATTCTATAATTGTTTTATGGATTCGTATTCATTTATTTGCAATAATTTACATTCCATTATTTTTTAATATGCCAATTAGCTCTTAATTTCCCTGCAACATGTCTTCCACGATAAACATTTGTGTATTTATTAATTTTATGTATTTATGTATTTATTTATCAAATGATAAATGTATTGGTTAACTAGGTTGTTAATTCATTCTAAATGTATTTATTTGATTTGATTTATGAATTGAACATCTTATAAAATGCTGTAATATATTTCTGAGATAAAGTAGCCCTATATCTAGTCTCATTCACAACAATTGTTGATGTATTCATGTTCTACATAGGAAATGCTCAATATGCCCTTTTGTTTTTGAATCTATGCACAGGCTATAAGTGTAAGCTACATTGTAATACTTAGACATGAGAATCCAGTTAATTTGTTACACCATTATTATGAAGGATTGGTCCCATTAATTATTTGCCCTATGTAAAGCTGTTGAATTTGAATTGTACTAAACTTTGTATGTAATCGGAAAAGCTATGAACTTTTCAATTACCAAGTCATATCAATAATTAAAAGATGATATTTTCACTAAGTTGCTTTCTGTGCCTTGTGCCATTTTCAAGGCGTCAACTATCATCAACTCAACACACATGATCACTCGAGCAGTGGTGGCCGGTGCCGTTTAAGATTTTTTATGAGCATGGCTTTGTTTCTATTACAGCATACTGGATGACTGTCATTCATATTCCATTCACCCAGTTCAATGTAACATTGATTGTTTTGGGCTACTACACGATACTCAAAATTTCCCTATACCCATCATGAGGTTGGTACAACCTAGCCTATGAATGAAAGTTTACAACGCAGGTCGAGAGAAATTTGAGTAATCAGGGTGACAGACAGTGACATATTCAATACCGCCTTACACACTCTTGCCAGCATCTAGCTGATTTAGGGCGTAATCATAACTCCAACAGTTGCAAATGAGAGTTGGACAAATTCAGGAATGTTTATTCCCATTTCGTTACGTTTGCATCCGTTTAAGAAACGTTTTTGAACAGAATCGGGGGAATGAATACGCCCCTGATCAAATGCAAACACAGTTCGCTTTCATACCAATCACATACAAACAGTATGATCATTTGCTCATTGTATACAGTACCAGTCAAACGTTTATATACACCTACCCATTCCAGAGTTTTTCTTAATTTTTTACTATTTTCTACATTGTAGAATAATAGTGAAAACATCAAAACAAAATCTCTTTTAGATTTGAGATTCTTCAAAGTAGCCACCCTTTGCCTTGATGACAGCTTTGCACACTCTTGCCATTCTCTTAACCAGCTTCATGAGCTAGTCACCTGGAATGCATTTCAATTAACAGGTGTGCCTTGTGAAATGTTAATTTGTAGAATTTCTTTCCTTCTGAATGCATTTGAGCCAATCAGTTGTGTTGTGACAAGGTAGGGGTAGTATACAGATGATAGCCCTATTTGATAAAAGACCAAGTCCATATTATGGCAAGAACAGCTCAAATAAGCAAAGAGAAACAACAGGCAATCATTATATTAAAACATGAAGGTCAGTCAATGCAGACAATTTCAAGTTTCTTCAAGTGCAGTCGCAAAAACCATCAAGCGAACCTGGCTCTCATGAAGACCGCCACAGGAAAGGAAGACACAGAGTTACCTCTGCTACAGAGTATAAGTTCATTAGAGTTACCAGCCTCAGAAATTGCAGCCCAAATAAATGCTTCACAGAGTTCAAGTAACAGAGTCATCGCAACATCAAATGTTCAGAGGAGACTGCGTGAATCAGGCCTTCGTGGTCGAATTGCTGCAAAGAAATAACTACTAAAGGGCACCAATAATAAGAAGAGACTCGCTTGGGCTAAGAAACACGAGCAATGGACATTACACCGGTGAAAATCTGTCCTTTGGTCTGATGAGTCCAAATGAGAGATTTTTGGTTACAACCGCTGTGTCTTTGTGAGACGCAGAGTAGGTAAACGGATGATCTTTGTGTGGTTCCCACCGTGAAGCATGGAGGTGGAGGTGTGATGGTGTGGGGGTGCTTTGCTGGTGACACTGTTGTGATTTATTTAGAATTCAAGGCACACATAACCAGCATGGCTACCACAGCATTCTGCAGCAATACGCCATCCCATCTGGTTTGCGCTTAGTGGGACTATCATTTTTTTTCCAACAGGACAATGACGCCACACCTCCAGACTGTGTAAGGGCTATTAGACCAAGAAGGGGAGTGATGGAGTGCTGCATCCGATGACCTGGCCTCTACCCAATTGAAATAGTTTGGGACAATGTAGAAAATATAATTTATTTTTTAAACTTGAATGTGTATGTGTCCAAACTCTCTTCCTCTCACCAGCACATCAGCTGTCTGTGATCAGAAGAAAAAAACCTTCCCAAGCCAAACATTCATATCATAACCACTAACTGCTACACATAGCCTACATCGTTGTCACCACATTAGCTAACGCCATAGTCAACATAGCTACTAGAGGTTAGTAAACCCGCTATAATCATGCAGTACAGTGTACAGTCAGAAAGCAATTTAGCAGTTAAACCTGGGGGGACACCCGTGGCAATAAATTAATCAAACCAAAAGTTTACCTGGACTTGGAAGAGTTCCAGTGTTGCATATCCAGCTAGCTAACAGAGCATCCCTCTCTGTTTGAGCCGGGTGTTTCAGTAGGCTAAACTAGCTAGCTGCATTTGCTAGCTAAATGAAAGTTTTTTTTAAATATATATAGAAATATAGCTAACTCTCAACTTTTCTCTTTACTTCTCCTTCATTTTAAAGGAATGATTTTGTTCAAAACTGTTGAACTATTATCTTTCTCACTCTTTGAGTCAACTACTCATCACATTTTATGCACTGCAGTGCTACCGTAGGTAGCTGTAGCTTATGCTTTAGCACTAGATTCATTCTCTGATCCTTTCATTGGGTGGACAACATGTCAGTTCATGCTGCAAGAGCTCTGATCGGTTGGAGGACATCCTCCAGAAGTTGCCATCATTTCTGTGTAAGTCTATGGAAGGGGGTGAGAACCATGAGCCTCCTAGGTTTTGTATTGAAGTCAATGTAGACAGAGGAGGACACTACCCTACAGAGTGATGTTGAGGCTACTGTGGACCTGCATTGCAAAACAGTGTGTTTTAATACATTATTTGGTGACATTAATATATTTTGTATAGTTTTATCTAAAAAGGATACTTTTTTCTATTGTTTCATTATTTTTTATGAAATTCACTTAGGAGGATGGTTCACACCTCCCTCCTCTGAGGAGCCTCCACTACACTCGAGGTAACATTATTCGACACATAAACCATCAAGGAAACAAAAAGTATGAATAAATTCAGAATATATCTTACTTGAATCATAGTTGCTTTACCTAACAACTTTGTGTTAAATAAACTAACAAATAAGGCAACAGTAAACATGTTGTCTCCCAGTCCAATTAGTAACAACAATTCAAGCTCAAAGGGGACAGGAGACATGTTTGTTCAAAGTTTCGAATTTCAGTTGATTACTATAGGGCCCCTCTTGGGCCAATCAATGTAATTTCATAAATATGTATCTCTATGGTAAGATGCATCATACATCTAAGTTTTTTCAAAATTGGGCCATTGGTGTCTTAGATATACGAACGGACAGAGACGGATCCATAATTTGGTCATCAAATTTGATCTGATCATCTAAGTCACGACAATGGACAAACTTTCTGCTTAAACTAATAATACACAAACAATTATAAGTTTTATGTCTTTATTGAACACACCATATAAACATTCACATTGCAGGGTGGGAAAAGTATGTGAACCTTGGATTTAATAACTGGTTCACCCTCCTTTGGCAGCAATAACCTCAACCAAATGTTTTCTGTAGTTGCAGATCAGATCTGCACAACGGTCAGGAGGAATCTTGGACCATTTTTTTTATACAAAACTGTTTCAGTTCAGCAATATTCTTGGGATGTCTGGTGTGAACCGCTCTCGAGGTCATGCCACAGCATCTCAATCAGGTTGAAGTCAGGACTCTGACTGTGCCACTCAAGAAGGCATATTTTCTTCTGTTGAAGCCATTCTGTTGTTGATTTACTTCTGTGTTTTGGATTGTTGTCGTGTTGCATCACCCAACTTCTGTTGAGCTTCAATTGGCGGACAGATAGCCTTACATTCCTCTGCAAAATGTCTTGATAAACTTGGGAATTCATTTTTCCGTCGATGATAGCAAGCTGTCCAGGCCCTGAGGCAGCAAATGTTAGCTCTTGAGTGGCACAGCAGTCTAAGGCACTGCATCTCAGTGCAAAAGGGGTCACTGCAGTCCCTAATTCAAATCCAGGCTGCATCACATCTGATCGTGATTGAGAGTCCCATACATAGGCGGCGCACAATTGGCCCCGGGGTAGGCCGTCATTGTAAATACGAATTTGTTCTTAACTGACTTGTCTAGTTAAATAAAGGATCAAATAAAAAAGCAGCCCCAAACCATGATGCTCCCTCCACCGTACTTTACAGTTGGGATGAGGTTTTGATGTTGGTGTGCTGTGCCTTTTGTTCTCCACACATAGTGTTGTGTGTTCCTTCCAAACAACTCAACTTTAGTTTCATCTGTCCACAGAATATTTTGAAAGTAGCGCTGTGGAACATCCAGGTGGTCTTTTGTAAACTAAAGACATGCAGCAATGTTTTTTTTTTGGACAGCAGTGGCTTCTTCCGTGGTGTCCTCCCATGAACACCATTCTTGTTTAGTGTTTTATGTATCGTAGCCTCGTCAAAAGAGTTAGCATGTTCCAGAGATTTCTCTAACTCTTTAGCTGACATTCTTCTTAACATTGAGCATTCTACGCTGTGCTCTTGCAGTCATCTTTATAGGATGACCACTAGTAAGGAGAATAGCAACAGTGCTGAACTTTCTCCATTAATAGACAAATTGTCTTACCGTGGACTGATGAACATCAAGGCTTTTAGAGATACTTTTGTAACCTTGTAACCTGCAAGTGAACAATTCTTAATCTTAGGTCTTCTGAGATCTCTTTTGTTCGAGGCATGGTTCACATCAGGCAATGCTTCTTGTGAATAGCAAACTCCAATTAGGGCAGGGCAGCTCTAACCAACATCTCCAATCTCGTCTCATTGATTGGACTCCAGGTTAGCTGACTCCTGACTCTAATTAGCTTTTGGAGAAGTCATTAGCCTAGGGGTTCACATACTTTTTCCAACCTACACTGAATGTTTAAATTATCTATTCAATTTAGCAAAATACAATAATTTGTGTGTTATTAGTGTAAGCACACTGTGTTTGTGTATTGTTGTGAGTTAGATGAAGATCAGATGAAATGTTATGACCAATTTATGCAGAAATCCAGGTAATTCAAAAGTGTTCGCATACTTTTTCTTGCCACTGTATCCAATTTCATCCTGGTGGGACACTAATAGCAGACAACCATCAAAATGATTTACTCTAACAGTACTCTTCCCCTGGCCAGTAGAGGGGGCTACAACTTTTATGAAACAGGATCCATCAACTAAACACAAGGTTTGTACAACCTTTCGGTACTTAGTATAATACAAAAGGATACAGTACATTATAAGGAGCAGTGCTCGAAGTAGATGTGTCTATCCTGAGAAATCAGAACACAAACATGAAAGGGAAAACCCCCAATGCTGCTCTTGAATAGGGTGTGAGATCAATGTGTTTCCCCCCTCTATGCTTGTGCATGCTGTCTTTAGGTCCAGCCCTTAGGTCCAGCCAGAGAGCCACCCAGATCTCCTTTGGGTCAGAGGCTCTCCACCGGCCCAGCTCGGCTCCCTGACCACACCACGCTGTGGGGCTGAGGACAGGATGTGGACTGGGTCAGGTGTCGTGAGAACCAGGCCCCTTTCCCCCACTCTGTCCCAGACGGGGCCCTGAGACCTCCCTTCTCGGCCCCCAGCCACTGGCCCCCCCATGGGAAAGTCCAGCTATCTGTTTCAGACTCTCAGTGCACTCCAGCTGACTATTTTGAGACACAATGCGGTCCGTACACACACAAACACATACACACACACACACGCTTGTCTGAACCACAGTCCGTGAAAAGGATGTAGCCATTAAAAACAGCCGAACCCCACACACTATACATTAAAAAAAACATGAACACAGTGAACAAAAAAGTCAATCCATGGTATCCCCACTCCAGGTCTTTCCTCAGCCAATCACGATGGAGGATTCAACCGCCCCCAAATCAAGAGCATGTAGGGTCATCAGAGGGATAAAGCGGAAGGGCCTTTTATAGCCTACCTTTATCAAATCTTATCAAACCATAGGATCATAAAAGAGGAGGTTCTTGTAGATTCTCTGGCCTGATAAACTCGCTGGCCCGTGAACATTGTAGAGTTGAGACAAGGGTCCCAAGGTCCCAAGCGACCCGAGAGGAAGCTGTATATTGCTGCTCAGAGGAACCGCAGGAACGGCCGGGCGACCATTAAGGCCTGTTAGTTGGCTTCTCCAAAGAATTGTCGCGTGTGAGAAGACTTCCTGTTGTGATCAAGAGGTTGACATTCTAACTGTCTGAAAGAGACAAGGCTCCTCTGTTTGGATATCCGTCAGTCCCAGCAAAAGTATCACCAAAATATCCCCATGTCATTATGTGGCCATGTGAAAAGTGTAACTTCAGAAACTGTCAACTAATAAAAGAGTATAGATAACGTTTGCCATTTAGAACTTCGATTTGGACAACAATTTCTACTTCAACGAGTCGTCATCTCTGGACGTTCAGCTTACTCTGGACCAGGCCCTAATCCCCGGGACCAGAAAGGGGAAGTGGTGACGAAAGAGAGGCAGGCAACCCGGCACCATGACGAGACTAAGTCAGCAAGCAAATAGACCGACAATGCCCTCTGTTCTATTGGACAAACGTGCATTCACTTAAGAACAAACTGGATGAGCTCCATTCGAAACAATCCTATAAATGGGAGCTGATATCCTTCATTTCTCAGAGTCGTGGCTGAACGAGGAACTGGATATATCTTGTTGGTTTTTCTATGCATCGTCAAGACCGGATGGCGGACTCGGATAAGATGAAGGGAGGAGGGTGTGTCTCTTTGTTAACAACAGCTGATGCAAAATCTCTAATGTTCAGGAAGTCTCTCGGTTTTGCACGCCTGAGTTAGAATACCTCATGATAAGCTGCAAACCATACAATCTACCAAGAGAGTTTTCATCTGTATCTTTCGCAGCTGTCTATTTACCACCACAAACTGATGCTGGCACTAAGAACGTATTCAACTAACTGTATAAGGCCATAAGCAAACAAGAAAATGCACATTCAGAGGTGGCGTTTCTCGTGGCCTGTAATTTTTACAAGCATGTCACATGTGCAACTAGAGGTGACAAAACTCTAGATCACCTTTATTCCACACACAGAAACATACAAACATACAAAGCCCTCCATCACCCTGCCTTTGGCAAATCAGACCATAACTCTATCCTCCTGCTTCCTGCTTACAATAGTGCTAAGTGATTAGTGTTTTTTGAGGTTGGTTTTGAGAGTTACACATCGGTTATTAAAAAATAATCCGTTATTTTTTTGGGGGGGGGGGTTTGATACATTTTTTTAACATTAAATGCACTATGCAGTATGTGGGTTGAATGCTGTAACAACACATAATAAAACAATT
This sequence comes from Oncorhynchus tshawytscha, assembly GCF_018296145.1. Taxonomy (NCBI): domain Eukaryota; kingdom Metazoa; phylum Chordata; class Actinopteri; order Salmoniformes; family Salmonidae; genus Oncorhynchus; species Oncorhynchus tshawytscha. The sequence goes on from NC_056430.1 coordinate 51,409,212, forward strand.
AATAAACTCCCATGATGGTAGTGACTGCCCATTACTGCTTATCACTTATTAACCATAATTTGTTCACATTATTTTACTTTAATAAAATATTTCAGTTGTTGTGTAAATTACATTTGTTTTATTTGATGACTTTATTATTTAATTCCAAGTCATCATCTCATCTCTATAGAGCTGCTGCCTAAGCTGTCTGACAAAATCACTATTTTGTATTTCTTCAAAGTAAATAAGGCATACCTTTATGACTGCTGAATACCAACTATCAATCACTTATATCATATATTTTCAGGTAGAGATACCTCGCAAAGCAACAGCTGCTCTACAGTATATCACCTCATGATTGTGCTATCTTCTGTCTCTTCTGGAGCAGGCATAAAATAAACACAGACTGGACAAGTAGATGGATTAAGGTCATTGCAATTTTATGTGCTACATTATGTAGACTATTGGCCAGTTGGAAACCACAACTCCCTACTACATCACACAGTTCAGGCTGGATCTGATTTATCTGTAGAGAAACTGTGCAATTATGAACATTGAGCCCACAGAAAAAAAACTGAACGAAATGGAATTCAAATAAATGAAACGACATTGGTCAGTTGATCAGTTGTCAGTTGTTTAAAAAACAAATAAATATAAGAAATAATCACTCAGCACTAGCTTACAAGCAAAAACTCAAAAAGGAAGTACCAATGGCGTGCTCAATATGGAAAAAGTCAGTTGAAGCGGATGCTAAGCTACAGGACTGTTTCGCAAGCACAGATTGGAATATTTTTCTTTTTTTCTTTCACCTTTATTTAACCAGGTAAGCTAGTTGAGAACAAGTTCTCATTTACAACTGCAACCTGGCCAAGATAAAGCAAAGCAGTGCGACAGAAACAACTACACAGAGTTACACATGGAATAAACAAGCGTACAGTCAATAACACAATAGGGGGGAAAAGTATGTCTATATACAGTGTGTGCAAATGGCATGAGGAGGTAAGGCAATAAATAGGCCATAGTAGCAAAGTAATTACAATTTAGCAGATTAACAGTGGAGTGATAGATGAGCAAATGATGATGAGCAGATGATGGTGTGTAAGTAGTGATACTGGTGTGCAAAAGAGCAGCAAAGTAAATAAAAACAATATGAGGATGAGGTAGGTAGATTGGGTGGGCTATTTACAGATGGACTATATACAGCTGAGACGATCAGTTAGCTGCTCAGATAGCTGATGTTTAAAGTTAGTGAGGGAAATGAAGTCTCCAGCTTCAGCAATTTTTGCAATTTGTTCCAGTCAATGGCAGCAGAGAACTGGAAGGAAATGTGGCCAAAGAAGGTGTTGGCTTTGGGGATGACCAGTGAGATATACCTGCTGGAGCGCATGCTACGGGTGGGTTTTGTTATCGTGACCAGTGACCTGAGATAAAGCGGAGCTTTACCTAGCATAGACTGATAGATGACCTGGAGCCAGTGGGTCTGGCGACGAATATGTAGCTAGGGCCAGCCGACTAGAGCATACAGGTCGCAGTGGTGGGTGGTATAAGGCGCTTTGGTAACAAAACGGATGGCACTGTGATATACTGCATCCAGTTTGCTGAGTAGAGTATTGGCAGCTTTTTGTAGATGACATCGCCGAAGTCGAGGATCGGTAGGACAGTCAGTTTTACTAGGGTAAGTTTGGCGGCGTGTGTGAAGGAGGCTTTGTTGCAAAATAGAAAGCCGATTCTAGATTTGATTTTGGATTGGAGATGTATGATATGAGACTGGAATGAGAGTTTACAGTCTAGCCAGACTCCTAGGTATTTGTAGTTGTACACGTATTCTAGGTCAGAACCGTCCAGAGTAGTGATGCTAGTCGGGCGGGCGGGTGCAGGCAGCGAACGGTTGAAAAGAATGCATTTGGTTTTACTAGCGTTTAAGAGCAGTTGGAGGCCACGGAAGGAGTGTTGTATGGCATTGTCTGGAGGTTAGTTAACACAGTGTCCAAAGAAGGGCCAGATGTATACAGAATGGTGTCGTCTGCGTAGAGGTGGATCAGGGAATCACCAGCAGCAAGAGCGTCATCGTTGATATATACAGAGAAAAGAGTCGGCCCGATAATTGAACCTTGCGGTACCCCCATAGAGACTGCCAGAGGTCCGGACAACAGGCCCTCCGAACACTGAACTCTGTCTGCGAAGTAGTTGGTGAACCAGGCGAGACAGCCATTTGAGAAACCAAGGCTATTGAGTCTGCCGATAAGAATATGGTGATTGACAGAGTCAAAAGCCTTGGCCAGGTTGATGAAGATGGCTGCACAGTACTGTCTTTTATTGATGGCAGTTATGATATCGTTTAGTACCTTGAGCGTGGCGGAGGTGCACCCATGACCAGCTCGGAAACTGGATTGCACAGCGGAGAAGGTATGGTGGGATTCGAAATGGTCAGTGATCTGTTTATTAACTTGGCTTTCAAAGACTTTAGATAGGCAGGGCAGGATGGATATAGGTCTACAACAGTTTGGGTCTAGAGTGTCACCCCCTTTGAAGAGGGGGATAACCGCGGCAGTTTTCCAATCTTAAGGGATCTCAGATGATACAAAAGAGAGGTTGAACAGACTGGTAATAGGGGTTGCAACAATGGTGGCGGATAATTTTAGAAAGAGAGGGTCCAGATTGTCTAGCCCAGCTGATTTGTATGGGTCCAGGTTTTGCAGCTCATTCAGAACATCTGCAATCTGTATTTGGGTGAAGGAGAAGCTGGGGAGGCTCGGGCAAGTAGCTGTGGGGGGTTCGGAGCTGTTGGCCGGGGTTGGGGTAGCCAGGAGGAAAGCATGGCCAGCCGTAGAGAAATGCTTATTGAAATGTTCGATTATCATGGAATTATCGGTGGTGACCGTGTTACCTAGCCTCAGTGCAGTGGGCAGCTGGGAGGAGGTGCTCTTGTTCTCCATGGACTTTATAGTGTTCCAAAACCTTTTGGAGTTAGAGCTACAGGATGCAAATTTCTGTTTGAAAAAGCTAGCCTTTGCTTTCCTGACTGATTGTGTATATTGGTTCTTGACTTCCCTGAATAGTTGCATATCGTGGGGACTATTCGATGCTATTGCAGTTCGCCACAGGATGTTTTTGTGCTGGTCAAGGGCAGTCAGGTTTGGAGTGAACCAAGGGCTATATCTGTTCTTAGTTCTACATTTTTTGAAAGGGGCATGCTTATTTAAGATGGTGAGGAAATTACTTTTAAAGAACAACCAGGCACCCTCGACTGACGTGATGAGGTCAATATCCTTCCAGGATACCCGGGCCAGGTCGATTAGAAAGGCCTGCTCGCAGAAGTGTTTTAGGGAGCTTTTAACAGTGTACCCATAGCGGATGCAGGCAATGAGGCAGTGATCACTGAGACCACTAGCCCTGAGCCAGGCGCATCTCCTGGCTCCATGCCATCCAAGTTCCAAAAAATATATAACAAGGCTTATGATATGTTATGTCTTTCTATCTTTCTAAGACTCCAGCCACCCAAGCCATAGACTGTTCTCTCTGCTACCGCACAGCAAGCGGTACCAGTGCACTAAGTCTGTTACCAATAGGACCCTGAACAGCTTCTGCCCACAAGCCAAAAGACAGCTAAACAAGGCTGCAGCTGCTAAATAGATAATCGAATGTCTACCTGCTGCAGCTACAGTCTAATATCTATCCTGTTGCCTAGTCACCTTACCTATATGTACTTAGCTACCTCAATTATCTCGTACCCATGCACATCGACTCTGTATTGGTACTCCCTGTATATAGCCATGTTATTTTTACTCATCATTGTTATTCATTGTGTATTTATTCCTCGTGTCACTATTTATTTATTTTTTCTGTTTTATCTTTAACTCTGCATTGTTGAAAAAGGACCCGTAACATAAGCATTTCACTGTTATTCTACACCTGTTATTTACGAAGCATTTGAAACATTGATTTACATTTTATTTAAACTAACAATGTAACAAAATACGGTACATTGTTATTATTATATAGGAAGTGTACAAAACATGAGGAACACCTGCTCTTTCCATGACATAGACTGACCAGATGAATCGAGGTGATTGATGTCACCTGTTAAATCCACTTCAATCAGTGTAGATGATGGGGAGGAGACCGGTTAAAGAAGGATTTTGAGACAATTGATACATTAGATTGGATAAAATATTTAAGTGCCTTTGAATGGTATATGGTAGTAGGTGCTAGGTGCACTGGTGTGAGTGTGAAAACTGCAACGCTGCTGGGTTTTTCACGCTCAACAGTTTCCTGTGTGTATCAAGAATGGTGCACCACCCAAAGGACATCCAACTGTGGGAAGCATTGGAGTCAACATGGGCCAGCATCCCTGTGAAACGCTATAGTTCCTGATTTAAGGCTGTTCTGAGAGCAAATGGGGTTGCAACTCAACAGTAGGAAGGTGTTCCTAATGTTTTGTACACTCAGTGTAAGTCTTATCACAAACCAGACCAGATCTCATTAGAAGTATGTCAGAATGTTGAAATATACCATTGTAGTAACATGTAATTTATGCTGACATATGGGTTATTTGTGGCTCTACAGACTCAAAAATGTTTTTTTAAAGTAATCCTCAAATAAAGTGAAAATACACTGGAGTATAGTCAGGCTACTGAAGTATAGTATTTAATGCTGAATTTAACTAGCAGTCCCACCTGATAACTCAACATGTAGAAAGCCTTGTAAGCCAACCAGTATCTTTGGGAGGGAGGGAAGGAAGGAAGGAAGGAAGGAAGGAAGGAAGGAAGGAAGGAAGGAAGGAAGGAAGGAAGGAAGGAAGGAAGGAAGGAAGGAAGGAAGGAAGGAAGGAAGGAAGGAAAAAGAGAGGAGGGAAGGAAAAAGAGAGGAGGGAGAGTTAGATCTGAGGCCTAGGCTCATCTTTAGGTCACATTTGAGGGTAAAAAAAGTATAGGCTTCTGTTGCTACTTCATAGTCCTACCAACTTGCATGAATTGAGAAACAAACTGGATATACTGTACAAAAGGAAAAGGGAAATTGAAGTAGAATAAAATATGTTTCGTTCTTATAATTAACAAGTTATATAACAATAATGACAACGGATGTGTTTCAGGATGAAATGCCTTAACCATGCTTTTCCTCCCCAAAATCAAAGGGATGTTTGTAGCATTACCCACTTCTTAAGGCAGTCACTTTAAATCAGCAATTTGCACCTGAAATGTTATTCCCGACCTCTCATATCCTAACATATGCATACATTTTTTTCCACACAAAAACCCCTTGTTGAATGTATTGTCAATATTAAAATCAATTTTATGCCCCAATATTCCAGGAGATGTGCAGCTGGCTGGGTGCTCTGTGGAGTAGCTACTCTAGCCTAGTTCCAGAATGATTTGTGCTGTCTTGACAACTCCTTTGGTTTCATAACCATAGGAGTTGACAAGACAGCACAAACAGATCCGGGACCAGGCTAAAACTGCTCTGGGTCTGAGTCTGGGCCTCTGCACTCCCCTGTGCAGCTGTCCATGAGTCAACACGTCTCACCACAGAGAGTATCTAACCCAGCAGGCCATCATGGCCGCACTGCTGGCATTAACACAATATTGGGGCTGACTCGCAATGTGGTCACCGTGTCATCACTCAAAACAGTGCAGGAGTTGTCCAAGAGAGAAAATGGATTGGACGTGTGGGGGAGGCGATGGTGAATTGTCCTAAAAGGGAAGTTTATCAGGCCTGCTGCTTGTGCAGCAGACATTACTTAAAACATGTCTCTCATTTTTCATTGTCCCCCACGATGAAATCGGGGAGGGGACTGTGGATCTGTCTCTGTCCGTTAGTACGTTAGTTCGTCACACGTGATATCTCAGATGATATCTCAGACAGCACTGGGACGATTTGGTGAAACTTGGGTGAATGATGCGTCCTGCCATAGAGATTCAGCATTTACAAAACTGATTGGCCAGATGGTGGCAAGCGATTGAAAATGTACATTTTGAGAGGTCACGCACTTAACCCCGTTTGATCAAAAGTCATAAGATTTGGTACATAGGTTCCTCTCATCACAAGTAACACATTTGTCTCAGGTCACATAAGGTCCAACATGATGGACTTTTCACCATTTCGAATTTTGTGAAAAGCATTTTAAAAACGCTACCGATCTGCACGAAACTTGATATGTGGCATCTATGGACTAAGGTCGCGCAACGCAATACTTTCCAGACTAGTACCTAAAACAACATGGCCATTATTGACCAATAAACATTCACATGGGCGTGGTCTGGCACACAAATGCATAGAAATCAGTCAAGGGTATTCATATTGTAATGAAATTTCATACACATGTTGCAAACACTGAAGACTTAACATATGCAAGAACATTCATATTGACCACATGGTGGCACTATAACGGGCACATGTTTATATCTCTTGATCTGTTTGACTCAGAGTGATGAAATTTGGCACACATGCTCAGGGACATGAGTCTAGCTAACCCACGTGATATCTCAGACACCACTGGCACATTTGTTATGAAACTTGAGTGAATGAGATTACAAAATTACACTGATTGGTCCGGGGGCTATAGTCATCAACTGTACGTACGTTAGTCACACTCGATATGTCAGACACCATTCCCCTGATTCTGACGAAACTCGGGTGAATGATGTGTCTTGCCATAGAGTGCGACACACCGTGACTGCAAACTCAATATCACTTAGTTAATCGCCTCAACAGGTTTTTAAAGGCATTCCTTGGTGCGGGGGGCCAAAGTATTTACGGTTCCAAACTGTGAGGTTGGGGAAAGTGAGCAAGGGGTCGAGTTGGTCGCGGCTGAGGAGCAGTAAAAATAATCTTGCTGTGTCACGGTTTACAAGCGGGGACCGGGTCTTCTGCAGGTCGCCATTGTTGGTGCAGCTGAGTTAGGACCAGAGCCAGCAGGGCCTGCTGGTGGCTTGATGTGTCAGAGGTTGTGATTGTAAAAACAGGCCAAAGAGGCCCTTTGATGTCACACACCAGCAAATCTGGAAGCCATTTGCTTTTCCACAGTCAGTGATCGCATCCCAAATGACCAAGGCCCATCACAAGTAGTGCACTATATAGGGAATAGGGTGCCATTTGGGACGTATTTAGAGAAAGTGGAGGGCTTGATCCCCTCCAGCATCTGCTGCCTGTTTATTTACCCAGCTCACTTAACCCATTAGACAAACTAACCAGGGCTCACCGTTGCGCCACTGTTAGATTGGCCTCAGAGGACAGGATCTGTCACAGGGGCTTTAGACTGTAACAGTTGAAAATACCAAACATAGAAAGACGTAACATTTCATAAGCCTTGTTATAAGATATTATTAAGGTTAGAAATCTTTCAACAAGTTATAAAGCATCATACTTTGATGGTTTAAGTAAAGTGTTATTATCTCTAAGAGGAGCATAGACAACACCTATAAAATGTTTCTTTGTAGGTGTACTTTAATTGGATTACATGAAAAGGAACTCTAATAGGCCGTCAGAGCTGTGGTTTTAGTTGTTTTGCATTGCAGCAGCTTTTCATGTGCTGCACAAACAACAGAACATCATTACGTTTTTAATCTCACTTTATAGTATGTGGTGAGAGTTTCACGCCTCACATTCCTATGCATAATCACACTAATGTAATCTTTTGTATATACAAAAATGGCAATAGGCCTATTTAAATAAGTACAATGCTGGTAAAGATAAATGTTGTAATTGTAGTACATAATAAATTGGCAATAGCAGCCTCCAGTATCAAACACTGTTTAATGGAAGCCTCACCAACATAATCCAGGTAGAATCAGGATTTTCCCAGGGCAACTGTCTAGGCCCCTTGTTTTTTTCAATATTTTTTTCAATCTTTACTAACGAGTTAAGCCAGTGTGTCTATGTATGCGGATGACTCAACACTTTACATGTCAGCTACTACAGTGACTGAAATGACTGCAACACTTAACAAAGAGCTGCAGTTAGTTTCAGAATGGGTGGCAAGGAATAAGTAAGCCTTAAATATTTTGAAAACTAAAAGTGTTGTTTGACAAATCATTCACTAAATCCTTAACCTCAACTAAATCTTGTAATGAACAATGTGGAAATTGAGCAAGTTGAGGTGACTAAACTGCTTGGAGTAACCCTGGACTGTAAACTGTCATGGTCAAAACATGTTGATAGTAGCTAAGATGGGTAGAAGTCTGCCCATAATAAAGTGCTACTCTGCCTTCTTAACAATACTATCAACAAAGCAGGTCCTACAGGCCCTAGTTTGGTCGCACCTGGAATACTGTTCAGTCGTGTGGTCAGGTGCCACAAAGATTGACTTTGGAAAATTACAATTGGCTCCGAACAGGGCAGCACGGCTGGCCCTTAAATGTACACGGAGAGCTAACATTAATGATATGCATGTCAATCTCTCATTGCTCAAAGTGGAGGAGAGATTGACTTCATCATTACGTGTTTTTGCAAGAAGTGTTGACAAGCTGAATGCACTGAGCTGTCTGTTTAACCTACCAGCACACAGCTCGGACACTCATGCATACCCCACAAGTCATACCACCAGAGATCTCTTCACAATCCCCAAATCAAGAACAGACTATGGGAGGCGCATATTACTACATAGAGCCACAACTACTTGGAACTCTATTCCACATCAGGTAACCGATTCAAGCAGTAGAATCTGATTGAAAAAAACAGATCAAAAGACACCTTAAGGAACAGCGGGGACTGTGAAGAGACACACAGGTGCAGACACACGCATATGCACACATGCACTAGCACACAGGCACTAGCACACGCACATTGTAATATTGTTGTATGGTGGTATCATACATTTTGTGTTGCAGATATATGGTGGTGTAACAATGTTATATGATGTACTGTTTTATCTTTTGTTTTATGTGTAATGTAAGTGCCTTAATGTGTTTGGATCCCAGGAAGAATAGCTGCTGTCAGGGGATCCCCAATAAATACAAATGGGGATTAAATAAATTATTATCTAGCCAAGTTCTTCAACTCTTCCACAGAGTTGATCACAGACTAGAGTTTTTTTTAATGAACCTCTGACTCCTTTGAGTCACTAGGCGTCAAAACTTAAAACATGTTCATTCTTAAACCTTTTTAATAAAACGTGAACCAAATACAGACATTTCCTCATTGCTGCTGATCAAGATGGCAGCTCAGCAAGAAGGTGCATGTGCCAATTAAATCTCAACAAGGAAACAGATGGTGGTTGTTTTATTCAAAAGTATGGATTTCAGCAAACAAAGACAGGCACAGAACAACAGAGGACAAACATATGTACACGGTAAGGGTTGAAGAACTTACATGTTTGAAGAGTCAAAGCATATCGACTCCAAGGAGTCTTGAGGTTAATTTAAAAAACTCTAGTCTGCGCTCAACTCCATGGAGGAGTTAAGGTACTTGGCTTAACCATATTATGCAAATGATGCTTCAATTTATTAAAATGATACTGACCTATTAAAATAATACAAGTTGTTTATAGTCTATAATATAATTTTGGAGGGCTATGGTTCCTGTTGGACTGTAGCCTAATTGGTCCTTTTGGACAGATTGGTTTGCATGTCCCAAACAACCCATCCCCTTCTGCTGAGCTACAGTGGGCTGGCTATAAGAGCTTACTCAAGCACTCACTGTTAACCATCCGGCAACACCATACTATGAGGATATGTCAAAACACTTTTTTCCTATTCGAGGGGGTATTCCTATGCAAGTTCTGACCTCAACGGCTGTCCATGAGCACATATTAAACTGTAGGCTTATTATCTAAAGAATACTAAATTCATTGTAATTGGGTTATACTTTAGTTTATAATGGCTTTTACAATGCTTCGGCCGGTGGCAACTCACCCCTTCTCCTCCTACCCTCCTGATCTCAACATGATCTCGGACGACGAGGAGAACCGCAGCGAGAGCGACGGCAGCTCTGACCAGAGCTATGAATGCTGTGCCTCTTCAGATAAGACTTGTCGGCAGCTTTCCCGCATGGTGGGAGTCGGTGGGGTTGTTGTGGTCAAACAGCGCAACACAGCCAACGCCAGGGAGCGAGACCGGACCCAGAGCGTCAACACCGCATTCACCGCGCTCCGGACACTCATACCTACGGAGCCGGTGGACAGAAAGCTCTCCAAAATTGAAACGCTCCGGTTGGCGTCCAGCTACATCTCACACTTGGCCAACGTTCTGGTGCTTGGTGACGGGCGTGAGGATGGGCAGCCGTGCCTGAGTGCAGTGTACCGCGCTCAAGGACATGGAGAGAGGAAGCAACCCAGAACTATCTGTACCTTTTGCTTGAGCAACCAGCGAAAAGGGGTAAGCGTGCATGACAGTGCTATGTCAAGTATGAATTCCAAATATATTTATACTATTTTACATAGTAGACTAGACAGGCAGCATGGCACCCTTGACAGCCTAGTAGTGTACAGTGCCTTCAGAAAGTCTTCATACCCCTTGACGTATTCCAGTTTGTTGTATTACAGCCTGAATTCAAAATGGATTACACAAACAAACTATTCTCACCCATCTACATACAATACCCCATAATGACAAAGTGAAAACATGTTTTTCGAAATGTTTACAATCTTATTGAAAATGAAATACAAAAATATCTCATTTATATAAGTATTCACACCCCTGAGTCAATGTTAGAATCACATTTGGCAGCGATTATAGCTGTCTTCTGGGTAAGTATCTTAGAGCTTTGCACACCTGGATTGTACAACATTTGCACATTATTCTTTTTAAAATGATTCATGATCTGTCAAGTTGGTTGTCGATCATTGCTAGACAGCCATTTTCAAGTCTTGCCATAGATTTTTCATGCCAATTTAAGTAAAAACTGTAACTAGGCCACTCAGGAACATTCAATTTCGTCTTGGTAAGCAACTCCAGTGAATGTGTTTTAGGTTATTGTCCTGTTGAAATATTAATTTGTCTTCCAGTGTCTATTGGAAAGCAGACTGAACCAGGTTTTCCTCTAGGATTTTGCCTGTGCTTAGCTCTATTCCATTTCTTTTTATCCTAAAAAACTCCCAAGTCCTTGCCAATGACAAGCATACATAACATGATACAGCCACCAACATGCTTGAAAATATGAAGAGTGGTACTCAGTGATGTGTTGTGTTGAAATTTGCCCCAGACATAGTACTTTGTATTCAGGACATAAAGTTGATTTCTTTGCCACATTTTTTGCAGTTTTACTTTAGTGACCTTATTGCAAACAGGGTGCATGTTTTTGAATATTTTATTCTGTACAGGCCTCCTTCTTTTGACTCTGACATTTATGTTAGTATTGTGGAGTAATTACAATGTTGTTGTATCCTCAGTTTTCTCCTATCACAGCCATTAAACTCTGTAACTGTTTTAAAGTCACCATTGGCCTCATGGTAAAATCCCAGAGGGGTTTCCATCCTCACCAGCAACTGAGTTAGGAAGGACAGCTATATCTTTGTAGTGACTAGGTGTAATGATACACCATCCAAAGTGTAATTCATAACTTCAACATGGTCAAAGGGATCTCCTTTAAAAAATATATATATGTTATTATAAACTGGGTGGTTTGAGCCCCGAATTTTGATTGGCTGAAAGCCGTGGTGTATCAGACCGTATACCATGGGTATGACAAAACATGTATTTTTTACTGTTATAATTACATTGGTAACCAGTTTATAATAGCAATAAGGCACCTTAGAGGTTTGTGATATATGGCCAATATACCACGGCTAAGGGCTGTTTCCTAGCACTCCTTGTTGCGTCGTGCCTAAGAACAGCTCTTAGCCATGGTATATTGGCAATATAAATCAAATCAAATTTTATTTGTCACATACACATGGTTAGCAGATGTTAATGCAAGTGTAGCGAAATGCTTGTGCTTCTAGTTCCGACAATGCAGTAATAACCAACAAGTAATCTAGCTAACAATTCCAAAACTACTACCTTATAGACACAAGTGTAAGGGGATAAAGAAGCTACACCACACCCCCTCAGGAATTATTGCTTAATTATAGTCTACTTTTGTTGCATTCAATATCCTCTACTAATAGTATCATGTTTAATTAACCCTAGACTTGTTTTGATTGGCCACTTAAAATTAGTATTAGGTTTGTAATCTAGTTATTCCAGTATATCCAAAGAAATAAATGTCAAACATAGTTAATGTCACAATGATAATATGGCATAAAAACATTACTAGGACGATAACAAAATACTTTCTTGCCAGGTCACATGAAGATTCTTCATAATAGGTATCCATCAGTTCAGCTTCAATCTGTCAAACATCTTCTTGAGAGAAAACAACCGAATGGCAAATTATCCCGTTTGGGACATCATGTATTTATTAATTTCATTTTCAGTTTGCTAAGATATCCTTTAAATGAAAAACTGAGGAGGGGCTGAGGGGTTGTTGATATCAATTACACATACATAGTCTCAGAGCTTAAAAATCCTTCTTTAACCTGTCTCCTCCCCTTTATCTACCCTGATTGAAGTGGATTTATCAAGTGACATCAATAAGGGATGATAGCTTTCACCTGGATTCACCTGGTCAGTCTATGTCATGGAAGTCATTTTTTGTCTAAAGAAAGTGGTTAAATATGTGTTAAACATTTTGGGGGGGGGAGTTTCCTCATCTTTCTTATTCTGTATTGCTCAGATAAAGTCCAAACACTTCAAAACAAACTTCCTTTAGAATTGTTTTTTGAATATCTGTTTTTCCATGTTATTCAATGCATTTCTATGGGCTAATTGCAGTAAGGCCAAATTCAATGTTTCATCCCCCAAAAAATGATAGGCTCTTCATAAGCCAAAGACAAATATGCATGTAGTATTCATGTTTTGGTCGCAGATGTTTCCAACCACAGAATGTTCAGGACAGAAATCAATTCTGATGTTATTGCAACTTTTTGGCCTAACATGATATTTGTTTTTGCAGGGGAAAGATGGTCGGGGTTGTCTGAAAATGCGTGGAGCCAGTGCACTACGAATGAGCCGAAAATAGACGGCTCTCAGACTTCAAGGATTGTTGAATTCAAGTCAGCACCTCAGGGAAAAAACTCTAGCTAACACACCCACTGTACATATACCGACACATAGGCCAGAATGCCCTCCAACTTTGGGAAAAGACTGTCAAAAAGATGCGTTTCTGGAATTTGTTTGTGTGAGAAAAGGCTACTCCTCTCTGCCGCAATGCTGGCTATGGAAAATGTGATTTTGGAGGAACATTGTCATAAATGACACTTTATTTGGTTGCCTTTTCAACACCATTTTGAATTTTGCTTTAAAATTCTATTTTTACATAGTTGTCCCTAGTCTTTATTTCAGCCCCTCAATACCAACAATATTGTGGTGTTATTTTGATATAACTTACAAAATGTCTACCAACAAAAAAATGTTTTAAAGATAAAGTATGTCTGGGAATTTCCGATACAGTTTACCTTATCCTCCAGCAATGCTAAGGAATCTTTGCTAAGGAAGTGCGCGAGATAGGGCCTTTCCAAAATTTCTGAGATTGGCCAACCAAAGGCCTTTTGAGCCTAATAAGGATAGGACATGTCAGTGTGTGAGGAAAAACATGAATCACTCTGAAACATCACGCTCTGAATTTGCTCTAAAAAGTTCAAGGGAAAACAGGAAAGGCAACATGAATAGTGTCGGTAGATCTTTTGTCAAGACTAATGATTACTCATGGAAACTATCAAAACGTATGGCACCTTGCTGGACCGATGCCCAATATCAGGAAAAGATGGTAAAAGCCAAAGGTAGTGAGTTGAACAATTGGTAACACTTTAGTTAAATCCTGCACTTTAGTTAATGCTTTATAACCTGTTTTCAGGCTCATGAAGCAACTGCTTCACTTCCCTCTCGATTGCGCGTTCTCTCTTCTGTCTCCGTGTCTGCGCCGCACAAGTTTAAATTGAACCAACGTCGGTCAATTATTTGTTTAAGAACCGAAAAATATGTTGGTTTAATTGCTCAGCACTACTATATATGTATCAACATTTCCACTGACTCAAACTCATTATGAGATGATTAAAAGACATTATAAAAGGGGTCAGTCATGCATTTTCAAGACAAGGTTTACAATGATTATCACATAATGCATTGTCTCTGTTGGCTTAAAGTAAAGTGTTACCAATTGAACAAATTCAGTGTTTGAGTTTCAGATCCATGTCTAGCAATTCGCAAGTCTGCAGTAAAGTGCACTTAGAGTATAAACCATTCAATGGTTTTGGCTTATTGAAGCTGTATTTCAACAGCTGCAGAGGATCCCAGGAAGCAGTAAGCTGCAGGGCTTTAACACTGGTGTGTTTGAGTAAATCTTGCTGGTTTTAATGCACATGTGCTATTAATTAGTCACACCTAATATCACCTAGCAGCCTGTGTTGAGCAAAACACAGCTGCTGATATGTTAATGGCGTAAATCACAACTCTCCGGAGCTGGAGATGTATGGAGGGGTCAGAGAGCTGTGTGTATGTGTGTGGGTGCGTGTGTGTGTGTGTGTGTGTGCATGCCTTTGTATGTCTGAGTGTGTCAGTGAGAGAGAGAGAGAAAGAGAGTTTATAAGAGCTGAGTTATTGTTTTGTAAAGCACCTCTAAACCTGTGTAAGATGAGATTTAGTCATTTCTTTAAGTCCTCTGTCATAAAGCCAACTTGTCATTTGAAATAGACTTATATGATGTATTTTCCTCATAACACACATGCTGTGACATTGTTTGAGTGGTTGGTTCCTCAACTCTGATAATATAAGGCCAATAAAAGAATATCAGTAGCCTGGTTGTCTGTCTGTTAAGCTAACATTCCACTCCTTGTACTCCATGTTATGTGCCGTGGAGTGGAATGTTAGCTAAACAGACTGGCAATCAGGCTACAATATCACAGCTCCCATTACCAGATTTGGAATGTTGTCATGTCTCCACAATTACTACGTTACTGTAAATGGCAAGTGTTACAAAGTGGCATTGTTGTAGTTACAGCCTCAACCCATCAATAATGTACAATTAATTGTGCACTTGCATAAAAAGCACCCCCGGTCCCTTCTCCACCTGCTGTCCAACAGATCTGGGTTCAAAAACTATTCAAAATCATTTTACATACTTTAACTGGGCTTGATTGAGCTTGCCTGGCGCAATTGAATCAATAGAATAGTCGTAAAGATGCAAACCCCGTCCACCTGGCACTCCAGGCAGACTAAAGCAAATGCTTTAAAGAATATTAAACATTTCAAAACACTGTCAAAACGGGACTAATTAGAAACTGCTGTTTGACTGAGCTTATTCTGTAACTCTGGGTCTTGGGGCCCACTAGGGCCCCTTCAAATGGCTCCCAGAGGCCCCCGAGGCAGGAAGATGTCACGGAGGAACAGGAAGGAAAAGCAGGAACAGCCGACCCGGCAAAGGCCCTCCCTGTGGGGCCAGCAGGTCCTGGGTCAGTGCCAGTCCTGACATCAGCCTGCAGAGCTGGGGTCCAGATGTCCAGCTTCTAATTTTAATTAATGGGTGGGAAAGCCTGGCATTCCATCATGTATTATAGTCCAGAGGAATGTACTGTTTCACAAAGTCCCTAACAGCTGGTAAGGTTATGAGAGAAACACTGTTACAGTACAACAACCTGCAGGCTACTGTAACACCGCCTGGTATGGAGGATGCTGTTGTTACTTACCTTTATTATTAAGTTGACATTTACAGCAACAGCCTGTATGTATGTTGTTGAGAACAGAACATTTGACTGCCATTGAGTTGAGACGGAATAAAAGGAAGATATACACTTTAAAGTAAATTGTCTCGTCAAAGGAGTCCCCATGCAGCACTTACTCAATTCCTGTCCAGCCACATACTAGACATTTGCTGAGGGAACCATGGGACAAATAGGGCTAATATTGTGATACAGTTCCCTCAACCATGCTTCGACCAAAACAAACCCCTTTTGTGCCTTCTCTCACACAATCCACAATCCCCCCGTTCAACCTAAAGCTTCCTGTCCAACCTGCATGTCAGAAGAGCTAATCGCCTTCAGACACGCACTGCAGCCCTTTCATGAGACAGGGCCTTGGATACAATGCTTCTGATTTTTTATGATGTCATGATCCTTTTTTTTCCGTGGAAGAGGGATGGGAGTGTGGGGAGCAACTGAATCCAGCCAAGCGGGCCTAACCAGAGCCAGAGGGAGGGAAACTGTGTATGTGTGTGTGTGTGTGTGTGTGTGTGTGTGTGTGTGCGCGTACCTGCATGGTTGGGTGTGTGTGTGCGCCAGAATGGGTGTGCGTGTACTGTAGGAGCGATACTGTTGACACACTCTCCACCCGGTGGACACACTGGGGGCTATTGTTTCCCTACAGTACGCAAAGGGAGGAAGTGAAGGAATGCCCTGAGACATTAGCCTAGAGACAATGTCAGTCTGCTGGGGCCAGGGCCGGGCCTTGATTGCTGTGTTTCCCTGGCTCCCGCTCCTGCCGCTGGGCGGGGTCCTTAATGCTGAGGTGAAAAGGCTGCTAATTTCGAGCCCGATTTCTCCCATCAAAATAATAAAACAATATGAGTGCGCAAGCAGCCCTTCAGGAGGAAAGAGGCTTCCATCCTTAGTAACCATCCATCAGGGCGTAATAGTTCATTATTGTTTTGAGCAGGAGCATGGGGTCACTGGGGGTCAAGTGCTTGTATAATATCAGAAACTGTATGCACAAAACACTCTCAGAGTAGCACTGCAGATCTAGGATCAGGTCCTCTCTGTCCATGTCATCTTATTCATTATGATATATAATATATATATATATCCTAGATCAGCACTTTTAGGAGCTTTATGGATACGGCCTTGACTTCCATCTACCATAAACACAATCCTATGAGTCCTCTGTAAGTTAAATGAATAACTCAGGGCATGGCTTGTCTTGTTTAGCATTCTCTCGCTCTCTCTCTCTTGTAAACATTACTTGTACCTATCTAATGGTTTCATCACCACAAATGTGTAACTCTGTGCTTGTTGAGGCAAAAGCTTACAGTATGTAAATCACCCACTCTAGAAATGTATTAAACTACTTGCCATACCCTCAATGACCAACTATTTTCTGTATATCCTAACCTCGACATGAGATGATCTAAATGACTTAAAGGAATGAGTTCTCAATATGTAAGTTGCGGTCTGAGTCTATTTTGTTTTCACTCAAGATGGCTGACACTTTCACACCTTTCTCCAATGTTTGTGAGTGTGTGCATTTTATTTTTGTTTTTACAGTAGATTGGAAACTCTTCTGGCGAACTGAGTGCAGACGGCTAGATGTCTGACACTTAAAATGTGGCCCATATTTCATTTTGAAACCAGGAGCAATTGTTAGGAGGATATCCTCAATCAAGGACCCACAGAGCGCAATGAATAGCCTCACTAACAGAAGCATGCTGACCCATAACCTCTGGGACCAACATGTAAATGTTAGGCTACCTACATTGGAAATTGAGGAGCTCCCCCCTAAAATAAAAAAAAACACATAATCTGGGATACTTTGTTTGTTGTTTGTAAAAATGGTCATTTTACCGTATCCAGTCAAACCCCTAGATGCATATCTGAAACATCTGCAAGGCCTGGGTGACATTTCATATGGATCCAGTCTAGCCTAACCATTTTGAAGTGGGAAGTGGCAAGCAAGACCAAAAGTAGACAGCAACACAACCCGCATTTACAACGGTGTGCAAACACAGGTTCAGTAGGCGTACTATAGCCTTTCTGTAAC
This sequence comes from Oncorhynchus tshawytscha, assembly GCF_018296145.1. Lineage (NCBI taxonomy): Eukaryota > Metazoa > Chordata > Actinopteri > Salmoniformes > Salmonidae > Oncorhynchus > Oncorhynchus tshawytscha. Next base: position 51,426,908 of record NC_056430.1, read on the forward strand.
TCACAGTGAGTACTTTCACAGATGCAAGTTACATATCGCCCCCTTGGTTTGAAAAATATATGGAGTGGGGTGTATTTGTTTTATGCTTTTATTCATTTCTCTTTAAATTAATTAACATTTGACTGTTGTCGGTTAGATGTCCAGATGCCTCTTAAAATACAGTTGAAGTCGGAAGTTTACATACACCTTAGCCAAATACATTTAAACTCAGTTTTTCACAATTCCTGACATTTAATCCTAGTAAAAATTGCCTGTTTTAGGTCCGTTAAGATCAGCACTTTATTTTAAGAATGTGAAATGCCAGAATAATAGTAGAGAGTTGTCACGGTTTTCTTCCGTCGAAAGAGAGTCGGACCAAAATGCAGTGTGGTTAATTCGATTCATCTTTAATGATGAAGAAAACACGATAAATACAAAAACAATAAACGTAACGTGAAAACCAAAACAGCCTAAACTGGTGCAAACTAACACAGAGACAGGAACAATCACCCACGAAACACTCAAAGAATATGGCTGCCTAAATATGGTTCCCAATCAGAGACAACGAGAATCACCTGCCTCTGATTGAGAACCGCCTCATGCAACCATAGACTATGCTAGAAAACCCCACTAAGCCACAATCCCAAAACCTACGAAAAAACCCCATACATAAACACAACACAAAAAAACCCATGTCACACCCTGGCCTGACCAAATAAAGAAAGAAAACACAAAATACTAAGACCAGGGCGTGACAAGAGTGATTTATTTCAGCTGTAATTTCTTTCATCACATTCCCAGTGGGTCAGAAGTTTACATACACTCAATTAGTATTTGGTAGCATTGCCGTTGAACTGTTTAACTTGGGTCAAACGTTTTGGGTAGCCTTCCACAAGCTTCCCACAATAAGTTGGGTGAATTTTGGCCCATTTCTCCTGACAGAGCTGGTGTAACTGAGTCAGGTTTGTAGGCCTCCTTGCTCGCACACACTTTTTCAGTTCTGCATACAAATGTTCTATAGGATTGAGGTCAGGGCTTTGTGGCCACTCCAATACCTTGACTTTGTTGTCCTTAAGCCATTGTCCATTTGGGAGGCCCATTTGCGAGACTTGTGGAGGTCTTTAATTTTTTTTCTGATGTCTTGGCTGATTTATTTTGATGTTCCCATGATGTCAAGCAAAGATGCACTGAGTATGAAGGTAGGCCTTCAAATACATCCACAGGTACACCTCCAATTGACTCAACTGATGTCAATTAGCCTATCAGAAGCTTCTAAAGCCATGACATCATTTTCTGGAATTTTCCAAGCTGTTTATTAAAGCCAGAGTCAACTTAGTGTATGTAAACTTCTGACCCACTGGAATTGTGATACAGTGAATTATAAGTGAAATAATCTGTCTGTAAACAGTTAATAAATAACTTGTGTCATGCACAAAGTAGTGGTTAAAACCGAGTTTTAATGACTCCAACCAAAGTATATGTAAACTTCCAACTTCAACTGTATCTGGGTAGTTGCCATTGTGGCCAAAACAAAAGTGAAAAAATAACTTCCTCCAAAATGATTGTCAAAACATAGTTACAATAAACTATGTCTAAACAACTCAAAATGTTATGTGGCCACTTTACATTTTTTTGTTCATATCCTGTTTAAATGAACCATTTAATGCATTAGGACCTTGCACATTTGGCCTCTGGTATGACATTACAATTAATGTTTATATATATATATATATGTCTATATATATGTCTCTATATATGTTTCTCTCTCTCTATATATATATATATATAGAAAGGTTTAATTATGCCAAAATAGACAATAACATTTTATTTGTTATTTAGATACTTCTGTCTTACTTCTGTCTTTAAATCAATAATCATATTCATATTTCCTTGTTTAATGACGATACCCAAAATGTAATAGACACTTGGTTAAGATTCACAGTATTTTCACGAAACCTAGACAAAAAGCAATTATCTTACTTGTGTATTATTATAATGTTACCTGTCCAAGACAACACCTTTTTTCCTTTAATTTATTGGCGTCACCCTGTAGGACTTTGTGAATAAAGTAACTCTCCCTATAATTTCAAAAGGAAGAATTGGCTTTGGGGGTGATCAGTGAGATATACCTGCTGGAGTGCGTGCTATGGGTGGGTGCTGCTTTGGTGACCAGTGAGCTTAGATAAGGCGGGGCTTTACCTAGCAGAGACTTGTAGATGACCTGGTGCCAGTGGGTTTGGTGATGATTATGTAGCGAGGGCCAGCCAACTAGAGCGTACAGGTTACAGTGGTGGGTAGTATATGAGACTTTGGTGACAAAACAGATGGCACTGTGATAGACTGCATCCAATTTGTTGAGTAGAGTGTTGGAAGCTATTTTTGTAAATGACATCGCCCAAGTCGAGGATCGGTAGGATGTTCAGTTTTACGAGGGTATGTTTGGCAGCATGTGTGAAGGATGCTTTGTTGCGAAATAAGAAGCTGATTCATGATTTAATTTTGGATTGTCCACATATTCTAAATCAGAACCGTCCAGAGTAGTGATGCTGGAAGGGCAGGCAGGTGCGGGCAGCAATCTGTTGAAGAGCATGCATTTAGTTTTACTTGCATTTAAGAGCAGTTGGAGGCCACGGAAAGAGAGTTGTATGACGTTGAAGTTCATCTGGAGGTTAGTTAACACAGTGTCCAAAGAAGGGCCAGAGGTATACAGAATGGTGTCGTCTGCGTAGAGGTGGATCAGAGAATCACCAGCAGCAAGAGCGACATCATTGATGTATACAGAGAAGAGAGTCGGCCCGAGAATTGAACCCTGTGGTACCCCCATAAAGACTGCCAGAGGTCCGGACAACAGGCCCTATGATTTGACACACTGAACTCTGTCAGAGAAGTAGTTGGTGAACCAAGGCTGTTGAGTCTGCCGATAAGAATGTGGTGATTGACAGAGTCAAAAGCCTTGGCAAGGTCGATGAATACGGCTACAGAGTAACAGTAATGTCTCTTATCGATGGCAGTTATGATATCGTTTAGGACCTTGAGCGTGGCTGAGGTGCACCCATGACCAGCTCTGAAACCAGATTGCATCACAGAGAAGGTACGGTTGGATTTGAAATGGTTGGTGATCTGTTTGTTAACTTGGCTTTGAAGACCTTGGAAAGGCAGGGTAGGATAGATATACTGTGGGTCTGTAGCAGTTTGGGTCTAGAGTGTCTCCTCCTTTGAAGAGGGGGATGACATCGGCAGCTTTCCAATCTTTGGGAATCTCAGACGATACGAAAGAGAGGTTGAACAGGCTAGTGATAAGGGTTGCAACAATTTCAGCAGATCATTTTAGAAAGAGAGGGTCCAGATTGTCTAGCCCAGCTGATTTGTAGGGGTCCAGATTTTGCAGCTCTTTCAGAACATCAGCTATATGGATTTGGGTGAAGGAGAAATGGAGAGGCTTGGGTGAGTTGTTGTGGGGAGTGAAGGGCTGTTAATCAGGGTAGGGGTAGCCAGGTGGAAAGCATGGCCAGCCATAGAAAAATGCTTATTGAAACTCTCAATTATCGTGGATTTATAGGTGGTGACAGTGTTTCCTAGCCTCAGTGCAGTGGGCAGCTGGGAGGAGGGGCTCTTATTCTCAATGGACTTTACAGTGTCCCAGAACGTTTTGGAGTTTGTGCTACAGGATGCAAATTTCTGCTTGAAAAAGCTAGCCTTTGCTTTCCTAACTGCCTGTGTATATTGGTTCCTAACTTCCCTGAAAAGTTGCATATGATGGGGGCTATTCGATGCTAATGCAGAACGCCACAGGATGTTTTTGTGCTGGTCAAGGGCAGCAGGTCTGGAGAGAACCAAGGGATATATCTGTTCTTAGTTCTACATTTTTTAATGGAGCATGCTTATTTAATTATTTAACGGCGATGAAGGCACTTTTAAAGAATACCCAGGTATCCTCTACTGACGGGATGAGGTCAATATCCTTCCAGGATACCCGGGCCAGGTCGATTAGAAAGGCCTGCTCGCTGAAGTGTTTTAGGGAGCGTTTGACAGTGATGAGGGGTAGTCGTTTGACCGCAGACCCATTACGGATGCAGGCAATGAGGCAGTGATCGCTGAGATCTTGGTTGAAAACATCAGAGGTGGATTTGGAGGGCAAGTTGGTCAGGATGATATCTATGAGGGTGCCCGTGTTTATGGATTTGGGGTTGTACCTGGTGGGTTCATTGGTCATTTGTGTGAGATTGAGGTCATCAAGCTTAGATTGTAGGATGGCCGGGGTGTAAAGCATGTCCCAGTTTAGGTCACCTAGCGGCACGAGCTCTGAAGATAGATGGGGGGCAATCAATTCACATATGGTGTCCAGGGCACAGCTGGGGGCAGAGGGTGGTCTATAGCAAGCGGAAATGGTGAGAGACTTGTTTCTGGAAAGGTGGATTTTTAAAAATAGAAGCTCGAATTGTTTGGGTACAGACCTGGATAGTAAGACAGAACTCTGCAGGTTATCTCTGCAGTAGATTGCAACACCACCCCCTTTTGCAGTTCGATCTTGTCGAAAATGTTATAGTTAGGGATGGAAATTTCAGTTTTTTTGTGGTCTTCCTAAGCCAGGATTCAGACACGGCTAGGACATCCGGGTTGGCAGAGTGTGCTAAAGCAGTGAATAAAACAAACTTAGGGAGGAGGCTTCTAATGTTAACATGCATGAAACCAAGGCTTTTACATCATGACATATTGGAGCCCTGTGTGAGGAATCTAAGAAAAAACTAGGCTTTACTGTTGAATTCAGTCCATGTGAATTGTGTAGCAAAATACATTATACACAAATAGCGATGTAGGCAGGACAAAGTGGAGTGGCGTGTGTGTGGTTCCTTTTCATCCAGATACTAGTAGGGAGAGATTGACTCTTGTGTTGTTTATCAGATGAAAGGTCAGTGTGTAGGGAGGTCAGAAACCTGACCATGTGGTTCAAGGACAACAACCTCTCCCTCAATGTGATCAAGACAAAGGAGATGATTGTGGACAACAGGAAAAAGAGGACCGAGCACGCCTCCATTCTCATCGATGTGGCTGCAGTGGAGCAGGTTGAGAGCTTCAAGTTCCTTGGTGTCCACATCACCAACACACTAACATGGTCCAAGCACACCAAGACAGTCGTGATGAGGGCACGACAAAACCTATTCCCCCTCAGGAGACTGAAAAGATTTGGCATGAGTCCTCAGATCCTCAAAAAGTTATACAGCTGCACCATCGAGAGCATCCTGACTGGTTGCATCACTGCCTGGTATGGCAACTGCTCGGCCTCCGACCGCAAGGCACTACAGAGGGTAGTGCGAACGGCCCAGTAAATTACTGGGGCCAAGCTTCCTGCCATCCAGGACCTCTATACCAGGCTGTGTCAGAGGAAGGCCCTAAGAATGGTCAAAGAATCCAGCCACCATAGTCATAGACTGTTCTCTCTACTACCGCACGGCAAGCGATACCGGAGTGCCAAGTCTACGTACAAGAGGCTTCTAAACAGCTTTTACCCCCAAGCCATAAGACTCCTGAACATCTAATCAAATTACACACCGCTGCTACTCTATTGTTATCATCTATGCATAGTCACTTTAATAACTCTACCTACATGTACATATTACCTCAACTAACCGGTGCCCCCGCACATTGACTCTGTACAGGTAGACCATGTATATAGTCTCAATATTGTTATTTTACTGCTGCTCTTAATGACTTGTTACTTTTATTTCTTATTGTTATACACATTTTTTAAAGTAAGCATTCCATTGTAAGGTCTACTCTAGAGGCGGAAGAAACACACACCTATTTAGGAGAGGTGCTGGCTAGCGGAGTAATAACCTAATAACCAGACAAGCAGTCGAAACATTGGATATTAGGTTATTAAATTATTGCATCTGAGCTCCTAGTGTGCGGCTCACCTGTTGTATTCGGCGCATGTGACTAATAAAATTAGATTTGAAACCCCTACTCCCTTTCTCTCCCGCTTTCTTACTCCCCCTTTTATTTGTACCACTATGCTCCATACTTGCTTCACTCTTCTCCATCACTATCTCCTACCATCTCTGACCTAGTCACCGCGCAGCCGTGCCAAACCGCCGCCACACCGAGTCAAATTGGATTGTTTGTTTATCAACGATTGATACCGGAGCTCCGATCAGTATCTAGCGATCAGATTATGTTGCCTTTAAATAAATAATGATGTGTCTAATTGAACACATTTTTGAAGTAGCAAAGACATAGAAGTTGCTTATGTGGAAGAACTTACTGACATTGTCAAAATCTAATGACTGCAGCTTTCTTCTGTCTTTTTTGTCTTCTATGATATCACTTTGAAGGTGCATGCTGCCACCTATTATGCTGGAGTGTGCAATCAATATCTGCCTAATTCTATAGTACTAAGAAAAGAAAAGAAATTAAATAAATCCCTACTAACTTCTACCCCCACCCCCAAAAAAACTCCCAAGCCCCCAATCCATTAAACTTGATCTTGTTCATGCTGAACCAATCCACCCGTAGGATTATTCAGAATGTCAACAACCATTGACAGTAACATCTGTTACCCCCAATAACTGTTTTGCCATATCCACTATCACCTTCAACCTGGCACTTCTGCCTACCACAACCCGAGTCATGTTGATAAGCTTACCAATGAAAGCTATGAAGTTAACTTTATTGACTATCAGGGTCCTTTAACATAGCACATTCATGATCACCAGATTCCCGAACAAGTCTCGAAACCATGCCAGAATCAGCAGAAGCACCAGGTCCACTTAGTACAGGAAAAGCCATGGAAGCTCCATCAGTCCGCACTGTAGTTCCACCAATCTATCTTACAGCCTCTGCATATGATACATCATGACTGATTCTATACTGAACAAAATGAAATGCAACATGCAACAATTTCAAAGATTTTACTGAGTTACAGTTCATAGAAGGAAATCAGTTAATTGAAATCAATTCATTAGGCCCTAATCTATGAATTTCACATGACTGGGCAGGGGTGCAACCATGGGTGGGCCTTGGAGGGCATAGGCCCACCCACTTGGCAGCCAGGCCCAGCCAATCAGAATAAGTTTTGCCCCACAAAAGTGCTTTATTACAGACAGAAATTACTCCTCACGTGGACTGAGTGGTGGTCTGCGGTTGTGAGGCCGGTTGGACATACTGCAAACTTCTCTAAAATGACGTTGGAAGCAGTTTATGGTAGAACATTAAATTCTCTGGCAACAGCTCTGGTGGACAAGGAATTGCACGCTCCCTCAAAACTTGAGACATCTGTAGCAATGTGTTATGACAAAACTGCATATTTTAAAGTGGCCTTCTATTGTCCCCAGCACAAAGTGCACCTGTGTAATGATTATGCTGTTTAATCATCTTCTTGATATGCCACACATGTCAGGAGGATGGATTATCTTGGCAAAGGAGAAATGGTCACGAACAAGGATGTAAACAAATTTGTGCACAACATTTGAGAGAAATAAGCTTTTTGTGTGTATGGAACAGTGACGATTTCAGCATTGTAAATCTTAGTGGGGCAAACCCCAAACATTTTTGGGGATGCATGCCAGCAAAGCCACTACATATCACAATGCTAAATAATAGATAAATTGCACTATAACAGTGACAAATGCTGCCTACAATCTGCCTATATAAAGCTGTCCCAACACCTTACCACTGCTACACCTGGCTATCAGCAGAGCCTTGTCTGGCAGTGAAACAGTTCATTCAGCCTCATTTACCACCTTTAAAAAAACTGCTGATATGGCTGACTTGCTAAAACAAATGTGGTTTCTACTGACAATTGAGATGTACAAACTATGGCATAAGAGAGGCTATCACACCCTGATCTGTTTCACATGTCCTTGTGATTGTCTCCACCCCCTCCAGGTGTCGCTGATTTTCCCCAGTGTATTTATCCCTGTGTTTCCGGACTCTCTCTGCCAGTTCGTCTTGTATGTTTTTCCAAGTCAACCAGCGGTTTTCCCGTTCTCCTGTTTTTTGTTATTCTCTTTTTTCTAGTCCTCCCGGTTATGACCCTTGCCTATTTCTGGACTCTGTACCCGCCTGTCTGCCACTCTGTACTTCCTGGACTCTGATCTGGTTTTGACCTTTTGCCTGTCCACGACCATTCTCTTGACTACTCCTTTTGGATTAATAAACATTGTAAGACTCAAACCATCTGCCTCCTGTGTCTGCATCTGGGTCTCGCCTTATGTCATGATAGAGGCAATTTAGATGAAGACATTAATGAGCGAGCTAGGACGGGCGTAGTCAAATTATTATTAAAAGTATAGATACCTTAATAGAAAGTTAGTCAAGTAAAAGTCAGCCAGTAAAATACTACTTCAGTAAAAGTCAAAGTATTTGGTTTTAAATATACTTAAGTATCAAAGGTAAATGTAATTGCTAAAATATACTTAAGTATCAAAAGTAAAAGTATAAATCCCTTAATTCCTTATCTTAAGCAAAGCAGATAGCACCATTTTTTTGTTTTTTAAAATTTATGGATAGCCAGGGGGACACTCCAACACTCAGAGATTATTTACAAAAGATGCATTTGTGCTTAGTGAGTCCGCCAACAGAGGCAGTAGGGATGACCACGTGTTCTCTTGATAAGTGTGTGAATTTGACTATTTTCCTGTCCTGCTAAGCATTCAAAATGTAACAAGGACTTTTGGTTGTCAGGGAAAATGTATGGAGTAAAAAGTACAATATTTTCTTTAGGAATGTAGTGAAGTAAAAGTAAAAGTAGTCAAAAATATAAAGTAAAGTAAAGATAACCAAAACAACTACTTAAGTAGTACTTTAAATTATTTTTTACTTAAGTACTTTACACCACTGATTATTTGTTCAGCACTTTTAAACTGTACAGCGACAGAATTCAGAACATGGGCCATTCATAAAGTATTCTCCCTGTACACTAAGTCAGAACCGTAGGATAAATAAAAGGGGCATATAAGCTCTTAAAATATTCAATTATGATATTTCTCTAAAACAGGCTACAGGCTACATGTGCACCACCAAGTCAGAACAGTAGGCTAAGTTATGAGAGGAAAAGGGACCAAATTATTAGGGTCATGCACATGGGCTACTAACAGCTTACTATACGACATACACTTACTATTACTTTCTTAGCTACAATATACACATCTCCCTAGCATATTACATCCTTTATGCATCAGCATACAATACATTTTTGGACTCACTTGAACAGGAAGGTGGTGCAGCAGTCCTTCGTGGGCAAATTTTGTCAAAGTCTGGCATTCTCTGGATTTATGGTGCTTTCAAGACGAATGGGAACTTGGAAAAAAACAAGGTTGAATCATGACGTCAGTGATCTACAGGTCGGAGCTCTAGAAAGAGACCCGAGTTCCCGACTTGGAACACCGAGCTTGATGACAGTTCAAAACGTATTTTCCCAGTCGGAGCTTGTTTTTTTTCCAGAGTTTCCAGTTGTCTTGAACTCACTGAAGTCTGAGATTTCCCAGTTCCGAGTTTCCAGTTGTTTTGAATGTGGCAGAAATCATGCTGGATTGACAGCATGGCCAAGCTTGGAAAAGAGACCCTTCAACCCTGACTTGGACCACACACACTCCACCGAATAGCAGGGTAGTGATTGCTTTGCAATGCTTGCAGTTAGCCACTAATTCCTTCCAAACCACCCATTGTTGAATTCGCGATTTCCAACTTGTTGTGTAATGTTTATGTCCAATGGCCGATGAGCACCGATACGTTTTATCTATAATTTCTCTTCATATGACAAGGATTTAAATGGATTTGCCAGTAGATAGTCAAGTTGATTCATGATGATGATGACTGCTAGCTTGCTAGCTAAGATTTTGAAAGTATGATGTTGACATGTACAGTCCAATCAAAGCTACCGTAGATATAACATGATTTGACGTTATTTTATCAGTGGCCAATGACCTTGATCATTATTGGATGGACACTTCTAATGTAACTCTAGAGGCTTGAATCTTCAAGCTTTCCAAGTAGATTTTGTGGTGACGTAGTGTACCCATGAGTGGCAGAACACTGAGCCAATCACAGTGCAACTAGAGAACATTACCAACCCTTTAATTATTTTTTTAAAGCTTAACAGGTGGGAGTCAAAACAGGTGGGGTTCTGCCCCACCTGCCCTGAATGACAGATCACCACTGGTTCCAGGAATTTATATTTCAGCTCATGAAACATGGGACCAACACTTCACATGTTGCATTTATTGTTTTGTTCAGGGTATATCGTTGAGCCTCTCTCTGCACCTGGTATCCACGAAAGGCTGCACTATGTGTCGTCGTCCCCCCCACACACATTTACAACACTTAACCTTCCCATTTCTCCCACATTCACCATAGTCATGTTCCCCTCCACACTTGGCACATTTTTTCTTTCCTTTACACTGAACAACTACATATTCCATTATTTGGCATTCAAAACACTGCAGTGGGAATGGAACAAATTCTCTGACATCGAAACTAAGGAATCCTATCTGTACTTTTCCAGACAAAACCTTCCCAAACCTCCGACAGCACCGACACGCTTCCACTTCTTTGACCTTCTTTCCTACTGATTGAACTTTAGGCTTCAATCACTCTTCCTCCTTTCACATTTTCTTTAATATCATCTATGGACATAGATATTTAGGCCCCAGTGATGACTCCCCTAAACCTAGCACCAGAGACATGCTTTTAATCTTCTTCCCATTAAGCTCTTCAATTTGCATAATCTTCCCTTGCTGAGTCTGACTACCATAACATATGAGCAATCTATATTTTCCAATCAACCAGGCTAGTTTGACTTCACCTATCATTCTCTAAGCCATTGGTTAGTCAGATAGGGCCTCATTTACACCCTGTGGTCTCATCAAACACCATCACCACTTTCCACTCCTCATCAAACACCATCACCATTTTCCACCCAAACACATTATTACTCTTGCTTCATACCTTGGCCCTCTTTATGCTTTCTTTACGAGACGTGCCACTGCTTTCAGTATCATGAGCTCTCTTCTCCCTATGTACAATAGTTCCACTGCAGACCATTCAGGTCCTCTACCCTCATCCTCCACCTCCATGGCTTTAGAACTTAGGGCCATATATAGTTTGCATTCCAGCACAGCTGTTGCTTCTCCAACGTTTTCTCCATTTCCATCCCAAGTGCATTGTCAAGCCCTCTCTCACACTGGCTAGCCTTGTCCAGATTTATTCGTAGATTTTTTTTTTTAAAGCCTAAAAAATGGCCTTATACCCATTAATGGGTAGAACTTGATATCAAGAAACGCCCCTATCAGAAAACGCCCCGAAATGCTGTCTGCAATTACACCCATCGCGGTAGTCCGCCATATTGTCTCTGAGACAGCAGAAATCATACAGAAGTACACCGGCGAGAGGAAAGAAAGCGAACCTGCCTTCACTTGGATCCCATATTTGATCAAAGAGGTAGCTATATACAATGGAAGTTTGTCCTCTGGTTTAAATTATTTTATGAAATAAGCAGTCAGTTAGACATGCTAACCGATTTAGCTAGCCAAGCCAGCAGTGGGACCCGGTGACTAGTTAGCTACCTACTAACGTTACGCATGTAAGTTGGGGCGAGAGGTTGATGGTGGGGTAGGGAGACTACCGGTATCTATCCAATTGGATAACAATTTACAGCTGACACGTTGATTTCGCAAACTTTTGCCAATTAACGTTAGCGAACTTTCGTACCTCTACTTGAAATCTGGGGCACTGGGCTAACACACTTTTGTTATTCCTCAATACAACGAGACGCGTTTCTTATCAAACATGGCATTAGTTAACTATTTTAGCCAGAGGGCAGCAACACCACTTTCCCCCAAGAGATTGCATCCATCACAGAAGGGGACTAATAATAGCCACATTTTTTTCAATTAAAACTAGCTAGTGTAACTTCATCATATTATGATATGTAGTGGATGTGAAACTCGCATGTGGCATGTTTACTCTGAACCAAACAGAATTTGTCCAATAGAAACTCAGGTTTTCGTTTAACGTTTTGCAACGTAATCCGCGAAATGAATACACTCTATTAATATCACACCGTCCCTGAATTCTAAAGGCAACTGTTGCTCACATAGTGGTAACTGGTTCTCTCCCCATCACTTATTGAGCAACAGTTGATTTTAGACCTCAGGGAAGGTGTGATGTACTCCAGGTGATTTTTCACATTCACACCCAAATGGTGCGGTGACCCGGATCTACAGTTGGGCTCTGCCCGGCTGCTGGTGTTCGGAGGTGTAGGAAGGGGTCAAATGGGATGGGTGTGAAACGCGACTGGTTGCTGGAGTACATTGGTGATATCACACCTTCCCTGCGATCTAAAGCCAACTGTCGCTCATGGAGTGACTGACTAGCCTGTTGGGGGCGATGAAACAACAGAAGCCATTCAGTTTAAATGGAATATCAAATTGTATTTGTCACGGGAGCGTGAACAGGCCGGGACTAAAGTTGGAAAGCTGAACGTTGTGCAAATACTCTGCCATACCAGGGGGCGATTGACCAATCGAAGCTCATTTATGGCTTCCAGACCCTACTGGATTGACTTTTGATCCCTAGCACTACCTAGCATGCTGTTGGCTTGCTAGCACCCACATAAGGAGACACTCTGGGTGAAGCTAGCAGGGCTAGGTGAGGTACTGTGTCAAGTGCTGAGTAGTGGACACCCACGTTACTCTGTTGGCTATGACGGTTGCCTTTAAGATCCATGTGTTGATGGTGCAGAAGTTTGGTGGTTCACATCCAGCTCCTGGCAGAACAAAATGTGCTCTGTTGTAATGACATGAGGACAAATTGAAGTTACTGCAGCTAGCTGAGATCCTTGTCCTACATAGCTGACAAGTTGTAACATTATGAACACTAGTCAGTGAGAGTATTCTGCAATGAATGTTGCAGATCTTATATTCTTGCCTATCCCAGAAGATGGTACTTCAGTTCTTAAAACCTAGTGTAATTGAGGTGTAAGAGCTAGGTGTAGGCTCATGTACCAGGCAAATATCTCAAAGCTAGGTAAAAGGAGCCTCTGGGTAAAACCGTTGAACCACAAATGCATTGACTGCTTTGTTAAGTTGGCTCAAGTGAGGATATCTATGACAGGAACCACGATCTATGACAGGCACCACAGTTATGACCGTTTGTCCATTGCTGGCAAAGATAAGCGAAGGCTTGACTGAGAATATTGCAGATGAAATTGGTCTATTGTCAAGAAATATGGATGGATATCTTAATTTAGCAATACATGCCTGTATGAGTATTATGAACTTTTTGCTCAACAAAAGGATTTTTTTTCAGTTAAAAATAGAATAAAAGCCAAATGCTATATTATTTGTCTTATAAAAGAAGTTGCAGCGTTAATGAGGAATTCCATCAAACATATTCATGATCATGGATGTAAGAGATGCAGGGGTTTTTTTTGGACAAAAATGGGGTATCGGTGCTGGGCATGGCATGGCCATTTGTGCGGTTGGGCGACCAAACATTTGAGGTCTCGTGTTGGCCGCAGTGACAACATTTTTCAGTTTTAAAGCAAATTTCCTGCAATTCTACACATTTTGCTATGACTTATGCAATCTGAATTGATCAAACATTATAACAAATTCATGCCATGACAAAAATACTCCTGAATGCATCATTCTTGGACTTTTTAATTCTTCCTGTGCAGCATTTCCTTTGTTGATTGTTTGTTTTCAAAGATGCTCTTATTAAAAAATATATAGGTCCATTATCCTGCAGGGTGGCAGGTAGCCTAGTGGTTAGAGTGTTGGACTAGTAACTGAAAGGTTGCAAGTTCGAATCCTCGAGCTGACAAGATAAAAATCTGTCGTTCTGCCCCTGAACAAGGCAGTTAACCTAACCCACTGTTCCTAGGCCGTCATTGAAAATAAGAATTTGTTCTTAACTGACTTGCCTAGTTAAATTAATTCATGCTAAAACCCGGGACTGGATTTATCTGCATGAATTAATTTAACTAGGCAAGTCAGTTAAGAACAAGTTCTTATTTAAAATGACGGCCTACCCCAGCCAAACCCTAACTGGGATGACACTGGGCCAATTGTGCGCCACCCTATGGGACTTCCATTCACAGCCAGTTGTGATACAGCCTGGAATCGAACCAGGGTCTGTAGTGAGGCCTCTAGCACTGAGATGCAGTGCCTTAGACCGTTGCGCCACTAAGTCAGTAGTCATATAGCTTATCCCCGCCAGCCTTAGTAATTTAACATTGTGTCAATACTTTGGCGGTGGTGCAGTGACCCACTTTAAAAACAACCTACTGGTAGTCAGGGCTGGAATTTTGTATGCAACAATCCATAGCCTTCTAGCTTCTTCTTCACTTTTTTTAGACTTATGGTCAACAAATGCAGGGTTGTAAATGTAACTGTGCATCAAATAGATTTTACACACACCTGTCGAAACTTTGTGATTGTCTGCACTGGCCATCAGTTCTTCGGGAAGTTTTTTTTTCTTTTTTCGCACATGTAAATTATGCTTATTTGATCTGGCCTTGGTGATGGTCTCAAATAAGATAAATAATAATAATATATGCCATTTAGCAGATGCTTTTATCCAAAGAGACTTACATTCATGCTTGCATACATTTTGCGCATGGGTGGTCCCAGGAATCAAACCCACTATCCTGGCGTTGCAAGAGCCATGCGCTACCAACTGAGCCAAAGAGGTCCACGAATATAACTGACATTGTTTATTTTGTCCCCTCTCTTCCCCCCTGTTGTCTCAGCTGTCCAGAGGTTCCCCTGGTGGCTTCCCTTGCTTATAGCCAAAGCCCCCCACCCCCTTACCCCCTGCCCTGTCACGAAGAGGCCCCACCCCACCTTCCCTCCTCTCCCTCTTCCCTCCTCATCCTTCTCTGCAGTAAGTGGCCCCTCCCCCTCCTCTGCCAAGCTGTTGGACATGCCAGGACCCGTGCAGAGTCGGGCCCGTGTGTACACAGATGTCAACACACACCGGCCCAGGGAGTACTGGGACTACGAGTCCCATGTGGTGGAATGGGGGTACATACCAGTCTCTCAAGTCACAGCGACATTGGTGCTTGCTAAACTATTATGAGAAGTCTGAAATTACTATTTCTCTTCATTCCATGTTAAATCTCAAGGTCTGCTCCCTTTCTGTCATTTGCAGTTTAATTTTAATTACCTTGAATGGTGTAATTGACAAAACAATTATTCCTGCAGAAATCAAGATGACTTCCAGTTGGTGCGGAAGCTTGGACGCGGGAAGTACAGTGAAGTGTTTGAAGCAATCAACATCACCAACAACGAGAAGGTTGTGGTGAAAATACTCAAGGTAAAGGGCCACGATGAGAAATCAACATCATTCAGATCATAGATTCATAGATTGCCATTCGATGCAGACTCGCATTGGATTCATATTGAATTAAAATCACCCAGACGATCAATACAATTGGTCTTTATTTGTGTTCATAGCCCGTCAAGAAGAAGAAAATCAAGCGTGAAATTAAGATCCTGGAGAACCTCCGCGGGGGCCCTAACATCATCTCCCTCAAAGACATCGTCAAAGACCCAGTGGTGAGTAGGAATGGCGGGAAAGATGTGAAAACGCTGTTCTTCTTTTAGAGCATGCCATGACTTTGATGCAACAACCCTTTCTCTTCTTTCAGTCTCGGACACCCGCCTTGGTCTTTGAACATGTCAACAACACTGACTTCAAGGTAAGCCAGAGCATCTGTTTTTTTACACCTGAGTCTTATGCACATCACAGCAAAATGTTTTGCAACGGAAAATTCTTATTGGACAAGTTCTGGGGTGTATTCACTAGGATCCAAATGGAAGCAAACTAAACGGGGAGGGAACTACCTGAATCTATCCAGTAAACTCTCATTTTCAACTGTTTGGACTAATGATTACACCCCAGGTAGTCCCTCTCCGGTTTAGTCTGTTTTCTTCCATTTGGTACTTAATGAATACCACCCTGATTCTTAACTGTGTACATCATCTCTATTCTGAAAAAAGGCCCTGTGAAACCTTCGTTATTGGCATGCATGCTGTTTCCCCAGTCTCCTGTGTGTGTGTGTGTGTGTGTGTGTGTGTGTGTGTGTGTGTGTGTGTGTGTGTGTGTGTGTTGAGGCACAAAAAGGTGCAGTGCTATGTCTTCAGTGCCAGGATGTTTCTTGTCTTCTGGTTCTATTCTCAGTCGCTGGTACACTATGAGCAACTTTGGTGTTGAATTACTTAATAATAGACTTAAATGTTACCAGTCAGATGCCCAAGTTGATAGCTTTTGATTTCAATATGTGAATTCTTTGTACTGGATAATGTGTTCAGGTTGCAAAGACCTATACGCATGTTATTTTAATTTTTTATTTTACTAGGCAAGCCAGTTTAGAACAAATTCTTATTTCCAATGACAACCCACTGTTCCTAGGCTAACTACCTTGTTCAGGGGCAAAACGACAGATTTTTACCTTGTCAGCTCGGGGATTCGATCTACCAACCTTTCGGTTACTGGCCCACTAGGTCCATTATCTATCTGCATGTAATGTTCAGGGTGTAGTTAAATCACTGTATTGATTCACTGCATCTGTTTTTACTTGCAGCAATTATACCAGACCCTGACAGACTATGACATCCGGTTCTACATGTTCGAAATCCTCAAGGTTAGTCTCGTAATGTTGTAATTTGGGTGAACTATCCCATTAATTTGTGTAAGAAGCCCAGAGGCTTTGCCAGACATGAGTCAGCATTTCCCCCTCTCAAAACAAGAACATTCAGGTGCTTAGAGTATAGGCCTCTTGTTTGTCTTTGTCCAATGGTTACATACCAGCTCTTTCCCATCAACATGTTTGTGCACCAAGACGGGTAGACAACATCTGTTTTGTAATTTCTGCCTTTATTGCATTACTGTGTTGAGTAAATCCCCAGCCTCATCGTTGCTAACCAGCGGCCATTTTGGCTCTTGGCTCTGTGCACAGGCCCTGGACTACTGCCACAGCATGGGAATCATGCACAGGGATGTGAAACCCCACAACGTGATGATTGATCACGAACACCGAAAGGTGAGTGTTTACAACCAATGCGGCGGAGACACAATAACTGCCTGATTCGCCCTAGTCAAGACCTTTGTCATCCATTGAATGTGACTACAATATGTAGGTTAGTTTAAATAGAAATTGGATATTGTACCACGACAATCCTCAATACAATACTCCAAAGTCCAAGTAGTCTCTCCCAGTTTCACTCTGTTTGGTGCCCTAATGAGCACAACCCTGTTGTATTTCTCTCAGTATTGACTTGCCTCTGTTTTGTGTATTCTTCCAGTTGCGCCTTATTGACTGGGGTCTGGCTGAGTTCTACCACCCGGGACAGGAGTACAACGTCCGAGTGGCTTCTCGCTACTTCAAAGGACCCGAGCTTCTGGTCGACTATCAGGTATGTTTTCCGGCTACTGTTATGAATTGTGTGACCAGCACAGTCTATATTATTTGCTGTTGTGTACATCCCATATATATGCATATAGATAACCTTTTTGCAATACTGAGCTGTGCTGGTTACTCATCCACCATAGTTACAGGGCAATGTGAAAACAAAATATCTTCACTTTTTTTCTCTTTTTGTTCCCCCACTGTCTTCGTCCAGATGTATGACTACAGTCTGGACATGTGGAGCTTGGGCTGCATGTTGGCCAGCATGATCTTCAGGAAGGAGCCTTTCTTCCACGGCCACGACAACTATGACCAGGTAAAAACACACTCTCCAATACTTTGTCCACCATGTCTCAAAGTTTACACTCATTACCAGTGAAGAACATAACCATGGGCCTGTTCAGGAGGGTGTAAGGTTACAGAACAAACAGATAGAAATAGACTGTGTAGAACAGATATGATTCTGTTGGGGACAATAGGGAATCCTGTCCGCTCTATTCATTCCATTTCTATCTACAATGTTCAGAGCGGTTCACGTCACTGGATACGCCCCAGGTGAGATGAATTACCTGGTGTTGTTTCTGACTTTGTAGTTGGTAAGAATAGCCAAGGTGTTGGGAACGGAAGACCTGTATAACTACATCGACAAGTACAACATTGAGCTGGAGCCTCGGTTCAATGACATTCTGGGGAGGTACGTTGTCTGTCTTCACTAGTGTGTGTTTTTTTTACACTGGGTTTGTAAACTTATACTCCTTTCTCATAGGGTTTACGGTAAGTTGCCTGTAAAAAAATAAATGCAAGCAGGCCCATTTTTTAAATATAATAATATATTTTTTTCATATTCTCGCCTGAATACACCTTTTTATACCCGTTGTGCGCATGCCGTTGACGAGTGTGCAGATGTGGGTGGGGCGTCTATTTTAATTTTAAAGTCCAATGAATATACACCATCAAAAATAAATAAATTAGTTTAGGCAGGTCATTATTCATTAGTTAAGACAAATAAAATGTGTTTTTAAAAGAATAGCATATTTGGATTTGAATTGTTACTGGTCTGTGCAGCCTATAGGCTACATGGCAGCACCATGCAAATTAAATCACCAGTTTATTTTGTTGATTAAAGCAGACAATACACACCCACATTCCCCTGCCCTGATAAGTCAACACTCATATTTTATAGTAACAATAGAATGGAATATAACAATAAAATACGGGATCGTGTTGAACTGTGGTCATATAAAAAAAAAAAGAGTGATATTTTTAAAGGGAGCCCAAGCCAACACCTTTTTGAGAATTTGTATGTGCTTGAGAAACCTTAATCTGCTCTTTCTGATCATGTAACTAAAATCCAAATCGGTCCTGAATGAACCTCTGTGTAATTTGAAAGTCACTTTTGATCCAGGTTTAATTTTTTCCTATCCTCCCTCTGCCTTGTTAGGGAGTGATTAAAAAAATAAAAGCAATCTATATTTTGAAAAGCATGTGAGTCTCGTGTTCATATTTCACAACCTCTGCAGGCTTTTGGAGTTGCCTGTACCCGATCGAGCGACACAATCGGACTACACTTGATTTTAGGCTTCATTGTTGCATGCTAAATGTTTCTGGAAAGTGATGGATGACTAGATGAGCTACCACCTCCACGTATTTATTTGCCCAACCAGGGACCAATTAACCAAATTCACAAAAATATTATGTGAATCAAAATCACATTGCTTGATTATCAGGCAAGTCACGAGCTTTTGGTTGGGAGTAGGCTACTGTGTGAGTGAATAGCAAAATAATAAACGTTTTAAGCTACATAACTTGCTAGCAACATGTTCTGATTAGTGCTAATACAGCCAACTAGACTAAAAATGATCACGAGCAGCACTCACCTCAACCTAGCTAACATTTCTCCAGCCTAATTGTAACCAAATAACAGATTCAGCGAAAACAAACACCTGACATTGACGCTGTCCCAGTCAAAACAGTGCTGAAATGATCATATAGTTGACCACACGCAGGTATCGCTTCAAATGTATTAGAACGATTGGATAACTTGGAGTTTCGATGCGCAACAATGTGATACATGCCTGTCAGTGTAGTGTGCGCCAATGCCGCTTCAGCATTACTGCCATTTTTGTGTAACATTTTTCATAATGGCAAGAACAAGTTTGATGTCGGACAACAACAATAGAACATGATTTAATGCATGCCAAAGACGGTAAGATGAAAGGGGGACTTTTATACTGAGGGGTTGGTGAGGCTTTTAAACACATTGCAGCAATCATGACTAGGTCGGTTGGCGAGAAAAACAAAAGTACAGGCTTTGTCGCTGGAAAATGCCCCCCCCCCTCGCTAAAGGGTTTCGTCTGAGTTTGAAAGGGATATTAGTTGTTCCTGCCTTAAAAAACACCTGAATCTAGACCTTGCTGTGCATAGGTTTTTTTGTGTGTTTTTTTTGCACTGCTGCTAACCTGCTCTCCCCTTCCAGACACTCTCGTAAGCGGTGGGAGCGCTTCGTCCACAGTGAGAACCAGCACCTGGTCAGCCCCGAGGCCCTGGACTTCCTGGACAAGCTGCTGCGCTATGACCATCAGGCCCGGCTGACCGCCCACGAGGCCATGGCTCACCCTTACTACTGTAAGTGCGAGGAGGGATCCAGTTGCCAGTACATTTAGCCGAACTGCAAAGTCAAAATTGTCTATATCGTGAAAAGAAAATGTAAGGTTAGGGGTATGGTTAATTAGACCATGGTCCCATATTGATGCGATTGGAAGGGACCTGTGGGTTTATTGCAGGCATGTGCAAAATACTGCAGATGTTTTTTTTGGCCCTCGGTGGATTTAGTTTTCCGAGTAGGGTGGAAATGTTTTATTTTGGTTTAGAAAACTCCAGGGCACAATTGAATGCCTAAAACGCAATAGAAAATTGTGTAAAATTGACAATGGACCTACAGGTAACTGACAAAATAATGGAAATACTTAAGTAAATGAGGGTTACAAAGTATATTGAAAGTGGGTGCGGTTCCTGACTTAATTAAGCAATTAACATCCTATCATGCTTTGGGACATGTGTGAAAATGCTGGACAGGCCATTATTTTGGCTACCATGGCCATGCCCCCTTCCACAGTGACCACTCGTGCCCTGAATGGTTTGATGAACATGAAAAGGATGTAAACCATATGCTGTCTGTCATCAGATCTCAACCCAATTGAACACTTATGGGAGATTCTGGAGCGGTGCCTGAGACAGCTTTTTCCATCAACAAAACACCAAATGATTGAATTTATCCATGGAGGAGTGGTATCACATCCCACCAATAGAGTTCCAGACACTTGTAGAATCTACGCCAAGGAGCATTGAAGCTGTTCTGGCTCGTGGTGGCCCCACACTCTAAGACACTTTGTTGGTGTTTCCTTGATTTAGTCAGTTACCTGAATATTAACTGCTGTTTTTCTGTCCCGCAAATGTATTTTGACACAAATCAAAGGCTTGTTATGACTGGGGTGGTTACTTGGCATCTCAACCAAATGTCTCTGTTGAATGCAACTCGCAGCTTAAAGGTATGTTATTTTCATGTAATGAAGGAGCAGGAAGTTTGTCATTCGTAGGCTGTATGTCATGCTATAAGAAGATTATTTTGTTTGTTCTAATCGGGGTCTTGTTCATTAGGGCACACTAGCAAAATGTTTTACAACGGCAAACAAAAACAAGCGTGTCTTGTTGGAAATGTTCAGGTAGCGCCGCCTCGGTTTACTCTGCTTTCCTTCATTTTGTGTGTAATGAACACGACCCAGTTCACTGGTTATCTGCAGTTCCTTATGACCATCTACTTGCAGTGACTAGGGACTCGAGACTAGAGGTTGTTCAGTGTTTTTAATATGAGTTCTTTTGTCCACAAAGATACCGTTGTCAAAGACCAGGGTCGCATGCCGGGGTCGGCTAACCCTGCCGGCGGAAATACAGCAGTAAGCACAGCCAACACGGTCACTGGTGAGTGCAAACACACACACCCTAATCATCCTAACACTCCCACCCATGCATCCTCATCTGAACTCCCCGAGACTCCCATCACTCAGTGTTAAGGAGGATGTTTTGTCTGTGGGAGGCCAAGTTTGGAAATGAAACCAAATCAAGCAGCCGACTTGGTCTGTGTTAAGATTGAATTAAGCGGCTATATTGGTCCACACAAATTGGACAATCTTCTATCAAGGGTTACCACATTGTCATAATTGACATACTGTAATTCAATCCAATACATTTCATAAGAGCTAAACTCACCATATGCCAGTGCATCCCTTGTCATCTTTCTTATGTAACTCATTGGTTATACAGACCTGCCAACATGCACACGCATTTTGCGTACCAACTACGCAATTCTCTCCATGTACGAGATCCGAGTTAAAAGTACACAGAAATAAATACAGCCTGATTTAATATATATATATATATATATATATATATTTTACATTTCAATAATAAAAACTAAATCCACTGAGTGAATCTAACATCCCGATTCTTGAGCTGCAACACACGGACATGTACGAAGTTTGTGTCAACGGACATGGAGATGAATACATAATTTTTGTACGTAGCTATTATTGGACGTCCTCCTGTTTGTTGTGATGCTGAGTTCGCCGACTGTCAGCTGTACATAAACTAATGGACAAATCCCGTTTTCGACTCTGTGTGTTGTGGAAAGGTAAACACATTGTTTCAAGCTAACGTTTGCGAACACAAGATGGACATTCAGTGGGCTCTAAAGTGCCAGCAGTTCACTCGCATTTACTAGTGAAAGAAATTAAGTGCATATGCAAAAAATAACTGGTCGCATTTGTTCGAGTGTGATATACATTTTAATTCTGCGTCCCATTAGTTGTATTTTCCACGTAACATTACGAGGATCACGCAACCTGACAGACAGCAACTAATTATGATCCACGTCACAAAAAGCATTACAAAAGTATAATAAAATAATACATCTAACTTATTGGCATTAAATGGGAGTTGGGAGTTTAGAAGAATGAATGAGCGTTCGGTATTAGCTATAGAAGCAATGCTTCTAAAGTGCCTTTGCACTAGATTTGATCAAGTTTGAAAATCTGAAATCATGTATGCGCTGCAAAGAAACACAATCGGGACCTTCGCGTAGGCTGAAACACCGGGCTCTTCTAGAAAACAGCGGGCAGATTCCCTTTGCGGTAGCCTACTTAAATTTTGTGTGGACACGATCAGTTGTTTTTATCTTTTCAAAATGTTTTATCTTTTAGTCTTTATTAGGAACCGTGTCTAAAAATCCCATACTTGTGAGCTGGCCCTGTTTGAGAGGTGACAAGCGTTCCTCTACTATAGAGACTAAACTTGGGGGCATGTGCTAAGAAAAACGTTATAGATAATTGACTCCATTATACACTGCATGTAGTAGAATAAACATACAATCTGTGCTAATTACACAAAACATATATTTATTTTATGTTCTGTTCTTATCAGTATGAATCTTTTATTTATGTTTTGTACATACCTTTTTAGAGGACTGAACTGAACCAGTGTGTGATCCATAATGTTTGTCTAAGCACACAAATCTCCAATTTGCCACGCACGTCTAAAGTTGGACCAGGTTGGCAGGTCTGGTTATACTGTAGCTCACTGCATCATCAGAACTCCCTTGGGGGAGAGTTTTCTAAGTAACCCCGTGGTTATCTCTGAGGTGTATGGTGGTTAAGCTAAACCCCCCCCTTTTCCCTCTCAAGGTATATCTGCCTTGCCAGCTGCTACTGCCCTGGGCACCCTCACCGGCTCGCCCGTCCTCTCTGCTGCCACCAACGCCCTGAGCACCCCTGTGCCTGCCTCCATTACTGCCCCCCAGTGATGGCACCCCCAGGAGAGCAAACCTATGGGTGCCACTCATGCAGGCACGCACCAACATCTGTACTTACTCAGTCAGTCCGACTGCCCTGAGATCCAGGAATGCCAACCTCTGAAGGCTATCTCGCCTGAACGATGTTTATTTGTTTCTCCTTGAATGAACTTGAGTTAACCAGACATGAAATGAATGTTCTGTGTAATCAACACATGCAGGTATTTATTTAATCTTGATGGCTGTGTGTGTGGCTATGTCCACAATCTGAGAATGAGTCACGAATCCAAGGGTGATGGGGGTTTCTCCCCCCGAACACGTTTTGTTTTTGTACATTACTGACAAGTAGTTCATCGGAAGGTAACAGGAAAGAGACATTAGCATTTAGACCAAAAGGAGCAGTCTGCAGTTTACTAATGCAACCTTGTCAAACGAGCGCTGGCGAGCACACCTTAAGCAATTCCCATATTTAGTCCAGTCTACTACACTATACCACCATTATGAAAGACTTCCCGATAGTATTTGGAAGTTTTTGGTGCTGTTCTGTGCTCCAGTGGTGAGTTGAAACACTGAAGCTGCCTCACTCAACGTATCCTAATGACATTTCAGCCTGAATAGTATGTCTTGCCTTTCTACTGTACTGGATACCTAGTTTTTGATGTCAGGATTCCCTGACAGTTTTCCTTTTTTTTTTTTTATTTTTTACTGAAATGCTGTGGTATGCTGGATGGGTTTAATTTACTGTGGCAATGGTTTGATGGCAGAATTGTCATTCGATCCCTTCGAAAGCCAGGCAAAACTATCCGTTCTGTTATTTTGAAAAGTTTCTCTCAAACGTGCTGCTTTGCAGTTCCTTGAAAAACTATGTTCACTCAATCGCTTGAGAAAGAGGAGACAGACTAAACCTATTTTTTTTCTCGGGGAGAGTTAGTTATATGTGGAGAAAATATGGATGGTGTTAGATATAAGATCACAACTGAATATGAAGGCACCAGAGTCCTGGTTAAGTTGGCTTGAAATGTGTTTGTATTTATCTGCTGTTGGTACCTGAGGAGAGTGGTTTTCTTTTTGTATTTAGTTTGTTTCGGGGATAAGTTTCTTGGATTGATCACCTGTTTGGCTAACACTTACGGTGGCAAGAATTAGTATGTGAACCCTTTGGAAATACCTGGATTTCTGCATGAATTGGTGATAAAATCTGATCTTCATCTTGGTCACAACAATACACACAGTCTGCTTAAACTAATAACACACAAACAATTGTACGTTTTCATGTCTTTATTGAGCACACCGTGTGAACATTCACAGTACAGGTTGGGAAAAGTATGTGAACCCTTGGATTTAATAACTGGTTGATCCTCCTTTGGTAGCATTAACCTCAACCAAATGCTATCTGTAGTTGTGCATCAGATTTGCACAACGGTCAGGAGGAATTTTGGACCACCTCTTTACAAAACTGTTTCAGTTCATCAATATTCTTGGGATGTCTGGTGTGAATTGCTTTCTTGAGATCATGCCACAGCATATCAATCGGGTTGAGGTCAGGACTCTGACTGGGCCACTCCAGAAGGTGTATTTTCTTCTGTTGAAGCCATTCTGTGTGTTGGGTTGTTGTCCTGTTGCATCACCGAACTTCTGTTGAGCTTCAATTGGCGGACAGATAGCCTTACATTCTCCTGCAAAATGTCTTGAAAAACTTGGGAATTCATTTTTCCGTCGATGATAGGGCCTGGACAGCGTGCTGAGGCAGCCGCAAACCATGATGCTCCCTCCACCATACTTTACAGTTGGGATGAGGTTTTGATGTTGGTGGGCTGTGCCTTTTTTCTCCACACAGTGTTGTGTGTTCCTTCCAAACAACTCAACTGTAGTTTCTTCTGTCCACAGAATATTTTTCTAGTAGCGCTGTAGAAAATCCAGGTGCACTTTTGCAAACTTCAGAAGTGCAGCAATGTTTTTTTTCCGACCGCAGTGGCTTCTTCCATGATGTGCTCCCATGAACACCATTCTTGTTTAGTGTTTTACGTATCGTAGACTCGTCAACAAAGATGTTAGCATGTTCCAGAGATTTCTATAAGTCTTTTGCTGACATTGTAAGATTCTTCTTAACCTCATTGAGCATTCTGAGCTGTGCTCTTGCAGTCATCTTTGCAGGATGGAGAGTAGCAACAGTGCTGAACTTTCTCCATTTTATAGACCATTTGTCTTACCGTGGAGTGATGAACATCAAGGCTTTTAGAGATACTTTTGTAACCCTTTCCAGCTTTATGCAAGTCAACAATTCTTAATCTTAGGTCTTCTGAGATCTCTTGTTCAGGGCATGGTTCACATCAGGCAATGCTTCTTGTGAGTAGCAAACTCAAATTTGAGTGGGAGTTTTTTTTTTTTTTTACAGGGCAAGGCAGCTCTAACCAACATCTCCAATCTCGTCTCATTGAGTGGACTCCAGGTTAGCTGACTCCTGACTTCATTTAGTTTTTGAGGAGTCATTGGCCTAGTGGTTCACATTTCAACCTACACTGTGATTGTTTAAATTATGTATTCAATATAGACAAGAAAAATACAATATTTTGTGTTATTAGTTTAAGCACTGTTTGTCTATTGTTGTGACTCAGATGAAGATCAGATCAAATTTGAAGACCAATCTATGCAGAAATCCAGATAATTCCAAAGGGTTCACATACTTTCTTGCCACTTTCTTGATACTGGAAGATGTATTGAACATTTCTCTGCGTTTTAGTGCCATAAATGTTCATCTTGTGTAAGGATAGACCCTGCTGTACATATGCATCCTTTTTTTTCTTCATTTGAAATCTCAATATATGAAAAATACATGCATACATCAACATTTGAGTCCTTACTTCACTGTATATATTTGTATGTCCTTTGAAAATATTTGTGTAAATAAACACGTGTTTTATTTATCAAGTAAATCTGACTGTATAGATGTTTTTTTTTCAGTGTCTCCTGATTTGTAAGGTTTTATTAACATTACTTTCCTTATAGTATTCTTTTGTGAAGTCACTTACAGTGCATTTGGAAAGTATTCTGACTCCTTGCCTTTTCCCACATTTTGTTACAACCTTATTCTAAATTGTATTAAATAGTTTTTCTTATCAATCTACACACAATACTCCATAATGACAAAGCATAAACAGGTTTTTAGAAACAGTTACACATTTATAATATTTTTTAAATCTCACATTTACATAAGTAAT
This sequence comes from Oncorhynchus tshawytscha, assembly GCF_018296145.1. Classification (NCBI taxonomy): domain Eukaryota; kingdom Metazoa; phylum Chordata; class Actinopteri; order Salmoniformes; family Salmonidae; genus Oncorhynchus; species Oncorhynchus tshawytscha. Next base: position 51,453,357 of record NC_056430.1, read on the forward strand.
CCGTCCTTTTACTCAGTACTTTGTTGAAGCACCTTTGGCAGCGATTACAGCCTCGGGTCTTCTTGGGTATGACGCTACAAGCTTGGCACACCTGTATTTGCGGAGTTTCTCCCATTCTTCTCTCCAGATCCTCTCAAGCGCTGTCAGGTTGGATGGGGAGCATCGCTGTACCGCTGTTTTCAGGTCTCCAGAGATGTTTGAGTATTTTGGTGTTTTATTAGGATCCCCATTAGCTGTTGCAAAAGCAGCAGCTACTCTTCCTGGGGTCCACAATAAAACATGAAACAAATCAGGATGACATAATACAGAACATATAGACGAGAACAGCTCAAGGACAGAACTACATACATTTAAAGTCTGGGCTCTGGCTGGGCCACTCAAGGACATTCAAAGACTTGTACAGAAGCCACTCCTGTGTTGTCTTGGCTGTGTGCTTTAGTGTTGTCCTGTTGGAAGGTGAACCTTCGCCCCAGTCAGGTCTTGAGCACTCTAGAGCAGGTTTTCATCAAGGATCTCTCTGTGCTTTGCTCCGTTCATCTTTCCCTCAATCTTGACAAGTCTCCCAGTCCCTGCCAGTGGAAAAACATCCCACAGCATGATGATGCTGCCACCACCATGCGTCACCATAGGGATGGTGCTAGGTTTCCTCCAGATATGACGCTTGGCATTCAGGCCGAAGATTTCGATCTTGGTTTCATCAGACCAGAGAATCTTGTTTCTCTTGGTCTGAGTCCTTTAAATGCCTTTTGTCAAACTCCAAGTGGGCTGTCATGTGGCTTTTACGGAGGAGTGGCTTCCGTCTGGTCACTCTACCATAAAGGCCTGATTGGTGGGGTGCTGCAGAGATGGTTGTCCTTCTGGTAGGTTCTCCCATCTTCACAGAGAGACTCTAGAGCTCTGTCAGTGTTCATTGGGTTCTTGGTCACCTCTCTGACCAAGGCCCTTCTCCCCCGCTTTCTCAGTTTGGCTGGGTGGCCAGCTCTAGGAAGAGCCTTGGTGGTTCCAAATGTCTTCCATTAAAGAATGATTGAGGCCGCTGTGTTCTTGGGAACCTTCAAAGCTGCAGAAGTTTGTTGGTATACATGCCCAGATCTGTGCCTCGACACAATCCTGTCTGAGCTCGGCGGAAATTCCTTCGACCTCGTGGCTTGGTTTTGATCTGACATGCACTGTCAACTGTGGGAGCTTATATAGACCGGTGTGTGTGCCTTTCCAAATCATGTCCAATCAATTGAATTTACCACAGGTGGACTCCAATCAAGTTGTAGAAACATCTCAAGGATGATCAATGGAAACAGGAGGCACCTGAGCTCAATTTCGAATCTCATAGGCAAAGGGTCTGAATACTTATGTACAGTTGAAGTCGGAAGTTTACATACATTTAGTTTGGAGTCATTAAAACTAATTTTCAACCACTCCACATTTCTTGTTAACAAACTATAGTTTTGGCAAGTCGGTTAGGACATCTACTTTGTGCATGACACAAGTCATTTTTCCAACAATTGTTTACAGATTATTTCACTTATAATTCACTGTATCACAATTCCAGTGGGCCAGAAGTTTACATTCACTAATTTGACTGTGCCTTTTAAATAGTTTGGGAAATTCCAGAAAATTATGTCATGGTTTTAGAAGCTTCTGATAGGCATCATTTGACATAATTTGAGTCAATTGGAGGTGTACCTGTGGATGTATTTCAAGGCCTACCTTCATACTCAGTGCCTCTATGCTTGACATCATGGGAAAATCAAAAGAAATCAGCTAAGACCTCAGAAAAAAAATTTAGACCTCCACAAGTCTGGTTCATCCTTGGGAGCAATTTCCAAATGCCTGAAGGTACCACATTCATCTGTACAAACAATAGTACGCACGTATAAACACCATGGGACAATGCAGCCGTCGTAACGCTCAGGAGACGCTTTCTCTCTCCTAGAGATGAACGTACTTTAGTGCGAAATGTGCAAATCAATCCCAGAACAACAGCAGGGTACAAAAGTATCTATATAAACAGTTAAAGTCAAGGTATTGGAGTGGCCATCACAAAGCCCTGACCTCAATCCTATAGAAAATTTGTATGCATAACTGAAAAAGCGTGTGGGAGCAAGGAGGCCTACAAACCTGACTCAGTTGCACTAGTTCTGGCAGGAGGAATGGGCCAATATTCACCCAACTTATTGTGGGAAGCTTGTGGAAGGCTCCCCGAAATGTTTGACCCAAGTTAAACAATTTAAAGGCAATGCTACCAAATACTAATTGAGTGTATGTGAACTTCTTACCCACTGGGAATGTGATGAAAGAAATAAAAGCTGAAATAAATCCTCTCTACTGTTATTCTGACATTTCAGATTTTTAAAATAAAATGGTGATCTTAACTGACCTAAGACGTGGCATTTTGACTTGGAATAAATGTCAGGAATTGTGAAAAACTGAGTTTAAATGTATTTGGCTAAGGTGTATGTAAACTTCCGACTTCAACTGTAAATAAGATGTTTTTGATTTTGATTAAATATGCAACAATTTCTAAAAACCTGTTTTCACTTTGTCATTGTGGGTTATTGTGTTTAGATTGAGGAGCATGTTGTAGAATAAGGCTGCAACGTAACAACATGTGGAAAAGTCAAGGGGTCTGAATACTTTCCGAATGCACTGTATATACATTTTGCTATGTTTGAAATTAATTGTGACAATTGTGCTACATTTTTATTGTAATGCTAGGTTTAGTTAGACTACTGTTTTAGAGCTTCATTATCTGGCAGAGTGCCATTTGATGAATTCTAGTGAACTTGAAAGACTAACGACTTTGAATGACTAATTAGATTAGATCACCAATTGCGCCGTAAAGGCCCAGTTAAGGAGCCCCATGCGGCTATGGAGTCGAGGTTATAGATTTATTTGATTTCAAACACAATACAACCACACGTGGATAATGCATTTAAAATCTTTGATGATGACACAAAAGTTTGAAAACGTATTTCCATTATGGTTCTCTAAATGGTTAAACATTTTACAAACATAAACATTGTAGGCTAGGCATACTTGGGTTATACATAGAACAAAGTGAAGGATAGGACAACATTGACATTGGTTAGAGCAAGACTCCCTCAGTGGATCAGCGATCTGAAACTCTGAAACTGATGATGGTGATGCCAGATGATGACCTCCGTATAGGTTGACTCTTGATGGAAATGGAAAACTGCTGTTATTTTTCTTGCAGACTTGAAAAGTAGTAGAAAGAGCAGAGTCACTTGCAAAAACATTGTGTTTCATTTTCATTTGTGAAAACAAGTGACAGAATTGTTCACAAGCATTCGAAAAATAAGTTTGAAATACCAGTGCAATAAAAACATTGTTCAGTCATGTCGTAAGCTCTGCTATGGTAGCTGGACGGATCACTACGCTCAACTTTTCAATACCGCCATTAGCATCAGTCCGTTGTTTCAGTCAGGTTGCAAGAGTGTAAATATATATATATATATATATATATACTTAGAATGTAACACTTGGATAGACTCACTCAACATTGGGTTGCTGAGCTAACAATGTGCACTCTTTGATACCCGGGGGAGGCGATTCTCCTGCTAAGGATGTTACAGCATTCTTCACTGTTGTGTACCCTACAAAAGAAATAACAGATAAGTTCCTAGATCTAACTGCATTTCAGATCACGTTGAAAATAGCATTTCTATTTTTACTGCATAATGATAGACTGAAGTTTGAGTTATACCTTTTCAAACAGAGCTCCCTGTCTATTTGCTCCAGTGATTTCCCTTTGGTCTCTGGTAACATGAAGTAAAAGAACACCACCGCTCCCACTCCAATCAGCCCATAAGAAAGGAATGTCCCAGACAAACCAATCACATCTGGTGACGAAACATAATCAACTTAATTGCCAGGTAGATACTTTTTAACTAAATTACTGCACTGCATTCTAGGTTGAGCGCCATACAAGGAATATAGTTCAATCTTTGAAGATTTAACCCTTGAATGAGTAGATGTGCCCAAACCTTTGACTGGCACTATATACAGTACATTCAGAAAGTATTTAGACCCCTTGACTTTTTCCACATTTTGTTACATTACAGCCTTATTCTAAAATTGATTAAATTGTGTTTTATTTCTCATCAATCTACACACAATACCCCATAATGAAAAAGCAAAAATAGGTTTTTAGAAAATACATGAGTATTCAGACCCTTTACTCAGTACTTTGTTGAAGCACCTTTTGCAGTGATTACAGCCTCGAGTCTTCTTGGGTATGATGCTACAAGCTTGGCACACCTGTATTTGCGGAGTTTCTCCCATTATTCTCTCCAGATCCTCTCAAGCGCTGTCAGGTTGGATGGAGAGCGTTGCTGCACAGCTATTTTCAGGTCTCTCCAGAGATGTTCGATTGGGTTCACATCAAGGCTCCGGCTGGGCCACTTAAGGAAATTCAGAGACCCGAAGCCACTCCTGCGTTGTCTTGGCTGTGTACTTAGGATCGTTGTCCTGTTGGAAGGTGAAAAGTCACCCCAGTTTGAGGCCTTGAGCGCTCTGGAGCAGGTTTTCATCAAGTGTCTCGCTGTACTTTGCTCCGTTAATCTTTCCCTCAATTCTGACTGTTCTCCCAGTCCCTGCAGCTGAAAAACATCCCCACAGCATGATGCTGCAACCACCATGCTTCACCGTAGGGATGGTGCCAGGTTTCCTCCAGACGTGATGCTTGGCTTTCAGGCCAAAGAGATCAATCTTGGTTTCATCAGACCAGAGAATCTCATGGCTTGGATTTTGCTCTGACATGCACTGTCAACTGTGGGACCTTATATAGACAGGTGTGTGCCTTTCCAAATCATGTCCAATCAATTTAATTTACCACAGTTTGACACCAATCAAGTTGTAGAAACATCTCAAGGATGATCAATGGAAACAGGATGCACCTGAGCTCAATTTCGAGTCTCATAGCAAAGGGTCTGAATATTTATGTAAATAAGGAATTTCATTTTTTAAATTTTTAATAAATGTGCAACAATTCTAAAAACCTGTTTTCGCTTTGTCATTATGGGGTATTATGTGTATACTGATGAGGGGAAAAAATATTTAATCAATTTTAGAATATGGCTCTAACGTAACAAAATGTGGAAAAAGTCAGAGGGGTCTGAATACTTTCCGAATGCATGGTAGTAAACCGGACTTGTTTGAATGTGAATTCATAGAGGTAGACACTTACTGATGACATTCAAGAAGGAGAATGTGACAATTAAGTTGGCAGCCCAGTTGAAGCAGTTTGTGAAGGCAAACGCTCTCCCTCTGACCGCAGCAGGAAATATTTCACTCAAAATGAGCCAGGTCACTATGCAACGGAAAATTCACAAACATCAACCTCTAGTCATTCACAAGACCACGCTATATGACTGTCAAAAGCAAGTTCTAGCTAAGCTTAACAATAATCTTATGGCCCCACATTTAGATAATTTGCCAGAAAACACGATAATTATGAATAATCCTAGGCGAAAGTACTTACTTGGTCCAAATCCAACTGAGTATGCACTGACGACTGCCATCATACAGAATAAAATGATCCAGTTCACCACTCCATTGTGGACAGCTGGAGAAGCCACTGGCATCAAAGTACCTAAGGATCTCTCAGCATCGTAAGCAATATGCCTTACTTCGGTCCTATCGTGACGTCCAAGGCGTTGACTGACAGAAATGTCAAAGCTTGATTGATTTTCCACCGTTAGCTGCGATAGGGGTGTGCTGTTATTGACATAATCCCCAGCATTACAGTGTGTGTTGGTGTTGACCACTGAACGCCCGCTCAAAAGTCCTATGGTCATCAAACACACGGACATTACTATACATCCACCAATGAGCAGAGGCCTCCTGCCAACCCTATCGGCAAACACCATGGAGACCAAGGTGGCGATCACCTTGACTACCCCCAAGCCCAAGGACGCCAGCACTGCCGAGGCATTGCTCTTGAAGCCCACTGACTGAAAGATGGTTGAGGAGTAGAAGAGCACATTGGGCTGACCTGTGAACTGTTGAAAGATCACCAAGCCTAGCGCAATGGTAGTCCTGGTCCTCATATTGTCCTTCTGTTGAAAGAGGTGCAGAAAGTTGTACTGTGGGTTATCGAGTATGTTGGAAACATGTGCCGAATTCTCCACTTTGTGATTCTCAATGGAGTGAATAAGACCTCTTTGGCTTTGAGCACCTGCACTTTGGCCTGCTGCAGGTGTTCCGGCATTGGACGGGAGAAACCAAATGGAGACAAACTGAGCCAAAGTAGGCACGATGGCTAACCCAAACATATACTTCCATCCCTGCCTGGCATCGGACAGGATATAGTTTATGGCGTAAGCTCCCAGGATGCCCACGGTGATACCAACTTCGTACAGAGTCACCAAAAAACCTCTGTGCTTGGGGGTGACCATCTCCGATACAAAGATACAGCAGGACATGGAGGAGATGCACATGGCGAAGCCCACCGTGATTCTGCCCACCACCAGTGCCAAGTAAGAGTTGCTGACCAGAATCAAACTCCCGGCCAGGATGAGGACGTTGCTGTGGAGGATGGAGTTCCTCCGGCCGTAGCGGTCAATCAGCCAACCACCAACCAGGGAGGCCAGCAAGGCCCCGATCAGAAGGGCACTGACCACAGCCTCCTGCTGGACACAAGTGAGTCGGAACTCGGCCTGGAGCTGGAGGAGAGCCCCGGAGATAATCCCCAGCTCGTAACCAAAGACCAGGCCACCAAGCGTGGACACCACACTGGAGAGGGCCAGGGTGGAGCAACCTAGGAAAGAAGAAAAAGGTTTGGAGTATATAAGTATACAATTCATTATGTGAGTATAGGATTCATTTCGTTAACATTTGAATGATCTTTTGATGATGTGATACAATTAATAATGGTTTCCACAGAAGGTAAAAAATATTAAGGTGCAACACAATGTAATCATTTGTGTCTATTTTCATATTACTGTGTGTGCCTATATAGAGGACATTTAGTAAAGCAGCTAAAAAATGTGCTTATCATACATATTCTGTGTCCCATAGAAGAAACATTAACTATTCAAATGTATGCTCATGTTTGGAGAAAGGACATTAATAATTGATTATGTTCTTCATGTCCAGGTATACGTGTTTTATATGCAATATCTATTTCTGATTAATCTAGCAAAACTCCGGGATAGTGGTTGTAAACTCTACAAAGCGGTGTCTTCAATGATGATAACGTTTTTTTTTTTTTTTTTTTTTTTTTACAGTTCTGCATATGCATAAGTATTGCACTGTATTGCATGCATGTACTGTTAGGCCTACTGTACATCTACATTATTTTTGTGTCATTTCATAACAGCTTGTCTTGATGTTGTAAAATAATTAGGTTGAAATAATCCAAATAACTTACCCATAATATTGAGTTGCTATTCCTTCAACTAAAAACACATTTCAGTTCAAGCAAGGCTCAGTCCATGTTGGCATTTCTCGACTCTAAAACAGAGGCAAAAATAATCCATGAAACATAAAAAATGATGTTTATAAATAGAGAAATAAAACGCTTATGACCTCGCGCGCCCAAAAGGAGACGTCCAGCGGCGCATGAACAAAACAGTGAGCGCGAGAGGCCGCACAGCTCTGTAGTCATGACAACTCCCCTGTTTATGCCACTGATTTCATTAGACAAGACCACTTGAGATTGGCTCAACAAAATGCACTCTGGCCGTTAATCAGATCATTGCTCCTTTTCTCTGTTTGGAAAAAGCACCTTATGCACTGGTAGCAAATGTAATATTCCTTGCAAATAGGCTGCAGAGAGGAGATGACAATGCATTGATGAATTTAACATGTCCTTTCCAAATACTGCAGCAGCGTTGTTTCAATTAGAATAACGGTAATACATTGATTACAAGGCCTTTTAATCTATTATATCCCATCTATTCTATTCAATTTACAGTATAATAATATTATATTCCATTCTATTCTGTCACCATCCAAACACCACAGTTTTATTGCTTGCTCAAAACAAACAGGCCTATATGGTTCATTCTAATGGCTATATGGAAAATAAGTAATACATTGAAGGTACAAAAGACATACGATATTCATCACGATTTTACCTGTTGCCATTGTTGATGCGCTTATCAGTAAAACACCAGTATGTTTTATATTTATCATATCAGAAGTGTAAAATAAATTATTGCTTGATTGTACATCTTTGGACGGTAGGCATCCTTGCTATCATGGAATACCGTTATTGAATGTTCGCATATTAATAGGCTAAAGCACAGATATAGACTAGACAGTAGACTACATACACTACCCTACCCTTACCAAAATTGGCTGAAAGTTCAAATCAAAGAAGAAACGACGAGTTAAAACAAAATGTAAGATTCCCAATCATGCGGATAGAGTCTCAAAGGCAAGTATCCCGTTAAACTCCAGAGAACGCGCTCGAGTGCACTCATTTACGTAAAGGCAATGACTAAGATGCTTTGTTTTTTGTATCCTTTTTGTAGTAAATTTGCTTACCATGTTCTTACAATGTTTCTGGTGAAGATGCATTTGGTTAACTTCGGAGCAACACAATGTATGACTTTACATCAGGAAGTTGAAGCTACGTGGCAGAGAAAAGCGTCTCAAATTGCAAGTCTCAAATTGCAAGACTCCATTTCAAACTTTTGACACCAGGGGCCGACATCTCGACAACTTTTAAAATATTCCAAAGAAATCGAACTCCTAATGAAACTTTTCCCATGCTTCACTTAGTGAAACTATCATTGGAAAATTGTAGGCCCATACCATAGGCCTAGCATTAATTTCGACTCATACATCGATTAAGCCCATATGAACGACAACACGTATGGAAAAACGTAATGTGTGATAGTTATTTTATGAAAACATTTAAAAACATCGCAGGCTATCATTTACCTTCGGGAATTATTCCTACAGATGTGATAGTGATAGCATCTGTGACCTGGCTGAATCTCCAGTCTTTTTACATTTCGGCTGTTGAAATATCCCTGTCAGTTTTACACCGAAACTAAGGATGGCAAAACTTTTAAATACATGCAATTGTGCCACTTGTCTGCAAGCAGGAAAAAAACTGTGATTTGTAAACATGGCTGTTGAGGCAAACAGTGTGGCCCTCCTGCAGTTTCTCTAGAAAATAGAACTGATGAAACAGGGTGCAGAAGCTCGTGTATATCGGGGACGTTTTTGGGCAGGCCGACCATTGTAAAGTAAAGGTTTCCTAAATTGTATAGGTACCCGGTGCTGGATGAAAAACGCACACATCGCAGAACCATGCAAGAGGTGCTCTCAATACTTCGCTGTTGAAAAGCTGTTGAGTGACTGCTGGGGATCTACATGGTTTCAAATCATGAAATAAATTGAAGTTGCAGAGCTGCACCGCACTGCAGAGATGTTGCTGTGGTGTCTTTGTGAGCTGGACAACTGTGAAATACTTCCAATTTACAGGATGTTGATGATTGGAAGGTCTATACGGTAAGTATTTTATCTTATTTATATGAGGTCATACATATCAAATAATATATTTAAAACAATATGGCCAAACGGGTTGTGGTATTTGGCCAATATACCATGGCTAAGGACTGTACCTGGATACAGCCCTTAACCATGGTATATTGGCCATATACACCAAAGTCCGATGTGCCTTATTGCATTATAACCTGGTTACCAACGTAAAAATAATAAATGTTTTGTCATACCCGTGGTATACCGGTCTGCTATACCGAGGCATTCAGCCAATCAACATTCATGGCTCAAACGACCCAGTTTGTAATATATATGCCTGCCTACCCTTGATCTTTATTAGTGTCTAATATTCCTCTCTTTCTCTCTTTCTCTCGGTTCCTCTCTCTCTCCCCCTCTCTCTCTCTCCAGGCTTATCTGCACCAGTCGTCTACTTTGTAGACTACACCTCCCACTGCATCTTTCTTGAAGACATTGTGGGCTACATCACCGTCAGAGACCACATCGCCTCCACGCAGCTCTCCTCCACCCAGAAAATCCCAGAGGACCGTCTGGAACAGCTCGCTAAGAAGATGGATCGGATTCTGGCCAAAATGCGTGACGAGGACGTCGTCCATGGAGACTTGACCACGTCCAACATGCTGCTGAAGGCTGGAGAAAGCTTTCCTGAGCACCCACCCCAACACAGAGGTTCTGTTCGAGAAGCTGCTGAAGGCCTACGCAGCTTCGTCCAAGAAGCCCCACGCCGTTGTCAATAAGCTTGATAAAGTTCGGGTGAGTGGGAGAAAAAGGTTGACGGTCTGTTAAAGGGAACCTATGAGATCGTTTGTACCAATGCATTTACAAGGACATGGCCCGTTTGGCACTGATTTGTTAAGAGTTCTATTTGATATTTAGATGGTAGCATATAGGCATAGACAGTGGAGAAGCTGTCGGTCCGACAATGTTATGTTACTACAAATATTTGTTATTGAAATAAAAGACCCTTGGCTTTATTTGTTTGTGTTTTTTCTTGACATAATAATATACACTATTTAGCAGACGCTTTCATCCAAAGTGACTCACAGTCATGCATTCTAAGGATGGGTGGTTCCCGGAAACAAACCCACTATTCTGGTGTTGCAAGCACTATGCTTTACCAACTGAGCTACAGAGGACCACTTCTTTCACTGGTTAATTCAATGTAATGAGAATCTAGAATGAGGTTCTTCATTCTGCCCCACACGGTGTGCAGGCAGGCAATGATTTCTCAATCCAATTTCTATTGTGCCTTTCTGATGGCCCACAATCATATCCCTTGTTATGTAAGGAAGGCCTTACTTGGGATCTTTTATGAGCGTTCCTGTTTCAATTGTAGCTGGGGAAATTATTTTATGAGCTTTCCTGTTTCAATTGGAGCTGGGAAATCACATGACTGAGATAGGCGTGTAAATGTTTACTTTCAGAATTGCTCTCCAGTCCTGTCACGGTAAACATCCCAACCAAACGTGAATCCCAATGAATAGCTGCTGGGATATTAACAATGCCATCACAATTATGCTCATCCTTTTGGATTGTAAAGGTATGAGGAAAAACGCTCAGTATTTTGATTGTCATGGCAATATCACTAGGGTTTTCTTAGAAGTAACGTTATTGGGGCAAATGTCAAAGTCAGCCCTACAAGCAAACAACAGTACTTGTCTTGGCTATGAAACAAGTTCAGTTTTTATTATTGTTGTATTACTAAATGTATGCGAATACATCCTAGAGTAGCTGTTTATGCTATGCATGGTTTTTTTTATGCTGATATCTTGCCCTCACACAATACGTGTGTACCGGAATGGCTGTGTTCAATCCAGATGGCACCTACAGTTTAAGAAGTTGAATCAATGTCCAGGCTATAGCCGCAGGGAGTGGAGAAGCCATTGACATTGCATTCGGAAAGCATTCAGACCCATTGACTTTTTCCACATTTCATTACATTACAGCCTTATTCTAAGCAGGTTTTTAGAAATGTTAGCAAATGTATTACACATTTAAAATAAATTTAAAATAAACATTAAAATAAATAACACATTTACATAAGTATTCAGACCCTCTACTGAGTACTTTGTTGAATCACCTTTGGCAGCAATTACAGACTTGAGTCTTCTTGGGTATGATGCTACAAGCTTGGCATGTAATTTGGGGAGTTTCTCCCATTCTTCTCTACAGATCCTCTCAAGCTCTGTCAGGTTGCAGTGTCGATGCACAGCTTTTTCAGGTCTCTCCAGAGATGTTTGAATGGGTTCAAGTCTGGGCTCTGGCTGAGACTTGTCCCGAAGCCACTCCTGTATTGTCTTGGCTGTATGCTTAGGGTGGTTGTCCTGTTGGAAGGTGAACCTTTGCCCCAGTCTGAGGTCCTCAGCAAGGATCTCTCTGTAATTTGCTCTGTTCATCTTTCCCTCGATCACTGACTAGTCTCCCAGTCACTGCAGCTGATAAACATCCCCACAGTATGATGATGCTGCCACCAACATGCTTCACCGTAGGGATGGTGCCAGGTTTCCTCCAGTTGTGACGCTTGGTATTCAGGCCAAAGAGGTCAATCTTGGTTTCATCAGATCAGAGAATCTTGTTTCTCATGGTCCTTTAGGTGCCTTTTGGCAAACTCCAAGTGGGCTGCAATGTATGTGCCTTTTAACTGTGGGGCCTTATATATACAGGTGTGTATTTCCACATCATGTCCAATCAATTGAATTTACCGCAGGTGGACTCCAATCAAGTTGTAGAAACATCTCAAGGGTGATCATTGGAAACAGGATGGACATGAGCTCAATTTTGAGTCTCATAGCAAAAGTGTCTGAATACTTATGTAAATAAGTTATTTTTGTTCTTCATTTGCAAAAATGTCTAAAAACCTGTTTTCGCTTTGTCAATTATGGGGTATTGTGTATAGATTTAGGAAGAAAAATAAATATTTAATACATTTTAGAATAAGGCTGTAACGTAACAAAATGTGGAAAAAGTCAAAGGGTCTGAATACTTAGACTTAGAATTAACACACTCTTTTCACTCTTCACTTTCCCTCGTTCTTAATAATGTCCAACATTCCTCAGATCCCAAAGGTGGAGAGGTTTGCTGGTGCTATGCTGTTGGGTTGAGAAGTTCTACCCGGACAAAGTCCATCTCGAGTGGTCGAGAAACAATTGGGAGCAGGTGTATAGCGTGTGGAGTAAAATCGAGTTGACCATGGCTCAGGAGAACAAGAGGGCGGTCTACACGTGCCACGTGTATCACTCCAGTTTCTCTGGGCCAGTATACAAAAGACGTTGTTGATCATATCAACACACAAGGTAACTAACTCATCAGAGACATGGTAGCCATTTTAGCTCTGGGTCACAAACCCGTTCGGCCCTGGGCCCACATTCTGGCACACAGGCCGCCAGTTTGAGACTCCTGTTTTAGTTATCTGTTTACAATTATCTCACAAATGTATTCTGCCAATCAGAGCTTGGCTATATCGTGGTAATTGTCATAAAGATTGAGTGTAGATGAAATACAAGTTAGTGGGGAAGTCTTCATCCTGGAAATTGAATTGAATTCTACATGTTTGGTTTTCATAATGTTGGTCAGGAGAATGCATCAACAGAGACAGAATATATCCGATGGAGCTGATATTCAAGATATATATTCAAGTGTCTTCTTATAACTTTGTAGTGCAAACGTATTGTGCCTCATCATGTTATGTTCACTAGGGCTTACAAAACAAAAAGTCCAGCTACTCCATCCCTGTTTCTGTAAATTCTCTTCCATTTTGTGCCTAATCAATAGGACCCATGTGTATTTTTCAACAGGCACCCCTATGAATGTGATATTTATTAAGTGTGAGCCACTACGCCCTCTGCAGGATGAGGAGTGCACGCTCAACTTCTGTGTCCTGAACAAGTGTCGGGTCAGCTGGCATAAGGACGGACCGAGGGTCCCTGCTGGCCAGGTTTTCAACTCACCGCCCAGCCTGAACGTCAACGGCCTGTACTCTATGTGGAGCTTCCTCAAACTGAGTCCCACCACGGAGGACTATGTCTCAGAGTTCAGGTGCCGTGGAGAGAGTGTTCACACTGTCAGATATCATAGGCACATAATAATAATACTTTTGTGGGTGCTTATATTTGTCCTATTTCACGCATGTACAAGTGTGTATTATACCAATGTGTGAATAGGATTTTTTTTTTTTTTGTCCCTGAGACACCCTCGGAGAGTGTGGTCACAGCCCATAGGCCTAGTGTATACTCAAGTTGTACAACTGACACACTCAGGTTGTACAACTGACACACTCAGGTTGTACAAAGCATTTGACACAATGGTTGTGATACAATAGTTATGTGATGTCTGCAAAAACACCAGATGTATCACGACCATTGTGAGGATGGGTTGTACATCAGTTGTACAACCAGTGCTAAGGCATAGTCAAAGGATGTATAGAAGGATATTACCGCTCAAGTTTGTAGCATTATGTAGAGTTATTTTTGTACGTTCAGTAGTTTGATGTCTTTAACCTTGTTTTTGTTTATTTAATTCGCTCTATTCATCCTCAAAAGATGGGAAATGTTGACGTGAGTCTGAGTGCTGATCTATGATCAGATGATCTAAAAGGCTAAACTGATCCTAGATTAGCACTTAATGAATACGGGCCCTGATCATTGAGAAGATGTCCTGCTTTGTTGATAGAGAATTACAGTCAGCGTTAGTTACTCGTAATTCTCTTGTTGCTAGACAGTCTATTATGGCACAAGGCGAGACCCAGATGCAGACACAGGAGGCAGATGGTTGGAGTCTTACAATGTTCATTAATCCAAAAGTAGACAAGAGAATGGTCGTGGACAGGAAAAAGGTCAAAACCAGATCATAGTCCAGGAGGTACAGAGTAGCAGACAGGCTCGTGGTCAAGGCAGGCAGAATGGTCAGGCAGGCGGGTACAGAGTCCAGAAACAGGCAAGGGTCAAAACCGGGAGGACTAGAAAAAGGAGAATAGAAAAAAGCAGGAGAATAGAAAAAAGCAGGAGAACAGAAAAACGCTGGTTGACTTGGAAAAACATACAAGATGAACTGGTACAGAGACAGGAAACACAGGAATAAATACACTGGGGAAAATCAGCGACACATGGAGGTGGAGACAATCACAAGGACAGGTGAAACAGATCAGGGCGTGACACAGTCATAGTATGTAGTATATATTATATAGTATATGTAGTATATATTTTTAATTTAACCTTGATTTAACTAGGCAAGTCAGTTAAGAACAAATTCTTATTTGCAATGACGGCCAACTGGGGAACAGTGGGTTAACTGCCTTGCTCAGGGAAGAACAACAGATTTTTGTACCTTGTCAGCTCGGGGATTCGATCCAACAACCTTTTGGTTACTGGCCCTACGCTCTAATCACTAGGCTGCATGCCGCCTCAAATATAACTCACAGTTGCACCAAACATTTGTAATAAACTTTATTTTTATTTATTGTACAAGACTTTCCAAACAGTTGTGGTTCAATGGGAACTGAAGCAGGTTCCATAAGCAGACTCTCATCACAACTACAGCTTACAGAAGGTTTTGGTCTCAGAATGAAATTAAATACTTATGATACATTTTCATCAATATCACAATGGCAGTGTTAATCTATAAACCATCGTGCTCCGATCAAGTGCATCAACATTTTTTTCTTTGTATTTGCGGTCATAACTGAGCTTGAGGATATCATTCTAATTATGTCATATTTACTAAATATCCGGTAACATTTTGTGGTATGTGAATATGACATAATGTATGTCCATTTGGAACTGAACCTTAGGCCTAAATGCAAAGCATAAATTGCAAAAACATACCTAGATGGCTTGTAGAGGCCTATATTTGAAAACAAATTACGCTGGGTTTTTGTTGTAGATACTGCACATGCATTTCAAAATATGCTTAAATTCCTTCAGTAAGCATTATTGATTCAGTCAATTACATTCAATCTCCAAGACACGAACATGATAAGATAACACAAATATTTGGCAGAAGCATAAATCATTTAAGTAGATTGTGGATCGCTTTCCAAAAACGCATTTTTCAAACACTGATTGCTAAGCTCTCTTATTTTGTGATGATTTCAATTCAAAATACACAAACATTAACAGATATGTAAGGCATTGGAAGGCATAGCAGCTTA
The DNA here is from genome assembly GCF_018296145.1 of Oncorhynchus tshawytscha. Taxonomy (NCBI): domain Eukaryota; kingdom Metazoa; phylum Chordata; class Actinopteri; order Salmoniformes; family Salmonidae; genus Oncorhynchus; species Oncorhynchus tshawytscha. The sequence continues at coordinate 51,468,997 of NC_056430.1, forward strand.
CTACAATATCAAATAATGTAAGGATAAACCTATGCAAATTCAATTACGACTGAACAGTGTTGGCTACAATTAAATAAGCATCTGTAAGACTGAAAACTTTGAGGGTATAAGTGCAAACAAAACAGTTACCGAAAATCATGTCACCAAAGGTCATACTAAGCAGCTTCTTCAAACACAAAGATAAATATAACAGAAAAGGGAATCAATGCTTTTGAAAATAAGAATTGAACTCAGATATCAAGCAATAATTGTGACATAGTCAATAGATGTGATTATAAATGCTAAATATTTGTGGGCCAAATATAGCATTGGTTGAACAATATTTTTTTCATTCTCCTTACACCACTTATGGTACTTGGAGAGGGTCAGGACTGGTCAGATTCGTAGTTTGAGTCTATTGTTAACCCAACATTTCCCATAATGCAGGAATATAACATCCATAGACATACAGTGGCAAGAAAAAGTATGTGAACCCTTTGGAAATACCTGGATTTCTGCATAAATTGGTCATACAATTTGATCTGATCTTCATCCAGGTCACAATAGACAAACACTGTCTGCTTAAACTAATAACACACAAACAATTCTACATTATCATGTCTTTATTGAACACACCGTATAAACATTCACAGTGCAGGATGGAAAAAGTATGTGAACAATTGGATTTAATAACTGCTTGACCCTCCTTTGGCAGCAATAACCTCAACCAAATGTTTTCTGTAGTTGCGGATCAGACTTGCACAACGGTCAGGAGGAATTTTGGACCACCTCTTTACAAAACTGTTTGGGTTCAGCAATATTCTTGGGATGTCTGGTGTGAATTGCTTTCTTGAGGTCATGCCACAGCATCTCAATCGGGTTGAGGTCAGGACTCTGACTGGGCCACTCCAGAAGGCATATTTTCTTCTGTTGAAGCCATTCTGTTGTTGATTTACTTATGTGTTTTGAGTCATTGTCCTGTTTCATCACCCAACTTCTGTTGAGCTTCAATTGGAGGACAGATAGGCTAACATTCTCCTGCAAAATGTATTGATAAACTTGGGAATTCATTTGGCCGTTGATGATAGCAAGTTGTCCAGGCCCAAACAACTCAACTGCAGTATCATCTGTCCACAGAATATTTTGCCAGTAGCGCTGTGGAACATCCAGGTGCACTTTTGCAAACTTCAGATGTGCAGCAATGTTTTTTTGGACAGCAGTGGCTTCTTCCGTGGTGTCCTCCCATGAACACCATTATTGTTTAGTGTTTTACGTGTCGTAGACTCGTCAACAGAGATGTTAGCATGTTCCAGAGATTTCTGTAAGTCTTTAGCTGACATTCTAGGATTCTTCTTAACCTCATTGAGCATTCTGCGCTGTGCTCTTGCAGTCATCTTTGCAGGACAGCCACTCCTAGGGAGAGTAGCAACAGTGCTAAATTTTCTCCATTTATAGACAATTTGTCTTACTGTGGATTGATGAACATCAAGGCTTTTAAAGATACTTTTGTAACCCTTTCCAGCTTTATGCAAGTCAACAATTCTTAATCTTATGTCTTCTGAATTCTCTCTTGTTAGGGGCATGGTTCACATCAGGCAATGCTTCTTGTGAATAGCAAACTCACATTTTGTGAGGGTTTTTTATAGGGCAAGGCAGCTCTAACCAACATCTTCAATATCGTCTCATTGATTGGACTCCAGGTTAGCTACCTCCAATTAGCTTTTGGAGAAGTCATTAGCCTAGGGGTTCACATACTTTCCCCAACCTATACTGTGAATGTTTAAATGATGTATTCAATATAGACAAAAAATAGAATAATTTGTGTGTTATTAGTTTAAGCACACTGTGTTTGTCTATTGTTGTGACTTAGATGAAGATCAGATCAAATTTGATGACCAATTTATGCTGAAATCCAGGTAATTCCAAAGGGTTAACATACTTTTCTTGCCATGAGATAAAGGACATTTTTTTAAATGAAAGATGTTCCTTTGACATGAAGGTTAACTATCCCTGCGTTTGGTCCCAAATTGCATAAAATGTCAAATGTACCACAAGGCTGGAGATTTAACACCAGGTTCATTTGTAAATCTATCTACTGTAATAGATCTAAAACGCTAACTAAAGAGATATTTTTATGAAAAACCATCAACATCTAATACACAAAACAACACAGTCCATTATGACTAAAAATCACGTGAAATGTACAGTAGGCAATAAGGTCAATGTTTATGTAAAATGTACAAAAACGAAGCAAGATAAGGAATCAAGATAAGGAAAGTGAAAGAAGAATACTGCGTTAGCGGAAACCTTTTCAGCTAAAGTCCCGGTTGATGAGTATCATGGGGGCGACCAGGGTCCAGACATAGAGGGTGAGACACACCCAACTGGAGCTGATCTTCACCCAAACCGCCGGCCACTTGCTGGTCATGGCATTGTATTCTGCATCAGGACTGTATAGGAAAAAAAGTATGATTTCTATATTAATATCTGAACAAATGTAATGGTGTGGATCTTTAAGAGAAATATCTATGGTTGAAGTATTATTTGCAGCATTGCTGTGTTGCTTTGCGGTCACTTTCATGTTAGAGAGCTAGAGCTGCCTTGTGTTGCGTGAGAGAGTTTAAATATAAATGTTGAACTATAAAAGATGTGAAGAGGCGACTCCGGGATGCTGGCCTTCTAGGCAGAGTTGCAAAGAAAAACCCATATCTCAGACTGGCCAATAAAAAGAAAAGATTAAGATGGGCAAAAGAACACAAACACTTGACAGAGGAACTCTGCTTAGAAGGCCAGCATCCCGGAGTCGCCTCTTCACTGTTGACGTTGAGATGGGTGTTTTGCGGGTATTATTTAATGAAGCTGCCAGTTGAGGACTTGTGAGGCGTCTGTTTCTCAAACTAGACACTCTAATGTACTTGTCCTCTTGCTCAGATGTGCACCGGGGCCACCCACCCCTCTTTCTATTCTGGTTAGAGACAGTTTGCTCTGTTCTGTGAAGGTAGTAGTACACAGCGTTGTACGAGATCAGTTTCTTGGCAATTTCTCGCATGGAATAGCCCTCATTTCTCAGAACAAGAATAGACTGACGAGTTTCAGAAGAAAGGTCTTTGTTTCTGGCCATTTTGAGCCTGTAATCGAACCCACAAATGCTGATGCTCCAGATACTCAACTAGTCTAACGCCAGTTTTATTGCTTCTTTAAGCAGGACAACCGTTTTCAGCTGTGCTAACATAATTGCTAAAGGGTTTTCTAATGATCAATTAGCCTTTTAAAATGATAAATTCGGATTAGCTAACACAACGTGCCATTGGAACACAGGAGTGATGGTTCCTGATAATGGGCCTCTGAACACCAATGCAGACATTCTATAAGAAATTAACCATTTCCAGCTACAATAGTCATTTACAACATTAACAATGTCTACACTGTATTTCTGATTAATTTGATGTTTTTTTAATGGACAGAAAATGTGCTTTTCTTTCAAAAACAAGGAAATTTGTAAGTGACCCTAAACTTTTGAACGGTAGTGTATATACTGTATTCTATACTATTCTACTGTATCTTAGTCTATGCCACTCTGACATTGCTCATCCATATATTTATATATTCTTAATTCCATTCCTTTACTTAGATTTGTGTGTATTTGGTATATGTTGTGAAATTGTTCGATATTGCTTGTTAGATATTGTTGCACTGTTGGAACTAGAAGCACAAGCATTTCGCTACACCTGCAATAACATCTGCTAAACACGTGTATGTGACCAATAACATTTTATTGAATTTTATTTGGAAGTCAACTTCACTCCAATCCAAATCTGCATAACCAAACTTGACACCATGGCTGTGTCTGAAAATGTTACTAGCTGTCAAATACTTGCTTCCTCCGTCCTTATTTCCTCAATTACTTTTAAAGCTCATTGGAGAAGGATGTGTGAGGGAGGGACCTTGGATCCTCTCCAAGGTCTGTCAAGAACAAATCCTCAAGGGGGAATTAAGGAAACAAGGGCGGAGGAAACAAGGGCGAAGGAAGCAAGGACTTGACAGCTAGTAACGTTTTCAGACGTAGCACTTCACGACGTTGGTAATCTGTGTAGTTTGGCCTTACTGACCTATACCAGTTGGTGAGAGTCATCATGATGTAGAGCGAAGCCAGGAAGAGCATGAAGTGGAAGAAGGAATAGCTGTACTGGACCATGTCCCTCTCGTTGTCCTCCACACGCCCGGGTCCATTCCTCCCCGCACCCGTCCCTCCCACCTCTTCGTCCGGTGTGCCCGCGTTACTCTCCTCCAGGGTCACTGTGTCGTTGGAGGCCATGGTCAACTTGTTCACCTGGCTGGTGTTGGATGAGCGGATGCTACAAGGACGTGAGCATTTACAATCATTATAAGAATTACAATTCATGAGAAATTCTAACATTTATAATAACTTCGAAAGCATTTATAAGCATTTGTAAATATGTATAAGCATGTATAATTATTCAATAAAGTTATAATGAAGTATAACCAAAGGTATTAGATTAAAAAGTCACAATCATGGATTGGATTGATAAAGCCCTTCAGAATGCTCAAACTGCAAACTGATATTCTAATTCCATGAACAGGGGGGGGGGGGTCACCAGTCACCAAATCCACTGATACTGTGTAGCAACAACAAATTGACATTACTTATATTTCCCAAACCACTATGTGCTATAGCTGTACCAAGGTCTGCCTTGCTGACCAATCATACCTGGAGTAGAGGATGCATAGAACGAAGATGGCCAATCCCACGATGCTCTGGGCGTCCCACCACTGCAGATAGGGAGAGGACAGGATGGGCTCCTCGGTGCCGATGATCACCACGGCCGTCTGGTTCTTAATCTCCAGAGGGGCCAGCGTGGGCACCAGTGTCTGTTGGAAGATGCTCAGCAGGCTGGGGTTGCATGTCCGGTCTAAGAGGGGAATTTAAAAATATATATATATTTTTTCTTATTATTTCTTTCGTTTATATCTTAATATTAATAATTACTTGTTTAAGAGGGGGTGGTGACTTTTGAGTTTAACTCGAGCTGAACAAATACATTTGCATTTAGCGTGGAGAATGGCGATGTGTTTGCAATTCATGGGCAAATGTTTCAAAGGATGTCAGTCTGACTGAGAAACTATTTGATCGTTCCCAATAATTATGAATATGATTGCATTTAAATGGTTAGATATATGAACAATGAACTGTTAATTTATTTGGTATTAATGAATAATGAACATAGATGAACAAGTCAGGGAGGCAGTGCTGTTAGGTCAGCAGCTTGTATAACAGTGGCTCTGACCAGGCTCGTTGGTCATGGCAGACCAGGTCAGATACATGGTGTACATGGTCATGATGGAGGACTGGAGTAGACCAGATCGGGGCTGGGATTCCTAAAAAAACAAACAAAGTAACTGTGATTTACAAAGGGATATCAAACATGGAAATACTGTCTGACTAGGCCTCAGTGGGGGTTTCTCCACGTAGCAAAGGGAGGATGGACCTCCGTTTTAAAACAACAATAAAAACATATTTAAAAATCCTCCTTGTAATAAATATATTTTTTAATACTTTTCATCTGTTTAACCACCACAAGTTTTTAAATCATCAGCCGCTACTGGCAGACGTGTGTTATAATTAAGGGCCTGGATTTGTTCTTGACCACATGACATTTTAGGATGTACTTTAAGCTGTACTAGGCCCACTGTGACATTTTTGATCATTTAAATTATGCTGTGGCTGCGCCTTGCATCACAAAGTTGGTCACAACTCAGAATCAACTGAATATGATTTGAAACTTAGTTTAGGCACGTCTCTCCACTAGATGCACACTGACTCTTGCAAATGGGTGGCAGGGTAGCAAAGTGGTTTGAGCATTGGGCCAGTAACCTAAAAGGTTGCAAGTTCAAATCTCTAAGCTGGCAAGGTGAAAAATCTGTTGATGTGCCCTTGAGCAAGGCACTTAGGCCTAATTGCTCCAGGGTTGCCGATGATAATAGGGAGAGTTGGGATATCCAATTCACACGTGTATTAATACACCCTTGTACATGTGTGAAATAGGACAAATATAAGCACCCACCAAATCAGTGAGCATTCTTTGTGTCAATGGTGTGCCCTTTGTTTATCAATTCCCCGTTAAATATATACTCAGTATTGAAGTTACTGTTAATCGCCGCATTTCCCCAGTAATCTAGAATGTTTGGTTATGGTGACTTCTGCTAATACATTGAATATAATATTATTCATTTACCAGTCTCATTCTCGTAGTGGACACGTTGTTTGGAGCGCTCAATAACTGTGCAACACTTTTGATGGAGAAGCTTAGGTTTATTTCATTCTATTTACCAGTTTTCTGGCAATTTCTTAATTATCTTTGTTTGGAACACGTCTGGTTTCCCTGTTTTGTCTAATCTTGTGTGAGCACATGCGCTTAAGCGTGCATAGATGTACCTGGCCTGCGTTCCAGGATAGGTGTGGCTTATGGTATTTACAGTGCCTTTAGAAAGTATTCATAACCCTTGACTTCTTCCACACTTTGTTGTGTTACAGACTGAATTCTAAATGGATTACATGTATTATTTTTCACACCCATCTACACACAATATCCCATAATGACACAGTGAAAACATGTTTTTAGAATTTTTGGCAAATGTATTGAAATAGAATTACAGAAATATCTCATTTACATAAGTATTAACAGCCCTGAGTCAATACATGTTAGAATCACCATTGGGAGCAATTCCAGCTTTGACTCTTTTTTTGGGTAAGTCTCTAAGAGCTATGCACACCTGGATTGTACAATATTTGCCCATTATTCTCTTCAACATTCTTCAAACTCTGTCAAATTGGTTGTTGATCATTGCTAGGCAACCATTTTCAAGTCTTGCCATAGATTTTCAAACAGATTTAAGTCAAAACTGTAACTTGGCCACTCAGGAACATTCATTGTCTTCTTGGTAAGCAACTCCTGTGTAGATTTGGCCTCGTGTTTTAGGTTATTTTACTGCAGAAAGGTGAATTCTTTGTGGAAATGTGGAAAGCCGACTGAACCAGCTTTTCCTCTAGGATTTTGCCTGTGCTTAACTCCACTACATTTCTTTTTTATCCTGAAAAATTCCCCAGTCCTTAACGATTGCAAGCATACCCATAACATAATGCAGCCACCACTATGCTTGAAAATATAGAGAGTAGCACTCAACAATGTGTTGTATTGTATTTGTCTCTGGTTTACTGACCCCTGCCTGCCTTGACCTGTCTATTGCCTACTCCTGTTGGAATATTAATCTATTGTTGATTCAACATGGTCTGCATCAAGTCCAGGGCCATTTCCCTTCCACCGCGCCGCCACTATGACTTCGGGATTGACCTTCTCCGTAGCACCACACCGCCCAAGGGGCATCTGTACTCGCCTCCAAGGCTATGGAGGACTACATTGGGCACTCCCTAGCTACTGGAATTATCCATCCCTCTTCTTCTCCCGCTGTCTTGTCCTTCATCTCCACGAAGAAGAACCCTGCGTCCGTGCATTGACAACCGGGGCTCAGTGACATCACTGTAAAGAACTGTTATCCGCTACCACTCTTTTCCTCTGCCTTCGAGCTGCTCCAGGGGGCCACTGAGTTCTCCAAGCTGGATCTACGTAACGGCTACCACGTGGTGTGGATACGAGAGTGGGATGAGTGGAAGACCGCCTTCAACACAGCCAGCGGCCACTACGAATATCTGGTCATGCCCTTTGGCCTCACCAACGCCCCTGCCGTGTTCCAGGCTCTGATGAATGATGTTCTCCGCGACATGCTGAACCAGTTCGCCTTCGTCTACATTGATGACATCTTCTCCAGCGCCTTCTGGAGAACCAGTTGTTTGTTAAGGCGGAAAAGTGCGAGCTCCATCGCTCCACCATTCCCTTTCTGGGCTACATCATCTCTGCTGGGAGTGTCAACGATGGATCCCGAGAAGGTGAAAGCGGTGGTGGGTTGGTTCCAGGGTGCAGCTCGTACCCTTTGTATACATCACACCTTTCATGTGTCCAGAGTCAAACCCATGTCTCACAGCCCTTTTTCTCCCGTTCTCTGTTTGTCTGTTGCCAGTTCGTCTTGTTTGTTCAAGTCAACCAGTGTTTTGTGTCTCAGCTCCTGTTTTTTCCAGTCTCTCTTTTCTCGCCCTCCTGGTTTTTGACCTTTGCATGTCCTGACCCTGCCTGCCTGCCGACCTGCACCTTTGCCCCCCTCTCGGTTACCGACCTCTGCCTTACCCTGAGCCTGCCTGCCGTCCGGTACCATTGCCCCACCTCTTGGTTTACTGACCCCTGCCTGCCTTGACCTGTCTATTGCCTCCCCCTGTTGGAATATTAAACTATTGTTTATTCAAAGAGGTCTGCATCTGGGTCTTACCTTCATGCCTGATATGTGCCTTTGTAGTGACTGGGTGTATTGATACACCATCCAAAGTGTAATTAATATCTTCCCCATGCTTAAAGGGATATCCCACTCAATGTTCACTTTTTTTCTTCATTGGAAAACCTCCCTGGTCTTTGTGGTTGAATCTGTATTTGAAATTCACTGCTCGACTGAGGGACCTTACATATAATTATTTGTGTGGGTTACAGGGATGAGGTAGTCATTCAAAAATCATGGTAAACACTATTATTGAAAAATTAAAGGAGAGCTGCAGACTCTAGGAGCTCAGATGCAATAATTGAATAACAGACAAGCTGTCTTCGTCAGGGTATATAACACTATTATTGCACAAAGAGTGAGTCCATGCAACTTATTAAGCACATGTTTACTCTTGAACTTATTTAGGCTTGCCACAACGATGGGTTGAATACTTGACTCAAGTTATTTCAGCTTTTCATTTTTGTACAAATGACATTATGATGTATTGTGTCTAGGCCAGTGACAAAATAATCTACATTTAATACATTTTAAATTCAGGCTGTAACACAACAAAATGTGGGAAAAGTCAAGGGGCGTGAATACTTTCTGAAGGCACTGTAAGTGCCCGCTTGGGTATGTTCTGGTCAGTTCTGTTTGACAATTCGTTTGGGTAGGATGCAACTGAGTGTAGTAGACCCCACCTGTTTCTTTATGCTTAGGACAGGTTATGTCTGATAGGAGGCTTTTTTCTTTTTCAATACTGACATTTTGAAGTCAGATATTTGTAAATATATCTACTTGTGAATTGATCACCGTCATCACCAGCGCTGTCTAAATAAATACAACACTAATTTCCACCTCTACCTTCCTGCCTCGTGCTGATTTTTTTTGTCCTTGCGACTGCTACAAGGTCCCTATTTTACACTCTAATAGTCCTATCTGTTGAATGAGGGCTCACCTGTACTCTGGGCATGACAGACACAACAGAGGCTACGGCACAGAGGAGCAAGTTGAAGCTGATGAAGAACTTGTTGAGTAGACAGCCCTCTGACCGAGTGTAGAACATGTACATCAGGATGATAACGATAAAGGCCATGACGTAGTTGAGTCCAGTTACAGCGAGCAAGGCTAGAGACGAGAGGATAGACCGAATCAGATTCAAGTTGCGTTGTTATTATGAAGCAGAACATATTCTGTCTAAGAGCATTATACAGAGTGTGTGCACTATTGACACCTGCATTTACTGTATGTTACGGTTACCATTTATTTAGCTGGTATTTACTTAATACAGTAATTACTCTTTTGGAATTCAAATAATTACTGTTATGTGCTATTTGGTACCAGGTAGTTACCAATTGTGGTGAATTGATATCACTTACTTTAAAAAAAGGTGAATACTTGCTAAAACATCAAATTAAACCTCCCATCAGCATTCCTAATCACCAAAACATCATTCATTTGGCTAATTTTTCTGACTGTTTGAGTGTGTGTGTGTTTATGTTCTTTTCACCCCCTCTTTCATTTTATTGCTTTACTGTTTACTAAGTGTGTTGCGATCGTAAGTGGATTTAAAAGTGGATTTGATTTGCCAGGAAGACTCACCTGCATACCAGCCCCTGGAGTTCCCTCTCTCCATGTTGTCCACCCAGGATTCATTCCAGGAGTGGGCAAAGTCCACCAGCAGAACCAGCTGGATCAGGATGAAGCAGAACGCCCCACAGGTACCCACCACAAACCATGCTACACACACACGCACGCACGCACGCACGCACGCACGCACGCACACACACACACACACACACACACACACACACACACACACACACACACACACACACACACACACACACACAGATAGAGACCATCATCACATGACACTTAAAGAAATTAATTATACTTTTTTTTTTACCACCTTTTCTCCCCAATTTCGTGATATCCAATTGCAATCCAAATGCGATCTTGTCTCATTGCTGCAGCTCCCCAACGGGCTCGGGAGAGGCGAAGGTCGAGTCATGCGTCCTCCGAAACATGACCCACCAATCCACGCTCCTTAACACCCACCGGAATCCAGCCGCTCCAATGTTTCGGAGGAAACACCGCTCAACTGATGACCGAAGTCAGCCTGCAGGCGCCTGGCCCACCAGAAGGAGTCGCTAGAGTGCGATGAGTCAAGTAAAACCCCCACGGCCAAACCCTCCCCTAACCCGGACAACGCTGGGCCAATTGTTCGCCGCCCTATGGGACTCCCGGTCACGGCCGGTTGTGACAAAGCCTGGGAAAGAACCCGGGTCTGT